>NC_135689.1:12487689-13092689 GCF_964276395.1 Gasterosteus aculeatus | reverse complement strand
TTGTGTGTTAGTGAGACAAATAAGCAAGACGGATACAGCTGCCGATCACAGCCAAGAAGATTCTCTTTTCAGTCCCACAATGGAGGCCGTTGCAGATGCAGCAGGGATGTTGAGCAACAGTGCGCCGGCTGCACGCCATAGGGACAGTATGTGCCGGCTTTGAGAAACAAACTTCAATGGTTTTGTTCAACCACCCATGCCAAGTCCTACATGAAAGTGGTTGATCTGAAGCAAACCCCACCCTAGCAGCTAAGATGAGATACGTGCTTTCTATCACAACGGCTCCTTATAAAACAGCCTTTTGTTTTCTTTCACAGTATTTTTTCTTACTTTCTTTTCCACTGTGAAAAATGTGATGTTCTGATTTGTTTATGTGAAATTCACATTGATAAACTTGGACATGAAACACTGTACTAGCAAACAGATAATATATTATTTATACATAAAATGATTTATTAATGCATTGGCAGCCATACTCTAATAATACAATATATTTATTGTAACAGAATAATCAACTAAGAGAAAAACATTGAATCAATTGATAAAAGTAATTTAACACAATGATAATTAAATAAACTTTTGACTTGATTTCTAAATTGACTTAAAGGTTCAAAGTAGACGGCAGCTCATTCCAAAAGGTTTATGGTGCAAAGAATCTAAGGTCAGCTCTTCCCAGATCCTAGAGAGAGTTATTTGTAGAAACTGTTGTATATGTTCCAACTCTTCAGCCAATAACTGATGTCAAAGGAAGATGAATCGGATGAGTGCCACAGCTACACATAACATACAAGTCTTCACAATCTATCATTGTATTTACATGTATTTTAAGTCCATCAACGCTTAGGATACGTCAACGCTAAGATCTCCATTTCCAGTTTGGAAAAATACCCTACATTTTGTGGAAGAATGTTAACAGCCATTGTGTTTAATATACGATATTACCATTATTAGTTGTATTTTCAGTAACTGAAATGTGTCACAATGCTACTTTTATGTTACTATAAAGTTTATTGTATAAACTAAACTTCAATTATCATTTTGAAGTCAGATTTTCCTTTGCCTCAACTTTCAATATCATTTCATAATTTGTGTAAATACACCGGACACTTTACAGTGACATTGTTAAATAGATTATTGTACTTGAGTAGATACTTAATGCTATTAAATATATATTAAATACCACAAAAAGAAGAGTTTAAATTCTCAAACTTTGCATGCTGAGAGTCTCCAAATGAGCTAATACATGTATTAAAAATACTTCATGTTAGATGGAAATATGTTTAAAATTATTTAAACTTTATTTACAAGAATCTGACACATTTGAAAAATCTTGCAGTCTGAGACGTCTGACTTCAAGTTGAAAGGAACATTTTGTTGCTGGTAATACATTCTTTCCTCTTCCTCTTTTCCTCTTCCTCAGAAGAGGCTTTGTATGCAGGTATGAGGGTGAAACATGTGAATATGCTACATTGTTCATGGTTGTCCCGATGGTGTCTGACCGCCACCCTGTGGAGAGATCTCTTTACGACTACTTGACCTTGTCTTTTATATTAACAAGAAAATGTCCTATTTATATCCTATTTGATTTGAATAGGGCGTTTGTTCAATATTAAGATAACTATTACAGAAACAGTGGTTAAAGATATGCTACACTTCGCTCCATGGCAATGAAGTCATTTAGCTGCTAATTTTTGCATCCTGCAAGCAGCTGAAGGAGACTCGCGGATGCGTGACTGGAATAGATTTCCCATATGCATATTTGCATTTGAACTGAACAGAGAGGGCGTTCAGCACAAAACGATTCTTATGAGTCAACAATCTAATTCATCACCCACCTAACCCTTCATCAAACACGCTGCTCTCTACGCACTTATCAATATAACTGTATGCACTCAATGCTGTGAGTTAAATATTGATGAACCTGTGAATAACTTTTTTGCTTTTCTAGCACAATGGAACCAGATAGAGGATATTAATCATAAAAAGCCAGATCTCACATAGTGCAAATGATATTCCTTTACCAAGATGTATTTGTATGATCCAAGCAAGACATAAGTTTGATTTGACATCTCCTTGCTCATCTGGGAAAAATCAATCCAGCTAAAAACTATTTAATTCAATTCATTTATTTTGCAGAGCCCAAAATCACAAAACATAAATGTGCCTCAATTGGCTTTATGCTCTGTACACATGCAACATCCCCTGTTCTGAAAATAATGAATAACCATATCTATTAGTTCGCCAAGAGCATTATTAATGCATAACGCACATCCAATTTGAATTGTTAAAAACGAACAGGTGCATAAATTGCATCTGAGGGTGCTCCAACAGGCAGCATCAGTCTATTGTGCTGTGCCAAAAGCTCTGGAGCGGGAACTCAGCAGGTGTCCCCCTTCTTCATGTTGAATTCAAATAGACTACAATATTTCCTACTAATGCTAAACAAGTAATTCAAGGGATATTTTTTTATGAGATATAACCATCCTTAAGCTCTCACATTCCCTTCTCCAAAAAACAATATCTCTTTTTCATCTGACAGTGAAACAAGGCTGCCCTTTTTTACACGTGCTGAGCCAAAAAGCCCCTGAACGATTGTGCTTCACGGTGAGAAAAGATGCCCCGAAAAATCATTGAGGCGAGCGATGAGAGGCGCGGCGCGGCACACGCGCAGCGCTCCGCGGATGACACGCACGACGTTCGGAGTTCCCTCTCTTCACGGTGAAAACGCCCCTCTCCTCTCCCGCTAGCCCCTTTCCCGAAACCGCAAGCGTCCCTGCCGGCTGGAGCCTTTTCTGCTGTCCCAGCCTGCAAAAAGCGGGACACCTCCCGCGGCAGAGGAAAGGCGTGCGGCGCGGCGGCGGCGGCGGCGTTCGTCTTCCAGTTTTTTGTCAGCGATCCCATCGCATCACATTCTGTCCTGAAAAGCCTTGAGAGGCTTTGACCCGCCGGACCCGACAGCACCTGACGGGACAGGTATGCATTCGGATTTGTGCGGTTACAGTGGCAGCGGAACAGGTGCATGCTGCATTGTTTTTTGCCAGGTTGTCAGGAGATGACATTGTAGGAAGGGAACGGGGAGCGTCTTCGTACCGGTGCAAAGACCCCCGCTTTGTGCCTCGGGTCTCGTGGACGGATGGGCAGTGTTGCCCACGTTAGCGTTAATCTGAACAATATGGACGGCATGCTGGTTTAATCGGGGCATCCTTTCTTCATGCATATCACGGCCCAGTATGGCAGAAAGAGTCAGCAGGTGCACGTTTTTTTTCTTTTTTTCTTGTCGTCTGCTGGATGAAATCGCGCCCGATCAGACCTGTTTCTTTCCAACATTCAAACCCACTTCGGGTTATTAAGAGAGCTTTATATGCACACGGCAGTGTAAAGGTTGTGATTTCTCTGTGTGGCGCTACACAGGCTAACAGCTGATGCTGGAGATAATGCGCTAATTGAGGACGGAGTGTGTTGTCACGGGTGTGGCAGAGGGGGCAGGCGTGGGCGCTTCGGATTTGTGAGAAATGTGGGAATTGCAGAGTGAGGAAACTCACAAATCTCAAACTAGAATTATATCAGTTTCTTTAGAAATCAATCTTTGCATTTATGAGAGTTATTTAAAGGAAGGTGGACAAACTGACCTTGATCGAGCATAGTTTCCCATCTTAAAATAGAGTGTAAAAATCTACAATGGGATCCCTGAAATTGGTCATTTCGGGGATAAATTGATCCAGAAAGGGTGATTGTCAATGACACTTTCCAGTTAACTCGCGATTAAAAATAAGTAAAAACACTACACAACAAAAAGGGAATTGAGTAATATATTTTGTGGTCGTAGCGAGAAACACAACACTATGAAGCATACTCCCAGATTTTGGGCACAAACAAATTACTCACCCAGCAGTTCTACAAACGTCCAAGAGAGTTTATAACTGCACCATTCAGCAAGTTTTATTTCATCACCTGCAGGCCTGCAGAAGTCTGACTGCAGAAGACTGTAAAAGTTGCAATTATCAGAAATGCATCCTTCTGTTCACCCTCATCCTATCGACACAGACCGTCAGTCATTGTGGCTCTTTTGCATCCACGTCACAGTTTACAGTATCTCCAAGACGGAATATCTGGAGGCAGAGTCAGGGAGGGGACTAATTAGATTTAAAATCTGTCCATCCGTCCATCTGTGCCCAGTCCTTCCGCTTATCTTCCAGAGTAATTTTCCTTTATTTCACGCGCACCACTTCAAGCCTGCATTACATTGGTGCAACCATGAGCAGTGTGTGGTCCTCTGTTCGCTTGTTCACATCACAGATCGAAGCCTCTTTCTGTGGATGCATGTTGCGTTAAACACCTCCAGGAATAATTGTTGGATGCTTGTTTTCCAGACTGTTGTCAAGGTGGTTCAAGGAGCCCCACTGCAGTTAATACAATAATGGAATGACATGCTACATTTCCACCGGAATAATTTGATCTTATCCATGACAAGAAGAATGCTACAGTCAAGCTAACTCTTCAGATAAAAACAAGAAGGCACTTGCAGGGTGATACGGCATATACAAACAGTGTTTGCGGGCGGTGACTCCATTACTTTATGATCATCATGTCACCTCTATTGAATATGTCACCGATGCATGTGTCAGATGGGTAAAGGTCAGGTCACATGCGCTGCTGCAGGATTCACATTTGTGCACATGCATGTTTATTCAGTGTGCTTGCTTGTTTATGCAAATCTCTCCTATTTTTTTTTGAGTCCTATTTCAAGTCTTCTTGTGGACCAGCAGTCTGTTTACAGTCAAATCTCCACAAGATAAACCTGCATCTAAGAAGTGAGAGAAGCTTTCAAAGGGTTGTCGAAGATAATACATTAAATACACTGTGCCTGGCGACCGTGTCCCTGAGCAAGCCACCTAACCCCCTAACTTCTACCCAGCGCCTTTACGGCAGCCCACTGCTCCCACTGTGTGGGACGGGTTAAATGCAGAGAACAATTTCCTGTATGTGTAAAATAATAATTGGCAATAAAAATGTCTTCTTCTTCTTCTTCTTCTTCTTATCATCACGAATGATGTGTTGTAGGATGCAATGCCTGACTCAGCAAGCCATCCCATATCCTGGAAACTATTGTTATAATCCTACCATGGACTAAAAAGTAGCCTTAAAAAATCTTAATAGGTCAACACAATTAGTTGGCAGATTCTGTTCTCCTGCATGATGTTTTTAAAACTAGTGAAAACTATTTTAAAAGGAACACTTCAACCAAAGAATGACCGTATCTGTAACAATGTATGATCCTGTGTTGACATTGCATTTTTCACTCGCATGCTTTCCCAGTGAACAAATTCAAGGTCACACAAGGTGAATAATTGACATAAAAGTATATGCAGATGTGGTGACTAGATTTTTCATAATTTACAAGCCCCACATCTGAATAATTATTGCATAATATCCATTCAATATCCTTAATATAGACTTTTAGTATGGAGAAGACCATATGGTCTGTTTCATAAAAGAGAATACACACCTCGATTTTTACTTGGACAGCTATATGGTACATTAAATATCGCATATTGATTTGAACAGTCCGACTAGATTCCTGGGCACATATGACCCTCTACAAAGGGATCTGCAATTTACATGCTTAAATAATGACTGTGCATAATTACAGTCAGTCCGAGGTGACAAACATAATTCTACATCCCTGGGAAACCACTTTGGAGCAGACCTAGCTGACGTTCTTCTTGAAACTGTTCAACCGAGCACCGCCGTCTCCACCGGGTCACTTCACTGCGCCCACCTCTGCATGAACTGTCACGTTCTTTGGCGACACCTCCTGCGATTGTACACCTTGTGTTTCATCTAAGAGACAAAATAATTCCTACGTGCCA
The DNA here is from genome assembly GCF_964276395.1 of Gasterosteus aculeatus. Lineage (NCBI taxonomy): Eukaryota > Metazoa > Chordata > Actinopteri > Perciformes > Gasterosteidae > Gasterosteus > Gasterosteus aculeatus. Next base: position 13,086,819 of record NC_135689.1, on the reverse strand, counting down.
TTCTGCCTTCTTTTTGTATTTTCCTTTATCTTATTTTGATATGCTTACACAGACGATGTTAGGCCAGTGTTCCCGTGGTAACTGAATTTTAAACAGGCACCATGCCTGATGTCTCTTTGTTAACCATTGTTTGGTTCCATTAATAAAAAAAATAACTGAGCTGCAAGCACAATGTGGTGCCTGTCATTTCCCGATCATTGTGGTGGGGACATATGTGTTATTCTTTTTTCTCTTTGACTCTAAAATCAAAGAGGGAAGTGGAGGAATCCTCCGTGTGCATTATGGGAGCACTTTAATGTGTTAATATGAGGAAGTTGTTGCCCTGGAATTGAGCGTAATACTTACGATAAAGTGTAATAATCTGGGAGTTCTACATTTTCATAGATGAATTGCCACGAATGCGGGGAAGACAGGACTCAAAATGCAGACTTTAAACGAAAGGACTTTAATCGTCAAAAAGGCAAAAAAGCAAAGGCCAACGGGCAAAAAAAAACACACACAGGAACCGAGACCATCCAGGACGATTGACAATGACGCGACAAGTGACAGGAGACACACACGGCTTAAATACACTATAGATGTGCAGGTGATTGGACACAGGTGGAAACAATCAGACAATCACAGACGATGACAGGACAAGGAAGGAACAGGAAGTGAAGTTACCCAGGGAGACAAGAAGCAGAAAACTACAAAATAAGACAGGAAATAAAACCACACCGTGACATGAATACTGCTTGATGGATTTATTACTCTAGCTAATTATTCAAACCTAATGTATTGTATTGTGTGCCTCATAATTAATGAGGAGCATGGGGAATGTACATTTTGGTACCTCCGATACTTTCTTCTTCTATACAGCTGAAGTCGTGATGATCTCCTGGCTGCTTACGTGTGATTACTTTGTGGTGTAGAGTGAATGAAGTTGGCTTTTTTGCTTGTGCAAACTGGTTATTATTTAAGATCTTCTTCCCATAAATCAAATGATGCATTCTGACAGCTAATTTTAAGAGATTTCACTGCCTGATTAGTTTTAATCAGTAAGGATTAACTCTACAATGACCCCCTTGCTGCTCTAATAATCTTGATATGCACGTTTTCCACCTTCCACAGCTGCAAGCTATAATGAAGACGCAGTTTGAAATCACACAATCTGTCTTTTCATATCAGCTCAAGAAGGGGAACATAGAACGGCAGATGTGTAGAAACTATTTTAACTTGCCGTACAGGCGCTTCCCTTCACAAGACACATCTTGTACTATATCAATGCATGGGGCACAATTCCCTCTGGGCTCGCTGTCTCTTGGGGAGGACGAACTTGCAGCCTCATTGGTTCCCATACTGTATAATTTATCTCTGTTGTGGGGTGACATGATTTGCAGTAGACTTAACCGTCGTGCTACGCAATCTGCTTCCAGCACTGCTGAGTGCCAACGGTTTCGGAGAGCGTGTGGACGTGGTTCCCCCTGATCAAGGACATCTTGCCACTCCTGCCTCCCCAACCCCCACAGTCCCGTACCCGGTTTCCAAGACCCAGGCCCTGCCCAGCAAGGATTGATGGACGGGCTGTGTGTTCCATTAGAAGGAAGCACTGATTACAGAGCTGAGCTTTGCAGGAAGCTGCATCATAAACAAGCAAGGCTCGCAGAGAAATATTGTGTGATTGGCTAATGCAGTGGGTGGGTTTTGTATGTCAGTTCACTTCCTGTCATTTAGCATATAACGGATGAAGCTCTGGTGTGAGTTAAGACGCCAATACTTTTATCCACGTCTGTTGTTTATTTCTCATACATCCGCTTTGCACTCCGACATACATATTTACTAATGATGTCATTGCCGTCATTGTTTTGGTCTCTCAATCTTGAGATCAGCTGTCTCGATCAGATGGTGTCTTCGGTCCCATAACAAAATGACACGATTACAGCGTTAGCCAATCAAGTTGCTGGCTGCAGTCTCTTTCTAACTACATTCATGACGCTCTGCCTTATCTTTGCGGTTCCATCAGCTTGATCAAATCATCATTCTCTCATCCTCGTCAGCCTTACCACCTCCAGTGTCTGGACTCCGGGGGGGGCAGGGGGGTTATCTCGCTGCTGCTCGGGGCACACGGCCCTCAATTATAAATCTCCCCGTAGTCCGAGCGCCAAAGACGCTGTCAAGACTTTCTCATCACATATCATCTGTTAATAATGAACAACGATCTATTCTTCATCCGACTCGTCTCTCCTGATTGAAACATAGTAGGCCTAAATGTAAAGCTCTGCAGAAGCGCTGCTAGTAGCTTTGATAATCATTACAGTCTTGTTACAGTGCCCTGATTATATTGTATAATGTTCTAAAACTAATGTGAGCAACCTAGGAACAGCAATAATCTTGTATTACCAAGTGGCTATGTGTGGTTATATCACTATGTTTGGTATCGATGTCAGCATGCTGACATGCTGATGTAGTTGTGGTGGTGGGTGCTTTAGATGTTTGTCCCTAATTCATGGTAATACATTCAGTAGATGTAGAGATATTGCACAAAAGGAAAATCTAATGCTGACGCCAGAGGAAATAATAAGAGATCACCACAATCAGTTTGATTAATCTTTGGCTGGAACATAAATGTTGCAACAACCCCTCCAATAGTCCAAGACAAGTAGTGGACTAACAAGACCACCAGCACTACTATTTTTAGAGCTAGTGTGGCTACAAGACCTACACAATTGTGGTAAACTCAAAACAAACCAAATAATCCCCAATTAGTGGGATTTTTACACATTGAAATCAGTGTGCCTTTCCGGGCGCCTCGGAAAGGGATCAACCTCCAAAAGGTGCTATGAATCAATTAGTGCGGCGAACCTGTAAAATATCAAGGAAACTTAAATCCATATTTAATTGTTGATGAGAAGTCTCTCTTCAAACGCTATAAAATAAGACAGATGGTTTGGATGAAGCAAACCCTCTTTGTTTCAGGGAAAGTAACTGTCCCTTTGTAATGTTCAAACAGATAAACATCTTAATTAACAGGAGAAGAGCTTGAGGATGCGCAGTCAATTTTTGTGAATGATGTCGTCTCAAAAGACATTCTGGCCGAGGAGGAACACGGCCTGGACATCACAGTAAGCCCAGAGATTTGACTGCTGCTGCTGCTACTACTTCTTAAGTTACTATATTACTACTTTGCTTCGCAACACTAGTATTACAAGTTTCATAATTTGCTATTAGCACTGAACTTGAAAGAAAGAAACTGCTTGAATGAGCCAATATTGATGATAAAAATAGAATTTATAAATGCTTTTTCTGTAAAAATCAAAGGCTGAACATAATAATTGTTGTCATTTCACTAACTGATTATGACCAAACATTATAAAAACATTACATAGCCATCAAGTTCCTGTGTCTCCATATTGTGTACAAGTAGCCTCTGAATCTGTATTTTTACTTATACCTGCACAATGTGGAAACTGAACCAGTGATTTGTAAGAAACCTGTTATTTCCAAGTGGAAATGTCAGTAATAATGCAGTGCAGTAGGAGCTCTTGGGGGATGTTGTGAGAAATGCTTGAGAGGATTCGGCTTTTCTTACAGAAGAGTTCAAATAGGCCTCATTGAAGTGAGCAAGTCTCACCTAGTGTGTTAAAAGCTTTGCTTTGTTCTAAAAGAAGTAAAATATAGCGAGGGGTGAGGGGGAGGTACCTCCCCCAGGTGCTGATGGGAGCCATAAAACCTGACACAAAATGTCTGAGGGATTTATTTCAAATCACAGAACGTTATTAAATAGCACAGGTTTTCTACCCGAATTTAGGCTGAGTTAGAATACACATTTCCTGTGATCAAATATTAGGTGAAAAAACACTAAACTTTCGTCAGAGTTTTTAGATTTTTTAAAATTATAAACCACTTTTCTTACAAAGCTTTAGTATTATGACCAGAACCAGACCTTTCTTCCTGTAGGCCGGCGCAGTGGCAGGTCAAAACAGTGCAGCTCCATCGAGAACCTTTCATCCCCAAAACATCACGCTCAACGATACAAATCTACACACAAATGCATGTAAACATGCATGCACCCTCACATGCATACTTAGGAATGAAGGTATTTGATGCTGTTAGCAACAAGCACAATTATCAGCACACTGTCAGATAATTGTGCCCGAGACGCGTCGATTTTGGTGGCGTTGAAAAAAAAAGACTCTTTGTTTTAGAGACAGCATGTGGGCAGAACATGTTGATGGATGGTGCATTATGGGCATCAGTCTGCACTAGCTGATCAGCCATCATGTCAGTTACTGGCAGACAATTTATCTGAGCTTCCTTGCTGCAGACGATGATTGTTTTTCGAGGGGTCACATTGTGTGCATTTTGCTTCCCTTTGTCAAAGAGGCTTTTCAGTGGCCCTGGTTTCAAAACGATGCAGTTGATCCATGCTTGCATCAGGACAGCAGCGGTGCTCAGTAATCATTGTTGTGCATCTGCACGGAATCTGAAAGGCAGAAAGCAGAGAAAATCATCTGCAGAGATATTTACACGGCAAGGTGAGTCCTTAATGAGGCGACTCAATGAGGCAGTGTATGTGCACCCGAATGTGTTCCAAGCAGGCTTAATCTTGCACATATCTGTGTATTATCTTAAAAAATGTTCTCTAGCAGATCTGCTAAACAGCTTATCTTGTATGTTGCCTGCAATGTTCGGTGTTGCTTTTGAATAGGAAACACTTGTTATGGAAACAAAAGTCGATTCATTTTGTTTGAAGATACGATCTGTTCTTTTTGAATGTCGGAGATACCGCACATCATAGACGTTGGATTTATCATCTTTGACAGTAAACATTTGAAACAAAGTGCGATGTGAGGAAATATGTTTGAAATATGGAGGCCAAAACATTGACGGAGAAAAAGTTGACAGATGTCTCTTGTTTAACACAGTTTTGGACCATCTGTACACTCTCACGTTCTTTGACACCGAGCCCAGGAAGAGTAAATGACTGTGAGCACTGGGGGGTTTTGTTATGCAAGTCAAAGACAAACATGGTGACAAAGGCTGAGCCGTTAACCAAGGAAATAAATGTTGTTTCTTATGTCTGTTCAATTGTTCAATTAGGCCGTGTTGCATCGGAAGGTCAAGTTCCTGGCTTCACTCGTGTTACAAACACACACCATTGATACACTGCAAAGCTTTTGCGGCAGCACTCACAGCAGACTAGACTTTTTAGAAAGATGATAGATAGTTCATGTAATGAACGTTGAGACTGTCAATGAAATGATCTACCTCAGTGGTGACTTGTGAGGTGCAATGTAGTCTGACAATCCTCAGACTTAAGTATCGACAACTGACTCAGTCAAGTTATAATTACACCTTCTGCTGAGGACTGTGTGGGCATGAATAGACTAATTTATAACATCTCCCGTTGGCTTTGTTGCAATTTAAGGGCATTTGTGAGCTCCATATTCGACCCGAGCAGACAGTAACTGAAATAAAAACCTGCATGGATTTAGAGAGGAATTATGTATTTATGTCATTGTCACGTACCCCAGTAAAGCTGCTCTAAACAATACGTTACAGTAAAAACATGAAAGGAATGACTTATAGTGACAAACTCATAGATCATTCTTTCATCTCGTTTAGCTGTAGTTAAATGAGTTCTCAGAATCTTTAACAATGTTCATTCAAACAGTGAGAATGAGCTGCTGATTTTCTATCAATATCAAATTGACTTCTGTGTCTTCATGTTTCATGCAATTGGTAGTTTGGGACAGATGCAACGAATTTAATCTCATCAGACACACTCGCTCACAGTTAAAAATAGAGGTAGAAAAGAAGCTGTCTGGGATTATTTTGGTCATATGACTCAAGCCAAGGTTCAAACATTTTGTACAGTTTCACGGTGTTATGATAGGCTTAAAAAATGGACAACCCCCCCACAATTCTAGTCTGACGCCCTGTACATTGTTTTTAAAGCAGCACCCACAAAGACTCTTCCTAACGTTTGCTCTTTGAAGCTCAAGAACCAAAAGGACCCGGAGGACTTAGTGGAGGAAGACCTATAACGGGAGTCTGTTTGATGACAGTGACTGAATGTTGAGTGTGAGCAGCCGCGGCAGCTCATACTTCTTAGTCTCCATCATCTCCCTCACACAGATGATTAGGTGTGCACAGACATGAATTGATGTCAAGCAGGAGTGATAGAATCACAAATTGACCCAAATGAAAGAATTGATCGGCCTCACTGTCGTGTGTGGACAAAGAGGGCCCCGCGGTCTCTGACACGGATCTATCAAGATTCTACTCATGTTTTTTTTTTAATCACTGATAAATTGTTCTGACACCTGCTTCACATCAGGTCTCGATTGGCTGTATGTCAAGGTACAATAATGCACATGGAATTTGAACCATCTTGATTGTGTTCCTTGGTACCAAACAATGTAGGAAATGTAGGGCTCAAGGAAGTTACGGTTATTATATTTTCAATGCAACACTGGAAGCCAATATATAGTCTATACTCACGTCACAGTTTGGTTTCACATCTTTTCTGCCTCTGCACTGCTGCATGTAAGCATTCATCTAAACGTTCTCTTTTCTAACTTTGACATCATTTCACAAACATGAGCTGCATTAGACAGACAGGTTTTGGAAAATATATAAAACTTTCCTCACTTAAACCTGAAACATTACTAAATGATATTGGTGCATATAATATGAGAATATATCTTCTGATATAATGTGTGTTATTACTCATACATCAGATGAATCAAACAACCTCCAGGCTCCAAGTTGTGGAGGAACACAATGTGTGACTGTGACATCTGCAGCCTTACTGGTGCCAGACAGGTCGCCTCTTTGATCCACCTTCCTCATGCAGATCCTGAAAGATGAGACGTGCTGCCGTGTTCCAAACTTTAAAATTAAAAAACTTAACTTAAAAAACACACACATTTAATATGAGCAGGATTTTAGGTTCATACTACAAACACTGCTGTGATTAGCAACTTATTTAGAGCAGTTGATATTTACTCATGTTTACATCAACAATTTAGAGTAGGTTAATATCAATCGGTTTACCTATAAATTGAAAGCTCTTCATAGCTGTTGAGCTATTTTAAATATAATTAGTTGTTATTTAAGTAGGCTTAAACAATATTACAAATGCCTTAGGCTGACACATTTCCTGGAGTTCCCTAAAAATTGTTCCTATATCCTTTAGCGTATACTACTGTCTTGAGGCTGAAACATGTCGATATAAACAATACACTTGAGAAAAGGAAAAACTTACTGGTAATACTGGTTATTGTCACTTTATACTTTTGGCAAGAAAAGAAAGCAAGCATAGAACATTTCACTATCCATTCCCTCTCAAAAATAGTTAAAGAAAGCAAAGATCCTATAAATATTAAAACAAAGTTTAGCTGACATATAAGCGGTATTAAAGCTGTGACCCTGTGCTCGATTCTCAAACTAAAGCTTCAGATTGACTCTCTGATCATTGATTTTTCTTAGCTGTGCCAACTTATCTGAATATCACCTATTCTACCATCCCCAAGGGGGAGGAGTCCAGCTCGAGCATCAGAATGTAAAGGCTCATTCGGATACTATAAGAGCTCTGTCATCAGTCTTCCTCTCCCGCTCCTATTTCCTTTCCCTGGTGTCTCTCTCCTCATAACCTCTGCCTTTAATTTACCGCTACTTATTTCGTCACCTCCCCCCACCTCCTCCCGACCTCTCTCATTCTCTACCTCGGTGTGTCTGCAGTCTTGCGCCATGCTGCAGGGCCCCTCTGACTGAAGTAATTTATGCTATCTACTTTGCTATTGTGAGAGGAGAGCGTCATGAAGCCAGCACTCTTCATGCAGAGTGCTCCTGCGGGAGTCTGTGTGCCAGCACTGACTGAGCCATCCTCTTTCTCTCTTTTAACATCGCTCCATGCATAGTGCAATTACCATGTGTGTGAAGAAGGTACTCAATCTGAATGGGAGTACAGGAAACTTGCAGATATGCACATAGCAGCTGTCAGCTGCAAAGACATGTTGCATGTGTTCTCACGATGCATGTATGTGTTCTGTGGACTTTCTTAGTACAGGAAGACCGTTTAGAAGGAATACTTTGACCACAAAATGATCAAATGTTCATAAATCACTTACCCCATTTTCATTTAAACCTCGTCATTCAAAACACTTCTTAATAAAAGAAATCATGCTAGTGCAGGACTGATATTGTCCTTCCGGGGTCAAATTGTTTTAAATAGTGTGGTCCAAGCAAAGATTCACGTGTATCTGAAATGCAAGCCTGTCTTATGTTGTGTGAGAATTTTCGGATGAACATTTTGATATGGTTATGCTGTAACACGTTGAGAATCAATGAACAAATGATCCTTTCTTTGGGTGAAGTATTCCTTCGAGTGAAGGTTTTATACCCTGTGTACAAATAGTAGAAGGTTTTGCCAGTGTTTCATGAGTCCGATCAGGAATCCATGGATAGACTGCACTCATAGCAGCAGCGAATGCTCAACGGGGTATTTTTGGAGCAGGAAAATAGTTGATGATGACTGAACATGTTTGTGTGTGGTTGCAGGACTGCAATCATTCTCCATGACAACAGAGACGGCTTTGGCCGGGGAACTGAAGAGCCCGATGGAAGGTGACGCCATAAGAACCTATCAGGTGGGAGTGCTGTTAAACTCACAGCAGCTGTAGATCATTTTACTGAGGACTTCCCATCACTCAGAGGCCCTCCGGCATGGTTGATATGCAAGGCAGCGAGCCCCACCGACCTGTGCCAGCAACTTAGCATTTCAGCATCTCCCTCTACATCATGCATTTGATGATTGCCTCACATGATCAAACATTTGGGATTGAAATAGCTTTAGAAGACAAGTATGTAATGCCTGTTGAGACTTAATTAAGACATTAAAAAAAGCTACGGTGTTTTGAAGTTCACACACTTATAAGAAGGATTCTGTCTCTCCAAGGTTCCAGAAGACCAGGGGGACATGGATGATAGCTCAGAGAAGACCCCCAGCAAAGCCTCCAAATCCCCTCAGAAAAGCTCCAAACGGCCAAAGACGGTCCCGGTAAAAGTCACCCTGCTTGACGGATCAGACTACGAGGCTGGAGTTGAGGTACGCTTCTCGTTTTGCATTATCAAACAATAGAGCAGATGGGTGATGAAACCACGTGAAAGAAATGCTTTGATTACGAGTTTCAAGACAACATTGGCCTTCCATTCATTTATATGATTTCTATCAGTAAAAGTAACATTAAGTCTTTTGGTGAGTTATAGGACAAGCTGGGCATCACTCAGACAATCATGGAGGTTTTGACCAAAACAACAGGTGATAGAATAGAAATGACTGACTTCCTTGTCCAACTTTGACTTGCAGTACTCGCTGCGCGTTTGGGCCTAACAACACCCCCGAACTGTTACATTATTGGACGATAGAGCATTAAAACGCTGGCTGCTTCTCCAAACTACAAAAGGCACACCGGCTTACCGACCGACTTGACTCAGCATACCACAATACAGCTCAGTGGGATTTCGCCTCCTTCTGTAACACCCGCTACTGGAAATGCAGCACGCAGCACGAAAGACGAGCACTGCATTGTGGGGGATGGAAGTTCTCGGATGAGAAATCCCCGGCTTCCATTAGTCGTGACGGTAGCCTTTTGTGTTTGCAAACACAAATGAGTGTAGCTTTTGGTTTATTTGAATTTCACAGCAGCCCCAATGCTCATGATGGCCGCATAGAATGAATCTGTGTTGAAGTGACTGACAGAGCGAAGGGGTGGGGAAGATGGTGTTTCACAGGGAAAAGGATCTCTTGGCCGGGACTTACAGAGCAGCGGGGAATCACATGGAAGCCGCCAGTGAAACCCCATTGGCTGTTGCTGATGATGGAGCGTTGGTGTGTGACAGGAATGGTCTGTTGGCTCAACCTCATCCATGTCACTATCCCTGTCACGGCTCACTGCGTCTCACGTGACCTCACATATTTTACTTCTGAGCGGAGAAATACATGTGATGAGCGGCGGGCCGAGGCCTCATGCGCGCATTCCTCCTTCAACTCAACCCCTGCGATCTCTTCCTCCGTCCTGATTACGTGCGCGCGCACACACTTCGTCCGTGTCACCCGGGCAACGACACTAAAGATATTGGGCTTCAACAGGAAATCCATACCGTGGACAGATGAGCGCTCTTATGTTCGACCGGGATGAAAATAGAATGGAGGAGGAAAAGATGAAGAAGGTGGGGAAGGAGAAGTAGGAAGATGGAGTGCTTGCTTGTGTGATGTAGTACGTGTGGGACTGTGCACGTCACCGCGTGCGATGGGGAAAAGGAAAGCGGGGACAAATTGATGAATGCGGTGAAATCTTTGCTTTAACGGCAGTCACGATGTCCCCTTAGCGAGCGCGTGCGCTGATGATGAAAACACGGAGAAGCTGCAGCCTAGTATTGATATTAGCCTCACAACAAACACATTGATCGAGCTCAGTGCCTTTGTTCAGTCCTTAACCTAATGCCATACATTAAAGAAAGATCTTGAGCGCCATGCTTACGAACTCCAGCTATTACTTTCCCCCCAAAAACATCTTAAAATGAAACATCTGGCATTTTAATAAAATGCGGGCCATTCTACCAATATTTTAACTAGTTAATCTTTGTCTGAACGGAATTTTCTTCAAAGGACCATGAAATGCTAATGCTCATTTGCTTCTATTGCGGGTAAACCACATAACCGTGTTTCCTTTCTCTTGGAGAGGGATGGCTGTTTGGGGTCTGAGGAGCATCCTGTGCCAAAAATATGTAAGAGCCCAGCTGCTGATGTTAATCAGCTCAAGAAGGGCCTTTTTCAGAGAGATGGAAGTAATAACTTGTACCAGCGTTCGTATAAATTTATTTTAAATGTTTTTTTTCTATTTGTCTAAATTGTAATACAAACTTGTAATAATGGTGACCCAAGCGGAAAAATTTGCCGTTGAAAATTTGCCCTACAAAGCAGCAGTAGCTTCAATCACTCAGTAAAAGTGGGACCACAGATGCGAGCAAAGAATAAATGTATTAAACATACATGTAAGAGTGTGCAACACCTCTACATTTAAACTGTATCCTGGGAGAAAACCACCTATTAATGTGAAGTTCTTGTAGTTTAAGATCAAAACCACGTAAAAGACGTGGGACTGAGCTCGGCCTCCGTAGAGAATGTTGAGAACATCAAAACTTCTTCTCTCATTTAGGAGCACACATCGAACATGTTTCCCTGCAGCATAAAGCTGTTCACTGCAGCCTGCAGACCCGAGGCTGTGAGGCTGCAAGTGGGTGAGCTCTCTAGCTCAAGAGAGATTTTACCTACACTTGCAAACCTCAGAGCGCAACCTGACTGCTGTGAGCAAACAGACTGCTCTGAGCAAACAGACTTTCAAAAAGGAAAATCCAATATATTTCTGAGACTTTCTTTTGAAAGCGAGCCAAACGTTGGTGAACGAGTCATAAAAGCTTTTGATAAAATTACCAGAAGACCTTTGTCTCCAGATTAAATTCTGTGTTAAATGTTAATTTGTGTTTTTTACCACATTCGCCTTGGATGTAATACTTAATGTGGCCAGGGTGAAGTATCCCACAATGTTTACTCATCAGAAGGAGAGATGCCCTGGGAATAACAGTTTTCAGATGTATTTTGTGTCTTTGGAGGAAGCATTCTGATTTCTGAAACAAAATAACGGCAGTGATGTAATCAGGGTGGTCAGGCTTCAAATTTATGATAAAAAACATGTAATAAAAAGCTTTGTTTGGGATTTAAAATACATAGCCGTTAATCAGTATGACCAATGAAAGATGATATTCAATATAGGGACCAGCCTTTTGGGAAATTTCGTATAACTTGACTCCTGATGCTTTGTCTTCATCAGACAAGTTTCATTTTGTGGGAGTACCGTTCTAAATCTCCATTGTTCTGTGTTGCGATTGTTTATCATTTGTTTCACTTTCAATAACCTTATAATAACACAAATTACTGTAACTGAGAAGGCCGTTGAATAATGAAGACCCCACCGGCTCAGCCTAACAAAACCAAAAAAGTCTTTAGTTATTGGATGGCCAAGTTTATCAAAGTCTATCGCTCTGCCTGCATTATTTAAAGCGACTTTGTTCAACTGATTTGCCTTCCCCGCCGCCGGCCACTGACCGACTCACGCGTACACGCTGTCTCTTGTAACCCTCTGGTAATAAATAAAATGGTAAATAATAAAATGTGAAATCTCTTGCTAGCTGTCACAACATAAATATCCGGGTCGGATAGGTCACTTCCTGTCATGGACCGCAATCCCACTCGGCAGTGACAGCTACGGCAACAGAATCGGCCACATTTCTTTATTAATAAATACACCACGGTAACAGCTGGACTGACTGACTGTTGTTGTTTTCCACACACATTTGGCTCCGTAGGTGAATTTGAAATCTTTGGGTCAAGTGAGAATTTAAGTAAGGAACTTAGGTTGGGAAAACCTCAAGCGAGGGTTACACTCTCCTCATCTCGTTTGCATGGGCGAGGCGATCAGCCAAATGGATTTCTAGGATTACACCAAATGGCTCCTAACACAATCACCCTACAGAACCAGCTAAATGAATGTGATTGGAGCCAATTGGACTGACAACGAAATATCATCACCAGCTCCATGTGGGAACTGGTCGCTACGCTTCGGGGGACCACCTGAGGTGTGCGTTACAATTCATTTTTGTAAGAAAATCAAATGTGCCGTTCCCCCGCCTAACAACGCCTGAATCAGCCCTCGCCTATTAAACGGCATAATTCTCTCTCTGCTTCCCCCGTGGCAACCCCAGTGCAGCAGGATACACTTTGTTATTCATTTCATTGAAAGACCGTTCACTTCCTCTGGTAAATTAACAAGCCTATCTTAAATATTTAGAAGGTTGCTTGATGGTACGGCTGGCTTCTCCTCCAAGAGCTGAACAAAGCCATGCGGTGGCCTTGTAGTAAGTGAGAGGGCGCGCACACACACACACACACACACACACACACACACACACACACACAGAAGGGCCCTATTACTTCTGTTTCCATGGTAACAGCTGCTTGGTTGCTTTGTCGCCATAGGAGCCAGGTTTCCCCAGGAGATGAATCTGTCATGTGTGCTCCTCTGTGTGTGTGTGTGTGTGTGTGTGGCGAGAGCATTTGGCCAAGGTCCATTGGTGCATCTCACGGAGACGTTGCTCTCAGCCCCAAATGGCTGGATGGAAAATAGGTGTGGTCTGCTGAAGCATCACAGATGCAAGATGCATTTCCTCCCCTTATATAGACATGCGACTAGCATAGCTCCTCCTGCTCGACGGGCTGGAGGAGCGGCTGGAAGCGCTCGCAGACCGTATTTGGGATGTTTTTTTTTCAAACCTTTATATTATGAAATATAACTGAAGAGTTTTAATAGAATAAAAGGCAGCTTTATTTTACTGGATTTTACCACAATTACAAATGAATAATATATAGGTTTAGAATAAACCATTTTACAAAAAAAATACAGGAAATATGAGGCCAGCAGACGCCCTACAGTCTTATACATTGTTAGTGTTATTGTAAATGATGTTCAAACAACCTGAACCTGCACCACATCCCATGCTCTCTCGCTGTGTTTTCTTATATGTTGCTGTTGTGTGTATATGTGTGTGTGTGTGTGTGTGACAGAAATTTGCCAAGGGCCAGACCCTGCTGGACATGGTGTGTGGCCATCTGAACCTGCTGGAGAGGGACTACTTTGGTCTGACTTTCCAGGACACGGATACTGCCAAGGTCAGACTGACACACAGAAACACAAAAACATTCTAACATCCAAACTTTTGAAGTTTGAGGCAATTGCAGCTGCAATTACAAACCAACACAAGCCCAAATTCTGTCCCAAAACAGAAACTATTCTGAACGTATTTGCGTGGAGTCACAACGGTGGCTTATGAAAAACGTCTCACATACACAGCGAAGATGCACATACATGCATACATAACAGGAAGTTCTCCAAAATGTAATGAAATAAAACCCAAAGAATTCCCATCTTTGGTTTACTGGCATAAGTATTTGTTACCTTGTGTTTTTGGATTCATTATTGATCGAAGGTAAGATTTTTTTACTGTGTAACATGGTATAAAGGGACTTTAGACTTTATTTCTGATTATTCTAGTCTGGGCTCAATACTCTTAATTAAGGTCCTTCTGTGGTGAATAGCTTTTTAAAATTTGAGGCCAAATCTATTTGTTGAGATTGAATTTGCCGTATTTCGTTACACCTGCTTCTAATCTTTTTCCTAATTCCTTTTTTTGGTCACTAATTTCAACGCAAATGTCAGGCTGCTTGGCCGAAAGGCCATTATATTTTTCCAGGTGGCATGAAGCTGTGAGTCCCCAGTTGCCCTTTTAACCGTACTTAACAACCCACAATCTGAGAGTGGCGAACATGACCTTTGACCTTTTTCAAAACTTGAGTAGACAGTATGGCCTTTTAAAGATGGTGCACAGGGTCTGCAGTGCAACATGAAAGTTCTGCTGACATTAAGTGTAGGGAGCTGGACTCAACTAACCCCAATATTGATGCTGTCAGCGTTCATCTATTTCCTTGTATTATATTTATATTTGGCTTTCAACAAGGGAACGTGTTTAAAAAGAGATGAACGACTTGTGATTTAAAGTTCTTAAAGGGTCAAAATGTATAATTTCGCTGATGTTGATTGTCTTCAAGGGGATTGTCTCTCTTTCTTTATCAGCACTGGTTGGATCCCTCAAAAGAGATTAAGAAGCAAATTCGGGGTAAGCAAACGCACACACACACACACACACACACACACACACACACAGACACTCATCCATACACACTAAAAAACAACCTTTCCGGTGATCTGTCTACAGTTGGTTCCTGGATCTTCGGATTCTCTGTCAAGTTCTACCCCCCGGACCCGTCTGTGCTCATTGAAGACATCACAAGGTGAAAAAACAACAACAACATCAACACAGCTCACAATTACCAGGAGCTAATGAGTTGAATTGTATTGAGAATATTTTTGTTTCGGTAGAGAGAGAGAGAGAGAGAGAGAGAGAGAGAGAGAGAGAAAGCGAGAAAGATCCAGAACAGTGACTCAAATTAGCCGAGGTGACACCTAGTAGAGGCGACAGCCAGTGGCCTCGACAGCACTCCCTGTCCCTCAAAGCTGTCACGCCCTTAGTCGTGCATAACTTTGAGCCTCAATATAATCTAATCGGGTTAGTTGTGTACAAATTCAACCCCCACACAGTTTTTATGAACTTGGAACTTGAACATATTTGTTTCTCCTGGAAACGTTTAACATCAGGATCTATTGGGATTGATTTGCTTTTGGTGCCGTCCTTAAGTGGCAATTTTAATGAGCTGCAGTCCTTGGCCCTTCGCTTTGGCTTTATTTCTCAGCCTCGGAGGTTCCTGCGTTAGTCAGGATTACCTCTTGGTGAGTAGATGCACATAGGAAGGACATGCGCAGAATTGGGTACCATCATTTTACACAAAGATAGGCCATTCCATATACGTCTAATTTCTATTTTCAAGCAGTTATCATTCCCAACACGTCAGATCACACAGGTTAGTCCTTGCCTTTAACACAGACGGTCATTTAACAATACTGATTATATTTCTCTCTATGAAACTATTGTTTCATAGAAGCTGTTGATAAAAACTGTTGTTTCATAGAGACAATAATAAATACACCCTTTATTGTAGGACAGGCCAAGATGTAGATAAATTGGTTCAGGTGCCAGATCATCCATCTGATTAATTCAAAGGATACTGACTCAATCATGAGGCTGATGCTACAAGAATAGCTGATATTTTTTTAAATGAAACAGTCCTCGACCGAGCACAATTTTGATTTGTTGTCATGAAATAAGACATTTCACCAGCATTTGTGCCCCCCCCCCCCACTGCTTTAGGTACTACCTGTGCTTGCAGCTGAGGGACGACATCCTCTCTGGTCGTCTGCCCTGCTCATTCGTCACGCACGCCCTCCTGGGCTCCTACACCGTCCAGGCCGAGCTGGGAGACTACGAGGCGGAGGACCACGGCCCGGACTACGTCAGCGACTTCCGCTTTGCACCCAACCAGACACACGAGCTGGAGGAGAGAGTGATGGAGTTGCACCGGAACTACAGGTTTGAGAAACTGCGACTCCATTAGTGTAATTGAAGGCCATGGATATTATAGCAAACGCTGGTGCTGGTTTAAATTCAATGAAGTAATTGTTGTTTATTATGTGTCGTAGGGGAATGAGTCCAGCAGAGGCAGAGGTGAACTTCCTTGAAAATGCCAAGAAGCTCTCAATGTACGGAGTTGACCTTCATCACGCTAAGGTACAGATTACAGGTACAGATTTATCCCAGACCCTTCTTCTGGCAGCACACTTTGGTCTGAGGTTTGTCTGTGCTCAATGCCCGTGTCAACCAGGATTCAGAGGGAATTGATATAATGCTCGGAGTGAGCGCCAACGGTCTGCTCATCTACCGAGACCGCCTCAGGATTAACCGATTCGCATGGCCCAAAATCCTCAAGATCTCTTACAAGAGAAGCAACTTCTACATCAAGATCCGCCCAGGAGAGGTAAATCAAATATCTTATTGACCTTTGTTTTGCTCCATGCTGAGCGTTAGCTGTCAGCATTTTCCCACGACGGGCTTTCTGAAAGAACAGAGGCAACTGGAATGAGGGATTATTTTTGAAAGAACTATCTCGGCATTTATATTTCATGGTTTCGCCGTTGTTCAAATGACATCATTGTTCCTCTTGACTTGCCCCAAACAGCTACATAATTTCATGGTTTGATAAAAATGTTACTTCGGAGATTTATCTGCAGAAAACCATGTGACTAGTGTCAAAGAGATTATTTATAGCCCTCGCAGATTCTGTTCTCAAAGATCAGGCTGATAGGTCCTGTTTTTGTTCTTCTCTTCCTTCTCTCTTTTCCGCTATGGTGTATTAGCGAGTCAAGAGGATTTACACTTCCATCAAGGACTTTACTCGCAAATGTTGGAACCACATTACGCTCGCTCTGGTTTTCAACGCCTTAAATTATTATAATTTGCTGAGTTTTTTCCTTTATTGTTTGGCCTTGGGGGTATCTGGAGTGTGTTTTGCATTCACTGTTGGAATTGACATCTTTATAGCAAACAGCAGGGCCATTCTGTGCACATTATGTTCTGCAGATCTATCCTCTTAAATCAGCTGTCCATTCAAATCCCCCTGCAGGGTTTTTATTGGGTTCTGAAATACTTCATTCTAAACTGTCCCCACAGATTGTTTTTTGAATGGACTAGTTTTTCTATTTAAAGACCTGTTATATTGCTAATAACCTATTGATTAGAATGCATCTCCATCTGCTCACACTGCTACACAGCTGATGGAGTGATTTCACGAGCAGCTAATTTGTAGGTTGATGAGAGTCCTTAGAAATACTAAGAGTAGACAGAAAAATACCATTGATTTGTCCATTGCTGCAGAGTAAACACAATTCACCCTGCCACCATCCCTCCATCTTTCCCCTCACTTGCTCCCTCCACTGCCCCTTTCCTTCTTAACCCACCTCCTCCACCACAACATCACTCCTTTCCCTCACTGCTCAGTATGAACAGTTTGAGAGCACCATAGGCTTCAAACTGCCAAACCATCGGGCCTCGAAGCGATTGTGGAAGGTCTGCATTGAGCACCACACCTTCTTCAGGTAGGACCTGATAGTCAGACACACGTTCTCTGCACCCCAGTTATTGCACCCTGCATGAATGGTCACAATTTTGAGTTCTGTTTGTACTAAATATTAATTTTTTACAGGTCCAACAGATCTGTAGAATTTCATGTATGGAACATACATTACATGTAACTTTAAATGAATGGGAAGATTGCTTTTCTGTGCTATTAATTATGTTAGGACACACTAATTAATTATCAGCTGAACCATGTCCAATTTTTCTCCTGGCAAGCACTTAGATTCAATATTTACAAATCGATTATTTCCTTTATTAGAGTTTGGTGCTGGTTTTGGGATTTAGTTTGCTTTGGGAAGAGCCCAACTACAAGATCTCTGTCTCTATTCTTCCTAGATTAACAACCAAAACACAGCATGTAGTTCTTCTCAGGACATTACTACCAGTAATAGTGTAATTAGGACACAAGGGGCAGAATCTGTTTCACATACTCTGAAACTTCCCGTAGGTTGGTTTCCCCGGAGCCGCCTCCCAAGGGCTTCCTGGTGATTGGCTCCAAGTTCCGCTACAGCGGGAGGACCCAAGCCCAGACCAGACAGGCCAGCGCTCTGATTGACCGGCCCGCCCCACAGTTCGACCGCTCCGTTAGCAAGAGATACATGCTGCCCCGAAGCATTGATGGAGGTAAGAACCCTGATGGTGTTCACTTCCCGCACACATGCCGTTTATTCCCTGAATTGTATAGTGAGACATAAACAGATGTGAAGGCATCTTTCAACTCGTGTAACGTATCAGACGGCAGCCCGTTTTATGGCCCGACACTGACTGCACCGTAGATTATGTCATGTGAAAGCTTCATCGCATGAGTGCAGGTGATTGATGTGTCCCTCCCATTGCACTTCACCAGCCTCGGCTCTGGGCTACAGTATGGATCAGCTGTCCCACCGGAGCTCCAGTGAACGCACTCAGTTCATGTCCAGAGAAGACCTGGACCAGGAGGGCAGCCTGGACCTGGACCACGATCAGTACCATTACCAGGACCAAGACCAGGAGCAAGACCAGGACCAGTACCCAGAGCTGGACCTGGAGCAGCATGATGGTCAGAACCAAGATCAGGTTCAGAGGCAAACTTGGGGGTCCCACATTTCAACCACCACCAAGACTTTGGAGCTCAAGGTACAAGGATACAGTACATTAATAAACGTACAGCGTTTACAAGTAAATTAAATGAAAACTCATGTGTTCTCCAATGAGTTGACTCACAAAACTACAAGGCTTTGGAAGAACTCTGAAAAATCTCTTTAGCTTCTGACTAACGCTCCTCATCTTTCTCTTACATTCCTTTTCACTGAAGTGTGGAATCAATATCCTTACTTTTTTCCCTCGGCCCAATTTCCTCTATTTTCTGCTCCTCTCAGTATGACTTTGCTCTCCATTTCTTCAGCAGCTTCACCAACACCTAACTTGACTTCTGTTGATATTTATTTTAACCCAGAATCCTGCTTCTAACACATCTTCTCTTCCCTCTGCTCTCCTCCTCTTCCTCTCGTGCAGGGTGAGGAGGAAGGCTCGCCTATAGACTCAAAACCAGAGGTATTTTGACCTTTGATCTTAGTGTCTGAGGTTTTGGTGGTTGTAGTTGTCATGCACGTGTACGCTGTGGTTGTTAAACACAAAAAACATTTCTCTCGTTGGTTTGTCTCTGGAGGAAATTCGATTGTTTTTGTCCTGATTACGATGATTCCTCTGAGTAAAATCCACGAAAACTGCTTCAAGCTATTATTAAATGGAAATGAAATAGTTTAAAATGGAATTATTGAGATTATCTCTTTTCTGCCCTCTGGAAAAATATTTTCTGCATAGACATTAAGATTCCATCCAGAGTGAGTGAAGCGGTAGGAAAAAAACATTTGCCAACACATCTTTAACAGTGTCCCTGTGTGAAATTACAAGGACTGATTGCCATTTGCAGGATAAACAGATGGCCCTCAAGCACTGTGGATTTTTCAATGAAATAGTGTTCTTCCGAGTTGGCATCTTGGCTGAAATCTCCTGTGAATTCAGCTTAGATGTGTAAAGTCTCATTATCATGGGAGCTCAGTTCACAGACAGATTATTATCCGTCTGTGGTCAACTACGATAGAAACATAAAGAGAGAATTGGCGGACGCTGAGTCAGCGTTACTTCCCTTCTGTAGGGTGAATGGATTCCCAGTCAAACATGCAAACGCATGTTTAAATCTAAATTGTAATTTATTTAGTTTAATTTAATACATTTGTACTAAATCGCAAAAAAATAACTATTCCCCATTTGTTATTTATTAAATATTTTATTCAAAAGTGGCCTTATAATGTAAATTGCACGTTTATTATTTGATATAACTGATAATCTCCCTCTACAAACACTTATGCTCAGTCAAAATTGGACTGCATTAGTAATCGATTGGCTGACACTGGAATGGATTGTACCTGCTCCTGGGCATATCACACAATGGCTAAATAGTCTTCATAGCTAAGAAGCCCTGGTGGTGTCCAGTGTTCGTCTGCTGTCTGGCCGCTCGCCTTTTCGACTCACCTGCAGCACTTTACCTCTTTGTCTCTGCACGCATCTGCCCCCCCCCCTCCCCTTCCCTCCCCGAACCCCCATTTCCCACCTCCTGCTTTGCTCAAACACCCTTCACTCCATCTCGCTTGCCTCACCTCGGATTTGGCCACAAGGATATGGCCACCCATCGGCCCAAACAGGAGGTACTGCTTGTCCCCTTTTTTTCGGCATGTGCTGTGTGTGTCCCTCACCGGGAGTTTTCTTATCCATTGTCAATGGCATCAGCAATGGAGCGCACAAAGTTGTTCGGTGAACCTCTGCCTTGGTGGTTTTGCATCTCAGTTTCAAATTTTCTACACAGAATTTTCAATTTAAGAATTTGTATTATTATATCATCTTTCCATCCTTTGATCAGTGAATAATTACCACAAGTCTTCCAAAGACTTCCAAAATGCTAGGTGTTGAGTATACTAGAGTATGGTCTGTGGGTACAATGATGAGACTTGTTGTATTTAAAGTAAGAAACATGACGTCAAACAATAGGTGAAAGACTCTAATTCATCCTACATCACATTTACAAAATATAAAACACAAACAAACTAAAATCCACGTTTAGATCACCTTTAGAAATATTACCGTGTGTTCCCGATGTGCCCTTCACTGTGTAAGCAGCAATTCTTGGATAAGCCAGACGATGTTCTTCAGAAGCACCAGGCCAGCATCAACGAGCTGAAGAGGGCTTTGAGGCAGCCTAACAGCAAGATGGCCCAGAGGGAGAAACGCCTCTCCTCAGCTACTCCTCCTGGAGGAACCCCCGAGCGCAAACCAGTAAGAAATTCTAATTAAAAGTTATAATACCCACCATCATCCAATTCCATCATATTAACATTTTCTAAATGCAATGTGTTTGTCAGTTCTCTCCATTCTCTGTCAGAAACATTGAGCCAAAACAAAGAAAGCATCTTGAAATGCGTGAAAGTTTGAGGCCCCCCAAGTTAATCACCGATCATCTTCACTAATCACTTAAAGTAATTTTACGAGTAAACAATGATATTAGCTATGCTAATGCAACTGTCTACTCTATGTCAACATAGGCGACCGGTGATGGCAAATTGATTGACAAGCAGGATGCTTATGAAGGAGAAGTGAATGCTTGCCCAAAAGTGGAAAAGAGTCAGCCCACTTCTTTGGGTAGAGACATGTTGACCGTGACACCTTGGACCGAAGCGAAGGCAAACAACTGTCAAAGTACCAGGGACTCTGTAAAAAGTTGTCCCGGAACATCTCCGAAACAAGAAACCGACTTTAGAGCCAAAGGAATAATGAATCCGAACAAAGGGGACGACGCCTTAGCAACAAATGGGAATCGTGATTCGATATTCGCCAAGAATGCCATTCAGGAAAATGGATATGGATCTCCACATGACAAACGGGGGAGTGAACCCATCAGCAGCAATACGAAGCACTGTCAATGTGAGCGCAACGTCCACCGAGAGAGGCCGGAGGACTTTGAAACTCCGGGGAGTCGGGCTGTGGATTGTCTCCCGAAAGGCGACCAAGGCGATATTGAGAGCGATGCGAGCCGCTGTGAGACTTTGAAAAAAATAGCCGCGAGCCCGTTGGGAGCCCAAGATTGCAATAAAACCAGGAACTCTCACTCAGAAGTCCCCAAAATAGTTCCTCTCAAGCCACAGAGATCAAAGAAGTATTTGAATAACGAGAACTCGGGCGTTGGAAGCGATCAAAGTCGGTCTGACGGAGGCGTCTTTGGTGCGGCTGGCGATGCGCAGATGACAGAACCCAGAGATGAGTCCTGTGAGGCAGGAAGGAGAGTGGACGATAAGGCCGCACTGCACTCTGCTGCAGATGAAAAAAACACGGCCTCCAAACACCTCAGCGAAGCCGCGACGTCTTACCAGCATCCAACTCTGCTTAATCTGCAGATTAAGAACGAGTTGTTTGGACAACAGGAGCTTAGAGACTGCAGAGGGACGACAGGGTGGACAAGGGGAGGACGCGAAGAGCATTTTCAAAACAACTCTGAGTGCAAAGAGAATTTCCTCTCTAGCTCCAAATGTCCAACTGCTCCTCCTCGAACTCTCCCGCTGAAAACGCAATGGTCCCGAGACAGACAGAGTAACGTGGACAGCAGCCACATCCACTACAGGACGCCCGGCCAAGAAACAGCCAGGTGGAAGCAAGCGGTAAACCCATCTGAGCCCCCTAAACTGTGTGTCAATCATGGGAAAGTAAAGCATTGCATGAGCTTCAGGCGATGTCGTGCAAACCTTGTTTTTACCATCTAAAAACAAAAACACACAAAAAAATCACACATTCTTCAGAACCCATGTGGCTGTGAAAGCAAAGGTCCACGTTCCTTGGCATCGCATCATTGATCGACTCAGTTCAAGCCCATGGCCCTGAAAGCATTGTGCTTTCCCTCGTTCCCCTTCACAAAGCATAACATCTGCTTGGTCATTTGAGAATGCCGCGGGCCTTTAAGCAAAGTTCCCCGTGCTTCAGCTGTCACCTTTACCCCGCCTTAACTTACCGCGTTCAAACCTGGTCTTTCCTTTTCGAAAACCCTCGTTCCGCCATTTTTCTCCGGAAAACAATTTCTTAAATCCTTTTAGTGAATGGCTGTGAAGGACATTTAAAACAAAATGCTTTGCCGTGGCGACGAGTTGGCGGCAGCAGAAAATGAAAAGAGGCGATTAGATGTCAAGAAAAGCGGCAGAGCTGCCTAACCTCTTCAGGGCTGAGGCATTCATATGCAGCATTTCAGATTATGGATACCTCTTTCCTGAAAGGGATTTGGAAAGATCTAACCGTTCAGTGCATGGCATCACCATTGCACTTGTGCTCATTTCTTATGACGTCAACCTGTGAAGTATTCCCTGTGTGCATGCTTTGCGACATCAGCTGTAAGCTTCGCAACCTCTGGGAATTCTTGTATTTGCGTCTGCAGTGTAGTGTGTAGTGTAGTGTGGCATAAAATGTAGTGTAGTGTGGCATAAGCCACACTACACTACATTTTTATACAATAATGCAGAGAACAATGCCCAGCAGAAAAGGGATTAGCTTAAAAGTTGTGAACATTGCAAACATATTTTCTCTAAATATGACAAATAATGCTCTGTGTTGTGATACAATCAGAACATGACGTTAATGCCGAGACAAACAAAGGTTCTGTTTCAGCTCTCTCCCTTTCTGATGCAATAACGCTCTTTTGCTGGAGTACATCTAGACTCCAGCCAAAGAGTATTTAGCGTGTAGTGGTATCATGGTTCGTTGTGTTAAATTCTATTGATTATTATTCGTCTCATGTTAAAGTTCATGTTCCCCTTTGTTTTCTTCTCTAGGATACTCCTCCCACACCTGCTATTCATGAAGAACCTTTCAACGAAGCTTCAGTGAGTCTCGTATTAGTCGTTCCTCCCATTATTACTTTAATGTATTAGTAATACATGTTCTTGGATTTGTATTATATTCATTACTTTGTGTTAATACACAAAATGAGGAATTTATGGCACTACTTATCCGAGGCACATTTTTAACGAGTGACTTTTTAAATTAAAGGTGAAATCACAAGAGCACAATTAAAGACACACAATTACTAAAGTTACACAATAACCAAATCAAATCCAGAATGTATTATTTAGTGATTATTGGACAAGAATCTGCTGAGAAAGACACCAATGCTTTTACTTTTGTCAGGAGCTCATATTCTTTGGTTGTATAAGTAGATATAGTTTATATGGTCTGATGTTCTGAAGTCTTCTCTGCAGAGGGAACCGTGGGAGAGACGTCTTGGCTCCGTCTCCGAGGATGACCAGGACCACGAGATCCTGTACCTGAAGGAGACCCACCTGGGCATCGAGCGCAAATGTTCCAGCATCACCGTCAGCTCCACGTCCAGCTTGGAGGCCGAAGTCGATTTCACCGTCCTCACGGACCTGCACTCGGGCATGGAGGAGTTCTCCAGAGGCATGACGGAGCTCGGGGAGAGGGACGCGTCTCCTGATGTGGGACTGTGCTTCAGCATGGACTTCCTCCAGCAGCAGGTCCCCTCCGAACCATCTCCTCCACCGCTGTCCGCCCCCTTGTCCAGAGGAGCCAGCAGCAGCCCGCCGGCCAAACTCATCCAGGCCGAAGGAGTCCGACCGGAGGTCAAACGACCCGATGTGCAGGTAGACCCAAGTTTTCATATCAAGTGGCTCCTCCTAATTCGGCTTGATTTGTTCAGGCAGGTACGAAGAACCGTGCTATTTTTAGGTGCCTAAAAATACGAGCCCTCTTTTCAAGTTCAGTTATGTTTGGGTGTCAACACGAACCATCCCGAAATGGCAACAAACCATGAAAGTGTTTCTAAGAAGAAGCATATGAGAACCAAATGAAGGAAGCAGAAAACAACGGTTGCCGGCTCACGTGGACTGTGGATGAATTTTTGTTTAAGAGCTTGTTTTTCTACGACTGTTTTCATGTTTTCATGTTTTTTCATGTTTTTGTCACAAATCTTTAGGCTATAACATAAAGCGTAGAAATGTTCTTTGAATATATTTTATAAGGCTTTAAATGAAATCTAGAGCAGACAGAGGAAACAGTCATTTGCTGTCATTTTACCGAGCACTGAAGGGTATTAAAGAAACACCTCCATATTTCTCATCCCTGCTTTTCTTTCTTTCTTCTTTCGTCATTTGAATAGATAAAATACCTCTTAAGTGCAGAGATAAAACATAAATCGTTCATCCTGTTTAATATTACAGTCACATGACACGTCTGTGTCTTTAAGCCCGTAGTCCCTAAAAAACCAAAGAGGTCAGTGGCGGTGTCCTCGTCAGTGGACAGAGAGGCCGGCCGTGTCTCTGCTGTGACGCCGCTGAGCCGGGAGGCCAGCGACGTCGCGCCCACACCGGCAGCGAGGAAGACGGACGTGAGAACAGAGACTCAGCCCAACGGATCGGAGGTCACCACAACCATCGTGGAGTTCACAGATCAGGTTGGATTAACATTGACGTCAAATTATTAACGTTGCTGTTACGACCCAACCGCGAGTCACACAGTGAATTTGTCTGTTTCAGGATCACAGTATCACCGGCCTGAGTGATGTTTCATATTCCTCCAGACAGAGTGTGTCCCCTGTGAGTACAAACAGAGGGGTCGCTACCATTTTAACTCAACCTCCTGCACACTCTCCTGGGTGTAAACCTACTTACCGGACAAAGACCAAAATAAATACATTTCTGAATCCAAGCCTGACTGGATTTCCTGAAATATCAAAACATAATGACTTCTAATCGGTGATGACTTGATTTGTTCTCTAATGCTGCCGGCCGTGCTTCTTCCTCAGGTGCATATTGGAAGAGAGGCGTCACGGTCGCCCATCCTCATCACTGAAAATGTTACCTCGGCAACCACTCACGTCTCCAAGGTAGGAAAGCTTAAAGGGTAACTAGGTCCATTTTTAGAAGTCATACATGATTGATTTTGTCAAGAGCGCCAAAACAGAGACCAAGTCAAGTCAAGGACCGGAGTTCATTGAGATCAACACAAGACCAGGACTTTGTCGGGTTGAGACTAAGACCAGACCAGTGCGGGTCCATAACTCCATGACACATATCTGATGAAATGGGGAACAAATGGGGCTAGGTTACTCAAAGAGAAATTCCCTTTATTACATGTTTTGTTTTAGAAAGACAATAACAAATATCATAGAATGAATGTAATTTGGTCAAACAGACAAAACAAATATTCCTTTCCATAAAATCAGCTTTCTCTTCATTTGTCTCTGGTTGAGCTCCATACTTGATGACACAAGATGGACTTTGCTGGTTTCTTGCATAGACATTAGCTCATGTCCATCATCAACGTCTGAATACAGTTAAATAGCTCTGCTTTGAAGCCGATTAAAAAGAGAAGCCATTGTGTGTGTTAGACGGTGAAAGGAGGATATTCAGAGACCAGGATTGAGAAGAGGATCATAATCACAGGAGACGATGACGTTGACCAGGAACAGGTGAGCTGAAACTATCTGTCAAAAACAGTCAAAAACGAGCATCCATGTCGCTGTTTGTTATCTTTGGGCGTTTTAGTTTTTGGAATATTGGTATTGAAAGCCTGTTTTCAACCTAATATCGAGTTAAACCAAATACATCTATTTAACAATAATATTACAATTTAATATATTACAATAGTACATAAAAAAAGATCCTCACATTTGAAAGGAGGGAACAAGGCAATATTTGGCATTTATTCACTATTCTTCTATTTGGGAACGGATACATAGTAAATCATTTTTTTTCCCAAAATTTGGTTTTGGTTGAATCTCACATCTATTCTATTATTTAAAATCGGAAGAAAACTATGACTTTTTCCACACAGGCTCTGGCTATTGCGATACAGGAAGCCAAGCAGCAGCATCCAGACATGCAGGTGACGAAGGCAGTGGTTGTCAGGGAAACGGAATCGTCCGCTGAGGATCGACACAGCGTTTCAGAGGTACGGTGCCATCTTGACTCCAAACGATAATATCTAGCCAGGAGGCCTCAGGTTGGCCCCAGCACCCTCCCTTTGAGATTAAAGGATTCAATGTTGACTGTCTTCTTTCTTCACCGGCAGTCCTGATTTCTTGGGATGAGAGCCCCCTCGTTTGGACTGAAAGTGTCAGTGCCCGACCTGAATTCGCTACATGCAACCCCTACACCATAGAGTCTGTACCATAGACTACTGCCGGTGTAATGACACGTTCACAAACAAACAAACAAACCTTTTATTGTCATTGAAGCATTTCACTATTTGAAACCATACCTTTTTAGAAGAGTGATTTGGCGGTCATGCTGGAAAAACAAAAAAGAAATCCCTGATTGGTCAACAGTATGCCACCAGACCTCCAAACGTCTTGGACAATTGAACAGATTGGATCCGAATACAACTCATTTTTCTGCACGGCCTCACAAACACTGTGGAATAATGCAAGACCTTGTGCAGCGCTGGTACCCGTCTCATGAAGAAAGTATTATTTGGAAACGGAAAAAAAAAATGGTCATGCACTTAGGAGTGTCATTTACATGTCTGTGCAGCTGTACTGAATAACAAAAAAAGAATATAAGATTCCTGTTGTGATTGCTGGAAAAAAAGAAACGCTGAAAAAAACCTACTGTGTGTGTGTGTGTGTGTGTGTGTGTGTGTGTGTGTAATTACTCTTGATGAGACAATATAATCCATTACATGTAACCCTTGCGGCAGGGTTTAGTGAGAGCAGAGCAAATCCTGCTCTTTTCACTCCTGCACAGCCACAGTAATGAGTTAGCTTTGTCCAACCGTCGTCACACTAATGAGGATCACGTGGAGCCAACGCGGCCCCTTGGTGGCCGGAGCCGGTCTGATCACTATACTTCCTTCTGCCCGTGTCCCCTTAAAACTTCTGTAGAATGTATTTGATGATGATGTGTGAGTTGCCGCATAATGATGGACGTTGATTTGACTTTTTGAGACTTTTTCCATTACGTGTCTGGACTTTAGAAGCTGTTAATACGCACAGTGTACCAGTTGTATTTATTCAAATGATGACGATGTAGTTTCTGAGCATGCTGATGTTTCAGAATGAGCCCAGTTTCTCTCCCTTCTCTCCAGCTTAGAGATATGCTTTCACGGTAAAGCTGGATATAATACCACTCTTGCCATATTGTGTGGTAAATACATAGAGTGGGCTGTTCTTGTTTTACTAATGCAGCAATCCGTTCTGTTCAGTAGCTCACAGAGCGGGTTGCTGCATCAGTAAAACTACAATCTGAGGTAATGTTTGCATGATATTTTTTTGCCTTGTTGGATTGTATTTGAGTGATTTAGATATCAACTCATAGGAAAGATGGATCATGATGATCAAGATATAAAAGGCCGAAATCTTCACATCGGAAGTTGAATCTGATCTTCCAAATGAACCAAAAGGAAATTAGCCTCCTGAAATAAAATGGAGAGTAGTCATAACAAACAGTTAATAATCATACAAAAAGCATACAAGTGATTCAGTTCAGGCTACAGTTCCTTCAATTAATCCTTAAACAGTTTCATTCTGTTCAAGCCACTGGGGTTGCTATGCCTCTTTATTTCACATATCACTCTGCTTTTGATATCACTTCCCTTCTTTCACTAAAACAAAAGCGTATTGGTCTTTGGTGCCGACATTAACTTGTGGTGACTGATATTTTTCAGTGTTATTTATTGTACAATGCAAATTCATCATCTTCCAAAATACTCTGTACAAATGGTATTAGGCATCAGAGACCTTTTTTTTTAACAAAGTACAGTGTTATGAATAAATATTCAGTAGCAGCAGAATATCTGAACTTTTAGTTTTGTGTCCTTTGGTACATGAATGTTAGAGGGTTGCCAAAGGCATGTGGTGTTCCAATTGAGGAAGCAGTTAAATTGTACAAACCCTGATTTTGTATGACAATATTTGTATAAACAAGCTACTTTTAATTACCAGGGAGTCAAATTCAATTGGGTTCCCTTTAATTATGGTGTCTTTAACATTACCTGCAGAATTTCCCTTTCTTTGTGAAAGTAATATTTCATGTGTAAGTAAATATAGGTAGCTTCAAAATTCATGCAGAAAATAAAAACAGTTTAACGCGGTATAACTGTCAAATCAGGTTGATGAGTGTGTTATATGGTATAATTTGCTTTTCTGATGTGTACTTCCCGATGTATCTCACCCTTTGGTCTGAAATCGTTTTTTGAAATGATGATTAGTCGTAGATGTTGGATTCAAACCGGTCGGTGGAAAGCGATACAGCTACAGTATGTACACCTCGATAGTCCTGTTTGGTGGAGTTCAACGATGTGAAGTAGATAACGGCCATGGGCTTGATGTACACCATCCTTTGCACCATTCTTCACTTTACTTTTTACAAACTACCCAAAATCACACTTGATCATCAACCTGTTGGGTCAACGTATCTTCCTCCGTCCAGAAAAGACCAGCCCATGGAAGTCTGACAAGTAGTAAGTAGACTGTGATTGATCAGAGACGTCCTGGTGCCAAAGTGGTTTTGGACGACCTCTGGCTGACCCTTGAACCTTGCCCTCCCCTCCAGCTCCATCTCTTCAGCCGTCCGTCGCTTGGTGCCGTGTCTTTAACGTAGATTGTACTTGCATTCCTACGAAATGAATAAAGAACAGAAAAAATGAGAATTAGATAAGAGGGGGAATCCCTGTTTGATCTCTTGTTTTTATTGCATATGGTGTCCTGTTGGCCCGATGATGAACTGCAGCTGGGTTCGCTCAGGAAAAAGGAATTTATTAACACACTTGAGATGTGAGACGTGTCTCAGCATCACTTTGGCAAATTCATTGCCTAATTCTTAATGGTTGGTGCCACAGTTGTTAGTACAGTCCCTAATCCTCAAAAAGATATGAACAGAAAACAACCGTGTTTTCATAATTTGAACAATCTTAACCAAAATGTTTCACACAGCAAATAGTGAAAACTTAATATACTTAATATATAATATAATACATAGTTTATAATATAAACTTGAGCATTAGAAAAATATATTTTGGATCTAACAAATATCAAAAATACTATTAGTGAATATCCCCAATTGAATTGTATATTATCAGAATTCTAATAGTACTTCTGTAGGTCTAAAATTGAAAGCCTTTGAAAGCATATTTTTCCTCGGGAGGTCAGAGACATGACATGTGACCGTTCATTTTGACTAAGAATAGTTGAGTGACTTATAGCAGATCGGCAGTAACAGATTTACAAATGTTAAAACTGCTTTATGCTTGACAGAGACACTGTGAATGTGGTATTGAGATTTTAGCGGATGCCTATGTGCATGCAAAATATCTCGCCGCAGGATTCACTCATTTAAGGACGATTTGGTCTACGTTTACTAAAGACTTTCAATTTGCAGCAGACGTCCATGTTTTCATGTTCTCAGATTGGTGCCTTTCGGAGTTTCAATAGTTGTCAGTAGTCACTTTGTCAAAAGGGGGGAGAACGCGCCATTTGAAGCATTATTCAACATCATTGCTGTAATGACTCGCAGCACAACTTGAGCACACCGTTTTTATAAAGGTAAGGATTCTTCCCTTGTTTTCCCTCTTGGAAGGTTTTTTTCATTTTCTGGGGAGTTGTGCCGATGGTGGGTTTCGGCACAGAGGATGTCGTATGTGTACAGACTGTAAAGCCCTCTGAGGCAAATTTTTTAATTTGCGATTTTGGGCTATACAAAATTATAAATTGAATTGAGTTGAATTGAAAGACTCTTCAATGGGATTTTGTCTCAAACAAAACAGTACAGGCAATATAAACACACAAAGACTGCCAAAACCCTAACAAACTAAAGATGTACCCGCCAGAGGAGTCATAAGTATGTGGTTACAAATATGAAAAAAGGAAATTCAGGTCGTCATAATAGCTACATTGCCTATTCTCTGTTCTATTTAAACAACGCTTATTATTATTTTATTAAAACCATAGCTCATGTATTAAGTTAGTGATCTATTAGTTTAGTTCTGCATTTTGCAAATTATATATTTTTGTTTTTGTTACACATCCACCTACATGTTCCCAAAGGAAAACAGAAGGTACCCATAACATGCACAACATTAAATACAGAACAATACAAGTTACTTAAGCTATTCATGTGTATTGTATTGGCTGGCACTCACTCGTCATCTCACTGCAAAAGGGGCCCTGGTTTGGTTCCCGGGTTTGTTGGCCCTCAGGTGCAGAGTTTGCATGTCCTCCTCGGGTCGGCTCGGGTTCCCTCACGGTTCTTCCTCCTACAGTCCAACAACATGCAGGTCGGATTAACTGATCACTCTAAATTGGCCGTGTGAGGGTGTGTGAATCTGAGTTTAGATGGTTGTCTCTCTCTATCAGCCTTGCGGCCTTTTGAGTTAAGTTTCCACAAGTGCTTTTGCATTTGTTTGTTCATACATGTATGTCCTTTGCATTTGAACCTTTTGTTATTAATGTATTATTTTCATTATACCTTCTTTTGACATTTATTTATTTTTATCATTATACAACTGACAGGTTTGTCAATCACATGTTTCGTGGGGTCATCTTATCTCCCATTGGTTGATGGTTAGAGTGCATAGATTGACTACATGCTAGCTGGCTAACGCTGCAGCGCCCCCTGCAGCTGCCTCACATGCTGGTCTTGTATTCTCCAACCAGGACAGGTGGGCAAATCAACTGACCGTGAATTAACTGCTTCACGAACAATTGCTGGTCTCGTCCTCGATGTTGAGCTTGATCAAAGTTGGAAACCCCAAACAGTTCCCCAAAGCTATTCTCTTTTTGTGAGACCTGAGAGCCTTCTCGGGTTGTCTGGGGGCTTTTGTCCCCTGGAAGAAGTCACAGTACAACATGTACAAGTATCTCATAATATAGTATGTTGAAAGAAACCCATAACATTCCAAAGACATTCATTTAAAGTTATTGTATAGCATGTTGAGGATTAATGTCAAAGTATTAAGAAAATCATAAAAACAGTCACACTATGTAAACATTGTAATATTATAACAATATAGCACGCTGAATTAAATGATAAAAACAGTATTGGTATTCTTTGCTAAAAATGTCATTTATGAATGCCGTGGTAAAGTACGTCATTAATATAACCAGACCCTGTGTTTATTCTGGTCTGTTAATTAGAAGTTGCAGTAAATTTATTTTCAGTAATAAAAGCTAATTAACTAGTTTACAAGAGTTTCATGTTCATTTTCAGCACCAACCTTTTTTACTTTTCTAAAGTATAATCCGTCACTGTTAATTCTCTAAAAAATCTTACCTCAAAGTCCCCTGACTGACATTTTGGTAAAATCAAACTCCATCTGCTAAGTAAGACCAAAAGTGCTCTATTTTACATAACGGGGGGATTCGCCGCAGCCTTTCGGTTATTTGTGGCTTCTTCTGACAGCAAATAAAGGAATGAGGAAAATGGCATTATGTTTATTAAAAGCAGCTTGATCCATTCAGACACCCTAAGCAACGTAGGTACGTACACTGACCAATCTCATGCCGAACAGCAGCTAAACAGTATCTCATTGGTAAAATACCATCCCTACTTTGTAGTAAGCTACGTAAGAAAAGTCCGTTATCACCGCCACTTGTACTGTATTACAATGCGCATCATGAAGACTTGGGAAAAAGGCAGGTCGTTTCTGAGCCCGAAATGCCCAAAACAAAAGCACTGAAAACTCAACATAGCAAAAAAGTAAGTCAGTTTTTCATAAAGTATATCATGAGTGAGCCACAGTACAAATGCAAAAATAAACAGAGGAAGAAAATAAATAAAACTCTCTTGAATTATAATGACGTGGATAATAATCATAAGGCTCATTTGGGACCTGAGGATTTCATACATACGTGTACAACAATGGGGCTCGGAATGCTCAGCGTGACGGACTTAACATGGATGAGCGAGGAAGGTAAGACATCAATTAATCAACACGGGGCTGCTGTTTACAACGGAAGCCATTTGGGGGAGTGTAGGCGCAGCATTTTCTCACAATGATACAACAGGTGGTATCGAACCAAGTTGGCTCAATACCTTTGGTTACAGTTTCAGATTGCATGGCAAGTTCCCATGTAATGTGGTACAACACAAAAGCATGAATACAATCCAGGTAGAGTTACAAAGGTCCCAAATTCTGATCTGTCATAAAATAATGAGGCTTAGCCCCCTGTATTTGGCAGGGATTAGTACAAGTTGGTTGTCTTGCTTAGTCAGATCAGGAAGCTTTCAAACACTACAGTCTACACACAGCTGGGACGTCGCTTCATCCATCGCTTGTCTTAAACCGAGCATAAATACGACTTCACTCACATAAATATGAGCTACTGAAGGTCTCCTCCCACTTCACTTTAGATCCAATCAAAGCGTCCAGGAAAGGTCCAGAGGTACAAAGGATATCTGTTCAAAAGGACCTGCACAGTACCTCAGCAAAAGAAAAAAACACGTTCACATCCTTTTGTGCTTCACGCACCGCCTGGGCCTCCGAGGTTAAAACCATATGAGAATATCCAATGGTTGGAAGGGACTAAATAAAGAAACATCTTCAAAGAAACTGCAGCCAAGTCACGGTGTCCTTTCACTGCCATGAAAGCAACTTCTGAAAGCGGCAGCTCCTTTCAACAACTCAGAGAGGTGGAGGGAAGGATTCTTCCTTTACAAAGAGATCTTTGTAGAAAAAACCACAACAGGAAAGACAGTAGGATGGGGAAGGGAGCAGGTGGAAAGTCTCCAACCTGCCGTTTTGCCTCTTACTGCAGGGAGCAGCTGTGGTGCCCGGTGGATGCAGATGTTTGTCATAGTGCAGTTCTTGCTGTGAGGATTAACGCTGCAAGGTTGACCAAGGGAAACGCAGAAGACTCTGGGGCTGCTCCTGTGGCTATGGGGCCTGGAATACACAAACAAATCAAAATACCTTGTGTTTGATAGTCTGATATCGTGTGCAAATGTTGCTCTGTAAACGTGGTTTCGGTGTGAACTCCTCTCGTAAAGTAATTATCACAGTAAGAAAAACACAGCAAGCTAAACAAAATATGTATTCGGACTTGTGTGAATACACACACATGCCAATAGATGGCACTGGTGCGCTGCACTCGGCCGTGGAACCCAGAGAGTGTGAGACAAAGCATCAGACATGGTTTGATTCTCGGTTTGTAGACAAACTTACTTTAAAGAGAAAAGGCTTATTTGAAGACTCACCATTTAATGAGGGGGGGGGGGTTCATATAAGTGTCAGCGGTACCAATTTATTTAAAGGCAGCAGCCTGAAAATACCACACTGCAATGCAACAGCAGACCATGCTGGGTTTACATTGTATATATATTATCTTTATCTTCTATTTCTTGTGTGCTAAAAACACAAGTTTACCGGAGTTTGCAGTTTGATTTCTCCTGAGACTGAAAACTAACTCTGAGGCCTCACACACGGACACAGGGATCATTATCGTGTTTCATGTCGGAGCGATTTCCCAACCTGCTATCTTGGGGATGGTAATCTGCCGGCTGCTGCTGCCTTCGCCTCCCTCGCTGAAGGGTTTGATCTGGATCACGTAGTCCTGGTTGACCGGTAGTGACAACTCCAAGGAGGTGGTGTTGGTCTCCACCACACTGGGAAAACTGTGTTTGTCCTGGCTGTACATCACCTGCAGGAGGTAGAGAGGTACAGATGAGGGCAGTGTGAGGCACGGCACGAAAGCAGCTACGATGAATCACACGGGGGAGGTTTCAGCGTCCTTGTTGATGCACTGACAAGAACATCTAAGTTCTAGCTTGTGTTTCCTTCAGACAGCTCTCCCTGAGATGTAACGTGCTGCCGCTGAAACCAACCAGATGAATCTTACTGTAGACAGCTGCACGAGGCTGTGATGGACCTCCAGAGTAGAGGGTGCGGCAGAGATAAAGGGAATGTGAAGGTGCATCAATCCTGTCAGCTGCAGAGGAACCCGCCCACTTTCTAAGCCCCATTCTCAGGAGACCCCGTTATGTAGTGAGACAACATGCAGCGACTGCAGCCGACCACAACCTCAACATCTTAGTTTGATATTCTCAACCCTGTGAGCCTGCAAATTAATGTTTGAACTTTTTATTTTTAAAGATATGCCAAATGGCACTTTGGGATAATTCATAACCTGTAAATGCAATTTCTAAAGTAGTCCTTAAAATATGTATAATGCATTTGATACTGCCATGCAAAGTTCAAATGTTGAAACCTGGGCACGCCAATCACTCTACTGGTGACGTGTATGCAGAACATTTCCTGCAATATCTCCCCTCTTGAGAAACAATCATACAAATTGTGGATCTTTTATCTGTTGCTGAAATTCGCTGGAAGGAAATAATAGGATATGGGCACTGTGGTCATAAAGGGATTATTATTCTAGGAGAGTAGGCAATTTGTGGAGATCTTCAAAATGAAATGAATGCGCAGGGACACATCACACCACCCCAACTGACTTTGTTATAAAACAATTGGGGGGCCCGCTGCACAAATTAAACGCAGTTATCTTTACGGTGAGAAGGTTAGGCGCCTCCTTACTTATCAGCAAAGTGGACTGTGGTATTTATACACGAGGGCAGTAAAAACTGGCAGCGGAAAATGCAACAGTTAACTGATATTTAAATATGTTACAGTCTATAACACCGATTCACCCGTCAGAGAGAGACGAGTTCAAGCACTCTCTAGTGGGGGGTGTGTGTGTAAAACTCCCCGCTCCTTACCTTATATCCTGTGACTTCTGACTCATTCTCCAGAGCGTGTACTTGGTCCCACTTCAAAATAACCTTGGAGTTGGAAGTGTTCCACATAATTTTGACCGGGGCTTGACTGGGCGCTGGAGGAGGATGGAGGAAAGGGAGGGAGTAAAACAACAAGCCCCCCACCGTCGAAGTCCAGAATCAACTCAGCACGAAGGGGTTTTCTCATTATCAGTTCGTCACCCCACTGTTAGTGGCGAGCAGTGACTTTAACAAAGGTGTTTGTGAGTTGGTTCGGGAGAGTGAATAAGAGACGTGTAAGTGTGAAACAAATAATATACAATACAATATCATCCAGCTATTTGAACACATGTGGTGCTACTCATCTGACCCTGTGAAAAGAGAAAGAGCGTAAAATCTAAAGTTGTTTATAGCAAACCTCACGGCGGGAAACAAAATCAGGAATTTATAGCTTATAAGGCTCTGCATGTCAAAATCACATATTGATTAATTAATTTAAACAGGTGCTTACATCAAAGATTTGCCCCGTCTATCAAATGACAAGTGAGTGCTACACAACGTCCCTCAGTTTCATGCTATTGTTTGTAAGATGTGCAGGGAGAGATAAAAAGGGGTTCGACGTGTAGCAACGGTCCCTCGCCCAGGACTATAAAATACATAACCAAGGCTCCTCCATATGGCACCTTTTACGGTGATCTTGTGTATTGACGCTTGGCTACTTTCACTCTAATTGGTGAAACATTATTGCTGAAATGAAATATGTGCCAGACGGACCACAGGAAGAAAAAAAAAAAAAGGTGCACAAAAAGTCGTTCCCCACACTGTGCTGAGAGCCCTTACGTGGTTTCTTGGTGGTGACATTGACTATGATGCTCTGTGGACCCACTCCAGCGCTGTTATAGGCCCGCAGAGACATGTAATAGGTACTGCTGCCCTCCAGATCCCTGACGAGCACGGACGTTTTGTTCCCCACTGTCCGGATGACGGCGGCTGTGTCCTGCTTCTTCTTCTCAGCCCAGTACTGCAGCTGAAACCACACAACCATACACAGATAATAGTCGGCATCAAATGTGTTACTCAATTTGCCCTGTAACTGCCGCCCCCCCCATAGGCGTGAATCCTCGGTGGGCTTCATCCTGCCCTGTGGTCGACTTAATGCTCAAGACATAAAGGACGTGTTTGTATTGATATCCAAGATCCGCCACTAGCCGTTGGCACTGTCCGCTACATTTATACAATTCCCGCTGTGTGGGCGCGTGTTGGTTTGACCTCATAGCCCAGGATGCGTCTGCGGTTGTTGCTCCAGGCCAGCGGCTTCCAGGTGACCTCTGCCTCGGACGCAGATACGCTCTTCGCCCGCAGCCTCCCTGGAGCTCTGCTGGGCTCTGAAAGGCACACAGGATAGTCAGGATAAAGAGGAGGACTCAGATCCACTACCCCCCCCACGTCTAAGGGGTGACTTATTGAATAAGCTGTAGCTCTGTTCAGTCTATCAATATCACTTTGTGAGGAGGAGTTAATGTTCCAACTTAATTGAGTATTAAGGACAGGAAAGTCCACGGAATGCAACATCACAGCCCCTAAAGGCTTAGATACGAATCTGTACAATTAAAAATCCCTTAACAAATCCATCCAACTTTAAATTGAGAAAAGACTCCTTTGTTGTGATTTAAGAGTTAACCAGTATTTTAGTTACTTCATCAGACTGTGTGGGTGTGGTTTGATTAGATTAGATTCAATATTGGTTTAACTATCTGAGAATTATCCTTTCTTCATTTGATTGCAGCCAACTTCTTGCTAGTGAAAAGGACTCAAAGAAAAACATTTGGAAATCAATCACATTATGAGACTATATGAGAACATATTTTTTTCTCATTCAGTTCACTTTTGCCAACGTTTTTTAGGAATTAACAAATAGATCTCAAAACGGTAAAAATAGTTTGTAATAGTACACACCTTCCTCCGCTGAGTAGATAGTGGTCACTGGACTGAAAGGGCCTTCTCCCTTGTTGTTGTAAACCCCGACTTTGACTTGGTAAGGGGAAAAGGGAGGGATGCTCTCATTCTTGAAGACATATCTGGAGGAGTCCGGAGACGTGACGGCCGCCTGCATCCAGCCCTGCGCCGCAAGTGGGCGGAAAGCCACCACGTAGCCGAAGCCCGGACCACTCTGCTGCTCCTCTGGAACAGGCTACGGAGGTATGAGTCACAGGGATGACTCAAGATGACAGACCGTACAGATATAACATGTATACCTAAATGAAATGCAGCTATGCACGGATCAGTGCGGGAATACTGCTGAGCGTGGTGCTGTCTATTATCGCAATGTTAAATATGTGTGTGTTTGCGTGTTACACAAGTTTACCTCCCAAGTGATGACAAGCTCTGAATGTCCCCCACCGCCACCATTCACCCTGGACGGAGTCGCCCTGGGAACTAACAGATTAAACGCAAACATGTTAGGAGGAACAATCTGTAAATTCAATTACCTGCAATTAGAAATCAGTAACCTGCAATCAGTAATTTGCTGCTCCCTATTTAGTAAAAGGAGTTTGAGATATTGAGCATGTTCATATTTAGATGTTTCTTAAATTCTAACTTTACAAATGGCAGCATCGATTTGAAAAAGACAGACTCATTCTGTACAAAGGCAAAGAGGATACGACTATTTCAATCTGAAAAAATTGATTCCAAGAACTCATAAATTACTACCCTGCTTTCAGTTAGAGCATCTTTTATAGGTTTTTCATCATAATATATTAATATTATAAAAACATTTTAAAAGTTTTTAAATTATCCTATATTAGTGTTTTGTGTACATATGTGTACTTTTCTCTGCATCACTGCCTTGCTGCATACGCCTGCAGTTTTTATAAAAACTGTATGTATTGGTTGGGAGAGTGATTTAATTTTTTTCCCTATTTTTCATCCACTCTTGTTTAACACGATTCAGATGTTCCTTCTGGACTAAAGATACTAATATGCATTAGTATCATGGCGGCAGAGGAAACATAAGGATACGTACGCATTTCTCTGGTGCGGGCCTTTTTGGAGGATTTGCTGGGCTCTCCTGTTCCTATGCCGTTTGTTGCCAGGACTCTGAATTCGTACTCCACCCATGGACTCAAGTCAATGACAGAGCATGACAGCTGCTTCCCCCCGAGCAGCTCGGGTACTGAGAGATCACAGAAAGAACCTCGCATCAAATCATGAAAGATCTGCCTCTGAAAGTATGCCAAGCTGACGACGTGTTATTTACTGTCACTTCACGTGTGCTGCTTGAAAAAGGATACCAGTCACATCCAGTTCCCTCTTTTTGATCTAATAACTTCACATTCACTCAACCTACAGTGGGGACTGTCAGATAAAAAACGCCTACCGGTGGTAACGGCTTGCCACCCGAGAGAGAAGGGCGTTCTGGCCTGGATGGCGTAGCTGTGGATGGGGCTGTGACTGTCCATAGCGGGTCCCCAGGACAGAGAGGCTGTGGTCTCTGTCATCGCCGTCACCTGGCAGTCAACAGGAGGCCCCGGAGGACCTGCAGGAAAGGGAGTGAGAGTCAATGTGTGCACAAGGATTTGTGAACCGTAGAGATTTATGAGGCCATAATTAGAAATCAGAAAACATTTATTACCAAAATATGTCAGACATACAAGGAATTTGTGCGGTTGGACGAGTTAAAAAATAAAATGAGTCTGAGCGAGTGTGAGGATGGCTGGGAGTTTTTCACACTAGTAGCAGAAAAAAACAAAAAAAATCTAATCTAAAGAAGTGCAGTTCATTGTAATACAATTAAATAAATCCAAAAATATCATAGCATGCCCTGCAGCAGGAGTTGCCCACATGGCAGATTGCCAGCTTAATCAAAGAGGATTGTCAAGATGTGAAGAAAGAAATTCACTTTTGCAAAAAAATATTCTCTATTCTTTGCTTTTTTGTTCTATCTTTTAATCTTTATAACATTTTATGCATTAAAAACTAACAATCTGAGGATAATGTAAGAGAAAACCACAAATTCACAACTCCTGTACGTATATGTAAACAGAAAAGGTTTAAGTTTATTAGTGATTAGGATTTTGTGGGATATTACTGTGCATCTGCAGTTTTCCTCCAACATGGGAACTTTATGTACAGCCAATATTGTACTATTATTATCCACTGTGTCACACAGAGACTTCACATTATTTCGTTCGCGATCAACAGTGTTGTGTAGCAATGGAACTTCTGCTATGACCGATGGTGACATTCTTTGGTTTCTCGTAGAAATGGCTTTGCAAAACGAGCTACAGCGTCGATGTCGTATTTAAACACCTTTCTGTGCTGTGACTTCTTACTGCAGAAAAACAAAGCATGGACCTCTTTACCTCTCACGACCACATCAGTGGCAATAGATACACTGTCCACCTTGGTCTGAACAGCACAGGTGTACTTCCCAGCATGCCTCAGTTGAATATTCCGGATCATGATGTCACCAGCCGAACGCTGTCAGTGCCCAGGTAAGGAAAAAGGATGACAAAAAAGTAAGAAAGTGGAGTAGAAAAACAGTGAAATGTTGCAAAATGAACTAAAAGGACTGCAGAAACAAGAGCAATGTCACAGTGATTTCTTTTGGCATTTAATATATTACATTAAGGAAGAGAAAAGAATAACAAAAGTGCAGGGGCGCACCAAGTGGCTGAGTGAAGGTTTTTGTGGTCATTTATGAGGACAGCTTTTTGTGGGAAATTAAAAAGCTCTTCTTTCTTCTTTCAGCTACATCTCCTTTATTCCTCCTGATTCAATTGAATCTACAGAAAACCATTCAATACCAAACAAATTATTACCTTAAACATAGAGCTAATAATACATTGATGGCTTATCTATAAAAGAAAGGGACTACGAAACAAATGAGACTCGATAATTACTTTCATATATAATCAGACACATTTAATATAAAGAAAAATGTGGTAGCTGCAAGTCATTCCCTCTTTGAAACTCGCTGCCATCATTAAAATAATATAACTAGTGATGGAGCAGGTCACAGCTCTCCACTTTGGCTGACTTTATATAAAGCTTAAAAAAATAACCTCTAAGCTTGCTTATTAAATCAAGCGAGACTGTAAGAAGTCGTGCAAAATAGAGTAATGTGTGGCTTCTGAACCCAGAATAAAAAGGTAGATTGTGTTTTCCTTCCACCGCAGGTTTAGTCTGCAAGGGCAGTGCTATTGCTTTATATTAATGCTCACATGCCGTATTTGGTTGGATTATGCAGACGTACGGCAACATTCAGTTTTCTTAATATTTCCCACTCAACACTGAACTTGCTGACTGGGCGTCGTGGGGTTTGACAATGCATCTCTCAGTCAGACGTTTCACCTCCCTTTCATCTGACGTAATATAATTCATATCAGACTAAACGTAATTAGATTCTTATTTCTGCTCTAATGCATATTTCAGTTAGTTTTATACTGTTGTTCTTAAAAATGGAGCCCGAGAGCGCCATCGTGTCAATCCCAGGCGATTCAGTAAGGTGACTCTGGCAGAAAGCTCTCCAACCTGCAAGGAGCAGATCTCTATTTGTAGCTGCACAATGCTCGGGGCCATTTCTTTCTTCTCATATTGTTCAACACTTGCAGAATACAGTATATTCTCCAGCAAACTGAATTTTGGTTGTCGCAGGGTTTTGTCATTGTTTTAACAGTAAAAATGACAATAGCTAGTTGTCTATAGTTGTTCCGATTTTTAATATTTTTATTTGTATGGTGTTATGTTTACTAAAGTTATAAAATTACTACATGGCATATGTCTGTCACTCAGCACCCAGCTTCTTAAACTTGAGATTCTTTGTGTTGGCTACAGAAGGAATATTTATCTCTATTTTGCGACGGATCTCCTGACATTTACAAAAGTGTTACAAATGGTGCAAAAAGTCACCACTAGGACTCATATATTTAGGGAGATGTACTTAGATCTAACATTCAGCCCACTTACGTATAAGCCAATGACTCACCGCTATTGGATGTTCCTTAATCTCTTTGAGTTCACAGCGGACTCTATTTATAGTGAAAGTATTGTATACGCTGCTTCAAAAGAAATACTTGAACAATTTCTCACCAAACTCAACGTGTCGCCGTGGGTTTGAAGCAAAGGAGTCAAGAAAATGGCTGAATGAAATTATGAAGCTCTCATTGTCGTTATCGTGCCGAATGCAAGAAAAACAAAGAGGTGGTAAAGAAGCAAAGACCTCATAATTGCTTTTACTAGTTAAAAGAAAAGAACATTCGCTGGAAACACAATTCTATATCCAACGTGCTTAAATACAGTCTAAGAAACAAAAATCAAGACCAGGCTACTCTTTATGCAGGTAACCCTAGTGGAGAAAAGTTGATTTTGAGGAAAAGTTCTACTGCAACTTTTAATACTAAAAAATATATATTATTCTGTGTTACTATCAGAATCACCATGCCGCAAAATATAAGAACTTGCAAGGTTTGAGAAAACAGTCGTCTGTTTTCATTCAAAGCCGACAGATCAGCGACACATCTCAGGTTGCTCATCGTGTGTTTTTTGCAAATGGGTAGTTTATTAATTGTAAACATTATCTGAATTCACCTGTGCTTTTTAAAAATAACACAAAGGGAAAACTATGGATTGGTTGTTATTCATAAGTCCATATGCAACAGTTTTACCACTGTGGCCCACTTAAGATGGGACTGGGCTGTATTTGGCCGGAAAGATTGTCAAGAGGTTAAACAACAATGTGTTTTTCTCATGAATAAATCTTATTTGGCAAACACAAGAAACTTGAGCTGGAAAAAATATTTGCAGTTCTGCCACAATGAAGAACTTCAGATTGATTTCAGTGGCTCACAGTTCTCCTGCGACATGTCACATTTCCGATGATGTTTCCTTCAACACAAGGACAATACTGCACTTACGCCACCAACTTTTTCAAAATACGCCCAGTGGCTTCCAAAGTGGATCAGCTGCTCGTTGAAGAACCAGGTAAATTTGAGGTCCAGCGAGGTGTCGTGAGAGACCTGGCACGGCAGCACGATGCTCTCCCCCACGGTCACGTCCAGATGACCCGCTGGACTGGTGATCACCGTTGCCTCTGTAAACACAGATTTCGAAATCTTTATTTTCTACACTGCTGTACGATGCCTGAACATTGAGAAATACCTGCAACAACATGCTACACTCAAAAATAAATCTTGCCCTTTGTCAAATCCTGTCCTGGATGTTAAGATAAACAAGATACATTACTTTTGAGTCCACCAGTGAGCTTATATTGCATCTCCTTTTTTTGAGTTTAATAAATAAGGATGTGACATGTACCTGAACAACAACAGAAAAAAATAAACAACTAAGAGGAAAAACTTGACCATCACGATACGATCAGATCTGAGGCGACAATTTGGAGAGGAAAATCCATCCTGGTTCATCCTCAGCGTGGTCAACGTAATCTTTGGCCATCCTGGCTTTATCTCTCATTCACCAGCAGTGTAGTACACGGAATATAGCGCAGGCTGCGAGGCCCATACACTAGTTCGCCGTGAATTATGCATGCACGTCATAAGCAACTAATGGACAGGGAAGCCAATGCAGCATGTCGGAGGGAGTGAAGGTCTATATTCAGCTCTGTCAAAACAAGGCAGCCTGTTTATCTCACACCCCCGAAGGAGAGCCGACTGGTCATGGCAGCGCATTCCAGGTGAGTCTTAGGGAAGTTTGGCACCAGATGCAACATGGGGGAGGGAGGGAGGGAGGGGTAAAACTTTCTGCCTCCGATTGCTCAGCTGTCACGCTCATCTCCCGTTCTGACTGGAGGGAAAAATCACAAATTGGCTCCCTCATTCCCTTCGGTGTATTCCGGGCATGAGTATGGTTTATATTATGTGGATAAATGCAGCATTTTAATGTTTCCAATTCTATTAGCATTGGAATTGCAGTAGTGTGTTGTGCCCTTATATATATATACATTATATATATAAGTGAAATATATATATATATATATATATATATATATATATATATATAAGTGAAATATATTATATAATTCACTTAAATTCAATTTTAAATTTAATTTTAAAGTACAAAAGATTTAATAGACATTCAATGTTAATGTTTGATTAAAAATGCTCCCTGCTTATGAAACCTAAGAAAGTCACGCCATGCTCGGTTTCATTATTATTATTATAAACGATATATATCAGAAAGTGGGGCGGTTTGATGTATAAGTGGCAGGTAAAAACTGTCCAATACTAATAATAGACACAACAATGCACAACACTGTATAAATGTACAGCAAATACGCAGTAAAGCCTCTTTAGCTAAACTGTGCTTCTATTACAAGCCAATTTGCAATTCAAAAAACTTGTGAAGAGGAATCACAAAAAAGGTGATTTTAGTAGAACGCTGCTGTTGACTCTGCTCTTTAGAAAGATCTAGAAAAGTGCGTTGCTCTGCAGAAGCATGTTATTTTAATGGATTGAAACCTTAAACAATCCGAGCATGGCTGCGAGCCACTGTGCAAAAAATATGAATTAACCATAGAGGTGTGTGTCTCGCTTCCTCCAGCCACGGCCAATCAACTAATTGGACTGTGTATCTGCCAGGTGAGACGAGGGCAG
Organism: Gasterosteus aculeatus; assembly: GCF_964276395.1. Classification (NCBI taxonomy): domain Eukaryota; kingdom Metazoa; phylum Chordata; class Actinopteri; order Perciformes; family Gasterosteidae; genus Gasterosteus; species Gasterosteus aculeatus. Next base: position 13,042,727 of record NC_135689.1, on the reverse strand, counting down.
CCTTCATAGCAACACTGCTTCGCCGTGTTTGTTCATCGAGTGCGCAGTGACGGTTTGTGCCGCCTAATATTGAACGCAGCGCTCGTCGGCTGCGTCTCATCTTTGGTTCTGTGTCCCTCCAAAACACTCAGGGATGTAAATGTAAATGATCAAAGGGTAATTAATAGACATGCAGGAGTCCTGATGTTGACTATACATTTTACAATATACCACAACCAATCCCGTTCCTAATGACATGACAAAAAGCAGAGAAGCTGTTCAATAACGTACATGTTTGGTGTTGATGTAATTGTATTGTTTTATTCATCATTTTGTTGAAATAGATAAAGATTGTTCCGCGACCCTCTAAGGATAAGCTTTATAGAAGAAGACTGACTCGATAAAAGATCTACTGTGTAGTGTCACAAGCAGTTGTTACCAAGGCAACAGCTATTAGGGACAACATAAACAAGCAATATCCAGCTGCCATTTAAAGTAAACCAACAAGCGCTGCTATTTGAAGTCAAAATCATCATATTTTACCTTTAACTACAAGGCTACCAGCACTGCTCGCCACTCCAAACTGGTTTCTGGCGACACATGTGTAGAGTCCAGCATCCACTTTAGTAACGTTGGAAATCCGTAGGCTGCCGTTATCCAACACAGTGACTCTGTGGGTAAAGAAAAACAAGAATACATATCAGCGTAGCAGACCAACAGTGCACCGGTGTCGGGTTGATGAAGGAAGCTTGCATGCTGTTTCTTTGAAAATCTATTCTAAATGTTCTAAAGCATTAGGAGAAAGACAGTGTGGAATAGTTACACTTTTTTCAGCACTAGTTGACAAGGACAGTGCGGTTTCACTGTGTGGGAGGAATGTTTCCTTTTGAGTTCAAAGGGATGTCTTGATGAAATAACTTGTTATAAATCTACTCTACTCTTCTTTTACATGTTATTTGAAACTATTGCTTCAGCAGACATGAAAAACAATTAGAATGCAGTTCATACATTTTAACTGTTTTACTTAAAAACTCACACATTCATCTTAATACAGCTCATTTGGGTTTCCCACATATGGTGATCGTTTTGACACTTTACTCTAAATACATTGTTGATGAAGCAGGCGCAGCTTAGTACCCAATATAAAAACTCGCAGCTCAAAATTACGATTACAAACTACATTTATTTATGAATGAAAATTATTATTAATATTAATGAAGACGTTTGAAGCTGTTCATTTATGAACTGGAGAAAAAGAAAACAAGGTGCAAACAACAACATGCACAGCTACCATGATCCAACCCAAACAGTTACTGGATTTAATCCAGTAGAATCTTGCACAGCAGGAAAATTTCACCAGCAGAGCGACAAACTCGACCAACCTTGTTCTCTTGTAAGTTGAAGCACTCTTACACAATGTACCAGACTCTCATTTAATCTATTTGTGTCATCAATCATACGGCTTCTACTTCTCCAACCAACGAGGTGCTTGAGTGACGCAAAGCCAAATATAATGGATAGGTCAGCAAAAAGGCACTGCTTGAATAAAGTGCTCATACTTCCAGTCTGCCGTGTTTACATTTCATTGAAGGCTATTATTTCATCTCAGAGAAACATTTAATTTGTATAGAGTGTAAAAAAAACACATGCAAAAGGACACATTAGGAAAAATGCATGACATTATCTTTGCACGTCTTTGGCACAATTTGAGCAGAGTCAAGGATTGAACATGAAAGAAAGAAATCACTTAAGTGAAAGTAGTTTGGTGAGATCCAACCACCCACTTTATAAAAGTGAAATGAATGGCAGAGTGGTAGATAAATGGAAAAAAATGGTTTGATTTATTCTATTTACTGTATTGATAAAATAGCACTCCCTTTCGTAAGCGAAAAAAATGGAACATTAAACAGTGGAGAGTGCTCAGATTAATAGCTAAAAGGATTTATTCAAGCAACAAGTCCATTAATTCTAAACCCTTTTTCCATCCAGCAATAATCAGATATAAATAATATTAGCATGATGAAATGTATCACAAAATGATTAGTTTCGATACTTGCTCATGTTTCAATCCTTTTGTCTTCTTTGTTATCAAAGTATTTCTGCTGGTTTAGAAAACACATGTTCTTTATCTTTTGTCCTTTTTATCCTGCTTGTTGGTATCCTGGTACTTACATCTGGCTTTGTGGTGGCAGTAATAATTGTTTTTCCCCTATCTTGTTTTTTAAAGTTAACCGTCTGAAATAAATACTGACTTTATATGTTTGTCCTGATAAAGAGGTGTGATAAACGGTGAGCTGTAAATGTGCTCGGTCCACCTACATTTTTTGCAGAGGCAGGTGTCGAATTGGGGCATAACATTCAACCTGAATTGATTTTAATATATAGAAGAACGGATATACGGAAGAACTGATCATTTGATTCATTTCTTCCTTTCATTGGATTCAAACTTGCTGAAAGGAATTCGTAACAGATGATGCAAAACAGATCCACTACATACTTTCAGTTCAGGTGCAAAATCTTAAAACCTGTGAACATTAAAGGATAGAAATAGATGGACGTCAGTACAAAACTAAAGTAGCAGCAGAAGCAGTGCCTTGACGACACATTGAAGCCAATCGTTGATCATCACTGAACATCAGTCATACGTCTCTAGCGGCTATACAGAATTAGAGCAGCAGAGGCTACGGTTGATACAGAGCTCATCCTTCAGTGGTCACAATGAAGTCAGGAATGTGCCTTTCCGTGATGTTCTGAGCCTTTACCAGATCATTATCTCCCCAGAGGTGGCATGCGTGATCGTGGAATATCACAGTGTTAAAAATATATTCCCCGGAGCTAACAGGGCAGCCGCTGCTTGTTGAGCTTATAATTAATTTGGCCTTGGTTTATCCAAATTATTACAAACCAGCAGTAGGCATTAAGCCTCATGTGCGGACATATTTCATGATGGGAAACAGTTGTTAGAGACTTACATTGAGATGCCACTGTTCAACAGATAAAGGATCGTTGCCATGTGATTTCTATCTTGATGAGTTATTAATAAAAAAAACATTTTATACATGTGGAAGGAATGAGTTAATTACTTTTTTTTGGTGGATGCAAAGCACAAAGAGCTTTACCTCTTTTACAAAGTCGAGCCACAGTATGAACTCTATCTACAGTTAATTTCTTTGGTCAGAATAGTCATTCCATCTGATCGAATTTTAGTCCGACCATCTTTTATACTGCCTGTAAATCGTTGCTGTACAGAACATGTTCCTGACCACATTGGATTCCTAAGAAATAATTAGCTCCTTGATAAATGTTTTGCCCTGCAACTCCTCACTAAAAGGTCCCGGCTCGTCTTCCTCAACTGCACTACAGTGAAATGGGGTTCAGCCGGTGTTTCAAACATAACTGGTTTGAAAGGAGAACTTGAATCCTTTTTTCTTAAAAATCCCTTAACGGCCACCCATGGACTTCCCAAACTGATCAGAAAGGACCTACATTGCCTCAAAAGCTGAAAGAATGATCTCCCCTGTGGAGCCAGGGGGGTATATTCTCCTTTGTAATGGGCTCTAAAAAAGAGTTATGCATGTTAGATGTCACAGTGATAGGACTTGCTATTAAACTGTGCATTAGCATGTCAGCCTTCCTCCAAAACCAAAGCAAAAATCAGGACAATACCAGATAAAGCTTTCAACTAGACTGTGTTGCATTTCAATGGTCAATGGTCGCCTTGGAGCAATTACGCTATTGGGGCAATTTGTGGGGTACATTAAACTCGATAAGTGTGATATAGTAAACTAGCACTTTACCTCGGTGTTAAAGTGAGTTGTTGGCTGTAATCTAAAAGTCTTCTCTGCCTCTCCACGGTGTAACAAAAAAAACTAAGAGGCCAGGCTGTCAATGAAAAAACATTATTTAAGAGGTGAGGGATTAGATAATGAAGTCTATATAATACTAGGAACGGCTTCTTTCAGTCCTGTATTGGCAGCATATCCAGAAAGCTCATGCTGTTTCAGAAGCCGGATTATAAAGTGATTCACATGATGAAGCAATACGTATTGTTTAGCGTAACACTCGTGAACTCTTAGTCCAATCTAAAGGTAATATCCCTAAGAGATATCTCCTAATTGCTGGCATCGGTTAGCGGTTAAATTAAATTAGGGTATGAGCTTTATCGTTAACCTTATAGCTCCCTCCGCAAGTGCACGGCAACGGCTTTTATGAAGCAATCTTGTTATGCATGCCAGGGACGTGGGCTGACGTATCACCGCAGCGTGATTTCATTAACTAATCAGATCCTGCTTTGTTCTTAGTTGATTTGTTCTCCCCCTGCTCCAGATCCTTGAAAACATTATCCCTGGAAGATTAGAAGGAATTACGGGCATTTTAGTTGAGCCGGTGGAAAGGATTAGTGTTGTCTCGTCATTAATAGCATTGGTAGCAGCCCCATTCCGATATGCTAACAAAAAGCTAAAAACATGCAAGCAACAAGGGAAACGGTTTGTGAGAGATGCTGCAATCATTTCAAAGTCTAACGGCTCACCCACTTCAGGGTCCGGCTGTAATGTTAAATCTCAAATGGGATGTATTCCACCTTTTATGAGCGCAATTGATTGCAATGGGGTTTCCTTTCAATACTTAAGAGGAGGATAAATCTGAAACGTGAACGCAACATTTAGCAGGCGCTCGCAGTACACAGTCTTTTAAAAAAAGGAAAACATCTCTCTGCTGTCACAAAACAGTCCCGGCCCGGTATCTTTACTAACAATAAGGCTGCACCTTTAGTTTCCAAAAAAACATGCTGCTGAAGTCCCGCTGTGTTGGTGTGATGGAGATCCAAAGGGGAACAACACACCACTAAATCAGAACTGCAACGGGCCAAATATCTCATTAAATGGTGCCATTTTAGAAACGGTGTCACAGAGGTGCACAGCCTGGGCTGTAATTGTAATTGATCGTTTGTGCATTTGAAGCTGAGCAAACACAATGTACATATTTCGATGCACTTCTACCGATGCTCAGGACTCGACGGACATGTTGTCTGAAGGTGCATTCCATCATCACCGCCTCCTCACCTGATTGCTGTCATGTGAGAAGAAAAAATACGATTCAATCATATGAATCAATCCCTGACATCCTAAAGGTGCTCTGACCAGCATTGTACCGGGACAAAAGGATTATCGCGGGTTTTTCCTCTGCAGCACACAGAGGTCTGGCTACTGCAACGACGAACCAGATTTCTAAAAAAACCTGGTGTCCCCGCTGCTATCGCACAAGAACGTATGTTCATCAGCGGCCGGTCAATGATTGGTCCTTTTGGTGATTTCACCTGCTTCTTCCTCGTCTCAATGGTGGCCAGGATCAGTGTCTGCCTCGTGCTCTAATGACCCTCCAGGCCCTACATGTTGCTAATGAGCTGATGGATCAGCGCATTGATCCAAGAGTCGATGTCTACGAAGGCCCAATTACCTCGAGTAAACAGAGCCGCTACCAGCGCCGAGCGCAGCCGGGACAGAAAAGGACAATGTTGTTGAGGGAAGCAATGTAGATAGCGGGAGGAAAGTGGTGGAGTGTGGAACGTGTTATGAAATTCAAATTGCATTGTGTCACATTGTGTTTCTGTTCGTTGCCGTTTGACGGCATGAATACAAAGTGGGGAGAAAAAGAAGAAAAAAACAAGTAGATGAAATACGACTCTGCAAGTAGAGCAGACAAAACTAAACCAATGTGGTCCCACACACACTTGCACTTACTGCTCTGAACAAAGAAGTAGTACCTGTGGCTCTCTCTCAAGGATTCTTTCCCTTTCCTCCATGAAATGACACCCCGAGGAGACATCCTGGGCTTGCATTCGATCAGAACGTCGCCACCCTGTCGGGCCAGAGTTTGGGCCTTCAACAGGTTCCGGGAGAAGTCTGGAGCAATGGCTGATAAGGAAGAGACGAGATGTGAGCATAGTGAGGGAAAAAACAAAAGCTAAGGCTTTGAGTTTCCGTTCGGGGGAGACAGAGGAGCAGAGAGGCTGGAGCTGTAGACATTAGCCTGCAAGAGCTTCCTACAAAACATGCAGGTCACTCCGTCCATTAGGCAGGTCGGCGCTCACATCCCTTTTCTCTGCACACACGCATACATCAACAAAGGAGTACAAACATGGTCCATCATTTTGTTTGAGAGACAATGGTTTATTTTCAACCCCATGCATTTTCCTTAGCAGGACATTATGCATTAAGAATTTAGACGTGAGGCTTCAAGGCAGAAATGAGAGAATGTAAAATAAGAGGGAGGCTTTGTTGTTGCTCCTCAAGGCCTTAATTACTAAGGCGCCGCCGTCTGCAGCTGCTTTGTATGCGCACCGACTCAGCAGAAAGCTCTTTAAAGTGAACACAGAGCCGGGTGCCGGTGACATGGCTGAGGACCTGCCAAACGCAGCCAATACCACGGCAACGCAGAGCAGGATGCATGCGTGATCTCACACACATGCCAGTGTTTCCTCTAACAACAGACACGTCTGACTCAACTCGCCACTCTACTTGCACGGATAGTTTTTGTGTCTTCACCTTACCTGTACCTGTACTACATGGGGATGAGAATAACATTGCTTTCACAGGTCTTACCTATTACGCGGAGCTCAGCGTTGGCGAAGATTCGGCCGTGCTTGTTCTCTGCCACACACTGGTACATACCGATGTCAGCCAGATTCAAGCTACTGATGGTCAGCACTCCATTATTCGCCTGAATCCTGTCCTGCTGAGGACACATGTACACACACACACACACACACGCACACACACACACACACACACACACACACACACACACACACACACACACACACACACACACACACACGCACACGCGCACGCAAAGAGGGACGCACATTTAGCTGCACAATTAAAAATGGAATCTGCTGTGCTAACCTGTCAACAAACACTAAACAGGCTTAGACAAGCTGAAGAGTCAGCAGGACCCTTGAGTGGTTGCTACCAAGTGCAGCCCAAGGTTTACATCCAATAACCACATTTACACGCACACACACACACACACACACATACACACTCACGCACTGCATAAATCAGTTCTATGTCTATTTGTACATCAACCAAACATGGAGCAACTAGCATTAATTTGGTGTCCACCTGGGTTCAATATTTACGACTTTTATCCTTCTAGTCTTGATTATTCGAGCCATCACCAGCTAGACGGTAAATGTGTCCGTCTGTTGCTGCGGAGGTACAGAAGATGAAAAATCCATGTGATTCTGTCACAGCAGTAATCCACATGCAGTCCTTGGATCCATTGCTATCATAAAAAAAATGATTAGTTGAGCTGAGACAGGCGTTCTATCATCTTCTATGGAAAGCGGAAGATAAAATCCTCAGACGTTGTATTCAGACCGCATGTTAACAGATTAAAGTGACCAGCTTCAGACTCCCATGAGCCATGGTGGCCATGGAAATGCTGTCTGAGAGACCTCAGCGGCCACTCGCGTAACTATAATTAAATAATCAAAGAGATTTCTTACTGATAAACACTTTAGACTTTTTTTCTTTTTGAAAACTTACTTTAAAAAAGTCTGTATCGGCTGGAAGGAAATCTTCTAAACACTGCAATTAGTGGTACGACATCATATACCGGGTGTAATATAAGAATGCTGGACTAAAAAACCTTCGAGGTGCATAATTAGGTGCTATACATAGACATGGTAAGCACCGCGATGCCAGCTGCATTCATTCTGAGAAATGACCTGATCTAATTCAAGCTTTAGCCACACGTTTTCTCTCATCAGGGGGGTTGGTAATTGAAACACTGCTAATTTTCTGTGGTCTTAATAGCCCCGCAGTGACTAGACGTAACCCCCCCTCGGCTTAACATAGCACTAAGACGTGATCAAACAGTGGTTGAAATCAAACCTCGGAGGAAGTAGTTAAGAATAAGCTGCAGCAAGCTGCTCGGTTTTTACTCCATCCACCAAGTCTGAAGGAGTTTTAGGTGGAAGAGGAAAAGGAATATATCCGGCAAGAGAGGGAGTTTGTTTAAAAATAAAATGCATGCACTTGATTAAAGACTGCCTACAAAAAAACTACAAATAATAATTAGACCCGAACAAAATACTTTTCTCTCCACTAGTTCTTCTGACCTTTACAAGGATTGGCACTACTTTCTGCTCCCTTTTATAGTTGTGTCAATTTAAGTGTGGCAGCACTCATTGTTCTTGCCCTTGATCTTTTCCATTGAGTGTAGCCAGACCTTTTAATGTCACTGACAAAGTAGTCCAGAGGGTCCTGCCGCCAGTCTGTGTGTGTCGCCTGGAATCATTACCGCACTGCCACTTTAAAAGACAAGGACTGTCCCTTAACATCAGTCAGAGACACTGCTGAGGATCTTCAAATAGGGACCTCTCTGAGGCCCCAAAGACACGATGGACACACGGCTGACCGGGTGCCAAAGTGATCGCCAGAGGGGTTCCTGTGTGAGCGTATATATGTATGCGGTAGTTTCCAAGTGGAACACAACAAGTCCCTGGGTTTTTACTCGCTTTGTGTTCAATGGGATGATGGAGAAGAAGACAGAAAGAGACATAGTGACTTTGAATAAGTAATGGATGTTCCTTTTTAGGGCCCAGAGGAGGAGGGGGGGGGGGGTAAAAGGGATCAGTGTAAGTGCATGGCTTGTCCCACTACTCTATCCAGCACCCAGTGCCCTGTCAAACGGCCCTCACGGACCCAGTGGTGGTACTATCACAATCTCTTTATTACTGGAAAGAAATGGAGACATTCTGTCTGCTTTATGGCATCATTATAATTAATGAAATCTCTACGTTTCTCTATACGTAGAGATACCGGCACTGTTTCAAGTTGAGCTGTGAAAAGGTAAATCATTTCTCCTTGACGTTGAGGTGGGAAAAAAAAAAAATCTCAAAAACACACGCTTGTGTGAAACTGACAGACGAGCGCGTGGTAGAGGGGAAAAAACACAAGCGTGAGTGGGCCCTTGTTTCACCGGTGTGACCTTTTGAAGGGACAGTCCTCCTCTGCGCCATTTAACTCCCTTTGAGGCGGCCCAAAATGAGTTGGAGGGAGGAAAAACTGAACTTTTTCAGAAGAGAAAGAGATGGGATAAAGAGAAGGAGGACTGATCCATTCTAATGAGGAATAACAAATGGCCCCCTTGGCCTTTCTCTCTTTCTCCCTCTTTCTCTCTACATCACTGACCTTTGGGTTTAGAAATTGATTTACTGTTGCCGCTGTTGAGGGTGGCATTTTGAAAATGGTAACACCCCCACCTCATTAATATAGCCACATGTACAGAGAAAATACTACCTTGGCCAAAAGCCAAAGGAATTTTTACAATCTTATTTACAAAATCCATATTTGAGATGCGCAGGTGGAGTGAAATATAGAACCACGAATGACAGAGTTGCTGCACGTATAGAACTACTTCTGTGCCATGACGGCAAAGTGTTCTCTTCTGTACTGTGTGAATTTTGATTCAGCTCTTTGTGTTAAGTGCGGCAAATTTGAAATATTATCTCAGCTTTCAATTGAAGTAACAGAAAACTAAAAGAGGCTTCCTCCTTGAAAAACGTGTCAAATGAAGCTGCAGTGCGCTGGTTTTGGGCTTATTGCCCAATCCAAACACTGAAAATATCAGATCCACAGGAGCCGTTCATTTAAAGAAAGATGTATACTCACTATAGCAGCACAATAACAGGAAACAAGGCAAATTGCCCAATTGTGAAATGCATTTTGGATGATAAGGCATTTCACCCTCCCCAGAGAGAACAGATTTGATGACAAAATTGAGAAAAGCAGAGAGGCTGAATTGAGTGCTAAATTGTTGAGTCTCTGGATGATGACAGGCAGAAAATGGCATCAGGATTCTTTGCAAAACACATACAACCTCCCACACGCACACACACACACTTTTAATCTTAGATTTAGTCGCAAACAAACACAGCCATTTTAAAGTAGCATGATCTTGCCAAGTACACCCTTTCATTTTAGACCATAATCTGTTTTATCGAAATAAAGAATCCAGCAAACAGTAGTAAGTGAATCCACTGTCATCTTATTATTATCTTACACGTTATACTTATCTTTATCCACTCAACTGACTTGAGTCTGGGCTGTTGTCATGAAAACAAATATCAAAACAAGCATTGACAATAACAATACAATATAAGCCAGGCTCATTATATTTTAGTTTGTGTCATTAAAAGCAAAGGGAAACATCCCTCACCTCCATGGGGTCCAGAGGCTCTCCGTTCTTCATCCAGCGGTAAGAGGGTTTGGGCTTAGCGCTGGCTTTGCATTCCCACACCAGAGTGTCATCAATAGTCTTCTGAACATCTTGAGGCTTCTCAGTCAAGTTGGGCGCCGCTGTGAGGTCACATCCCACACAGTGTAAATGAACACTTTGCTACGCCGATGCTGGAGTTTTTCTGGTATGCAGCAGTTTAAGAATAAATCAATAAAGCAACCAAGCGGGCAATTAGTTCATTAACGAGACATCCAGGGCTACGAGTCATAAATCCACTTCCAATTAACCCAAAGCTCACCTTCAGTAAATATATAAATTAAAACAGCTGTATGAATGGAACATGTGGACGGATCAATAGGATAGTTGGAATCCTTCACCGTAAGGTTAAAAGCACATATAAATCTAGTGAGTTTACTGCTATTAGCCTAAATCAATGACATTGACGAAGATCTTTTAGAAGAATTTGGTCGATTGCATGTAATATATGCGATGCACACAACTGAAGGGTTGTATTGTTTTAGCAGTGCTGTAAATAACAGATTATATTCCCTTTGTGTCTTTTGAAACATCTGAAATAGATAAAATGCCTCTTTATTCATGTTCGTGGTCCTGTGGCGACAGAGTCGGATGATTTATGGCCCTTGTGAATCATACGTATAAATACAGGACGCTTTGCCAGGGTAAAGGGGAATGAGGTAGTTTAATCTGTCTGTCTGACTCCCTGGCTGTGTTGCTTTCATAATAATATAAATTATTATTATGCAAAACCATGTTTTCTTCTTATCTCTCTGCAGGTGTAAAAGAGTAAAGTTACAGCTGGAAAAGTATCTTATATTCCATGTTAGGGACTTTTTAGCAGGAAAAACACTGACCCACACTTCTGGGGGGAATCTTACTGTTCCACCCAGGATTCTAGTTTCTGACAGTTGTGTGCAAAACGTGGTCTGAAAGGGGCATTCAACACTCGCCACGTAGAAATGTGGATTTATAGAATCAATCTTAACAAAAGTAATTGCAGTTTCACTTTTCATATGGTTCCTGTTTGTATTCTGGATAGTGAACCTCAAACTTGAGCACGTTAAACACTTGGTCCAGGGCTCGTCCTGAAAGATCTTCAAGGTTTGGCAGCCAGAAAATACATCCATATACAGAAACAAGCACTATTGTGCATGACACCCCGTTAACAATATTACAAATGAGACTGCCAGAGATAACATAATGGAAGGGAAGACATGATGCAAGCGGCTTCTATACAAAGTCAATCTGATCATGTCCAAACTCATTCAAAGGCAGTCATCTGCTAAACCATGATCTAATTTCATAAATCCCCTGGAACTACAGAAGGACAATTAAGTGGGAAATCGAAAGAGAGGCCACCCCTTATTGTTCCTGCGCCCGCATTGGTTGGGTGTCGCAAACACCGCATCCCCATATTGATTCTCCTTTTCTTCCATAGAGTTGATGGATGTCCCACAAGCTCTTGTCTATGGGAGTTTAAAATGAGATTACAGATTTTTATCACCTGGCGCCTGGCCAATCTGCGAGGCTTTGAGATAAGACAGGCCTTAAATCATACAAGGAGAAACATGACTTCCACACAAGTACAGCAAAGAAAATGTGCAAAACCAATGCAACACGGTACCAAGACAGAGATAGTGCAGGTGGTTGGAAAAGTAAATACCATTTTCAATTTTTTAAAGTCTAAAATCAGCCAGTTGTGTGACACTACACTGCTCTATTATTATTATATTTCCTTTGAAAGCAAAACGTGATTTATTCTGAGCCCACCTACAGGTACCCGGGGCATTTCATCTTACCCACAGGTGCCGCAAAAAAACTTTATACTACCGCATTATCATATCAAACGCACCCTTCTTCACAGGAAAGAAAAGTCTGGATGTGATGTTTCACTCACATCCCGACAGGGGCTTGTGAGCAGAAAATCATCAATGCAACTGCAACATAATGGAGGGAGAAATCTTAAAAGTCCTTCATTAAGAGCCTTTAAAAGCTTTCTCAGAATATGGACTGTAAGTGTGGTTTGGTGAGGGGGAAAAAAATCACCTCTCCCTGAAAGGTGGTATAAATCTGTGTGCACAACAGGCTTGTGTTTGCCACCAGCACAATAAAGAGCCTGTCAGAAATTAACTACTGGCAATAGTTTAATTTATTACCACAATCCACCACATGATGCGGTTATATATGGGTCCTAATAAAAGCTACAGATTGCATGACAACAAGAACAAGTTTTTTCTGCGACACCAAAAGCTACACTACGATTCTGCAAGATCTTCAATCACACTCAGTTGCGGTGAAATTTTGGGGGTATGAATCCATAGGTAAAAGATTGAGTAAAAGTCCATAAATGCACATGATATGTTGGGAAGAAGACGGAGAGGTTGAAGGCATAAGATATTTATTTCCAAGACGAGAGCTGTGAAGTAAAATCAATTTTAGATAAAAGACAGCAAATCCTCCTCCTACTCACCGTAGAAAGAAAGCTTTCCTTTTGCAGAGTTTCTTCCTCTACTGTTTTCAGCCACACATTCATATACTCCCGCATCCTCCTGCTGGAAGTAAGGGATTTCTAATACTCCGCTGGCTTTATTTATGTCCACCTTCCTGCCAAAAGAGGCCCCGTCCGCTCTTCTCCAGCTGATGGTTGGCACCGGGCTAAAGGCACAGAAATGTAACACACAGCAACAGGCCACGACATTAAAAATACTGATAGAGATAGTTATCTAAAAATGTAGCCAGGCCTAATACATATATATGATACCAGTGAATACTTGTAAAGCATGTCAGACATTAACTGGTGAATTCTTTGTCTGTGTATTCTGGGTGTAAAAGCCCACGAAGGAATCATTAAAATGCAAAATCTTCTGCTCTCAAAATGACTTCTGAGGGTCCTCGCACATTAGCATGCACCGTAGAATGATAAAGTAAACAACAAAAGGCTGTGGTATAATAACACACTGTGGGACATACTTTCCAAGTGCAAAGCATTCCAGTTTGACAGTTGAGCTCTTAGAAACAGGAACAACTTCAGGGAAGTGCACTTCGATCTTTGGCTCGTATTCACCCATCACACCTGCGGTTACAAATACAAACAGAAATAATGCCATGCGTGTCTAAATCATCTCATTTCAGCTCGAGGCTTGAGGCTTGAGAAGCTCACAAAGAAACAAAGTTTGTGTAACGTCATAACAAATACAAATTAAAACTCTTTATTTGAGCACTAAGTCCAATGGATCAGGGAAGTGTATTTAATTTCCAATAGTGACATCTATTCTAATGCCATGCTCTTTGTTATTTAAGCAATAAGGTACGAGAGGCTACAAGAAGTACTTTTTCTTCAATAATGTGCAGATGTAGCCACCGAGCTAAAAACTGAAATGTCAACTAACGGTCACGCAAAATCTAATCTGTTACTTTGAGTGCGCAGTGATATGGAACGCTCAGGTCACACGTGAACTCTACATTACGCCGAATAATGAAACCCCCGTGACCCACTCTCAACCAATCAGAACGCTGGATTTCATCTACCCGTATTATAATTTTCTATAAATTCCTCCCCATTCCCATAGTGGTGGTCTACAAATCATCAAACATCCAAAAATCACAGTTACAAACCTATCTTGTTTCAACATGAAAATAATCCAATGAAGTGATGACACCTGTCCTCTTTTGCCAACTTCAAAGAAAGCTTTAAAGATGTGATCGGCTTGATTATATAACAAAGTCACTCGCCACTCTTTCGGATCCAACTAACCGAACCCCCGACATTGTTCCTTTTACTAGACAAGTTGTCCAGCAACCAGCAAAAGCAGTTGGCCAGCTGAAACTTGCCTGGCTCTTGCTAATTTAAGTAGTAGTACTGCTTCAAATCGGGAGTTTGAAACCAAAACGATGCATCGCTCTTTTTCAACTTCTCACTCAATGTTTAGCGAATGTGGCAAAACTTTCATACCATCAACCCGCAGCACCAGAGGAGTTGGTGGCCCTTGAACACTGCTTTTGGTGACCGTGTTGGTGACCACACACGTGTAGTTTCCCACATCGGAGGTTTCCACCTTGGCGATGTAGAGGTTGCCCGTCTTCTGGGACACAAAACGGCGCGTGTCCTGGATGACAAACGATGGGTACTCATTGAAGATCCATGTGAAGGTAAGTTCTGAGGAGAAAGTCAGAGGCGCAGGGCACACCTTAAAAATACACACTATTTATGCATCATATATGCCCATCTAATGATAACGTCCACCGCATCAGTAGTCAGTGCGAGTGGGTGCCCTCAAGGATAAAGCAATTAGCGGATTGGACTCAGGGGCCAAGCTTGCATGATTAAAAACACAATGTATAATTGAAGAGCAATTACTCTTACTCACTGTCAGATAAATGTCCTTAATATGATAAAAGTCTAACAGGCTCACTGTGTTGAAGTGGTGGTGCCGAGGAACTGAATAAGTATACTTATGTTAGGTTATGTGGAGTGTGTTGGTGATTTAATGACCAACACTTCTGAAGGAAATAAATGCATAAACAAAGAAAAAAACACAAGGCTGTCTTTAATAGTTGAACCTGGCTGAACACAATGCAGCATGATCCAACAATTACACTATGCCACCAATTTTGAAAAAAACTTTTGGTTGCTATGATGTTTCTAGATGTAAAAGACTTAAGCAGTGTACGTTCTGGTATCTAAAGACTGTGACTTGAGCAGAGCGTTATATTTGTACTCAGGAAACTTAATTAAAATGTACCTTGCTGTGAATGTATCACCATTGCGTCATTAAATAATGCCCTGTTTATTGCGTTTCATATATTTAGTTTCATCTGCTTTACTTTATTATTATCTCTTCTTGGGAATTATTACCTAATAAGAATATATTTAAAAGACAGACAGTAGTTATACATAAAAACAAGCATCTCCCTTTGTGACTATCATGTAGCATCAGAGGACCTCAAATCATCTCAGAGTCGCAGATGTTGCATGAGAAACTATACGACGCACATTAAAATCAATGTATTACAGATCACGTTATTCAGTATGGTACCAGCTGGTCCATCAATCAACATCCTTGGTAACAGACTTCTGGGAAAGACTCACTGTCAACTAAATGTAGTGCAGTTAGGGAGGCGTTGTACTGACAACAAGCTGCATTCAAAAAATAAATGATGTTTTGATGTACTCACACAAGGATAGATTGCTCTGGACCACATTGTACCCCTGTCCCAAAAGCAATCTTGGCCGTTGGTAAGAACTTGTTTAAGCGATGACTCAGCACCACGGTAGAGGGAATAATTGGGACACGAGTTGGACACTCATCTACTGACTCAGTATGCTTCACTTTTGCTCTTTAGGGGGCAAGAGACTGTACGGACTTTGACAAATCAATGCTAACCGTGCAAATCACAACATGCCACAGATTTGCGTGATACAAATGGTTAAAAATTGTCCTTTTCACCAAGTAAAAAGTATACGATGGGTGTTTTTATGTGGGTTGGGGCTGGTGGAGGTCACCTTGTGATCGGCCCATGAACACAACATGAAATTGAAACACACCGCGAAATCACATCTGTCAGTCTGTTTCGTGCCAATGTTGTTTTCTGCCTTCCAATGTTGCCTATTTTTAAATGTATTTAACCTAATTAATGAATTTGCTGCTTTGTCTCGCAGTCATCTTCATAGTCGATCTTTTACTCAAATATTGTGCAATAAAGCAAATATGAATAGTTTGCTTTAATGAGGTGAACAGACTGATATGAGAGAGGCTTTGAAGTCCTTCCTAGCCACCGTCATTTGTATCAACCGTAACTTCTTGGTTTGAGTCGACCCAGAGCGAGAACAGCAGTAATATCCCCTCTCATAAATGATATATCCTCGCTGACCCTCATCCTCACAAGGACATGCACATCCAATGTATGTTTATCAAACAATATCTTCCAAAGGTGCAGGGCATGACAACCCCAAACAACAGCGAATAAGAGATTGCTAATTGGTTAGTTAAAGATGCATGATGTGAAACAGGAAGCAGGAAATGGGAAGTTGAAAGTACCAACGGTTGTATCGGATGATTTGACTTTGATTTGATGGGCGGTAATGGAATAATGCAATCATGACTGACAGTGACTGGCAGATTTTCATCGTGGTTCCATTTAGCCTTTGTATAATGAACAGGCAGCATCAATTCCCCCTTAATGATCGGAGAAGAGGGAAGAGAAATACAACATGACAGGCCAAGGACATACTGGGTGGGTTTTTGTTCAAGTGTGTATTGTCTCAAAAAAAAAAGAGAGTATGCACTATTTATTGGAAAGTCTTACTGGCAAGTCTGCTCCCTAGACAGCAACAACCATTAACCAGGGCTACCTATCTGTATTCATAACACAACATGTTCACTCTATAAAATGGCCTAGGTCACGCACATTGGAAAAATCCCTGCAAGCGAAGTGTGTTACCGGCCAGCGAGCAGCCTCGGTTTTGAGGTACATGCTCTGCAAGTAGAGAACAAGTGATTTCAGCCTTGAGTAAATCTAAAAGGCCAGTTTCCATTAGTGAAAGGAGGTCAGATGCATTAGGTCGTGGACTAACCACTGCCATTCAGACCCTCATAGAGAGCACGCAGACTGACATCTAATGCAAATATACTACATTTCAGTGGAACAGCAACACTGGAGCTCCTCTTGGCATCAACAACCGCCTTACACTTTCAAAGCATCCTGGCTGCACCGGAATACTTCCCGCCGCTGCCCTGAGAGTTTTGAGGCGTCGTTAAAATGAAATAATGGCCTGCTGAATCATGCATGGGATACTGATATCTGTTAAATTTGAGATGAGGCCGATCCTTGTCAAAGACGGCACTAGACTGAACACAATTTTTTTTTTCTGCGAGAATTATTTTATTTTATTGCAATTGTTTTGCAATTTGGTTACTTAGAAAAAGGATCATTGCAAGCAGTGTGCAGGGTCTCCAGAGAAGAGCTGTGATCCACAAGAAGGAACTGGGGGTGCTCTGTGTAAACAAAGGGAGTTTGTACAGTACTGGTCGGTCAGACAAAACTACAAACGCTGAATGTGTTTTTTTTGTTATCAGGAAAACAGCAGGGAGCACTGACCTAGATTTCAAGATTTGCAATTAATCAAAGAATTGTTGATACTAGTAGTGTTGATAATCTATAATATTCTTTTAAGGTTTCCTTTCCTTACAAGGATTGTGGTTTCAGAGGTCTGCAAATGTTTTGATTCACAACGCACATTTTGTAGCACAAAACCTTTCCTGTGGTAAAAGAACCAGTGCCTTGCTGTCTATTAACTGACTTTTTAATTAGACAGTATATTAAATAATATAGTATATTAAAATAAATTAATCTAAAATGTATTTCCGAAAGTCATTTAATGGTCTTTTGACACTAGCAGTTCGTGTAAATAAAACTGCCATACTGACTTTGGTAAAAAAATACTAGTAAAAGTATCACTGTGATTGTACCGTCATACAGACTGCATCTACTTCCCTGCAGTGTTTGAATTGAGGATTATTTTAAGTACTAGCGCAGGTTTGCTGGCCTTTAGCATTATTGATGGTTTCTGTTCGTTGATATTGGTTGAGTTTTCCACTACACAGTTTTGTTAGAATGTGTAAATAAGGCTTCTTCAGTCACGGTTGCTGCCTCCTGCTGCACAGCAGTGTACCAGTGTGCACTATCGCCTCACAATTAGACGCACTTGAAATTCAAACCCGCTGGTCGGCCCTGTCAGCGTGGAGTTTGCATATTCTCCCCGTGTTAGCGTAGGTTCCTCCAGGTTCTCCGGCTCGCTCCCACACTCCATCGACATGCAGGCTATGTTAATGGATGATTCCAGATTGCCCTTGGTGTGAATGTGAGCGCGATTGGTTGTCTCTACGTGTTGGATTTCATGTGTGTGTACTCTTGTCTTTGCCCAATGTCAGCTGGGATTTTACATCAGTATCGATACAGTTATTGTACCATCTTAAGAGCAAGTAAAGGCTTTGTATGCGAGTCACTGGGAGTGACGGATATGGGTCAAGTGCAATGTATCCGTGTTGGTTGATGACAACAAACCCTCCAGTATTTTAGTCCCAAACAATCAGTGTCATGTTGGAGCGAGGTCCACGGGGAGTTTTTTGGTATAAATAAAAAGTAGCCCGTTTTCAGAACAAATGACAGACAAGATGAACATGAATTATTGAAAGGAAATATTGAATGAGTCTATCAACATTTCCCCACGGACAAAAACATCAAGACCCAGAAAACGTATGTATCTCCAATGATGTAGTCGAATTCTTACCCAAACACTCTGTGGCATACATCTACGTAAACATCTGTGGGGTTTGATGTCGTCAAATTTGCAATGAAAACAAAGCAGCAGGAGTTTTTGAGCCAAGTACAATCAGATGCTCGGGGGACCTGAATGTGAATTTGTTACATTTTTAATGCCAGTTTAAATGAAATAGTGTGTTGATAACCCTGAACAAAAGACAGAAACTCTTTGTAGTTGAAACATCTGTTAGTTAAAAGGTCAAACAATACATTTCATTGCCAATGCCATAAAAAATAAGACCTGTGCCATTGATCAACTGTGTGAAAAGAACTAACTAACATGGAGAAAATTCACATGATTAGAAGAGCTACGTTTCAAAAGTTTGACAGAGGAATGAAGCTCCCACCGAGCTACTGGTAACATGAACAAAATGAGATTATCAGTTGTACTTCTATGCTATAAAATAAAGGTGTGATTTTTACTCATCCGACACTTCAGATGCTTTCCAGGGCCGAGCCGCAGAACTCCTGAATCATTTTTGAGGTTTGGAAATGTGAGAGTCTCTTGGCCTTGTTCTTCAATTCAATGCAACATTACAGGATAAAAAATAGTGTTATACCTGACCCATATATGCAGCACATATAGGAATAGGAATAAGAAAATAACAAATGTATCTGTTGCTCATAATTTAAACAATTACCAGCAGTAGATATTGAAAAGTCCTCCTTGTACACCTGCGATTCCACTTATATTGAATTCATGTGAGTGTGTCCAAACCTTTGACTGGTACTGTATGTAATTTGGGTTGCCACTTTTTCAGACTGGTTTGTAGTACTTCCAGCCTGCTTTTGCATCTGTGCAAATTGCCCAAAACATTTTGGAACATATAATTTTTCCAAGGGAAAGTCAGTGGACGTTGAATCATTTCTGTACTCGCTGCTGAAAACAAGGAATGTCGGCCCGGGAGCGCCATACTCAATGCAGCCACGCAAAGAGAGCATCTTCCTCTTCCAAATTATGAACATTAGTCGGGTGCGTGCGGGATCGCCTTCACAACAAACAGTGAATCGAGTTTTGAAGAAAAAAAATAGATGGAATTTAGTGTATGGGACTTTGCAACGACTGAACCGGTGATGTTTCCCTACAAATAATGAACTGAGAACTGAATTTAAATTGTTTTCAGCAAAAATCTTTTCAAAGATAACCGCCGCTACTACAGCCAAACACTTCTGTCAATGCTGCGGTTTTGTTTTTAGCTGGCTGGAGTGCGTGTTGGCATTTGGAAAGCTTCCACCAGGGAAGGGCCTAACAAAAAGAAGCATTAGGCCTACGCTACAAGGCTGCAAGGTAAGCATGTGGCTCATTGTCCCAGCTCTTCTTTGTCAACACAAGGTGAGATGTCTCATTATAACAGATACACAGAACAAAGCACTACAAGTGATGATGATAAAGACGTATAAAGGTAAAGCCCATCCTATTGTCACGCAAGCAGCAGTCGTTTTGCACGGTAGCACAAGGTGTGGATGAAGTTGTCGTAAATGACACCAACAGTAGAGTTAGAAATTACATCCAGCAGTAAAAAGCTTTAAGCAATTGTTTTTCAGTTTTGTTTAAGGCAAATATTGGGCTGGGGCATACGCAAAGATCAACACCACAGCATTAACGGTGATACGTTTGAAAATCATAGAAACAAATATGTACGGTGTAATGTCTACTTGAGCAGAAAATGAAGTCGCTCACCCTCTGTTTGCTGCTTGTGTTAAGTTTCTATGTGTTTTTAGACACGGCTCGTCCGGCTTTGAGTGCATACGAGTGCATTTGAGTCCCATTGAAGGCCCCACCAGCTCGCTAAGTGCCACCATTCTGCACTGCACTCATATTGCGGTTACCGCCGATAACACCATCCAGCAGATTACGGACGCATGAAAATAACTGGACAGAACTGCTGCTCATTAAGGTTGCTCAGTAGCAAAAAATGAAGCATAAAAAGTTTGACTTCCAAGCTTTATATTTAGAAAAATGAACATGTTTATAGTATAGAAATAATAGTAAGCACAGCGAAATTGAAAATATCAGTATGTTGAGTTTCAACAGTACTTAAATGTTAATATCCCATAAGACATTGCTACGATATATATATATGACTCAATACTTTTTGGACTAAGCTGGTATAAAACACTATCACTAACTATCTTTAGAATTAATAGCTGAACTCAACCCACAATCTGGATTTTATAGCGGCGGAGAATTTCATTCATCCTTGCTCGCTGGTAGAATGAAGCATCTCCAGACCTCTGCGTAGGAGTTAATAGCAGTGGGCACTAACTCCCAATGTTAATGTCATGGATGCAAAGGGCTAATCTGAAGCGCACAAAGCACCTTCAGAGAGAAGCTCCATTACTCAGCCTGGCAGGACCCCAGCAGCAGACAGCCTTTCCAGTCTGCATGCCAAAGTTTTTCCTGGCCCCATTGAAAATCAGGACTGACGGGCCGGAGAGTCCCAAAGAAAAAAGGACTCACTCCAACTGAGCCCGACAACAAACAACCAGAAGATCTGAGAGGGAGAGCGCAAACGACTCTGACTGAGTCCTCACTGACGCTGGGTTGTTGTTGAGCACCAGGGCAAACAACTAAATGTGTAAGGCAGGAAAATGAAAATGATGATAAACATCTTTGACATACGGTCTTACCTCCAGAGTGCTGTGGTGGGCCACACAGTAGGACCACTCCTTGACCTTCACGAACTCTCACTGGACTTCTTCTCTGCGTCTTGAAGTTCTCCAGATCTGTTAACCACGACACAAAATCAATAGAGCAAAATAATCTATTAATTCTTCTCATAAACCCATAGGCACACAATTCATTCATCCATTCATCCATCCTTATCCCGGATCGGGTCGCGGGGGCAGCAGGCTGACCCAGACTTTCCTCTCACCCGCTCATTCTGGGGGATCTCGAGACGGTCCCAGGCCAGCTGGGTGAAGATATCCCTCCAGCGTGTTCTGGCTCATCCCTCGGGTCTCCTACCCGATTTGGGCGTGCCGGGAAAACCTCCAGTGGGAGGCGGCCAGGAGGCCAAAAGCACTCACGGAATGCCAAATTGTTAAAAGTAAAAAATGCACTACAGGACACACTGCTCAAAAACTGCTTACCTGGTCAGCTCACAGCTACAGACCAACCAGTTCAACAGGGACGTATGATGGAGAACTTTGCATATTTAAATAGGAAACGCTATAAGTCTGCATAAATGCAGACAAAGTGCTGTAAAGAGCTAAACACTCCTGACTGGACCAGAGAGCAATTCCTTAAGTATAAGTTACACATGAGCGAATTTAATTGGAACTGTGAATTGTTATCACTTTCTGTGTTTCATCCACTGCACACAGACCAGTAACAATTAAATGACTGAGACTGAAACATCATTTTATGGAGACCAATTACTTGTTGACAACCGACTGAGGAAAAGCAAAGAGATACAACAATCCCTGAACAGTTTGCCTATTGTGGCCCGCTGGGGTTCTTGGAGATACGGCAAGCAGCACAGCAAAATGTGTGGCCGCCGTATAATGACATAATCAAGACGGAATTCAAAAACAGGGAGAAGGAATGCAAAGCTCACACCTCCTGTGCACAAGCACAGCAGGATGAGCCGCCGCATAATAGCTGCAGTACGTGATCTTTGTGGACCTTCTGAGTAATTGAAAGCGGCCTGCGGCAGAACAGCATGTACTTTATCGAAAAAATGGAAAGCTGCTTTTTTTGGGGGGGGAGTTCACAAATAATTCAGCAGAAGCGTTGACTTCAAAAATGAACAATTAGATCATTAAGTTCTTTTAATATTTGGTGCTGACAGATTGTGCGGAAGCTTCTGTGGCCAATTCTAAACTCGTGGCTGGGTAACGGTAGCACAAAGCCTCTCAGCGCGAGAACAGATTGAGCACAGTTAGGGTCCCTTCGGAGCAGTAACCCATCTTGACTGTAGATCCCTCTGATAAACTCCAAAGTGAAAGTGAGTGATGTATTATTTACTCATTTAATATTAATTCATTTTAAAAAATGGGAATTCAAAATTGAATGCTTTGTATGTGGGTTGTTAGTAAAAGCAAAATATCTCAGGCCTCTGCTGATTTACGTGCATTAGCGAGTTCACCAAATAAATACTTAAAAAAAAAAAACGTTTTAAACTCACAATAAAACACTTAAGTGAATCTCGCAAACCTCAAACTGGAATAATAAAAACCTAATAATATGCAGCCCCAAGGCCATTACTTGCAGATATTAACAACCAGCAATGGAATCCCACAGCGGCAGAAGGAACATTTTTCTTTTGAATGATTCAAACATTAAAATCTTAAATCTTATGTGACAAACCAACTGAATAAAACATTCTTGTACTTTACATCCACGCTGGCTGCTACTTGAATGCTTTGTGATGATAGTTAGAGGGTCATTGTAGTGGTGCTAACCCCCTGCCCTATAGGGGCAGGTTGAAAACTAGTGAGATGCATTCTAGTTTCAACATTATCTATTCCATTCATTCAGCAAAAGAGATCTGTAGTACTGGTTGTGCACAATTGTATAACATAATTTCAGTATAAATAGCATTCATTAAATATCATTTCAATTATTCTTTCCCATTTTAATTCATTATGAAAAAAAGTCTGAAGTCAGAAGGATCCATCCTTTGGGGAGGAGCATGAATATCTGTAAAAAATGTAATAGCAATCCATTAAATAGTTGAAAAACCCCAAAGGAATTTTTGAATTTCTTTTAACTTCAGCTCCATTTTTCATTGGCTTGACATGTGATAACATATTAAACTCTGGTTGCTCTGGCAGGGCCACTACCTGCTGAGTCAGCCTGTGTGTCTCAGCGGATGCAGTAACACTGCCTCTGAATGGTTTGATGTCGTGAATCGTTTGGTTTTAGTTTATATTCTGCACGCTGTTATCTGAATGCTGATACAAAATTACTGTCGAATTTTGTGCCTACACTATGTGTGGTCAATTATAAATAAAATTGTTCCTTTGGCTTGTCAATGGACTTGATTAGAAATGTAAATGAATTAAATGAACAATTAAAAAAATAACAAGAAAAAGCCACAAAATTAAGTGTAAATACGTTCCCATTCCTAAACCAACTAATTATTAACCACAACGCTACTGGTAGTGGAAAAGATTGGAAACCACGTAAAATATACCTCTTTTTATTCTTTTATAGTAGACGTTTTCCAAATTTGAAAAGAAAAACAGCCTGAGATAAAACGGTGTTCTCTGATTTAACTGCTTGTACAATTACCATGCAGCACCTACTCTTATCCACTCTTTACCACTAAGTGAAAAAGCTTACATGAGCCATCTGCTGCAAACAAACATCTGTGTGCCTGTTTGTATGGTTTCTGAAGAAGGAACATTAAGTTTCAAAAGCTGTACTTAAATCAAATATATCTTACCAAAAATACAGAGAAACGGGTTCAGATATCAGGGGCCTTCGACTCACCGTGTCCATCCGAAGGCACAACACATATTACCAGATTTAAATCCTTTCTAAAAATCAGAATCCTAAGAAAATAGTTGCTAAACTCACAGTGAGAGTGAAGCTCTCCTGATCAATATTCCTTTGCAGTATGGCGGCGCGTAAATGAGCTCGACACACTAAAAGCCAACAATGCCTGACAACCCAAGCTGTTCTGCACCCCGTGGATCATCTTATCAAGCCCATCACGGCTCTGCCCCTCTATGTGCTTCTCCACGCCAGGGTTCAGGCTATTTTGAGTGCTTTCAGATCCATGAAATTGGATGTGAATTTGCATTTTTTGTGCTAGCTTCATCAACGTGAACCATTGTAATGAATGAGGGGTGATTGTAGAGAAGAAAAATTGAAGCCATTCTGTTAGAATGTGGGCTGAAGGGCAATTGTAATACGGTCAGATTTGTCACCTAACCATTGTACAAAAGGCTTAAAAAGTTTTTCTTCTTCTCTACCTCCAGTCAGAGGTTATTCCGTATTTATGATGTGAGCTGGTCAGTTTGTACAGTAACATACACAAAGCTAAATCATAGTACTGAATAACAAATCCATAGGCTTTCATCCATAGAATCAAATACGTTTATTTCAGATGTATGTATAATAGCTGGACGAGGGTGTCTCTATCACGACTGAAATAAAAGCAGATATGACTGGAATCTGGTTTTTAGTGCATTTTGTGATTCAGTAGAAATGCAACCAGCTGAGGGCTCGAGATGAAATATCAGGATATTATTAAAAAACTAATAATCTTTTTATTTTAAAGTATTGTGTTGGAAGGCCAACTTAAATTGCCGTCCTTACAGTAATGAATACAACGAAACTACATAAAACATTGGTGATGAGGGGACTCAAAAGAGCAATCTCCCTTTTCCTACCAAACCACAGGTGTTCCTTTTTCCAAGTTGAAACAGGCAAGGCTGCCTTTGAGTTGGCGCTGAGGTAGTCGCTGCGCTCAGATACCACCGACAGCAAATGGGAAAAGCCTTGGACACAACTTGAATGGGATGCCATTTGTGGATTTTTCATCAAGTTTCTGAATTTTGAATCCCTGTAAAACTGAGGATTCTGTTTTAAATTGAAGTTTAAAATAATGCTAGAGGTGTGGGCACGATGTGGTGTTCTGTCACCTGACCAACTTATTTACAGCAGCTCCCTCTTGCTTAAACCAGATTCAATGTTGGGATTTACTTACTTACTGTTTGTCGCTTTTTACAGAAAACACTTGAGCACATTGAATCACGGTTTCATTGCGTCCTTGCGTGTGTCGAGCCATTTTCCTAAGCTTGCGGGACAAATGTGTCCTTGATGAAAAGCAGCAGTGGCGATGCACGGGGCAATAAAGTCTATGATAAATAAATAAACAAATCAATAAATAGACGTGACTCTCTAGGTCGTCTTCAACAAAAACCCGTTACTCCGCCTGTTGTTCTGGCGGTGAATTGCTCTGCAACACACGCAGAACCATGAATTGAAACGAGTGCGTCGACGCAACGACGCAGGCGCAGAAGCATGCGCCGGCCTTAAGTAAAGCCATGTAAACAAACAACTGGGGACATGCAAGAAGTAAAAAGTCCTCTTCTTCCCTCAACTCTCCTCTGTTGTCAGAGATGCATCATGCAGTGAAAAAGTGAGTGGCACATGACATTTGAGGAGTGATAAACATCAAAGGGGCCTAATTTCTCCATAGAAATACTGTTGATGTCTCCTGACAATAACAACGCTGTTGTGAAGTGCTTCATTCAGAATATGCCCACTGCCACTCTCTCCAAAAAAGAGCATTAGAAGCCCAAATTGAGCATCTAGCATCACAGTGCAAATGTTACTGTCCCTTCCTCAGATATTCTGCAGCTCAATTGTTGCGCGAGGGAAAAGCAAGGCGCAAAGAGCACAGAGCTGAGAGAAATTGGAGTGGTAAGAAGTAAAAAAGATGATAGAAGTCTTGCAAAGTAATTACACAGATAAGGCAGTTAGGTTAGAATAGAGGCAGTAAGAAAAAATAAATGCAAGTATTGGACTGAATATGATATGTGAAATCATGAGGACCAAGATACAAGGGAGTCACATCGTGCCCGGCTTTCATAAATAGAGCTATTTCACCCTTCATTAAACACGTTGTTATCCGTGTGGCTTTATAAGCAGCACGTCATTTAGGCTGCAGATTGTTCCCTCTTCAGGTCAGGCATCCTATGCACTTTGCCTATATGGCAGGCGTTGGGATCTGTTATATAATGTTGCATCTTGTGTCAGGCAAAATCCTTACACTTACACCAAAAATACCCCTCGGAGAGATTAGGAAAATCAATCTGGCTCGATAACCAACTAGATTATTCCTTCCAGCACTTCCAGCAGGCAAGCAGAACCTTTTAAACATTTAAGTCTATATTGTCAACAGGATCCGGACCCTTTATACTTTTAGCTTTAAACTCCTACCAGATGGCAACAGGCACTGTTACATCATCCATCCTCCAGAGGATTAAACATTTAGGCTACGCACTGCACACCCATGCAATACAAATCTGGTGATCTGCGACATCATTAGTTTGTGCAAATCTTACAGACGTTGATCTTGTTCATCATATCAGCAAGGACATACGTGAAGAAATGTCCAAATATAGATGACACTTTTAAAGAGGGTATAATCGTGGTGATAACGAGCCTGCTGCATTCCCTGTTTATTCCCCGATGCTTTTTTGCAATAATCCTTAATAGCCTTGGCTTTAGATTATCAGACAAGATGTCCCTCTACACAGGATTGTTGAAGTTGTGTTTTCTTTATTAAGTGGCCTTTGCTTTGGACTGCGTCTCATAGAGTGAGATGTACAAGCGCCATACTGTTTGAAAGAGCGCACTCAGGACTCTGTTACGAATGACACCATACAGACTCTCATAACCGGCCGCTCCACCATAAATTATTCCCATGACCTGAAACCCGCTCAAACCATAGAGCAGACTTAATTAAGTTAAACAAGGGCAATAAATGAGATGTACGACACATCAGCAATGGTGTTTGTCCTCATCTGTTGACAAAAGCAGCGAGGCAATGGATGAGACACGACGACGCGCAGTTCAGGTGAGGCCTCGGAGATCGAAAGGAAACGTGAATATGATCAAACAGCTTCCTGGTAACTCGGGGCCCCAATTTGCACCATATATCGAAGATTTAATGCTGCTTTGTGAAAAAGAAGCACCATATCGCAGCAAGATGGACACCTCTGTGCTCTCCCTGCCAAGGATCATCTCTGCATCTGCTGTGGCAGAGAAACAGACATCGGAATTCAATCTAGCTGCACCATCTGTTCACAGATATCAGGGCTGTCATTTGATATGGGCCGCCCATCAAGAGTGGAGGCCTCAAGTTCACCTTGCCATCAGAGAGGCCTGAGACTCTTATAAAATGTGATAGATGAAGGCTGTAAAGCATCAGCTATACTGGTCTGTCAAGGCCCACCACACAATCATCACAGGGGTGTGAGGAGTTTAATAGAATAAACACCAGCAGCGGAGCTTTAATCGGGGTTAAAGAATAAAAGCATGACGGGAACATCGCCGGTAAATGTGTGTTTTCTCATCAGTAACTTTAGCAGCATCAGACTCTAGTTGTTGGTTGTTGTTATTTTTGTTAGAAAAGATCCAGTCTGACAACAAACAATATTCAAAGAATCCTACTGGGTAATTATACTTTCAGTGAATCACAACTTCTGATGTTTAATGAAACGTCTACTTTCCAAGGCAAACAAAGACTGAACTGATCCCCAAAGAGCCGTAGTTGAATTAAGTTGAACTAAACTGCACTGAAAATAACACAGATTGCACAAGACAATCAAACAAAACTATTTTTTCTTTTTGTGGTTTTAAAACCATAGACGTGCCAAACCACTTTGCAATGTGAGAAATTGCCGATGGCCTTGAGGGGCCCTTAATTAGTCTTAAGATTAATGATGAAGTGTTTTTGTTTTTAAGATTCAAGGCAAATATGATATTGTAAATATAGAATGAATATCACATATCAAAGTAAATACATACAGACAATGTGATCAACAATGACTCTTGAGGGGTTTTTCTTCACCTCGTATTGTTGTGGTGGCTTTATTTAAACGAAGGTCTCTCTTTGTGTACGTAGGACAGAGAGCACTACGGGCTGCAAATGCCAGTAATGTATCATGTCAAAGTAATAAATACAACTCAAAAGGGAAATACAGGCTGCTTTGACGTTGTGGGTGGCCTGTTGCAATTGTACCGCCAAACTCTTGGCTCTGCTTGCAGAGGGCACACACACACACTTCATATTCAGAGAGGGATCCGTGGTGACTTGGTGAGATGACGTGGACTTACATGCAATGTGCAGGCTGGCCTCCCTGCTCACGATGGTGCCAAACGAGTTCGACGCCAGGCACTGATAGATGCCAACATCCTCCTCTTTATTCAGATGGCTGATGTGTAAGTTTCCTCCCGAGAGAGAGAAACGCGACCCTGGTCGGGGCAGGATGAAGGAGCCGTTGAGCTTCCACCTGTGGATGTGAGCACGAGACAAACAACGGAAATGACTTCATACGCAGAGCAAAGATGCCGTGTAGTTCGTCTTACCTGTTGTTGCTGTTTGTTTAGGCTAAGCGATGCTGTTGCAAACAGTCCAATCAATGTAAAACTAGAGAAATCCCAGTAGCCTGAACTGTGGCAAAAAAAGCTTTATTCTAGATAGCTGACAGAAATAACGGCTCTAACGAAAACCAAATTAATATAATCCAACAAAATCTTTAAACGGGTAAGCAATAAGCAACAGTCGTCTGAAAAGACAGTTTTTGTTTCAGGCTTTTTCTCCCTTCAAACACGTCTCTCTCTCTCGCCAATCAAATGCTCTCCATTCCTTTATCTTTTCAGAATGTTTGTCCATCAATGACTCCCACATCAGTGAGGCTTTTTCCACCGTGAATCCTCCCCTCCAATCATAGTGATTATCAGACTGGGGGGCCAAGCACCAGGGGCCGGATTCATCCAACGTGCGGATTAACCACTGAAACAGTGTGCACAAAAACATTGTTTTCATCAGATTCATAAAGCTGTTTCGTTCTGCATTATGAATCTCAATCATTACAGAAGCGGGTGCACTTGAACATCATTTCCATATTGATAATTTGACCTGTCGATGACAAATATGGCAAAGAAAGGAGTTTAACCGACTGTGTCGCATTGATGGGTTTCCTCAATAGCTTATTACACATCGCAGTGGCTATTTGTAGTGTTAAGCCTGCTTGTTCTTCACATTTGTGCAGAGAATCGCTGTAGTGAATCCTCATTAAATGTCTAGAATAATCATTCATTCATTATTAGCACTCATATTAAAACACAATTTACGATTGAGGATAAAATTAACAACAACCATGATCAAGGCTCAATCAGGGAATTTGTTCAATTTGTCCAAACAACCTAAAAATGCTAGTACACGTCTCTCCAACGATATTCATCTCCTTCTTATCAAATCACCCACTCAGCTAAACCTTTCTGATGCCTAGTCTGAAGTTTCTTTTTCTTTTTTGTGCGCATTGTTATACATCTGTATAACTTCCACCAACAAAATGGCCACAGCATAATGTCGCGCTTTTTGATTCAACCAGCAAGTGTGTGAGGGAGAAAGAGAGAATAGCAATCAGTTTGTAACTGTACAAGATATTTGTGAGGCCTGATTTAAGAGATTTAATGTTGGTAATTTAGCATGATTATATGTTATGGTCTCAGAAAACCCGCTGAGTTGTCGACCGATTTACCCGAATGCAGCATGTGATGCTTTTAACATCCGAATTGATTACCCGATTGTTGAAAACTTTACAACAACACAAAATAATTAAACCTGTTGTGTGTTTAACAGAAAACTTTCTAAATGTATTCAGATACATTTCATCAACTGAATAGGCTGTTGAAATTGTCCGTATTATACCCCGTGAATTCTCACTTTCAGTCTCAAACCAACTCACAGTCAATACTAATAAAGACAAAAAAGAGAAGTAAAGCAAAACAGAAGCAAAAGAAGACTCAAGAGAAAGCGTTTCATCAAAGGAAATAAGGCACACATCAAGTTGAATGTTCGCTCCTTGGTCTCGAGTAGACGTAAAATGGAGGCTTGTGGTTGCTATTTCTGACCTTCCTCCTCCTTCCTCAGCTAGAAGGATTAAGACAAAGACAGCGGCAGGCAGGGTTGACGGGAGGGAATGGAGGGACATATGCAGCAGAGCGGTGCTCAACGGCAGATTGGCTGATTAGATTGAGTTAGTGATTTGGTGTTGCAGCTGGAACTGCTCCAAGAACTCCAGATGAGACAAATCAAGGGTGCGTGGTGACAACTTGGAGTGGGGGCTTTATGTAGTAGCAGTCATTGGGTAGTATTGGGCAAATTAAATTGTCCTTTGCAACCCTGAAATAGACCTGCGTTCATACGCTGCAGTGAAGAGCCACTCAGCATGTGGTGTCCCGCTGCTGAACCTCTCAAATACCCTAAACTCATTTCCAAATTGGGCAAAAGAAACCTTTGGTTGGCAAAATCCCAGCCCTATGATGTGCTGACTGAACCAACAGAGCAATATGTCGATGTGAGTATCCGGCCCATCATTAAAAGGCATGAAAGTATGATTTCGAAACCGCTTGTGATTAATCAGAGAACTACTTCTTCAATCGCCACAGTTTGGGACACTTGCAGTAATTAAAGAGCTCATTAAAGTCAAATTTGATTTGATACAGAGTCAGACATGCTCCCAGAATTTGAAGTCAGAAGGGATAAAGAACTTGCAAATATGACCTTGTGAACCGGTTTTCATTTAAAAAAGTAGGATTATCCGGATGGTTAAATAGCGGCTGATTGCGTAATAAGTAGTCCAGTCGATCTCTGTAATAAGATCTTGAACATTTGTTTCAATTTGTGCCCATTAGGCATTAAACCAAGGATGTTCAAGCTGCATTACCGGCTGCATGTGCTCATATTATGAAGGATCGTTTCAACCTATTACACATTAAATGCTTGCCTTTGCAATTTGCATTTAATTACTCTGACAGGAGTACAACAGCTATGTGGCCTCATTTGTTAGATTATAAATGAATAGCTTATGCGCTTGATACACTTTTAAGAAAATCATTGTTTGTCATTTGTTTTCATCTGGGTAGTACCAACTTGTTCCTAAAACAATTGTCGCTCAACCTCAAGCACAATGGTGCACGTGAGCCATGTGTAGTGAGAACCTCCGAACCAGATGCCCTTTGGCAATTTGGGTGCAGCCGTGGGCAGTGATGCAACAACAGCTGTCTGTAAGAGGCTGTAATATTGTGGGGCATCTTCTGCCACATCGTTTGTGGTGTGTGAAACACACTCCACTGGTCGCTTTCCTCCCCACTCGATCTCGGCTGAGTTTTGGTGCATGATTCTCTTGGGTCACTTGATCTTTTCCAACGGTCAGTGATACTGATGACAGGAAGCTCTAGAAAGGGGATTCTAAAGCGGATCAATGTCCGCCCCACCCCCCGCCAAGCCCAATATACAATAGAGCAGCAGCTGAGGCTAATCAATTTATCATTCTCAGATTAACCATGACTGACAGGGACGCCAAGTCCTGCAGGCAGCGAGCAGCAGCGAGCCATAAGGTCCACAAATCAACAGTTCTCCCACGGCAATGCATCAGATCTCCCTCATTTTTAGTCAATATCCTGCACTTGCGTAGGAAAAGCTGTGTGCAAAAAGCAAAGGAGGGAGGGGTTACCTGTAGAAGGGTGGCGGGTGTCCCTGGGCCTCGCAGCTAAACACCACCTCTCTGCGATTCTCCCCAGGTTGAAGGGGAAACACCACACTGCCGGGTTGTTTGTTGAACACAGGCCTCAGCAAGACTTCGCTTCCTGGGTGGAGAACCACAAAAGTACCTGAGCTTTGAGGTTACGGTGAGCGTGAAAAAACATATTTCACATTTTTCTGCAGGCAAGGAGATATTGCAGGCGAAGACAGGAAGGAAACGAGTGAAAAAATAGAGCAGCAGTAGAGAAGGTTGGTTCCATGTGAGCAAAGCCTGTGAGCATTTCTCATATTAGCAGTAAAAAGCGGCGAGATCCCCCAAGAACTGCATAATCAGCTGGTAACCTTCATAAAACTTTAATGCAAACATCTGAAAGTACAGACTTGTCAAAGGCGCACTGCGCTGCCACCACGCTTCAGCACAATTTCGTTTAAACTCTTCAAACGTATCATCACCTTCCCAGGGGATGTCCTCCAACAGAAAATTTGAAATAAAATTCCGCACAATTCGCTGAGAGTAATATGGTGTCATTTGAGCCGTCCGCATGGCGCCCCGTGCCACGAGGATTGAGAAAAAAGCCAATCATTTCCAAAATTGGAAGGAAAAATACTTGAGAGGCAGGTTGTTATCCTTTCTAAAATACAAACTATTTTCGATTTTCTTTGTATTCCACTTCCTCAGAGCAAAGAACTAACAATTCTAAACTTCATCCAAACCTATTACTATATCTATGCCCACGTCACTTTCCATGACGTAGTGCATAAAATACTCTCTCTAATTTCTAAAGTGTTTTGCCTATCAATATATATCATTCTCAATATTTTGGAGTATTTACAACTATAATTGTACAGTAGATTATACAGTGCAATACAGCAGATCACAATACATTATAAGAATGTTTATGACGCATTTCAAACATGCATGTCATAGTTTGCAGTTATTCAATCAATCAACAGCGTAGCTCCTTTTGAATGACACTTACAACACAGTGTTTCTACATATATGTCATGTGTGCACAGGTTAATAGGATCTTTATTAGTCACCGTGTGGTATTCTGTGGTATACTTTTCAATAATGATACATAACATTGTCTTTGTTAGAACAGAAAAATAGGCACCGCAAAGGTAGATGTGTCTAGCGTGACATTTGTTTCCTTGTTAATTACCAAGGCACAAGTGTAAAAATACGTTGTGAAAGCCGAGCCCTCGGCCACAGTGACAACTCTTCACAGCAGTAAACATTTCTTTCTGAGAGGGGAAGAGAATTAATTTGAATTTGCCAGATACATTTGCATTTCTATAATGACAAAGAAGTGGAAAGGCTCCGTAGGTGGGGCAGCTAATTTATGTAAGAGGCAGGTACCCAAGTCTCAGGTGCAACGGCAGCACAAGTTTATCGTCAGGACTCAAAATAAGTCTGTGAGAGGGTGTTTGACAAGGGACTCGGTACGCTGATTGTTCCTCTCCACAAGGATAAACCTCACAAAGTTACACGGAATGAAAGGCCAACTAATTATAATCTATGTTAGATGAAGCGTGTCCCTTGAAGCAGCTTTTCAGAGAAGATTGATTACCAGAAGACACCTCTTCCATACTCCAACACAAATCTTATGAACATTAGATGGATTGCTGTGCGCTATTACATTGATAAATGAATCCAGTTATTGAGTCACAAACATTTGCATTTTGCATCATTTTTTTTAACATGCTTGAATTCAGCTGGGAGCCTCCAAACATGATCTATCCTTTTAGTTACTAGTTAGCCCTTTAGGTCGCATCAATTCAAAGTCAAAACCCCTTTTTCTTTTCTTAAGGGTTGGTGATGAAGTATATAGATTAACGCGTTCATTTTGAGTAGAGTGCAGATTCCCCATGTGTCCATGGGCACGGAGTAGCGGCTGGGCGTTGTAGAAGCACTCAGCTCCCACTACTGGTCATGGGTCTAAGGCCATGACCAAAGGCAGTCAATGGCATTATAAAAGGTGATCTGAGAAAGCGACGGTCTGCACAACAACTCGAGGTCTGTGAGCGTGCAGCCATAACTGGCCATTCAAAATATTACGCAGCTTGCCGCAGAATAACCGAGGACAGACACAAAGGGTTGCATGCAACACCCAAAGGCATAACCTCTCCCCGGGCTGTAATACAAATGTGATCAACATGGATATTTGGTTGCATCCTAAACTCCCGGTTACGGCTGCACTGGACTGACCCGATGTTCGGTAGCACCATGGCAACGGTTAGCCTGTAATAATGGTGACTAAATATGAGAATAACGAGGAGGGATTGAGCTCCGGCAGCTGTGCCTCCAGGGGCTCAGCTCAAACTGATGCAAACTCTCTGAAACTCTTTTGTTGCGCTTCATAAGAGGCCACACAAGATGCAGTAGTAAAAAGACGACTCGTTTTACTAGCCTGCTTTCTGGTAGTCAAACACAGAGGTGTTACACACAACACCGGGCTGAGATATACAGGTCTGGGACGTTGAGGCGCGTTTCCCTTTTCACAGGAGGATCTCATTTTGGTGCCACGTTAGTTGGCTTTGCCACCGTAGGTGCCTGCTGGAAAGAAATCTGGTAAACGCCTATTGATCAAGCGAATCCAGAAATGATGTTTAGAGCAGAATATACAAAACAGATGGCCGATCCAACAGGAAAAAAAGCCCTATTAGAGAGGAATACTGATCAAGAACGCTTACAGGAAGTTGACTGCACGATACCGCAAGACAGAGATGGAAGTCATAAGGAAAGGGTCTTTAAACAAAAGTGGGCCGCCCACACGCGTATCTATCACCTGCAGCCAGACGCAGGCGTGTTTTGAAGGCTCTTCAGACAACACAAGACTCAGCATCGAAGCATAAGTGCGAGGCAGAGGGAGCTGTTTAGGAGGCTGAAATAAAAACTAATCTCAAATTCAATAGTAGCTGACAGCAAATGAATTCCTCCAGCTTACCTCAGCATGAATAAACAGGCACACGGGGAGTCGGCTGTGGGGGAGGTAAAGGGGCCGTTTGTGAGGTCCCAAATCCATTCGTTTCAGCTCAGGGTTTTATGCATCAAATAAAAAAAAAAGCCAATCTTGCTTTTTAAAGCATCTTTCCCCTCTCTGTCCAGGCCGATAAGGTGCACCTTAAAGGTCTCTCATTCAGTCAAATGTTACTCCGGAGCAAAAGCTGCGTCAGGGTTGTTTTGCGCAAAGTATGGATTTCATAACGCCGCTTCGAATATACGTGAAATATTTGTGGAATTTGTTTTTTCGTTCTTCTTCGCACTTGAACTACAGCAAAATGTAAAACCGTATGCAATGAAGCCCTTAATAATTAAACATTTTATCAGTAAAATCTGTAAAAAATGGAACATTTCTATTGGAGATGGAAACGTTTGTGTGAGAAGATATATTAAAACAAAAGAAATAGCAACGAGAATAGAGCCCAACGAAAAGTTGTACGCCATTCTTCACTGCTGTGACTATCAGCAATAGGGTGTTGTACTGTACTGCAGACTTTTGTAAATTAAATCAATTACATTTTCAGCGACACAGTTTGTGAGGAGAGAAATGCGGCCAAACAATTCCCAAACAATATCCTACTGTGTCACCTCATTCTGGAGCTAATCAAAGCCAGCGCATCTGAAATTCAATAACACCCTCGTATCAAAGGTATTCAATGCCTGAATGTCTACATAAACCCAGAAACATATTGCTTCTTAATGCCATTTGTCATCTAATTTCAGAAATAATAATAATAATGCAACTGTTTCCTCCTTGCGATTGGTTAGAAGGTTATTTGCCACTCACCTACTGCTATGGTCTGCACTAATGGAAACATTCATCATGCTTTGAAACTGCATGTTTTCAACCGTAGTAACTTACGAAATGCTTCATTTGACCTTTAGTGGTTCCTTTTTTGAAAATGCTGTTGGAATTTTCAATTAATATGACAATTATTCTCCAAATTTATCAAATGTATAAAATGTTGGAAAATAGTGAAAAATGTCCATCAAGGTTTCTCGAAGGCTTTAAGTGTATTGTTTTGTCAGTCTAAAGCCTGAACCTATTCAGTTTTGATATCATGTAAAATAGAGAAAAGGAGTAAAAAAAAACATTTTGGCATTTCAATTTAGTTTAACAATAAATCAAAAGTAGTTGCCACTTTCTGTCAATCAACTGATCCATTAATCGACTAATCGTTTCCGCACAGTAAATATTTTTTATCCAATAAAACATGAATCTCATCACAATATTCTCCATAATATCTATAATTAAGCTGCCTGAGTGAGTGAGCAAGTGATTAGGGTGGTGCTGAAACTAAATGTTTAATACTTTCAAATCTCACAACAACAGAATAATTACTGGGTGGCCTGTTGCTGCATACATCTAAGATAATACAGGTAAAATGTTCACAATGATTCTGACTTGCCTCTACAGACAATAATAAGGTCGTATGCCGGTAAAGACAGCTCACAGCACTGCCTCAGGCTATTGGGATGTATCGAACACTGTTTATATGCACAATGCAGATGAATTATTATGGATCTATGTATAATTAACAGGCTACACGAACACATGTGGGATGTTTCTTCAACCCTAGATGAAGCAAAAGCACAGCCGACTATGGGAGGAAGATCCACTGGGGAATATTCCACATCTCTGCTGCTACAGAACTTCAAAGACGCAATAAAAGTCAATATTTTAAACTCCAGTCGTCTGAGATGCACACAGAAAGAAAGTAAGAGTAGTTCCAGGAGATTCCAATGCTGGCCAGAACCAGCCCTATTTTTAAAAAAACAGCAGGGTGGTAAAAGTCAAGTCTTGTGGGTATTTATTTAGGGTGACAATCGGGCTGTGTCATTTTAAAGGATAGGTTCACCCTCATGGAAGTCATTCCTAAAAATGTACTTGCACAACCATAAGAATAAACCTCCCTGCTGATGTAATCGTCCTCATGTTCACACTGGCTAAACTGTCTGCAAAAATGTCACCCTTTCAACGCAGAAAGCTTAATAGCAGCGGTTTTCATATGTATTTTTATTTATTTATATATTTTTAAATATTGCAGAATATTGAAAACGTAACAGGAATCCCATCTCCGCCCCGGCACAGTAACCTGAGTGACTTCCTAAGAGTTAAAGGGTGCTTGGTTATTCTGACGAAACCGCTTCTGTCAGATGGAGACTGTTGACCCGGTCCTGCTAGTGGCCTTCTGTGTGACGGTTGGCTTCATGTCTGGTTGCGTGTGTGTGTGTGTGTGTGTGTGTGTGTGGTGGAGGGGGCAAACATCATCCAGCTGCACATCAACGCCTTTTCTTTTCTGCCTCGCTCTCTCTCTCTCTCTCTCTCCCTTTTTCACCCACACATTTACACAAACACACAAACCAGAGCACGCCCCGCCCCCCCGTCCAGACCCCCTCCGGGAGCAGTGGGGGTGGGGGCTGGTTAACTTAAGATGAACTCGCAGCGGGATTGACTTCCTCTTGGCCCCATTGCTATCCCACCAACTACAAGCACCCATCTTACTTCCTCACACAGACCCTCTTTCCCCGGCGATGCAGGTCGGAATACTAACACGCTTGTCAAGAACATAGAGGCTTTGGAGGTCTACCGTTATATTGCGGCATACTTGTCTTGCCGGCAGAGCATATGTAATGTAACCCCCTTACTGAATATTAATGCTAAGTTACTCTCTTATACCGACTGTGAGCGTGGAGCGCGAGGCACGAGGGCTGTGCAACACATTACTTTGCAGGAACCAGTTAACCTCCGCTCCTTTTGTTAAGCGCTAATTTCCATAAATAAATAGGGTTTCTGCTCCGCATGGTTTCGAGAGTACGTTCTGCAGCCGGGATTAATGGTACTAAACGCACACTTCAATCGTGTCCTTGAAGCTGTGTGTCAGAGTTAACTCCGTCAGGTGAATGGTGGGATTTTCTCTCATGTTGACGACGTTCTCTTGTCTGCGCATTCAACAGGAAGAGCCCACGCTGGACGTACTCGCAAAGCGAGGCGCAGTTTACCTGAAGAAAGGCTCGTTAGACGTCCACTGATGTGCATTGGATTTTGTGATAAGTGGTGCTAATTACCCGGTTTGGTGAATTTAGGTGCCGACGTGCTGCTGTGCGTTTGAATAGAGACACACTTGCACAAAAGCATATTTGGCGGTTTCAAGTACACACACACACACACCGATATGCAAGCACACTAATTATTTTGAGTCCTGGCTACTAGGAGGGGCTGATGATTTGCAGCAAGGAAACATGAAAGATTATTCCTTTCTCGAGACGCGACAAAGCCCGTGTCAGACTCTTGACTGTCTACAACTGACAACTGCCGTTTGACCCCGAATCTTTTGTAAGGGAGGGAAATTAGGTCTCTCATTAAAAGCAAGATCGATGACAAGATTTCTGCACCACTGCCGGTGCAATCTCAATTAGAGTTACAATTGAGGGTCTCTTTGAAAGGAATGACTACACATTCAACTGCTAGATACCTGGCTTAATCTTCTTCCAACAGGATGCACTGCCGCTGAAAAGAAAACTAGAGACAGCTGCGAGGCAGAATTGAAGGAATGCTAATTCGCTGCTTTGAGCTGACAACAGGGTGAACCTTTCTTGCCATTTGTAGAATAGGAGGAACGTTTTGGCCGCACTTAAACCTTTTCCATTTTTAGTGGTGTATCATTTAAGCGCCGTCTATACGTAACAATTAATAACCCCGACGCTAATAACATAGAGAAGTGCACGTTTGGGAGGCTTACCTGCCAAACACTCCACCCATGACAGCAGAAGTATAAGTTTCCATAGCAACTCCATTTTAATAGTCTCAGGTCAATACAGGCTCACATCAGATCACAGGTGTGGAGAATCCTGGCTTCGTCTTTTCCAGCACGTTCACCGTTCTTCTGTTGAATGACAAGAAACGCAGGGAGAAGCCATTAGACACAGTGGTCGTGAACAGCAATTTTCCACGTTTGCTACTTGAATTATATAAAACACAGGGAGAAAAAAAAAAGAAAAAGGAGAAAAGGTTTTGTTTCCGGACGTCTTTGCGAACACCCTTTAGGTCGGGGGGATTTTCAACTGCGGGTACAATCCGCATTTGTGAGAATAATTAAGCAGCCGCTCTGTCTCCCGCAAACATAAAATGATTTGTCCAAGCAAAGCACTTACAAACACACTTCCGCAGCGGCGCTTACTTAAGTGTGCTTAACGTTGCATAATGGGGATCATGTCTGCAAGAGAAACATAAAGGGATCGCTTGTACTTAAACCTGCTGAGAAAAAAAGAAAGAAAAGAAAAGCAGGCTGGTTGTCAGACACTTCCCAGGCTTGTAATAAAGCACTGTCCTGGCTCCTCGAATCCATCTGAGCTGGAGGGATTATGTGTTTCTGACATGAAGAGATGACTGTAGGCCGGGCAAACCCATTTTCTGTCCCCCGGGAAACTCACACAATTGATTTTCTCAAGGACTAAAGTGTAATTCATCCCTGCTGAGACTGA
This sequence comes from Gasterosteus aculeatus, assembly GCF_964276395.1. NCBI lineage: Eukaryota > Metazoa > Chordata > Actinopteri > Perciformes > Gasterosteidae > Gasterosteus > Gasterosteus aculeatus. The sequence continues at coordinate 13,003,433 of NC_135689.1, read as the reverse complement.
AATGATGCCCCCGAAAAAAAAAAGTTTTGAAATGATAATGAGACGGACTGCTCCCGATAAACACTGATGTATTTATTTGTCTCAATACCCGGAGGCCCCAGACATGTTGATAGCTGTGATCCCTTCTTGGTAAAGCAGCTGATACTTTACTGACAGGCTGGTCGTGGAGTGAGACGGGATGAAGAGAGGAAATTAGCCATCGTCTTTGCTCAAGGGGACTCTGGTACGTTTAACAGACTGACGGTTTCCTCTGAATACGCACCACAGCACGCGGAAATTAAAGAGAAATAAGAAATGACTAACATACAGTATAGTCTATCAAATAAGAGACAACTGAGAGATTACACCTTCATAGTCTTCCAGTTATCTTTACGCCACTAAAAAGGTATGACAGCATACTGACGCTTATGTGAATACATCAACGGCGTTCCTGGCTCTTCTCTGCCTGCTGCTTTGCACTTAACATTGGAAGGAAACACCTTTCCTCAATAAATCTCATCGTGGAGACCTCTGTTACCAACTTATCCGTCAGTTGTTAGGATGCAAATGTCTTGATTAAACACTTAAATAATAAATAACAGTGTAGCTTCAAATCCCTTCTCGTGCGCCTGGATATTTTTGGAGGGCTCCTCCTTTCAGGAAATGATTTTGAGGGATGAGCTGAATAAATTACTATGCAAAATGACTAACAGAAAAAGAAGAAAAAAAAAGGTGAGTCTGGAGATTCGGGGAAGGTTTATATTGCAGACTCACATGTTATTCAAAGGTAGGGCTGATGTTTGACTCATTCCCATAACTCTAAATTAGACAACTTTTAATTTGACCAAAGCAAGCGCTGCAGATTGCTGCTGCTCTAATTGTACACATGCTGCTTCATATTTTCCAAAACTGTGAAGTAATTGTTTTGTCGTAAGCTTGTGAAGCGTGCTTTCAGCGGGACGCCTCAGTGTTGCTTGGCGGTCTAGAAATTATCTGAGGGCACTCTGATTTTAAGTAAAAATCCTTTGTTGACACATGGAGAAACCTACTTAATTCCACATCAGCAACACTGACGTTCCAGAGCCGGTTTGTACGTGATTGTTCCCGTCGGTCAACGCCAATGTCTGACGAACACAAGCGGACTCCCCCAGGACATGTGAGCCACTGAGACACGTCCTTTCTTAAAAGCAGGTATCCGTTGGCCTGGACGAGCCAGCTCTTGATCTCTATTACTCAGAAAACAACGCCTGGGACGACGGGTTGGTACGAGGATACTTCACCCAAAGAAACGGCGCACTAGTTGGCCGGGGGAGGGCCCACGCGGCCGTATTTAGACCTTCTCTTCAGTACAAATGAATTACCACCACTTTGGCCGTAAGTGTTAGTGACAAGGCCAGTGACTTTACTTTCATCCCAAATTGATTCCCTCGTTTGTTTGCTGTATGAGATGCGAGTTAATGACCGAGACGGCGTTCAAACTTTGCCTTTCAAGATCCACTCTCTTTCATGTGGGGAAAAGTCTGCATTTGAAAAAAATGTAAAATATGATCAAGGCTGGAATGACAGTTCTTGCCTAAACATTTCCTGTCCCGATTTGCACAAATTCAGCGGCATTGAAATGTGACACCGCATTGAGGAATGCAGCCTCTCATTGTACAAAATGCATCACAATGCAATAAATGGACTTTCTTTCGGTGCAATGATTTAACCAGAGCTCGCTGCGCGACGGGCATCCTGCATACAGCATTATCCCTGTCAAGTATCTCCAACCTATCAGACTGACATTTCAGCTCAATTACTTCCATAAACTTGTAAACGTCTGGAGGAAATATGAATGTTACTCAAAAGCAGGCCAGCGCACTGGTGATTAGCGTGGGGAGATCAAAACATTTAAGGTAGAAGCAAGTCACAAAGACGAGCCGATGCATCACTTACAGATCACAGATTTCATCTCCGACTTTATGATCAGTGGGTGAAATTTCACACAAATATCATTACATAATAATGACCAAATGTCACGTTGTCATAATAACCAACATCCCTGCTAGTCCTGTACGAAGACATCAATATTACAGCACTATTTTTATGTGATGATGAATTAATAATGAAGTTATTCATCAAGGGGTCAAAATTCCATGCATTCTGTAATTTAAGTTTAAGATAAGATGCGATAATTCTTTCATTAGTCCCCCAGAGGGGAAACTCACACGGTCTACAGCAGCTCGGTTGAACTGCATGTCACCATTTTCAGAGATTTCAAAATCAAACATATATTGATTGGTCCTGCTTCATTCTGTGTGTTAACTGAACTTCATCTAAATGACATCGAATCAATGTCACGTATTTGAAACAGCACAGAGCTTGAATATCGAAAACGATTTGACTTTTCAGGAAAACGCCACTTGAGTGAAACGAATCTCCTGTGAATTTCAGTGTTGTCACGGTGACACCTCCCGTCCCTTTTGTTCTCTGGATAAGTGGTTGATTGTAGCTCAGTCAGCCGGACAAGCTGACAGTGATGTCAGCTGATTCGACCACCCTCACTATACCTGATCTCTTCGCTGCCATCAATTTTTCAGAGCTCAAAAATGTATCATTAGAGGAGTACTCGAGGTCCCTTTGGTTGAAGATTCGAGGTAAAAACTCCAACGCTAAAATACATGAGCCCCGCACACACTCACACCCACCCACCCGAGCTCTGAATCATGAATGAGACCAGACTCTCACACTCTGCAGGAACGAGACAAGACCAGGAAAAACAGCATACAATGCTGCATCTTTAACCACCTGAGCTGTGACTTCACTTGATCTGCAGGCACCAGCTCGATCAGTGTGTTCCTGCATGCGAGGCTCCACTCGCGTCCCTGCAGTCATTTAAAATGTATTTCTTGCTGGAGCTCAAGTTGAGACTCGTAGTGGTAGAGAACGTGAAATTCCTCCCTAATCCTGGACACTTTCTTCATTCACTGCACACGAGACTCAAATATTTCATTAAGCAGCCCTTAGGAGTGGTGCTGATAATAGTATTGAGTCCTAATCAAATAATTGCATTTTTTGGTTACAATTACTATCAAAATATTGAACCAAATACAACAACAACTGAAATGGGCATATTCTATTATTTTTGACAAGTGTGTGAGAGTGTGAGTGACCAAGTCTATACTGCTTTTCTTCATCAAACTGATTTGGACTTTGTGTCCACAGTATATCTGTTGAACCAAAAGCAGCTTCCTGCTGAATATTAACAAGAACTACCAGATAGTGGTTTCAAAGGCTTACTTATTCTTGTGCTCAATGTAAATATTGAACTCGCAAAACTCTGCAAAAAAACCCTAAAATTCCTTCTGCCAGCAGCTCTAATCAAGTAAACCGATGAGCTCAAAGCTTTCTCGAGGCTCGCATGCACGCCAAACCCACGCAGATCTAGCACGCCACGGGAAATCCAGTCGGCGCCAAGGCGTTCCCCTCGCCAAGATCTACCTCAAATAGTGACACAAGACAAAGAGACTAATGGAGCTTTGATCTAAGCACACGAGCCGCAGGCACGACACAACACGTGCCAGCTACTCCGCTTTCTCCGGACCACACCGGGAGGGGGGGCTCCGTCATCCCGCCCTCCCCGGCTGAGCACGGGGGAGGGGAGAGGTTCTCTCCCCGCCTGCACACGTGCGCCACGCCCAAGTTTTAGTAATATGATGACCACGGTGTGATTTGTCACCTCTTTAAAGAACTGTGCACCTTGCTTCCGTTTCTGAGCATCCCTCATTCAAGTTGTGGTTAAACCTCAAGCGATGCACTCATTGTAAATACTCTAACATCTGTGGTAGATGTAATTGACCTGATGAATCACTTTGACTTTTTAATAAACTCAATATGACTGGAGTGGCCTGGATTTAAATCACTCTGATCAGGCACCTGCAGCAAACATATGGTGTATAAATCGCCTTACAATTGATGTTAGCTCTGACTGAAAGCGGTTGACAATTCCAGTACACCTGCATTTGCTAAGGTACTCATGAAGAATCCCATTAGGATTCAAGAGCCGTGCAAGTGAATAGTTGCTGCACAGGTTGACGAATCCTCCTTTGGTATGAGAAGCTTTTGTAATCCCATTACCAAGAACAATCTGAGAGGAACCAGATAACTTCTTACTTCATTCTTGCTGATAACAATGGAAGCACATAAAAACTGTGGCCCAATTCCAAACAATAGTACATTTGGTAATTTTTTAGCCGCTCCAACGCAATAAGTTAATTTCTTTTCTTTTCTAGTGAAAAAAGCAAAATACTACCTGGTGTGCATTTTAATAAAAATGAGAAATGTATATATCTGCTATCGATTAAGAGTGAAAACTTCCCAAGTAACAAGCACCAATGTTTTCTAAGTTTCCTCTCTTCTAATTTGATGTTGTCGGTTCTTTCCCTGGAACCTTTAATGTCCATTAACACCAAATTGGAAAATTGAGAGTTTGTCTTTTGTGTTCTGTCACTTCCAAATACCAGTAAACATAACCTTACTGGAGCAGCAACAAATATACACATTTTGTCAGGAGACACAATCGTTTTTTCTGGGATTTGCATATTTCTCTTCCAGCAGAAATCAATGTTTGTTGATGGTTTTATTTTAAGCGAATACGTAAACAATGGCTTCAGATTTGTGTTGCTGCTGTATAGAATTACTTTAAAGAGGCCCGAAAAATGCTGGAAAATAGTCAGAACCTGCTTTCCCCCATCAGAATGCACATCCTTTTTTCCCGGATCAACCCTTCGTCAGCCTGCGTGTTATTTGTCTGCTTTGTATGCAGAACCGGCTCCGCACTATGAACTCCACGTTCCACCTTCCTCCTCTTTCCGAGCCGGTGACATCATTGGAAACGTGTCCAGCCATAAGCACACTTCCCCCGAGGAGACCCGTAGTAGATGTACTATTCCAACCGCTCGCGTATTAAAAGAGTGACTACACTCCAAAGCGGTGTTGCTTAAGGGAATTGAACCGCAGCTTTGGGTAGAAGCGGTTTGCAGGGCACATCCAGCCGGCATTATGTCAATGCGACACTTTGCTGATCAATCAAAGTGATGCAGACTGTAAACATTTTGGAACAGGGGGGAGGAACTTGTCAGAAGGACCCCTACCCCCCCTCCTGAGACACCTCTAATTTGCTTAATAGCAGAATCATAATGTGCGAGGCGGCTCCCTCTCAAACATACGGACACTTGATTGCGTGAGGAGTCCCTTTCGCTCAGAGTCCCACGCTGAAGGTCTTCAGACAATCTGAACGGCAATCAGGCTCGTAGCCGGATGCAATCAAAGAAAGCAGAAGATGATGAGGGTGGACCGAGTCCAATCCTCTGTGGGTCGCCCGACAGCAAACGAGTACTGCCAGAGTTTTTAAGCTGAGAAGAAAGAATGGGCTGATTTGTGTGTTCTGCCAAAAAGAAATGCACGGTGTGAAGGATGGTCCTTGCAATTAGAGGACACAGGAAATGTTATCTCTAATGAGCTGTGTGCAAATTATACAACTCAATTGGGAATCTGTGAGTCTTCTAATTGGCAGTTGGGCACATAGTATATGACCTAACATGCAATTTCACAGTCAATAGTGGGCAGCACACAAATTATACAGCATGTCCAGGATGTGTGAAGTAAAATTAAAATAATTAGCATAGTCTGGAGAAACCCAGGACACAACCGCCGGTATGTCGATTTGTCTCAGTGAATTTAGAATTTAAATACTATGTTTAAAAAATAGTATTAGTATTAGTAATAGTATTGCTTGTTTATCTTCGATGCCAGAAGTGGAAGTTTCTGGTGAACTGGGGGGGTTCAGAGCAGCCCGATAATTGGACGCATCGAAAATGCGCAGCGCAAACAGGCAAATAGTACTTTCCCAATAAAAAACACACACACACACACACACACAGACACACACACACACACACACACACAAATAGTTGCAGTTATTCACCTGAGTGTGCCACGTTCCGTGCGGTGTTGTCTGCTGTTCGGCCCGGCGCGGACATCCATGTTACAGCGGCTCCCGGCATCGAGTCGAGGGGCGACAGAGAACTTCGTCCCTCTCTCAAAGTGCGGATATTGCGCTCTCGAAGAAAATTGGACCCCAAAACTCTCCTCTACCAGCCCGTTCGCCCCCCGCGGAGGAGAGCTCTCCCCCCCTCCTCAAGCACCGGCGTCCTCTCTCTCTCTCTCTCGCTCTCTCTCTCTTTTTTCAACACCTCCCGCGGTGTTCTTTTAGCGTCCCGGGTAATTGCAGCTCGCTCCTCGGCTCTTCATCCACGTCTGAACGCCGCTGAGCCGCGCGCATCCCGACACGAACGTCCGCGGTGCGAAGGGTTGTTATTTCTTTTACATTACCGAGTGTGAGTCCATTTTTTTTAGGGGGTCGGTTGAGTGGAACACGGTCCAGTTGACGGCGGAGTTCAGTTCTGCGCGTCGGGCTGGTTCGCGGAGACTGCGTTTGGCTGCGCGGAGGCAGGAGCGCGTGGAGGGGAGGGGGGCGCGCGCGCGTGGGGCATCACGGGCGGGTAATCAGGGCGCCGGGTACTGCGGGTTGACAGCACGACACGCAGGCTAATGGATCTAACTGGATCTTACATAGTCTTTGTTGTTGTTGGTGTTGTTTTTTCCAAAAGATGACAAAATATAAGGATTCAATATATTTATTTTCCTTCCATTATTCTCAGAATTTTACTTGAAGTATCAAAAACAATGTTTTCAAAATGCTGCAAGTAAAAGCCCCACACTGAAAATATAACCAAGTAAAAGGTTTTGCAACCACACCCTCAGTCCACACAGTGGTTTTCACTCATGCCCACGTAGGCCTCTACCAAGTTATCAGATTTCTTATTAATACGGAGTTCCATGATGAAATGTGACCGAGCAAATTACAATTGGCAACGGTTGATGAGCCAGAGCAAGTGAAAACACTGCTGCACGTCTGAAAAGCCTTTAATCGGTATAGTAGCTGGTATAGTTGTCAAGCAAATCCCGTAGAGTTAATATGCAAAGGTACCTATAAAATGTTGCTTGTACTTATTCAGTCAGCCACCAGATATAAAGTACCATGCATGGGCAAAATTGCAAATAAAAACTAGACCTAAAACTGCAGCAGCTATGGAATCATCATCACAGAAGTAATATTACAGTAATGTAAAATTGTTGCATTTCATTATTTTTGCCCATCACAGAACTTTCTTTACATAATGGGTGAATGTTCAGGCATTTATGTGCTCTACTTCTACTCAACAGAACTGGCACCTTACAAAGTTTAAACAGTCATAACTGGTTATACAGTACCTTTGGCTCATTATCCGCTGCTAATGTTGAGCATTTAATTGAATCTACCAAAGGGATGGTGATAATTACAAGAGAAATCCCTGAATGCCCCGCTGAGCCTTGGAAAGGCAAAGAAAAAAGAGAAAGCCTTTGGATTAACCAACTGAATATAAAATCAGTATAGTCACTCAAATACAAAGTTAATATTGACACATCAAAGTGCCAAGGAACACTTAAGACTATAGCCATCCTAAACACAAAGAACTGTCCCTGGGCTTGAATATTTCATGAATTCTTTAACGCTTAAGACTGGAGGGAAATTGTCTTATTATTTTACTGTGATGATTTCAACCGAGAGAAAAACGAACAGAATTTTACCTCATGCAGCTTTACTCATTTCCTGCTCGCTCGGCAGAGACTGCTCCCCTATGCGGCAACGAGCTTTTCATTGTTTTTTGGAAGATGTCATTTAAATACATGAATTACGCTTGTCCTGAGGCTGCAAATGAGATGTTGAAATGAGCAACTTATCAACACCACCAGGAGTCACAAAGAACAGCATTTCTGTCTGAGAGCAGGAGAGGGGAGATTAGTCCCTGCAGGGGTGTCACTCTGCCACAGTTACGACAAAGAGCTTCAATAATATATTGTCTTAAATCTCAAACTTGTTCCTTGACTTGTTTCATACTGTTAATGTCAAGAGCCTTTGCAGCTGACTCAAGGAAGGCTCAAGTTACTTACGTCTATATTCTAAATTAAGGGCAAACTATGAGAGAAATATCTAATTCTTAATTCATCCCTTATCTCTTAATAAGATTTTCAACTCAAAAATAGATAACTGCGTTTTATTTCAAAATAATGTGTCTTTGTTGTCATTAATAAAAGGCTTATTTGGAGCCCGAAAGCTAAAATACCCATTGACTCACTAGTTGCTCCTCCACAGTAAAGCAGCTGTATTAACGTTTTGAATCCGAGATTGCTCTCACGCTGCACAGTGAAACTGTGATACTTTTGCATTCTGAATTGTTCTTTCTGACTTTTCGATGGGAATGGTTTACTTGGTGCCTGTGAGTGGTAACCTGGACCTCGTGTTAGAGTCAAGTTTTTTGGTACAGATTGTAGCCGGGGTGTGCAACTTGAGTCAGGAAAGTATATATATATATTTTATTATTTTTCAGGGACAATGGGCACCAATCACAAAAAACACAAACTGTAAGTAAGACAAGTGAGAGTTTTCATCTATTGCACCTGCCCAGATGTTTGGAGGCAGCCTAAAATGAGAAAATTTAAAATATTGTAGTGTAGAAACTAAAGCAGCGCAGACTTAACAGGCTACAACATCAGACAGAACAAACAAACTACAGTACCTGAACATTTATAACACTCAAATCAACATCACAGGGTAAAATAGCCACACTGAACATGACAAATGCACATATAGGGAAAACAGGCAGGCAGGACAGACACTACATCAATGCAGTTATGCCCCGATTGGCAACAAGCCAATCGTTAAGGGCCTGTTTGTATGCTTTGACTGAATTCTTTGTGCATATGTGTGATAGTAGAGCATTCCATGAGTGTGCTGTCTGTGCACAAAATGTAGATTTGAGAATAGATAGAATCACTAAGTGAGGGCGGGGACAAAGCTTGTTGAATTAAAAAAACAGCCACACATCGCAGAATTTGATGAGGTTCTCGCAAACTTAGGTGTGAAGCTTAGGCGTAAACTCAGCGAGGAAGACAAGCTGAGTAAGCCTGTGCATTTCGCAGGTTTCCGCCTCTCACGTGTCAGCTGACTGGGGGGTGGGGGGGTTCGTTTAAAACTAGCCAACGAGACGCGGGCACCGTTTCCGTAAACTAATCACGTCGGCGCTGTCAAACTTTAAAAAACGGTTCTCCTCACAGTTGCTGTCAGTTGTCATTTCAGCGTGCAGCAGATGCAACCCTCCATCTCCCCAGACACCTCCAATCAGCACAATAACCCGGCGTATCATAGGATTGCAGCAGCCGCATTCTCCACCACCGCCAGTGCCCGGACTCCAAGTGGGATATGTGCCTTATCTGATCACGGCATCCGGGCCCCTGGTTTATCCTGCGGCAGCATGGACTCCAGGCTCCAAAGACTTTCATGCTTGTTTGATGAATTAGAGTTAAATCCTGGAAGTCTCTCCCGATTGAAGTAGTGTTTATTGCGGGTATTGCAGAGATGGTTACTTTCTGGTTTTCAAGTGTTTTTAAGAGCTTGTTTATGGAGAATATATATATATATTTTAATGCTGTGCTGTCGGCTTGTGGCCAGCTGGTTAAGCCGTGGGTCAGATGGGCCGTCCTCCCTCTCCATGTCTTTGCGTGGCTTCATTCGGTTTTAATCAGAGGAAGGTCAGTCAGCAGCTCAGTAGCCTGCTCAGCAATGCAGACGGCTCACTGGAGCTAATCCTTGGGACAGGGGGGGTGTGGCGTGAAACCGGCGGTTGATTCCTGTGGTGAATATACTTTTATGACCTCCAGAACTCGACCCGGATGACATTAAGATTGTCTTGGCTGCAGTGGGCATGACATGCACTACTTGAGCTTTCATTTTGGCTTTTGATTGGACATATTTTATGCTTATTTATTGCTGCTGATGATAATTGAACCCTGCGGCCTGATTGGAGCAGGCTATTTCGTCGAACATGGAGTGAAACTGTGACTTGGTTTAAACTATTTATGTAAATATATAGAAGAAAAACAAAATGAGGTAGAGATTCCCCTTTTGGACAAAACCAGTGATTCCATTGATTAGTGATGTTGGATTCCTGTCTAACAAATTTGTCAAGCGCAAGAAAAAGAGATGACAAAGTCGCTGCAATGCCATGTTTTATGGCGGACATTAAAATGAATCCCTGCAATGGACTAAGGAGGAGTAGCAGTAATATGTTAACATCCACAAAAGCCATTTAATACCAAAGTAGGGCAAGCATGTCACCGAGGTGTTGGTGCTGAAATGATTTGTCAAGTAATTGATTAGTTGCTCATTCCATCTTCTGAAATGGGTTTACTCCCCTCTAGATAGCAGTTTTATAGCATTGTAAATTTGGTGCCTCTGGGTTTGGGCTGCTGGTTGCACCATATAAGTAATGTAAAGACATCATCTTGGCCCCTGGGATTTTGTTATAATCTTTTTTTCACTGTTTGTTGACATTTTATAGACTCACTTATTAGAGAATTAATCAACAATAACAATCCAGTAATCATTAGTGACAATTAAATAATTCCTGACATGGGGAATTCTCCTCTCCACAGTTTACACCCGATGTGTCCATCTTAAGGGTGTTGAGTGATAGATGTCAGGAGCTGAAGCTCACCAGACATGTGTGGTTCATAAGCTAAAGAAGCTCGATGGACGTGAGGACAAACAATCCCAGATGTTCTGTGTGTGTAGTACACTTGCGTTTGAAGCGTGGCATTTGACAGCAGCGCAGAGGTGACGACAATGTAAGAATATAAAGCAGGTAGACTTGACTACTTTTTACTTATGTTAGTTTGAAACGGTTGCAACACCGTGGCTTTGATATTGACTTGTGACCGCCGGCTCCACGGGACAAACTATCTGTGCAGCGGATATCTCAGAGAAAATCAAGAGTTTTTTTCTCTTCCCACAAGCCTTCACTTGCTGCACACTAATTACTGTCCAGCCAAAGCATTTAACCTTCAGCCAATCTGTCTTCTCACTTAGAAAAGCTGAGTTCTTCAACCATGAAATGGTGGTACTTGTCCCTCTGAAAGGAGGTTACCACGCAGACGACTTCAAGTTGAATCAATTACAGCCATCGTTGAAGTCCTCATTATTAGAACGTTATTATTTCAATCTACTTTTACAGTTAAGTGTGACAATGAATACCCAACAATTTAAAACACACTGGACACAAAACTCGTGGCCGTTATTAAAAGTAATTTGTCAAACACATCTTGATCCAAAGTACTTCTGCTGCCAGTAAATCTAATTATAAAAGTGTGGGTATGATAGTGCTTCTATACCCGGCTGTCTCAATGCAACCAGAGAGCAACGCTGAGGGGGATGAAGGAACGAAGGCAAATCACCCACTGAACGTAACATAATCAAAGCAAAACCTGCAGGAAAAAAATCCCTCTGAATAGTGATTTTTTTTCATTTACATTTTTCCCAAAACACGTCACACTTTTCAAAGAGAATCTGAAATACACCAAGCAAGAAGTATATGATATGAGTCACTATGGTAGAGATTTGAAGTGACAGCTACTTTTTCAAGAACAAACTGACACAATAACTGCCTTTGTTTTGCAATAATGTTGTATGTGTTTGTGAGTGTGTGTTTTGTGTAAATCTGTGTGTAACTGCATGTCTTTGAGGTGTTTCACTAATTTGTACATGATAAATGTATTGGAGATTTGCTTACATACTATTCTTATTCTTTATTATTCTTAATTTTTTATTTATTGCTGTGGATGTATATCAATCTTTTAAAGCACACAAAATCTACCTGCTTGTGGCAAATGTTGTTAGTGACGTGAATGATCTATTCACATATTTAGCTTCAACTAAATGAGCCTGGGTAAATTAAAAAATACATTATTCTACCGCTTTTCATCAGATTCTAGGAGCTTGAAAATATGCTATTATCTGAGTGAAATGCAAATTGCCACCTACATTCAGTGAGAAATAATCAATGAATATGTGGACAAAATGTGGGTATATATTTGCAGCTGCAAATACATGCTGTAGCTGACTGAAAGTACCTGTTGGAAATGAATCATGTGAAAATCATGTTATGCTAGTGATTGCCTTTCCGCTTTTCAGCTATTGAAAGTAATTACTATTTATTACTATAAGATTATGTGTACAACGCTTATAATTACACATCAGCAAAACAGAGAGTGCTTCAGGCCACACACAAGAAAGGCCTTTGCCTTTGTTTCCATTTCAAAGAGGTTTACATTACCATCAGAGGCCGTATTGTACCTGCTCCGACAGGGGAGGCAGCGGAATCCTAAACACCGGGAATTGCAACACTTGTGCTCTGAGATTTAGGGAGTGATATGCTCAAGCTTTCATATTCTTGGTCTCCAGCACAACTCTGCTGTGGCAAGTGATTGTGTCTCTCTTGTCTAATGAATAATGCACACTAAGACATCCTGAGTTATCCAAAACCAAGTCCCTCTTATCCCTGTTTGAGAGCATTGATTTCCGAGCTCTCACCAGCATCTGCAGAGGCTCAAAGGCTGCTCCTGTGTGTGGCAGGGGGATAAAGGAATAACAACAAGGCAAGCATCAAGCTTGTAGTGCACTCGTGGATACTCTGGAGTTCACTACCTGCTGCTCAGATGAAAGCAGAGGCCACGTCATCACGGTGCTTATGGTGTTCATAATTAGACATCCAGTTGAACCTGATCTGTGGAGACTCTGTCAACTTTGCTGTGATCACCTACAAAAGAAGTAGGTGACATTTGGTCCTGATGAGGCTTACCCCGTTTCGAGGCGAGGGCTTGCATTAAATCCCTTGTAAATATGTACTGGCAGTAGGAGAGAGCTTTTAATGAGCTGCGGACGAGGATGCTGAAACAGCCTCTGTATTACAGCTGAACCAAACAATTCTCATTTTTCACAATTGGTAACACCACTCAACCAAGAGATATTATTACATGCAACATCTATTCTAATCATAGCAGCATGTTAGTGAAGATGAGAGCAGCAGCTATTGCGGCCCTCATCTCACCGACATGCTATTTGCAAAATATTAAAATGAATAAAACAACACATATTCGCACAGACATTTGTTTTAGATCATTAAGTACTACAGGGTCCATGCAGTTTATCTTATTCTAGTACACTTAGCAGGAGCATCATACATATTTTCCAGTTTAAATGTTGCATGACAAATTAATGGTGTAACAGTGTTTAAAGAGATACGAGAGGTGTATAACCATGGTCATTCCTCGCTACAGTCCCGCTTACTTTGCTTTAGTCACTAGATCTTTACGGAGAGAAAAAGAAAGACGCTTCAAAAAATAAAAATTATATTATATACAACGGTTTTAGAATTCAAGGTCTTTCTACTGTCACCATCCGTCCCATATTTAACAATTTCAGATTAAATCAATATTAATCTTCTGCTGACCAAAAGGGACTTCACTCTAATTTAAATAAACCAATTCAATTTGATAAGGAGCCAGACTATTTGGATAAGCATGGCGCGCAAATCAGCACAAGATACTCTCTTGGAGATTGTCTATTTTCTCCCTCTCCTTGATTGCTTAGCAAAGGACTTAGGGCACTGGAAAGTACGCTTAGTGAAGTTTCATCAGTACTATGGACAATTGGTTTCACACAGGCTTGCTCAATATTCAAATAACGCATACGTGGGCCACCAATGGAAAGTATATGGTATAATCTCACCTATTGAGTCAAAATATAGGGATCAGAGAAGAGAACGCCCCATAGGATCCAACTCAAGGAAACATTTTTCACTGTGTTCCAAAATGCATAGAGATCAATAATTAATCTGCACCAAATATTGGAAAATGCACAAAAAAGCCCAAGATACTAAAAACAAGACTGTCAATGGAATGACAAATCTTTTGGAATTTATTAGAAATACACTTTCTAAAAGTGCTGCTGTTGCATGGAGTGGGCTTTAGAATATCACACCTTCTGTTTAAAGTGGAACCCCAAAACCTGGAGGGGCAAGATGTGTTTACCCTTGACAGTAACCGGATTCTCCATTGTCAATTGATGAAAAGGCATTTGCAGCGGATAAGAAATACATTTTCGTGGCTAGAACAAAGCGTCTTTGTTGCAGACACCGAGACTTGCTTTCTTGTTGAAGGTGACCTCGGCATTACACAGAACAATACGTTTGCGTGACATTGCGGCTGCTGTGGCTCTGATCTCGATGGTAATTCATGCCTGTGTTGTACAATGTCTTGTCTGCCTAAAAAGGGTGTGTGTGTGTGTGTGTGTGTGTGTGTGTGTGTGTGTGTGCGTGTGTGTGCGGGTGTTCACAGTCTGAGGGATATGTCTTATGCTTGTTCTAATAGGCTTTGCTCCAGTGAGTGCTGGGCTTACAGGTGTACTGCCTTCAAAACACACACACACACTCATGCAGGGAAACATTCGATTTCAGGAGTTATCTCACCTTTCTACGTTGCATGCCACTTAGTTTGTCCCTGCATTTAATGGGAAGACGTTTTCACAATTACTAATCCGCTATATTTCTTTTCCCAATGCAGTTACTTTTCAGGAATTATGGAAACATGTGTGGTTTTACTAAAGGGATGCCGCTGATCACATGTTGGATCATTTAAAAAGACCAATAAGCTGACCTTGAAAAAAGCCAAAATGAGCACCTACATTGTGCGCAACACACCCAGACATTTTCCAATGGTTACCACTGGCCCGTTTAAATCTGCATTCACACTTTAAAGGCCGCGTTAGCCTTTGCTTGGGAGCACTCTACGTGTCATCTCTGGTACTGAGCACATGAAAGGCCGGCCACCGACTGGGACACCCGGCGATCCACCTGTCACAAATGTGTCACACACCTCTTGGACTTGTTTACGGAGAGGACACGTGATCCCTGAGCAGAGAGCCAGCTCCGCCCTGCAGGGGCTCCCATCTCTGACAACAGGTTCATCTGTTCCTCATGATTGCTTCCAGAAAGGAACAAAGTAGTTACAACCTTAGCATCAGCTGTTTTGCCCAAATAGGGTTCTCAATTTTCTTGTGGTTCTTAAACAATTTGGTTTAGTGTGGCCCCATTGATGTTATCAGACCTGAATGTCTGAGTTGCCCATGTTTTTAAAGTCTTAATCAGAAGAAAAAAGATTGTGTTGCCAATAATCCCACAATTCCTTTAAAGAACAGGGCCCAGTGTGAGACGGACAGCCGGCCTCACAGTTGGTCACTGCATCCTCTTGCCAAGGTTGGCAAAGGTCAAAGTCACCACATGCCTCCTTTATGCATATTAAATGCATAAACAAAAAGAGGAAGGATAGGCTGTGTTGCTCGTTTTTGAGACCCAATATAAATAAAATTCATGTCCGGAATTTGAGCAGCATTAACGTTGATGTCAGAATTATGCGTGTAGCAACGTGTCAAAGAATCTTCGAGAAAAGAATAGTTTTGGCATAGAAAAACAACCTGCCCATGACGGATTCACAAAAGACGTCATGCGTTAAGACTTGAAACAGTCTGCAGGAGACTTGCTCCGACCTCAGCTCTGTCCCGATGAACACTTAAGCCCCCAACAGACTCTATGACAGCATGTCGCTAATAGACCACGGATTAATATTTCATGCATATTAGGACCCTTCAATTATGAAGTGTCTGTAAATTACATTAAGCAGAACAAAAATAAATGAAAACCTTTTGAATGTTTCGTACACGTACTGTACACACATACTTTGCCCATGCATTGATATAATATTACAGAATGAAAAAGTCATTTTATTTGAATAATAAAAAGGTGGTGATCAAACCACCAAAAATGCTGAGACCAGATCCGTTCCAGAAGCAGAAGGTGTTGCAAATCATCAGTTTTGGTATTGCTTACTCACTAAATCCTCTTTTCTGCTGACACCAAGTGTCCACTATACAAAGCAAGTCCAGCAAGACATGCTCATTCTCTATTGAGAAACATGCGTCATTCAACAATATGTGTTCATTCCTCAAATTGGCGTACGTCATGTAGAGCATTCGGCGACATCTCGAGACTACCAACCCTCCCCTTCATCTTAATCTATTAGGTATTTTGGCATCAATGTCCAGCTGGAAATGTAAAGGACAATTTGTCTCCTGGTAAAATCACTGTGCAGTGCCTTTATAACCATGTGAAAGGGTAGAAACAATTACCTATTTTTCTTTTTCTCTTTCTTTTTTCAAAAAAATTGCAATCAGTCAAGCAAGGGTCACCAGAGTCCGGCGCTTTTACCAAAAACAAATGCTACTTGACGTCAGTCTTCTTTTCCCAAAAGATTTCCAGCTAATGCATACTATTCTGAAAAGCCGAGAGGACGGGGAAGGGAATCCAGTTATTCACTGGGGTGGACATCCAAACCGCGAGCTTGCAAATGCGGGTCAGCACATAGATCCACTCAGGAGAAGAGCCCCCCGCGGGCCACAACATGCAGCTAAAGGTAGAGCCCTCATTGGGGATCATTATAATGCTGTTTGTCACTGCCAATGATTCTGCTCGAGTAGAGAACAAAAGGGGCGCGAGTGGCTTAGTGCCCAATGGAGCAGAAGAATGACTGAGAGAGAGGTGGGGGCGATGGTAGGGGAGGCGGGGAAGGGGGGGGGTGACGAGATACGGTGGCACACCGAGCCGGCCGACGCTCACTGGGAAGTGTGATTGTGTGGTGGGAGAAGGAATGTATTGGGCACTCACATCTCTGCTGATGGCCTCATTATGTGAACATTAGCTAATGATTTAATGGTTTGAATTAAACAGATGTGTTGTTTGTGTTTGCGTAGTGCGTCGGTTGGACACTCAAGCGATGTTGTGGCACGCTGGTTGTCACCGGCATGGATTCGTGTTGAGTTGCGGAAAAATTGTCGGAGGCATGGTATTATGTCTCCTGCTCGGCTGCAGCCGCAGCGTGACCATAGGTCTCACTACAGCGCGGACAAAAGGCCGCGGCTGGACTTTGATTGAGTGTTCATCCCGATAACTTCACTTTTTGACCCCATTCAGTCCCATCAAGTGTTAGCTGACCCGGACTTGAGAATGGATAGCCCCAAGGCGTTGTTGTGGGTCAACGGCTTGACCCAACAATATCATAGTGGATTATGCTTTTTCTGACCCACTGTAAGACCTCCGGCCACCAGGTTAGACAAAGGCAAAACAATGAGGTTGAAGATGCTTTAAATCAGGGTAAACCCAAGGGGAGCTGTAAGTTGGGGCGATCATTTACAGCAGGTTTACCTTAAAAAAAAACCCACTCACGTTGACCTTTGATATATTATTACAAAATATATACACTGCAAGCCTTCTGCAAAAAAAGTTTCTAATTATCTCACTTCTATTTGAGAAATATGTTCTCAAACAGAAGTGAGAGTGAAATTTCCCTTGCGTGTCAGTGTAGCTGCTCCAGTAACCGGTCACCAATTTCAAAGAGGAGAAATTGGATAACTGATTTCATGTTTTCAGTGTGAAAAAGCAGAATTACTTGTGGGATATGATTGGGATGCTGGTGAGAACACAGCGATGGGAGGGCTGTTTTGTTTAGCTACCTGGCCACTTGAATTGGTTGGGCTTGAGGGTAGACCCATGGAGAACGAGAGTAGGCTCAAACACCTGATGATACAAACATGACAGGAGGTTGTGGAGGAGCTTCGTTCAGAGGTTAGGGAGTAGGATGTGGGTGTGCGTGTTTTGTGCAAAAACCTGTGCGCCTATATGTGTGCCTGCTAATCATCATCACACCTCACCAGCTGTTTTGGTGTCATTCACGTTTGTCTCGACACAACAGCCCTGTTGGTCTCCAAATGGAGAGCTGTTGGACAGATGTTGCTTTACTGTTTGCCACAGATTGACCAGTGTGCTCTTGAAAATTACTTCTACAACAGGATTCAATGTGGCCATTTGTTTCCATCTGCTCCTCTCTGAGGTTAAAATCACTAAGGCATGGGAACTGTAGAATTGGATTTTAATTCACCGTTGTCCTTTATCAAAACACACTTTTGGAGTGCATACTAATAGAAAATACAAACACCGCCTCACTTCCCAGATGTACAACATTGACCGTTAGCCATCAGTGCCTTATTTTAATGTGACGCACCCTGTTAATCGCTTTCTGAGCTTCTTCTATTATGTGATTTATACACAGAAGTTGGCTGCCAGCTTTGAAAGTGAAATCTTACTTACCACCTTGTTTTTCACACCCTTTTTTCGCTGCACTACGAACATCACACCTTTCCTACATGGCTTTGACGTCAGCTGCTAAACATAAATAACTCATCCAGCTGCATATTTGAAGTGATACGTTCATACTACACATGTTGCTTGTTTTTTTTTAGAGACCAAATGCCAAATTGCTCCACGCATGGGGGGGGACATCAGTGTGCAGCGAGTTTCTAAAAGTCCTCTTAGGATTTATCAAAGTCACAGCCACTGAGCAGCCACACCGCTCTGGAACTGAATGTTGATACTTCAGCAAATTCATTTAAACAAATATATTGACAAATATTTAAGAACTCAGAAGAAGAAAAAGCAGCAATGAGTCAACTTTGAGACACATTTTGCTTCCTATGTATATGTACTGTATAAATAAGCTGTATTCATATTCTAAAACAAATAGCAACATTGCCACATTTCAAATCTGCGTCGACAGGCATTTCAGTTCCAACCAAAATATATGAGGACATTTCTCAAACCTTAGTTGTATTAGCTCCATACTATTAAATGTCAAACTTCTGCATCTTTATTTCTGAGCTGTTTGTACCCTCACATCTGCGGTGTAATGATCACCTACACTTTGCATCTCTGCATGGCTCCACATAGGTTTCACTACTCCCAGCACAGCACCGGTAGTGCTGCAGAGCCTTATGATGCGTGTCGGGTTCCTGACGTGTTGCTTTGATACGGAGAGAGACCCTCACTAGGGGCGCCGGAGGAACCCTCCTACAACACACAACAAACAAACCAGCTAAAACATCTCAAATGACAGAAGTGACATAATGAGGACAATCAGAGCTGCAGCTGAACCGCCGAGTGCCGTCTGTGTCCATGAGACGTGGTCAGAGTGTGAGAATTTCATCCAATCGCCTTTTCTACTTTGTTCTACTTGGTAGAAAAGGAAACAAAACAAAGTGTATTGACAGAATCCAGACTCTGATATTTATATCAAATTAGATAAAAGGGCAATTTAACCTTGATGGATAATCACAACCCTGACCTGCTCCGGTGCCAATTAAATTACCATCTATGTGGATAATGACTACATTAAGGTGCTGCCTCAGCACTCCTGTCTGTTGTTGTGAAATTGGATTCCTAAACATTCAAGTCTATGATGTCAGACGTTCACAGCTCCTGTGTGTGTATATCAATCTCACCTCTCTTTGGTTTAAGAAGTCCACAATGATGGATATGAAGGTATACTGTATAACATAGTTACATACAGTAGGTTGTATTTGAACTCACGGGATAATTGTTAGGCAGCATATTTTTCAGGAACATTCAAAGTGTTTTATTAAAACCAATGCTATTGACTGGGTTTAAGCTTCATTTCTTGTTATGATTTTTAATGTGTCGACAAAATGAAATCTATGCTCTCAGCAGAGCTTTCAAAGGTTAAAATATTAAAGTGCATAAGAACTCGGCCTTTATTAAAATGTATGGAGTAATAATTACCCCTTAGTTGAGAAAAAGAGTATGGGATCAGGTCATACATTGGCTGAAGCAATTGTTAAACAGTCTTCTCCCACACAGGCGCCCTATCATCACAACAGCATCCTTGCTCACGTTACACTGGGCCAGAAGCTAGCCACGGTCTACATTTTAACTTGTATATTCAAACGAAATGGGAAATGTGTTTTTCAATTAAAGAATTATTCAAAACAATGGGAAAACATATGGTAATTCAGGTTATATGAATTAACATAATCAAAATCCCTTTGAACAACCTTATTTTTGCAGAGCTTCAAATGTTTGAACTGGTCACCTTGCTGCTGCAACGTAAACGTGAGCCCTAGGGTGTGGTAACAGGGGAACCTTTGGCAAATAAGTGCCTGCAACACAACCTTCAAAAATAAAAGATAAAAAAGATTCCCACTGTCTTCTGGCTAACTGACATGAGTGCTGTAGATATTGAACATGGAGAAAATCCTGTTGTAACACAAATCTAATGAAATCATTCAGTAGGAGAAGATGTATTCCTTGAAAGTGAAAATTTACATTTGTGTTGTGTTCTCCAAAAAGGACGGGGCCGGATCTGGCAGTTGTATGTTAGTCCACTGACTTGCTTGACTAGCTCATCTCTAGCACGAACACCCTGGCAGCAAGCATTGAGGGCTTCGAAGCTTCTGAACTGGGATTTTAAGTGGCAGAGCAGCCGATGGAAATCCACTCTGCTTTGGGTTAAAGCTTGATAAGGCGGCATTTTATGTGCAGTTACAGGAGGGGCGGTGGGGCAGCAGGCAGCAAGTTAAGTTGTCGGGAGGGAGAGGAGGGGAGGGGGGGCAACGATTGTAAAGGACGGTGGAGGCGCAGAAGATTTGAACCACAACAAAAAGCCTCTGGTGTTTGCCCGAGATGCCTCGCTGGAACGCTCCACTGTGATGCATTGCGTTTTCTTATATTTCATTAGTGCAGGCAGAAGTAAGGCAGCACAGTGTGTGTGTGTGTGTGTGTGTGTGTGTGAGGAGGGGGGGGGGGGGGGGCTGAAATAGAGAAACATCCGTTTGTGGTGTTGGCACCTGCAAATAACCTTTTCTCGCTGTATTGACATCTGTGATTTTACCCTGAAAACACTCCCAGGGGGGCACCAAAAACCACCCATGAGCTGCAACATATACATTCACGCTGCCTATTAATATCCCCTCGCACAATGTAGTTCTGATTTAGTACCCAACGCAAACTAATCTTTATCCACAACTGCCGTCATTAGAACGTCCAACCGAGCCCACACGAGACCACTTGATTGGATTGAAGTGGTGATGTCAGTTTTAGTTTCAAGGCAGGACGTCTTGACTTTTGTGTGCTGCGAATTGCTGTCAGGAGTGGTGGAGGGAGGGGGGGCAGTGGTGGAGAGGGGGGTCTCCCGAATGCATACTAAAGTGCCAGTGAGTGCAGTGGAATCTATTATTTATCTCCCCTACCCACCATCAGACCTGTAATGACCTGGTTTAATTCACTGGGCAAACAGGCTTACAGAAGTCATGTATCAATAAATGTTAATTATCTTGGCTCCCGGTTGCGTCTACGAGTGCCCGAGTGCTGCCGTCCTCGTCTGATTGCTCCGACATGGAATCCAATATGTTAGATGTCAAAGCCACATCAAATGAGGAATTGGGTGTGTGTGGGTTGTTTGGACAATTTAGACTACCCTCTCTAGTCCTTGGATTGCAATAATGACGCAAGCCCTTTATTGCCACAGCGGTTGCTGGCCCGTCTGCATTGTCATTAAGAAAGGCTTTTGATCTGGTGATGTGAATTATTGATCAGGTATCTTTGAATGCCAAATCACGAAAGCAGGAATTACTGATGGAAGGGTACAATATGTATTCAATTTCTACAATGTTAAAGTTTCCATTTATTTGCGGTGAAATTAAGCATTATAACTGAAAAGAGCAGCGTGTGGGATTTTGTGCTGCATAGTGGTGAGTTCCCCTCTGCTCATCCTTCCTTTTAAAAAGTGCAATGGGCCTCAGGAGGCGCGAAGAGACAAATGTCTCTCTCTAAAGCCAATGAAATTTCTGCAAAGAAACACCTTAAAACCCTACACACTTAGCGTTTAAAAAAAGTTTAAAGCAGAAGAGCTCGGTAGTATGCTGATCCATGCCATAAAATAAGGGTCTGTACAACACAATCTACTGCTTGTGACAACATTTCAGGTTCTCATATAAATCAGTGTCTTTTAGCCTTGGAATTCTCCTCTGCTTACATAAAATAACGAGCTGCTGGCTGTAGCCTGTAAAGCCTCGCACAAATAACTGGTACAGATCCTGTAATCGCACTTTTGACGAAGAAGCGGAAAGCAAGAAAGCAAAATCACACATTTTCAATAAAATGTTTGTCTTTTTTTGGTTCAATTTTGTGTCTCATTGAGAATTAAGTAATTTGATGTCTTTTATATCTTAATCTGCTCATGTGAACAAGTAGAGAATGACTCGTTTGTTCCCTCCCAGAAACCACACAGAGAGATGAAACAAAGACCATGTGTGAAAAACATGAATCTCACTCGCAGCAAGTCCACAGAGAGAACCGCTCTAGTCTGCAAGGATTTACAGCTCAGGCACCCACATATCACATGCCTACGATTTATTCAGCTGCATGTCATTTAGTTTATAAAGAACAATGCCTTCTGCCATTTTTCTCACATTTTGGGTGATGACTGAATGTAGCAAGACACTTCTGAGCCAGAACGTGATAAATCTGCTGGCACTTTGTCTCTGTCGGATTGAGTCAGCGAGGGCGGCGGTGAGAAAAAACAGAAACCATCTTTGGGATTAAGAATTACCTTAGAAATGATAAGCATATCCTTTTCAAGTGTTTTTCCAGTGAGCCATCAGCAACGCATTTTTCAGTTTCTCTACCTCTCTCACTCTCACTCTCTCTCTCACTCTCTCACACACACACACACACACACACACACACACACACATTCTCGAAACATCTTGGTCGTTGCTCTGGTGCACTTTTCCAGTTCAAGTGCAGTTCAGTCCTCTCACCCTTCCCCGGGGTTCATTCAGTGAGAGACGCATGACATTATTAACTATTAACAGATGAAAAATGAGTAATAGTTAGAATTAGTAGATAGTAGATTGGTAGAATGATGTCTGCACATGGCAATAGGGTAGTCTGGTCCTGCAGTGTACCGCTGCTTACTACAAAATAGTTTTATAGAACTATATGTGGTAAATCTCCTTCTCATCTCGGTTAAAGGCTACAATAACCACTACTAGCGTGGTTGAATTGCATTGTGGGTAATGTCGAATACAAGAAATTAGATTGATACATGACATTATCCGTAGTTGCTGCATCCACTTTGATTCTTCTATTTTTCGACAGCCCATCAGCAGACGGTGCTGTACTGTTGCACTGGGATGCTACATCAATAGAATACTCTTAAGCAGGGCCACGACACTCACAGTCGATAATGAAAATGCTGCGTGACCGGGTCAAAACGCAGTGGGCGATGGACCCGGCCTGGCACTTAGTGTTTGTGTTGGGTGAGGATTGTGAGGTGTGAGTAATCCATTACGGACCTAATTATTATGGGGATTTGAGGTTGGTTTTAGAGCTGCTATCTGCAGTTTATAAAAGTCGAACTCTTTGCTGTTTTGTGGGCAGCACCTCATTCTACCTGCTTTAGTAAATAACACATCTGACTTCACCCTAACTGATCACCAAAAATTAGGTGAAACAAACTCACAAACGGCCAATATCCTCCATGAAATCTCAACCAGCAGCAGAGGCAATTTCTCAACATCTCCAGGACAGTTACACAAGTATATGTTTTTTTATGGAGGATATCTCATCTGAGATATAATGATATCAAATATTTCCACTGTGTTTTCTAAAAAACAGCCAAAGCAAACAACGAGCAGGTGGTAGAAGAGGAGGTAGGGGTCATTTCAGTGGCCACCTGTGGATGCTGCACACTGTTCACACTGACTTGTCACTGTTGTTGCATTATGTGTGTGTGTGTGTTGTATAACAGAGAGAAAGGGACAAAGGGAGACAAAATGTGCCCCTCTAGCCTTTGCAATTATCTGCCAATTTTCTCTCCGTCAGTTGCCTTTATCATCCCTTTCAGATCTCACCTAGGGGTCGTAGACTATCACTCTGTGGCACCTCCATCTCTCAATGTTTGCCGGATGAAATGTAGAAGTCCTCCTTTTGACCTCTGCCCGCCAGCTCTCCCCTTATTTGTTTCCTCGTAACAGGAGACATTTGGAGATAAGGATAATTATCAATCGGCCATCTCAGCAGCTATTTATGCAGCCACGGAATATAGGAGGGTTTTACTTTCTGACACCGACTCAAGATGGCATGACCGATTGTCTCTTTTTTTGTCCACAGTTCTCCTCCGTATTCACTTGTCGACAATTTTGCCATTAGGACCAAGAATAACAAACATAACGTCTCTTTTTACGTTAAAAAAAGCATGTGACGGTTAATCAAATGATCAATCAGTATATGCCTTGTGATTGACTGCAAATGTTCAGTTTCCATTTGCATCCACATCTGTCTGAAATGTCCTAATAATGTACAAAATAATTCAATAACATTGAAAATCTCAACTTTTGAAACTTTTGGGTTAAATTTCTGGCAATGGCCTTGTACACATGTGAAAAGCCACTTTCATCCCTGTGCTCTGATAAAAAATAAATACTCCACCTAATGTGACATCTGGACAAAAAAAGACACAACAACATTTAAGGCTTGAATCCAGAGCTTAACTTAACTTTCCTTCCCAATATGCAACTTAGGGTCAGAAATGAGGACGCAAAACTGTAGAAGTCTTAATTGTCTGACGATTCTCATTTTAAGACGTCACAACGTTATTCCACACAACACATTTCTGTCGGCCAAAGGGGACGTGACATAATTAGAAAATATGTTCGAGCTCAAGAAAACATGATTGAGCTCAGATGCCTCTAGAGGTTTCAGCTTCACTTGTTTTCCAAGACACGGTTGGGCATTAATGTCTTTTAAGCAGCAGTTTGCTTTTTCCCCCTTTAAGAAACATTCCCCAGTTTAATACTATAAATGATTCATCTTAACATAAAGTCAGACAAGTAGTGGTTTTCTTGGTAACAGACATTGACATGCCAATTAGGTCAGCTTTGCCGCGTGGTCAACCAAACAGGAAAGAACAATTTAGTTTAATAGTGTAAAATTCAGATTACTCATTGACATATATAGTCACCACATTCACATTGTCAGGGGATATCTTGAACGCCTGCCAGCTAATTATCCTGTATCAACAAAGAAATATTCAAAGGAAGTCTCACAATTTAACGATTGTGTTTGGGCATTGTGTTGCTTGGCATTATGATCTCCATGATCTTCTAACTTTCCAATGTTGAAGTTGAATGCTGGAATAGCCAGGTTTCAGTTAAAGGGATTATTAAGAGACTCGCTGCCTTTCTGGTAGAAATGTCTGCTTCTGCACTGAGAAAAGCCAGCGGGGGCTTTGACAGTTTGGATTACATTGAATTGGTGTAGTCCATACAGAGAGGTGTTATTATTGCAACCAAATGTTAGAGGCACATCCACCTCCTGACTGTCAAGTCTGGGTGTCAAACCCCACATGGCGGAATTCTGGGTTTTCATTTATTGTAAACAAGTAGTTTGTTGAAGCTAGACAACTTTATTTAGCCTTAATTTCTGTAAGACACTCGGCAATTTATATTTATGTATAGTTGCTGCTTCTAATTCATCAGAAAAAAAATCTTTGCTTTTGACTTCTGTCCCATGAACCTGAATTCTGTGCATCTATTTGAACACAGTGCTGCAATCCGTCGTAGAGCTGCAGCATGTAGATCGTAGTTGCCTGCACTTAGTCACTGCCATCTGTTTTTTCTATCTGGAAGCCCATTTCCCCAAAGAAAAGCTGTTGAACATTATCTCGCCTATTGTTAGCAGGGCTAATATCAACCGGTGTTGACATTCCCTTCTCTCATTACATTGTTATCAGCGCGGCAACCTTTGAATTAATTAGTCGCCGCAAGTCAATTAGCTTCTGCTGAAAACGCACCCTGCCTGTCAAAATACCCTTCAAACCTCCAAACTCCAAGAGTTTAAAATAATGACTTAAGGGCAGAGCTTTATTGCTTTTTTTCCCACTGTGTCTAAATCTTTTACCTTTTGCACCTTTTTTGCAATTTACATGTGCAACGTAGTTTCCTGTTCTAAAATGTTCTGCACGTGGTTTTGGAGAAAGCCGCTGCTGTGAACTCACCTCTTCACCTGCAGTACATTTTCACTCCGAGGACTCCTCAGCTGTCCCGCTGTGTTCTCAAGCCCCCGTATAAAAAGAATGTGCACAGCAATTACCCAATTTATCTGCTGCTGAAAAAAGATTCAGGGACTTTTATTTCGGCACACTATGCTTCATGCGGCATGTTTACAACATCTTCCAAAACTCTTGTTGGAAAGGTTTCCAGTGGGAAACAGCAATATTTAGAAATATAACTGTGTCAAGGAGATGTTTCCTTTGTGGTTAATTATTTTATCCCACATTGTTATTCATCCCAAATGTGGACGTATTCATCTAAGCCAACTGGGCCCCGAGTTAAAGTCAGTATAATCAGTGGACTTCTGTGCACTTTAACCTTGACCTTGTAAGTAATTAGCGATCAGTTAAAAAAAAATCTCTTTGGTGTTTCACAATACAACAGCTGAGAAGTCTGCAGTGCCGGGGAATACAAGGCAGGAGTACACCTGTGGAGGAGAAAAAAAACACACACAGACAGGTGGAACTCCAATAATAAAGTCTCAATCCGATATAGTTTCTTGGGGATCTTTTAGGGGCACTGAAGGACTGCGTTTCAAGTCATGCTTGCAATGAATTGTTCTGGCCGTTACAGTCAGTGAGAACACGCCTCGACTGCAAAGAGCTGGATGAGGAATGGAGCTGTTTCACCTAGAACAGCATAAAACAACTATTTATTATATCAGGCTTTCACAGCTGGATTTATGATTCTTTTAACCTGCCTCTCCAAAAGGCTGTGCTGTCTAAAGCCCAGACAGTGTAAAAACACATTATACTCCTGTCAGATTCTCTAAAGTTGGGGATGAACACACGTAAAAAAGTATATTTACTGTAATACTCTACAGCAACTTTATCGTACACTTATTGGTGAATAATCTTTTGGGAATGCAACTTGAATGCGTTCATTATCAGTTATATTGTCAGTAAAATCATCATTATTTTAGTATATCTTAATGTCAATAGTAAAAATGTTGACTCTCAGTCTTTCAGTATTTTTCTCTTTTAGTGCGGAATGAAACCAAGAAATAAGCAAAATGAATAATATTACAGTTACTTGATATATTAGTCCCTTGACAGAAAATGCAAACATGCCAAACATTGTGCTGTTCCTCCTTCTCAAATGTGAGGGGTTGCTCTTTTTCTGTGTAAATATTGTTTATAGTTTTGGTTTACTTGTATGTAAATTAGGTCACGTGCAATGTGGAGGTGTCCCTTTGTGCAATATTTAATTCTGATGAGCATCTCTCTATATTCATAAGTTTTACAAACCAAATAATACAATCTATGCAATTGCTGATCACTTTATTATTACAGAATTTTTCTGCATCGAGTGCTTTTACATTTAATACAAAGGGCCTTTTCCTTATTATCTTGACAGGCTGTTTTCATTGCACTATTTTTACATTACGATATACTAATGTTGTTTATGGAAAGAATGTGAACACGTCCTTTAATGGTCTCTTTTTTATCAGGTTTGTTAAATCTAAATATAATTTTTTTCTAAATTGTAGAAATACCAAGCAACATCCTATACTTTGCTTCTTAAATAATTTGAATACATTAATTTGTCTACTGTACTTCCATTCTCCTTAATTGAATCTGAGCCAATATTGAGTGTATTGTAACTGCATTATAACCTTATATCATTTTAGACATTCTGTCCTTAGTTTCAATTGGTTGTATTCTCCGGGTTTGATTTTTTGATTGTTCTCCTCATGTAAAGGACTTTTAATTTCCTCGAAGGTGCTCCACCAATATAACTTTCCTTCCCATGTTGTTTACATAGTTCATCGCTTAGGCCCCGCTCAGACCGGACATAAACAGGCATGTTATGTAATCCAATCACAAGAGGGCAGCTCTGCATGTGTGAATGCAGAGGATGTTGCATGTGCACAGACTGTAATGCCCTCTGAGGCATATTTGGATTTTGTGATTTTGCGCAATACACAATAAGATGAATTGGATTGTGCGAGCCCTGTTCACAGCAGCCATTTACAATCTGGCATTTTGCAGAGTAAACACAAGCGTAAATGACCAACTGTATTATGGTCCCATTCTATTCAGTGTGTCTCAGTCATTCCAGAAAGCCTGCGTGCACCAATACCAGCGTTGGCCCACACAAATGGAACAAGGCCATTAGAGAGGTTATTAATTACACTGGTGTTTATCCTGCAATGACATGTCAGAATGGCTGCTGTGAAAAGGGCCTATTCCATATGTGTATGGTTTGCTGCTTGGCAGAAGTAAGCTTTCCAGCTACAGTGGACTTGCCTTCGTGCATGCGTTTCTCGAGCTCACAACCCATGCTGCTTTTAATCGAATACATTGTCGTTTGAAATTCACATCCATTCCCTTCTCACTCCACCAGGTGCTATCTAAATGGCTCCTTTGTATAAACAGCAAATCTTTATCCCGGAATATAGATCAAAACAGGGAGAATGCAAACGCACACTGATGAAAAAACGGGAAAAGAGATGGATTTAGTCGTGAATTTGAATAAGTGTGGAGGGAAATGGCACAGGCTAATAACAGGGATAAATCATATCTTTCTCACAGCTTGGGGGCTGCGGCTTGTCGATCCTTCTGTGTCGTTAGTCATCCACTCTCAAAGACCTGACAAAAATACAAATGCATAAAGTGGCTTGGATTTATAAGCAGACCCGGGCGTCTTGCTCATATCACAATACAAGTTTTGTTTGTTTTTAGTTCTGTTTCTGTTTTCCGCTGTTAGCTCTCTTGTGTTAGTAATTGCTGCGTAGCAAAATGGGGTACTCGTAATAAATAGAATGTATTCAAGAAAAATATGTTTTTGTGTTATTCATGAGAACTGTGTTATTCATGCTATTTTTGTGATGGAAAAAAAGACAAAAGAAGCCTCCCCAATCCCACACACACCCCCACTAATCCAAAGCAACATTGAGAATAAGGGTGTCAAAAAGAAGAGTAAGGAAAAACACACAATCGCATCCTACTGTAGGATTTCTTCACGCTCCAAAGTCAGATGCTACGTAGGTCAATACTATCTCCTATTAATTTTGCATGGCCAGGGATTCACAGGTAGCACATTTCACAGCTTATCATTCTAAAGATTGTGTTTCAAGCCGGAGTTAGCAGGAAACACAATAGCCCTGAAGATATGTGATCTCCTCTGGGGTAAACTGAGGTTAATAAAGATAAAATGCTGTGGCTTTCTTGTGTCTGAGGGTCAGACTCTGTGTTCCTAATGTGGTGAGGATCCGCTAAACAGATTCATGAGCCAGATGAAAATTGATTGATCTATGCGGGTGAACAGCCAATACTGAGGACTGTGTGCTGATACAGGAAAACAAATTGCTGCAACATCCTGGGATGTTATCTATCAGACCTCTACGTGATTTCTCACTCTGAGGCTCATGATGCAGCTGGCTCGACTCACTGTCAGACAAATCTCAGGCAGTCAAGGTTCCCTTGCTGAGGAGAGCAGTAAACGTGTTACAGCACTGCGTATGCCAATGAGATTATATATACATGGCTGCTATTATCACAGCTAATTAACTTAGTGTCATCCTACACCGCATCAAGATGACAAGCTGTATCTGTGAAGTGCAAACATTATTTGGAATATTTAGATTGCTGCTGAGGGTCACAACCCAACGAGAGCGTGTGCAGCAGCATCACGTGAGCAGTGGATGCAGCTATGGATCAGATGCATGGCTATTCTCCATAACATGACCTCACATATACATCCAATCAGAATTCAGACAGACATTTTTTGGAATTTCTGCGAGTGCGGTAAAACGGTAAAATAACTCAATTTGTTTACACGGGATCATCAATTAAAGTGATTAATTGTTAATTGACAGATTTTTGCCCAACGCCTTTAAAAATCATTTGTGTCTATGAGTCCTGCACTGTCTAAAAAGTCTAAAAAGAAATGTCAAAGCACGTTGATTGGAAGTGAGAAAAATAACAGAGACCATCAGACACAAACTTTTAACTAGCGAGTGTGATAAGATGCATCTTCAGAATGATGTTTGAGCCGTCACGCGTGCAAAAACAGACAGACTTTGAGTCACACACACGCGCTGACATCCACCGTTTCCACAGCAACACATCTTTGTAGTTTGTGACAAAAATATCATTTTTTATTGGAGCAGGGGGGCGATAAAATCAAAGTAGCCTTTCGGAACCAGAAAAGTGCTGTACCTTGTAAACCGAAAAGGACAAAAATATAAAAAAGGAAATGACTGTCGAATCAATTTTAAAAACTAATACAAAAAAGGGAAAAAAACATTCAGCTATAATATGATAATAAACACTTCATTCTGCTTTATTAGTCAATTTGCGCTGCTGGCTTAGTAACATATTTTCCACTTGTCTGGCCATTGCCAAACCCAAATTGGTTTGTGCATGATTGAGATCGTCATTGGGATTCCTATTCAGTGGGACTTGGACTTTCAAACTTTCAAAAGACCAAAGATAGTGATGCCCCACAATCAATTAAACCAATTAACAAACCTCGTATCATTAAGTGTGACTTGTTCAACAGTCGACGCTGTGTTTCCTTTGTGCTCGGCATCACATTTCTTATCTTCAAAACGTGTGCATTGCGAGTCGGGGACGAATCTGCCATCTAACAAACACAGATCAGGCTCGCCATATGTCCTTTCCCGAGCGGCCACTCTTTTGTTTCCACAGCACAAATATATGTGCGGTGTGATTGGCAGAAACTGTCATCATGAATAAATGCTGGAGGGTTCAGTGCCTTTGGACAGATGCAGGCGATTTGCTTCCAGTTGTCGAGTTCAGCTAACAGGCTTTTTCGCTTCATATACACCATATAGATAAGAACAAAATGTCAGACTGCCTCTGCGTCTTCATGTGGTGCATATTGGAAAAGCATGTGGAGATGTGAAGTCAACAGGTGCAGTCTGAATAGGCTGATATGAGGTAGGGGGGGAAGAAGAGTGACAAAGTGTGATGAATTCTCTGCAGTGATGTTTGATTAAACAAATGAGGCGAATAAGACTGCAAACAGACCGCCTGTTCTTGTCCAAGCCGCATCTCCCCTCGTGAATTTCAATGAGGCGGGGGGTCGGGGGGTAGGAGGTTATTTTACCGTTGAAGATTGAATGCGGGGTCTGTCCCTCTGCCCGATAATGCCGCCCTGTTTGTCTTTATGTGGAGACGGAGACATGTTTACGCTTACAGCTACGGAGCCGGAGCATCACACCCAGCCCCCCCCTCACACAGACAGAGGCACAGAGGACAAAGAGAGCGAGAGGAAGACTTAGAAGTACAAGGACGGAAGGCTTGAGTTATATTTGTAAGCAATGCCTCGTAGCAGGGGCACATTGACACAAATAAACACGGGCGCAAACACGCGGAGACAACCAAGTGCCTGTTAAGGTAAACCACAGTTTTTTGGGGCCATGCTCTCTCGTGAAGCCATCTCAGTGGACACAGCATGCAGGAGTCATCGCTGGCTGCCATGGTTGGTTACCGTAATGAGTGTAAGGGCCTGGACACACAGGCCACCGCAAAAAATAGCCCGCAATCGTTCACACGGACGGCTGTCTTCACGAAATAAAGTCAGGTTTGTGTATTTGGCATACAAAATATCCCTCCTCAATAGTACGTATTCATATATATATACATATATATTGTGGATACATAACTTGTATCTCCTCTCAGATGCTGAGATATTAAATCTGGGCTCCACAGGACAGGCCCCCAATTGCCCTGCCAATGCTTTATTCAAGATGAAAAAATAATAAATAATCACGGATCCATCACATTAATGCATGCTTGAAATTACAGTTGCTCTGATAGCGGCCTCTGTTGTATAAGGTATCCTCTCATAGTTCCTCTGTCTAAAAAGTGGGATGTCAAGAGAGGACGTCGATAATAGATTTCTGCTTTGTCACCCTTTGAGAAAGGTCCCCAATATCTGTGGTTGCGCTGCAGAAATTGCACACTCCAGCAATCCCAGAATGCAAGGTTTAGAAATAATGCCTTTTGAAAAGGCTGAAATAACACCTCAGAATAAATACAGACTGCTCCTGCAGGTCATTTCCTGCCTATTCAACCAACCTCTTTGCCATGTTTACAAAAGATCGATCATCCAGAGACTTTTCTCCAGGTAATTCCACGACTTCCCGCAGGATATTTTCCATACATATAATTTACTACTGAGGGGGGACTAAGAGCCAATAGAAAGAATGGGAGGTCGGCAGCCTACTTTAGTTGTAGTCCATAATTTGTAAATTGTAAATAGAGCAACGGAAAAAGATTACATTACAGCTTGTAGGAGGGATTCCTCTTATTGCTTTGTCTTTAGAAGTGAAAAAGAGTATACTTACTTATGGATGAATAACAACATTCTACTTTCATCTTCAGTACAATTTCTCTTATTTATAATGGATTGCTTCTCTTCCCTTTGATATTAGCAAACATACACATACATCAAACAAATCTTATTAAGTAGTCTTCCACATAGAGTTTCACTTTTATATCTTTAGTACAATCATCAGATTTAGAAAGCCTTTAACTTCTGAATAATGTGTCAATTCTAAATGTTTATAATGACTGCACTAAATAGTTTGTTGTCACTGTGTGTGCAGGACTTCATGCCCATTGTATCGAAAGCAGTGATGACAATATAACGTTGCCGATGGCCCCCGGAAAGTTTGCTCTCTACTCTGAATAACAGAAAAGACGGCACCACAGCACATTTCTCTGTGATAGCGTCTGGCTTTTATGACCCGCTGTGTTCTTTTCTGATTATACTTCACTCAGTAGTGGGAGGCTTTCCAAGAACGTTGAGTACGTTGAGCTACCTGCTGTCTGGGGAAAGAGAAACACATCTTTTTAAATAACAGTTAATAGAAATGACAATAAGATTCACTATTTTCATTCACATTCTTCATTACCATCCTCAATATACTGGGAATAAGCAAACCAACAAGCCTCACCAGCCCACCAGGTTTTGTGGAGTACAGGCAGCTGGTAATTCATTAGGTTTAATAGGATAGTACATTGCAGTTGTACTTCTCTGATAAAACATACTCCCCGTGAATTTGACTGGGAGTGTTACACAGCAAAATCTCTCAAGAGCTCCCCTGAAAAGAAGATACTGTATAACAAACATTACTGTTGTACAATACATCAAATATACTGCACAATAAAACAAAATTGGTACTTCAATATA
This sequence comes from Gasterosteus aculeatus, assembly GCF_964276395.1. Classification (NCBI taxonomy): domain Eukaryota; kingdom Metazoa; phylum Chordata; class Actinopteri; order Perciformes; family Gasterosteidae; genus Gasterosteus; species Gasterosteus aculeatus. The sequence goes on along the minus strand of NC_135689.1, from coordinate 12,970,297 downwards.
TTTTGCAAACTGGGCTTATTTCTCTGTCTCAGCGCTTAGTGGGCAAAGCCACCTCTCGTTTCCTTCAGCAGGAGACGGAGGAGACTGGTCTCGGAGGGCAAAATGCAGCATTAATGCATTGTAACAAAAAAAGAAAATGTAGAGCACAGTGAAGTTTCTTTCCAAAGACAGGACCGTGTGGAGGTGCATCGGACACATAAATGCCAACAAGAGCCTTCCTTCTCCTGGAGCTTTCTAGGAATCATCAACAATCCCACTAGTCAATCAATCATACTGTACTTCATATAATTCCTGTTATGGGAGGGTGTGTTTGCTCAGGATGAAAATCTATGTGTCACCCAATTGTGTGCTGTTTATACACACTCATCTGTCTTCTTCAGGGCCGTTTTTGGTGTGTGTCAATGAAGGAAAAGGGAAGAGCAAATGATTGAATGTTGCCGTCCTGCGGGCATGCAAATATGGCCATCCACGTACAGCAAGTGACATATAGAAAAGACAGGATTTCACACCCCGCCTTCTACAGAGCAGAATTAGGCCCCATCACAGCTGAATAAGTATGATGGGAAAGGACGGGGAAAGGGTTTCTAGTAATCGTGCATGTCAGGAGAGATTTCTCTCAGGCTGAAAATGTGCGTGACTTAAAAAGAAAGGTGATGTGCGAATGAACGAGGTAGGCAGGACTTGATGGATTCCAGAGGAGGATGACTGACCGCTAATTGAGGAAAAGGCGCCCCTGCCTCGTCTGACTATGTGTCGCCGAGACAACGGAGGGCAAATTAGGTGTCTTGAAGTCATACGGGTGATATAAGGTGTGATGGAGTATAATGGAGGCAAATGAAATGAGGTGATTTGGACTGAGGGATGCAGAGGACGCAGCTCCTTAGCGACGCTTGCAACCACTGGAGTGTGAAAAGTAGCAAGAACTTGGGCATTATGAGCCCAGATAAGTCAAACTCTGTGTATCTAACTTGTTACCATGGATTGTAGAGGTGTCGGACCCAACAGAACAGGTAAAGTTTGATAACAAAGCCAGTTTCATCAAGTGCAATGTCAACAGTGCTGGATGGGCCATTAATGTGTCATTGAGTGTGTGAGGTTCTCTAACACCAAAGTGTATCTCTGGGCTTTATGGGTTCAAATGGCAACAGATCCCGATACGAAATCACAATCAGGAAAAATTAAGAAGCCGTAGGAAAATAAATGATCAAATAAAAAAATAAAAATTGGCAAAAACAAAAGGTGCTGTGGACACAAACAAAGACAGCAGCAAAAACATCAGACCGATGGACAAAACGATGGACACTTCAAGGCGGATGCACTGCATTGTCGACCTCAATCTGCTCCGGGTTCTACTTCTCTCCACGTTGATGATTAAAGCACATGGACATTGTGAAAGTTTTTGCTAATTGGTTATTTCAAACATAATGATATTAATCATTTAGATAATCTACAACTGTAACAGAACACTTTGCCCCCCGTCTCGGATCTCCAAGATCCCATATTTCAATCCAAACTCAATTGCAATAACTGTTGCTCCCATATTTGAGAGGTAATTTAGTGACACTATCTTAGCGACACAATCATATCGAGCTTTAAGTGGTAGTGTGGGAGGAGGGGGAGGGGGGAGTAATTGCCCCTCTCCTACCTCCCAACCCCACTGACTAACACCACGCCCGTCTTCAAACTCAATCACCATTTTGATCTCAACAACACAAGTTTCAAGACCGGAATCTGTCTGGCGGAGTACTCAAAACGGCCTCTATTATTGTGTCTCAAGGAGCACTTTTAGCCATGATACGCACACATACGCACACATGGACGGTAGAAACAACACCAGCCACACACTGTCGCAGCCTAACCTAACAGCCATGTTTATGTATGCAATAACATCCATGCTGTCGAACTGCAAGGCTTGTGATGACCTTATCGGCTCGAGCTATTAAGTAGTGTTTGAACTGCGCCTTCGGGGGACGTCATGATCATAATAAAGATAGTCATAAAGAAAGACAGTGAGAGATAGAAACCCCCGCTGAACACATAATGCCCGTCTGTGCTTACTGCTCTAGTATGTGCGCGTGCTTGTGTGTCTGATTCCTCAGCAGTAATGGCAGACACCATGCGAAGAGATCAAGTATGTTCATGGTGTAGAGCGGGACAAAGCCATTACAGTAATTAGTCCGTTTTGAGTGGAATTGAAAGAACCAGATATGCAGGCTTTAATGTTAGTGTTCCAGCGGGATTTAAGAGTTGATTGTGTCATTACGTCTGGCCAAATGACGCCTATTGCACCGGTTGTACTTACCATTTTCATCCATTACTCCCGCTCACCCCTTTGCAACACAATGGGACGTAGAAAGGACTACAAAATTGAGGGAGATCATTAAAACCTCAGAAAAGCACATTTAGTGTTGCCCATGGCTGTAAAATGTCTGCTTTAAAAACAGTCAAAGAAAGAATGCTCGGGGAAGAAGAAGAAGAAAGAGAAGAAACATGGATGCGGTCACACTGCAGGGGAAAGTTTTCCTCAGAAGTCAGAGAACGACCAGTCTGACAACTTTGAGCAACTTTGTCACTATTGAATGGATTTCCATGAAATGTGGTACAAAAACCCATGACAGCCAGAATGAGGAGATTTACAAGGTCAGCTAAAACAGAAAAACACACACAATTTGAAATAAGTTATTCTAGTCCGTTGTCTTGTTTTTTCGAGTGCACTACTTCACGCGACTGCGTATGACCAGCATAACACTACATCAACACATTGTGCCTCTCAGCGTTACAGTCCAAAACGTGTTCACACATATGCTGATGTAAACCTGTTACATTTGGGTGCCGCGCTAAGCGCATCTCAACTACACAGACATGAAGTTTCACAGCCTGCCGCGTAAAACCGCGTTAACCCTTAAAACTTTTAAAAGATACGTATGGAATGAGTGTACGATACAGCTACAAACAGGTGACTTTTGCTTTTTCTCAAAAACTGGTTCTTTGTGTGTGTGTGTGTGTGTGTGTGTGTGTGTGTGTGTGTGTGTGTGTGCTCACATCTGTCTTTCCAATACGGCTTTTATCAATCAATCTGGGCTCATTAGTCTGATTGCCGCAACTGAGAAAGCATTTAAAATAGAATCGGTGTAGGAGTGGTGTGACAGAAATACAAATGTAACTAAAAATCGCTCTGTGGAAACATCTGGAAACCCGCATTTAACAAACCACACTCATTGTCTCCATCAAAAATATTTATTGTGATGAATCACAACACCAAAGCTTTACCTCACTTGATCGACTTTGTGGCCTTTGGGCTAACGGGTGGTCCGGTTCTGTGTTAAATTATTTGACATGTACACTAGGATACAACACCCTAATGCATCTTTTGGGGCCCCGTGTGTAATGCAAATGGGGGGGTGTTTTAATAAAGGCGCATGAATAATTCAGCAGTTGTGCTCCACAAGAAACGCAGCACAGGAACAAATTCAAACAAATTCATTGAAAAGGAATTGCTTTGGAAAAATAAAATTTGACACTGTGGTGTCTCTCCCCTGTTTGATATCCAAGGCTGCTCATCACTGGCTCATTAAAAAACATCCGCAAACTGAAACAAGCCATCGTATTAGTTGGGGAGGCACAGGAGATGCATTTAGTCTGTGTGTCCACTTCCCTCTTGCTGCCGCCAGCCTTTTGTACTTTAATAAGACAAAAAATGGATATGAGGGTCATTTTTCAAACTCACTTTGTCTTTTTCGGAGGGGGGGGGGCGGTAATAGGTTGCCTGTACAATACCGGAGTCTGATTACTGACTACAAAGAACAAGAACAAAAGCAACAAATTCTGCGGCACTTATTGAAAATTGAAATGTTAATCAACAAAGGTTTTTGATGCACTACAAATCACAGCGTATGAACAAGTAGGAAATTCATTTCTGCTTGTGTTCCCTTACCCATGTGCAAGTTAAGGATGTCAACGGATTCCCGTGCCTCTGTCGCAGGGACCTGGGGGCCGACTCGCGTACAAACGTTGTTTGTGCCAAGTTGTTGCTTTTGTCAGCCTGTGCTAAAAAAGGAAGGTGAGAATTATTTCCACCCACACAACACTTACAAGTCTCTAATCTAATCCTCTAGCCTCATGAAATGCTTTGCGGGCTCAAACTAAGGATATGTCACCTAAAGGGGACCAGACTGCGTTTCTTAATGATACGCACACGTTTCAAATCAGCATTCCATTGAAACTCCATTTTGTTGATGTAAGTGTTGTCATAACAGCATAAGCATCCATTCCACCATCGGCAGAGGCTGCCGTTCACTTACGGGCCGAGTAATGTAATGCAAACGCAGTGCAACGGAACATCCCAGTGTCCACTTTGTCCTGTGCCGGCGTCTCCAAAGCGTCCCCCTGATCCCTGACACAGTCGGGCTGACTTTGTAATCATATTACCGATGCATGTCTCATTAGTTTCTGCCATGGCTGAGTGTCCGCGCCTCCTCCTGCTCGCCCGGCACCCTCTCTCTCTCTCTCTCTCTCTCTCTCTTTCTCTCTCTCTGTCGGACAGACAGACACACACACACACACACACACGTGCACAACGTCCGCCCAAGTGCTGGCTGGCATTACAGAGCGCCTGGGCTTGCATCTAAAGCAGTTTACCCTCTGTGAGGGTTCTCTGTATGCGAAAGCATCCCATTCCATTTCCATCCGAGGGAGACAAATTCAATTTTAACAGAAGGTGAGCGCCACACCGGATTGGGATGACAAAAGAATGAGCAGGATCCAGTGCATGCTGGGACCTGAAATAGGAAGGGAGGGATTCTGGGTGTTTCTGTCCCTCGTGGAACTTTGATTTCATGTACTCGCGCAATCAGAATTATTCTAGATTTGAACCAAATACAAAGTTTTGGAAGATTTAGTGAAAGAGGCTAAATGCATTTTAAACTTTTCCTTGTAGCAGCCTCTTGAATATGTGTCTTTGATGTCTCGCTCAATGGCTTTGTCTTTTTCTTATTTGTCTGCCTTGGCCTTTAATAAAAAGGCGATCCACCAATGAACCCACAAACCCTTTAAAAATGACAGACAAAGAGTGAAGGCTGTTGGAGGAATTATAAAATATCTGAAAGTGAGACAAGGTCGCGGGTCGTCTTTCCGAGTTTCTTTTCTTATTCTAAAATGTTGCCGAAACACGTTTCAATGAGGAGCCTGCAGTCGACTCCTCGTTCCTCCAACCACCCTTAACCCCTTTTCTCGTGTAAAGTGCTCAAAGCTCATTGCTAAAAAGGTTGGCTTGTGTTGCTCTGAATGGGCAGTTTGTCCCGTTAAGAAAGCGGGAACCATGACGTTGGTTTCCCTCCTGATGCGGATGTCACTGTAAATGCTTTAACTCCAACCCCCCCCCCCAAGAAAAGCCAGGTCTTCAACAGAAATGTCCTTAAAAAACACTTGTCACAGTTCCCCTTTCTGTGAACCCGACGGCTTTCATTATGAATGAGATCTTCATGCCGTTCTCTGTCGGGTGGTTCCAGTCTGTCTGCGTGCTGCAGCTTTTGGCCGCGTCCCGTCCTCGCCGCGTCGTCAGTTGGCTCGATGCAATGCTGAGTGGCTGCTGAACTCACAGCTTTTGTCAGTTGTCTATTGATTTTTTTCCCCGCCAGGCAATTTCCAGGGTACTTAGCCTAAATATCAGCTATGATCAAACTGACTGAAAGGGACTGAGCCGCTTTGTGCTTGATTGAGAGTTTGCGTGCGAGTGTGCAGCAATAAGTCGAGCAAAACACCACACAACAGGCGTCAAACGCGAGCCCAAGTGACGTGAGCGTCGCGACCTTTGCTTGCTCCAAAACAGGGCTACAACGAGTTTTATGAAGCAGTCACCTGCATGTCCTCCAAACAGATTTATCAGAGCAAAAAAAAGCTGCATGTGGGACACTCAAGGGGGTTCTGACCAAAGTAATCTTTGTTGTTGTTTAGAGGTTTTAGCGTTTCACGGAGGAAGCAATTTTAAAACGGATGAGGGCATAATCCCCGACAATATCAGGATTATCTCTTAAAATGACCTTTATCTTGCCATGAGGCATGGAGTGCTTTTCAGCTTCACTATCCCAATTCCCTTTTGATTACAGAAACAATACCCATTTTATAATCGCCAGGCTGTAGACACACTGTACAGCTGCAAGAGGCTGTCTATTGAAAACGAGAAATAAGGGCCTCCAAGGTATTTCAGAGATATGCAAAAAGTGACCGAAGTGAGAGGATTTGACCGAGGGGAAGCTGGAATCAAATTAAAAGAGCAATGTTGGATTTAGCAATATGTCCTTTAAGACTGTGCCCGAGGACATTCCGTAACTGTGTCTTTCTGTGCCTTTGAATATGTATGATTAATTGAAATGTTTTGTTTCAGTTGTTCAGTTTATGGTTTGTTTTGTAATTTTTGAGACAAACTGATTCGTTTTTTTATTGAAAGGCACAAAAGTAATGAAGCGTATCCGAGGGGAAGTTGGGCTGCTATAGAGGCTCTCACCAAATGATGGATGTGTCGATCATCTACCATCTTTTTAAGTGGGGCTTTCGTCTCATCAAAGGTGATATGTTTTACCCTCAGAAAAAAAGAAGAGGGGAGAGAACACCGCTTTGTTTCAGATAATTGGAGCCATGGGACCTGGAACCAATCATCCAAACTAAGTAATAGGAAAGAGATTGACCACAAATGTTGACTATATTTCATAGCTGAACTTTCTTCCATGTGACCTTTGTTAAGTAATGGTTGAATTGACCAAATCTCAACTTTACTTACATCCTTGATGAATATTTAAGCTGCATTCATTATGCATATCGGGATTTAATGAATGCATTGCGGAGATACTGGAAATATAGTTAGGAAATTCCAAATGTGTTTGACCTTTGAGAACATAAAGTTTAATTCAGCCACATTTGTATCATTAATATAATGCGTTGTGCTTGTTTTATAATACAATTTTGATGTATAATTGTGTAAATAGCTAAGTACCTCTGAATGAATTTGTTTCACATTTCATGTTTAGTGAAAGGACATCTCAATTTTGAAATGAACCCATGAGGATGCTTTTTTAATTACAGAAAACGAGCAGCAAACCTGAAATAGATTTCAGGTTTGTAAAAAGAAATTCTAAACTAAAATATATGTGATTTATTGTCAATATTTTGAATATAATCCACATATTTGCATAATAAAAAAAAAGTTAGACACACATACATGAATAACCCATAACACTTAATCATTTGTGACTATACATTGGTTCTAATGTGCTTTAAGACCCGCTGTAGATGCAAGATGGTAATCAACATACACGGCTGAAGATTGTGGCATAAAAAGGTACAAAACTTTATTATAATTAAAAGAAATCTTGAAAAACTCAAATGATACAGGTCATTCTCTTACAATATGTACAAAGACTTGGAATTGTTTTTCCAACAGGATTTGTGTACTGGATGTATTCCTTTCTCTCCGATCCCTGGACAGAACGTCTGCCCATTGAGTCATTTTCAGCCCCCCCATATATGGCCATTTGTGCTGTATTTAATCCCACGGAAGCTACATTTTAAAAAGTATCTTGAAAATATTTGTAGTCGACCGCTTGGACCGGCGCCTGGCTTCATGCAGTGACTGGTTGGGGTCCGCTGGGCTCGCTGACAGAGCCTCTGTGCGTGAATCCAGAATACTCTCCGATAAATGAACCGTCCTCGTTGAATTCTCGCCCGACGTTGCCGTAGTCAGCCATGCTGTCTCTGCTGACGCTGTCCCCCAGCGCTTCATCTCCGGTCAGGGATAGCAAGCTACCGCCCTTTAGCGGCTTCTCCTCGCCGTCACTGCAACCGACCAACAAAGAGGAATGATCAGGGTCAGCTGTGCATACGTGCATATGTTCAAAAGCAACAGCCGTGGCACCGAGAGGCTAACGCACCAGCATACAGCAGCACAAGCAACCATACAGAGCCTGTGCAGTACATATAGATTACTATGTGCTTGGCTGCACTAACACACAAACATGTTCCAAGTCACTAAGCGAATGCTTCTCAGGGTTCTTGTACATCTCTACACGGCTGCACAGCAGAGAAGGCAGCACAAGGCAGGCGGGGAGGGCTCGCTACAATCACTCCACTAATTGCTAATTGCCAGGGCTTCAAGACCAAAGGCAATTTCAAATCTCTTTAGAAGCAGCAATGGAAATTGCCAGAGTGCAGAGAGAAAGAAGAAGAGTGGGAGTTGTGTGTGTGTGTGTGTGTGTGTGTGTGTGTTTGTGCGCATGTGTGTTCCGTGGAGGAGGTGGTGTGGCGGTGAGATTGAGAAAGGGAAAAAGGGGGCAGGGGTGGGGCGTATGCAATCCCAGACAAACAGCCTGTCATTCCTGGTATTCTCAGAGGCCCACACGCAGGCCGCGGAGATTAGATGCCAATTTAAGGCCCGGGCAGCCGGCCAACTCGCAGGTGTCTCACTGCGAGACGCAGGGTCACCTCAAAACATTGAGGATATTTTTCCTCCCCGTCCGCTTTTCTAATTCCCAAACCGTCCAATGTTTGGTAACGCGCCTCTCTCTCTCTCTCTCTCTCTCTCTCTCTCTCTCTCTCTCTCTCTCTCTCTCTCTCTCTCTCTCTCTCTCTCTCTCTCTCTCTCTCTCTCTCTCTCTCTCTCCTTCAGCTTGGTATTCATAACATATTCATGTCTGCATTCACCGGCGGCCGCGCGCTGGCTGGTATGTGATTATATGATTTCATTTGGGCACACTGTAGCATACACCTTTGTCAAATACAACCTCGACATATTGAGCAATATGGAGTCTCCTTCACGGGGACTTTTAATAACCAATCGTATCTACACTGTTCCGCGATGCCGTTTACCATGCAGGCCTTATCGGTTCTGCATTTCAACTCTTATCAAACGTTCTTTCTCCGACGACTCCGAAAGCGTCGAGAGATAAGTGGCTGCATTGGAATGCCGCGTGCCCCCCCGCCGCCACCCGCCCACAGTGAATGAAGTGACGAAACGGGGCTGAGTGCTATTGAGCCCCGGCTCTCACTCAGATAGCCGGTCTGGATCCCGTTCAGCCTCAGTTGTTCCTTTTCTTGAGCCTCGCAAACAGGTGAGGGACGGGGATTGAGGGGGGCGCATCACCTGTGCAGAGCGTAATCAAATTTGTCTTGCCGTTGACCCATGCTGACTTGAGTTTCAGGGTAGCAGAGAATCCTCAGGTGCAAAGAGGATCTTTCTTCTCCCGTTGCACCTGCAGCTGTATTTATCTTGTGTTAAAAGTGTGAAGTAAAACTTCTCCACATCTGCTCCTTTCTCCCCAACAGCACATATGCAAATGGAGGGGGGGTGAGAGCTAGGATGAGAAAAGAGTTGCAAAATGAAAAAAAAAAAAACCCGATGAAAATAGCTCTGCAAAAAAATAAGATGGATCACAGGCTGCTCCAGCTCTACCAGTGGACACAGAGGCAAGACAGCAGAGGGCCGTCTCCAAAGAGAGATTGCCTGAAGCATAATTACCACTTGTCAGCCCTCGAGACACGTGGCATACCGGTGGGCGGCCTATTGCCGTTAAAGATTCAACGGGCCAAGAGAACTGGGACAACAACGACACAGCAAGGGCGCTCTGGGGGGCTCTGGGGGGTTTTGAGGGGGCAGTCGTTTGGAAGGCCTCATGAAACCAACCAGCCAAACATTTGCATCTTCTGCCTCATGAGACCCGGAGCTTAGGCCAACAACACAATATCTATTCATTTTTTGGCAATGCAGTTTTGTATCACTATAAGACAGAATAATCACACAATTATGGACCAACTTGACTGCGAGTTGATGTGTGATCATTTTGATTCACGCCGGCATTACTTGGTACTTTTCCCAACAGTGTTAAACCTCGTAGAAAACTATACTTAGGCCAATGATATTGATCATATATCATATGATGTACTATTATATATTATATAAAGTCATTTGAAGGCATGGGGAAGTAAAAAATGCGTAATTACGTATTTAAGCCACATAATCTATGAACAGGACTGTGTCAACAGTGCATTGCGTCTTCAACAGAATTCTGGAATAGAATCATAAAAATGCATTTGGCGGCATTCACACAGTTGTGAGTGATCATGTCCTAAATAATATGATGACGGGCATAATCAAAGCAGACAGAAGAGGCTATTTTAGGAGTTTCCTGCTGGGTGTGTACAAACACACGCCATTGTCACACAGTTGCAATGCTGTCAGACAAGATGGGATTCAGTCAATTTCCCTAAACTGTCACCGGCTGAACAATGCAAACAATGTAAAATTCAACAGCTTTACAAAAGTACAACAGCCGACTACTTTGGGCTTAAAGGCTCTGTTTTATAGCTCATTTACCATGCATGGTTTATGCCTGTTTCAACAAGTGCAAGATACTTTTCATATTGGTCAGGATTGACTAGACCCTTACGATCAATCTGCATGTCTCCAGTGAAAATGAAAAATGTGCCCATCAGATCTCACAAGGCATACAGGTTGAGGTCACACAGGGAATCAGGGGTTTAAAGAGCTGTATATATATATACACACACACACACACACACACACACACACACACACACACACAGACAAAAACACTCACCAATGTACAAATATACATCTACATATATTTACACCTACTGGACTAAGCCGAATCACACCTAAAAGGACATCATTCTAACTAAAGGGGGGCAAAGCTCAAGTGTTTTTTTTTTACCTGCAACCCTTAACTACACCATATAATTACCTAGCCAATTAAATGATGAGAGCAATGGCTTCTTGGCTGATCCAGAGAAAGATCGTGAACGTGTGGTTTGCTTTTGGGATGGGGGAGAAAACATTACTTTGACACATGATGAATTCCTTTCTCAGCTAGAAAGCATTTCAGGTACGGTTGTTGGATTAATTACTGCAGCACAATGTGTTTGCAGGAAATGAAACATGAAAATTTCACACTTTGGCGCTGCAGCTCTCCCCTGCAGAGCACGAGCACAGCTCACCTGTATTCACAGAAGGTGTCATCGTTCATTCCTTGTGACTCCACATCACAGTGTCGGTCCTCCCTCTCTTTCACTGCGGAGGAAGGGCGGGACAGACGTTTCAGCACCAATGTCAAAAAAACAGCACTTTCATTCCATAGAAGTGATTTCTTATTACTTTTACCGTGCGCACATACAGGTAATCTCGTTTGTATTGCTTCAAATAACTTTAAAGGCTTGTGTCTTTAACATTTCCCAAAGGGAAATAACTCAAACAGCAGCATCCGCCTTTTGTTAGTTTTAATCAACCACAGTGATTTTCAGTCCAAGAAAAAACGCTACAAACTTTTTCATCACTTGAGTATAAATGGGAAAAGCTTTTATAGACTAAATATGACTGTGTAAACATTATATCAAGCCTGCACACTGGAAGCCTCTCTTCTGTTCATCGGCCTCAAACTGCTACACAGCTGCTCTTTGTGTAAATATGCTTTAAAAAATGCTCGCTTTCAAGAGAGACAAAAGAGGGGTTTCATGAAAAGAGCTGGATGGGCAAAGGGGGGGAGGGGGGTCCAAAGGAGCTGATGAAATATTCAGTGCTTCATGTCAAAATCGACTGCAGGCAAAAAGGCGGAGCGGTGGGGAGAAGGTGGCAAAGTGGGTTGAGAGGAAAGAGTGAGGGAGGAGACACTTTGCAGGTTCTGTAGGAACCATAGTGAGATTGCATTTGGCTCTGATACATGACAGCACGGAAGGTGCAGGGGAAGAGCAAGGAGGTTCTGCACAGGTTGGAAAGGTGTGAAACAAAGCCAGCTGGCTCCCACTCGTCTGGCTTGACATGGTGTATAATCAGACGTAGCGGGCGGAGCTAACGGGGGCCACAAGAAATATTTAACAATGCAGGAGGCTTCTTGTGGACGGCGCATTTGGGACTTTGATGATATTTGACACGGCAGCTGCAGCATGAGTGGTCCGTGACGCCTTTCCAAACATTTTGGTTCAATTCCCAAAGCGAGGTGTCCAAGGGGGGGAGGGGGACGCAAACCTGGTCAAACAGTAACTGACCTTTTTCCATGGAGAACATGTCTTGTCTCTGGGTCGACGAAGGCGGCGGCGTACCTGCATACTTGCCACCTTGGTTTCGCCGCACAAAGCAGGCCATGAGTGCGACGAGGGTGAGGAGCGCCACGGCACACATGGTCCCAATGAACCAGCCATGGGTCAAAAAGTTGCTCCGTTGAGCTCCTGTGGCTGTGGACAAAAGAACAGGAAGTCAGAAAGTCTATTTGAGTATGCTGGTCCCCTTCAGCGCTCCACACACACCTTTATCTTTGACTGAAAACAACAACCAAAAGAAAAGTGATGGATTCTAGTAGGATGTTCTCACGTCGTATTTGACACACATTCCCTTCGGCTATGACATTCCGTCTCTTATGACATAATATCAGATAAGAAAGAACAAATGCACGTGCAAAAGATGGGAGAAAAGTAGATAAGCTCACACATTTGACCACGGTCGATATCAACCGCCCGACGCTGTGCTTGTGTTCTTATGGCAGGTTAGAGCTCAAATCACTAAAACTCTATTCTATTCTCCGCTCACCTTTGACTCGGGTCTGGATAACATCTTCAAAAATGCTAGCGTTATCGACCAGCCGCTTGGCCATGAGGCGCACGGTGTACACCGTCCCAGGTTTGAGCCCGTCAATAACGTGGAACCTTCGAGAAGCATTTACAGCCTCCGATACCAGCCAGTTACCTTCACCTACACAGCCAAGCACAAGAAGTGCACAAGCAGCAAGTCTGTATGAGTATGCATGCTATAGAAAAATCAAGATAGGAAAAGCTCGGCAATAAGTTATTTTAAGCCATGAAACGTATTTGTTATTTTAAACATGATTAGACACGAACATATTTTCAGGCAATCAATGAAAACGTGGAAGTAGCCATGCAGACGCAAGGCTTATTACATATGTTTACATGAAATCTTCCCAGTTGCAACTACGACATGATGCCACTTACAATTGCTATCATTGTTTAGCGGGGCGGGGACAGAAGATTATAGCTTACGGTTATTCATATAAGCCACATAAAGCTCAGAGTCCTGCTGCTCTGTCTCGGCAATCCAGCTGATTTTGGCAAAGGTGTCACTCACATACGAGCTTATGTTCAACAGCGCCGGCACTGGTGAAGAGAAGAAATAGGAGGTGGAAAATAAGGAGGAAAGGAATACGGAGACACGGAGAAAGGGAGAAATAATGCAGGAAAAGAGGTTAGCAGAAGTGAATAGGTTTCCCTGTTGCATGAGAGAAACCCTTCAAGAAGACAGTTCAAAAGGCTGCACTGGGCCCAGGTAATTGAGTCGAGCTGGATTTTGACTCATAAAAGGGTAGATATAGAGATCGTGGGTGGGAGTGACATCTAGTCTTCACTCACTCTTAAGCAAAACTGGCATTTTCCCGAAGCCTCCCCGGCCTGCGCAAATATCAGAATAGATTGAAACTCTATTGTCTCGAGTCCCATTGTTAGCAGAAAGTTGAAGGTACATGAAGATGAGATCACAGGTTTGCTCAACATGTGCAAGTGTGAGCTTTATACCTAAAGAAGGATGAGTGGAATTGTCTGGGATAGAGATGGGAATGGAGAGAGAGCAATTGTAGCCTGAAATGAGAGAGAAGCCTCAGATGTTAGATTCCTGTCAGGTTTAATGCTCTATATTGCGAAACAGGAAGGCTCTACAGACTACACAAAGGCAGGGAAGTGGAAGCAACCAGAAAAACTGGATTAATGGAACAGCACAAGTTAATTGTGACTGATAGTAAACACACCGTTACTGCAGTTGGGTTTGGGTGCACATAAAAAATAAAAGGAAATTGCACATTTAAACTACAATTGTCACATTTGGGACTTTGATCCTGAACTGCTAGTTAGGAAACTAAATCTGTACAACTATAAAAAGAACAACACCTACAACCATGTCTATCTCCACTACTTCTATGCTAGCAAGTCCTGCAGCTGCTGGATACATACTGCTCTGAACAGGGGCCACAGCTGGAGTCGGTGACAAATCTTCAGAGGGATAAAAAGAAAATGAAATACAGCAGAATATTATAGACATATATGGAAAGCCAGCTTTAAGGTTTATAGACCAGGCACAACAGCAAACACACACACACACACACAGACAGATGCATGAACATCCACCCACACAAATATTTTGGTGCTGCATCCCTGCAAAAATTCCCACACAGGTGGATGCCTGCAAGAGTGATCTGCTTTTCTAGTGGTGTTTTAGATTTGGTAGCTTGTAGCTACACCACCAGAAAGCCACACTCTTCTTTCCAATTGCTTACTACTAGTATTGCTATCGCTTAAAAATGCTGTGCGGGGATTTCCCCATGTTTCCTATAGTTTCCGAATGTGTAATTGAAATGATCACTTTTTAAACATGCGTCAACTGATTAACAGATTAAATTACCGCTTGAGTTCAGCTAATGTGTCTGATTTTGGTACAGTGTGTTTTTTTTAAGATGCCCAGAAAACAGGTTCTACATGAATCCCCGGTTACCTGTACAAATGATGATGGCAGACAGTAAAATTTCAGTTTTAAGTTAAGTTTTACTTTTAAGCAAAAAAAGTAGAGTCCAGATAGTTTAACTAAAACTGAAGCTTAAGATTTAGATGATAATTACCCTGACCTCACAGTGTCAGTTGTTATCATAAAATATATGGTTATAGTGGTTTGCATTAAAAATTTGGATGAAATGCCCTTTTAACCCTTGAGATTACATCAGGATTAGGTGTCATCCAGCAGTGAGGTTGCAAAATGCAACAAGTTATTTTGCGTACTGACTGGAAAACAGTACAATACAATTCAAACTTGAATGGTTTATAGTTTAACATGACAGCAAGAAAAACACTTTTTGGATCCGATTAACCTGAACTCAGAGAATACGGAGTTACTGCAGACGTATATAATGCGTGTGACAAACTGTGCGGGTCACCACGCACTGCTGCAGACCATTCCACTCCGATCGCTGGATCCTAAAGGGATTTCAGTGAAGATGAATCGGCCTTTGATCAAAATGTCTCTCCACCTTTTCAAACATTACGTTCTAACTATCAGCAGATGTATCTGCGATGACAACATGGGTTTCAAATTCTGCGCCATGAAGCAAACAATATTATCTCTGAAGGAGCTGGCTATTTCCATCTGACTTAAGAGGTACATTCTTCTCTGTGCTTTTGTCCTGTCCGCAGTCCGCTTTAGCTCTGCTGCCTTGTTATCTCAAGAGACCTGATGGAGAAAAATAGATTTATTTTTTGCTGTGGCTATTAGCTGTTCTCTCTCAGTCTTCCTTGCTCCCTCTTTTCACCCTTTCTTTTAGGATTAGTGTATGTCACTCACCTCAGCCCCTCCTTTCATGACAAGCCTTCTAAAACAAAGAAACGTCGGCTGATACCTCTGTGTCCTGTGTCTCTGTCCTCTTTTAAGCTAGTGTTCATCCCACGCGGATGAGCATTAAAAGCTCACTTGGTCACAAATATGAAATACAAAAAGGCGCACTAACTCAAATGCATTCATTTCTTTCACTGTTACTCCATTACTCCCCATCAAAAGTCTAAATGCATGGTGCCCCTGCGCTGTGCTATTGACATCCACACATCTGCACTGCTGCATTGTGACTAACAGGCCCGGAGGACAGCCCCCCCCCCCCCCTCCTCCCCCCCAAAAGAGGACCGTTTCCTCTCCCCACCGAGCCTCCACTCACCCACATTCACAAACAATGCCTCTAATGGCTCTCAGGCTGGACGTCCGCCTACAACAAGCCTCACAGGCAATATCAGAGTCAGAGAGGAATTAATAACTTTTATTACAGCAAAGCAGAGATTTTCTCATATTTCTTGGGGCTCGATAAGTAATGGAACTTTAAACATCTGGTGAATTCTAGAACCCTCTGTCACTTTTTATGATGCAAGGGTCGTCGTGGCGCAGGGGTAGAGCAGGTGCTCTGGGAACCACAAGGTCGGTGGCACGAGCCCTGGCTGCCCTGTGTCGAAGGGCCCCTGAGCAACACGCCTAACCCCTAATTGCTCCTCGGGCTAAAAATGCAATGTATTGGCTAAATTGAGGGGGGAATTAAGTTCGAACAAAGAACTTAACTAAAACACTGCATTTCTCTGTTTAATGGAAGATACAGAAAGCACACACTAAAGGCATGTATTCAAAAAACTGAATTTTTGGCTTTGGCACCCCCTAGTAGAAAAGCGCAAACACTATTTACCAGATATGAACCTGATCTGTTTGCACTTTTCTGTAAATTATGTAATCATGTGAAATGTGAGCAATAACACTAAAGATGTTTTTTGTTATTAATTCATATGTAGACATTTAAGAAAAGTACCAATTTTCTTTAAAAAAGGTTGTCCTATGTATATTGTATATGTGTACATATATATCTATATATACACATAAATAAGCACATTTGCTTTGTTCTGAAAACAAAAGCAAATATTCAATGAAAAAAAACGTAAATGATGTTATGATCGTATACAATGGACACTATAGATTTTAGTCTTACCTACTTAAGCTTCTAAAAAAGATTTAGCATGTAGTGGTTCAAAACTATAGCTAACTATAGAGTACAGCTAACTAGAACTTTTTAACTTTCTGAATATAATCAGAGATGCCAAAGCAGAGGTTGTATTCTCTGAATTTCATCAGCTCATTAATTTGCTCAGTGAGACCGGGCCTGTGGCGGAAATGGATGACACCCTAAACAACAACCTGATGAAGACTCAAGGTCATTAGAGGACCGTGTGACAGAACATCCCCATGATTTATCAACTCTATTCGACTGCATAAGAAATCATGTGGAGCCGCTGACAGGAAATACAGAGGAGCTGAACTGGAGGTCCATGTTTAATTTATAACAAGACCGGAACTACTTACAATAAAGCTGTATACATTATCAGAGAAAAGACTGGACGTTGCACCATGATGTTTTGTATGATGAATCAGTTGTTAAAACGAGTCCCAACCTCTGACATTCACTTTCCATGGATTGCAATAAGTGAAAAATGTGCAAACCATTCAAAGCAGGGGTTGCAGTGAAATATGACAATCCTTGCATTCACTTCTTTTGTAAAATGTTGCCTAAAAGATCTTTAAGGAGGAATTTCACCCGCAAAATGTCTTTTACAAATCAATTACTCAACTTTTTCCTGAATGCATATAAAAAAACAATTAATTAAATAATTAGTGTGCAGGTTTAACAACTCCGGCAAGTCTTGATGAAATATTCTTTATAACTTGATCATAATACTTAATTAATACATAATTAGTTTTCTTAATTCAGCTGCATTCACGAGATGGAGGTTTCCTTTGTGCTTTTATTAAACTGCAGATGTTCTGTGAAACATGAAGGTTATCGGTAATGACAGGCGTACCCTCTCTCTTAAACGTTTTTGACAATATTATCTTAAAATCAACAGCTTTCTGAGATGAATCAATGTTGTGGAGGAGAAATAAAATCAAGATCACCAAATGACAAATTTAACAACAACTAACAACTACGCTCACGTCATTGTCTTTCTGGCAATGTTTTAAATGCATTTTGTGCATGTTTACATCATGACAGCTATTCATGTTGTGGTAATCTTTTTTTTCAATTTTCACAGCTATGCAGATGGCACATGATTATAGATTTCAGAAGAGCCAAATTAACAAACTGCCTTAATCCCACTCACATCCTGCTTTTCTGCAATCAAAAACTATCTATGGCTGAAAACAAGGCTCCTCGTGACTAAAGCGACACTCTCTTTAGGAGTCTTGACTGTCTGGTTCCCCACATCAGTGTCCTTTGTCTTTGAATATGAACTAACCTTTATATCAGCAGTGGCCAAAACAGTATTCTCTCATCTAGTCAACCGTGTGCGTAAGCCAACATCTCAGACAATGTGATAAATACTGCCAGGGTACAAGCACTCCAATACTAGCAAGATGCCACAAATTGTGATTCATTATTTTATCTCAAGTAGAACATTTTTAACATTTAAAATGTCTTCAAAAAGGACATTAAGGGGGCAATAAAAATATCCGTAATTCTGCTGCTAAACATCAAAACAAAACTATAAAGAGGAAGCACAGCACTCCAGTTCTAGACGGGCTACAAAGCTCCCGCTATTGGTTAAGAACTGCCCAAGAGAAAGTCCTCTAGTTTGCATAGAAAGCTCTAAATGCTTTAGGACCAGCCTCTACTGCAGACCCCCTGTGGTTTTATGTGACTTCAGGTTCACTTGAATCCTTAGATGTTCTCAACCACGGTTACATTTATCCTGGAGAGGCACCTTTTTATATGCAAACTATTGGAAAGCATTCACAAAGGAGTTTGGGAAGCAATCACACTGAGCCTTTTAAAGCATCAGCTTGAAACATGACTCATGAACCTTTTTCACTTAGATGCCTTAGTATCTTATCTTGTAATAATCAAGCCTGATGTTATGCTGTGCTCGTTCCATCGCTACATTGTCATCTTCCTTTGTGAGAAGGGCACAATTTAAACATCCTATTACCATTTTGAGAAAAAAAAAAGAAAAGAATGTGTAGCAAAGAGACTGATGGAAAGACCAGCATCTTATTCTATATATGTTGATGAATGAAACTGTCTTTTACACAGTGTGGGCGTAGCTCCAAAAGCACAAGTTCTACAAAGACTCTTTACCAATAAAGAGATTTGTCCATACGGCACAAGTTTGTTTCACCACCTTTACGTAAAAAACAAAGGGCAAGCTCACCCAGATGACACCCTCAGCACAACTACTCTAAATCACTATTACTCCCACTTTCTATGAATAATTACATTGTCCAGTCAACTACCATCTAGTTTCCTGTAAAAAAAAACACTCACATGCTGCAGTAGGTGGAGTTCTGCTCTCCTGCGCCAGTGGAGGCCCACAGCCGGCTCGGGTGCAGGCTTGGAGATGGAAGCGGTAGAGGCTTCCCTCCTCGAGACCCCAGAGCTGCCACTGGGTGGTGTCAGCCCCAGTGATGTTTGTCTCCTGGGAGACAACCACCTCCAGTGTGGTCTCATTAACTATAGAGGAAGGGGGGGAAAGATGTCAGGTCAGTTCACCAGGCATGAGTGAGCCTACGGCGGACACACGCACACACACACGTGCAGTGGAGGTCCTCACCGCTGGCGCACGTTGTATGTTAATGGTGCACAACTGTAATGAGGGTCAATGGTTGAGGGAGGGGGAGATGAGGAGATGTCATGCTAGCTCAGGCGGGAAGTGAGTGTAGCTGATACGTGTCTTGACAGGTGAGCCGGGGAGGAATACATTACGAGGAAACGGGAAGGGGAGATGAAAGGCGCAGATAGAGAGCTCAAGAGAGTGTGTGTGTGTGTGTGGGGGGGGGGGGGTTAACAAGTGGCAATCAGGGAGAAGAGGAAGGTGGAGGAAGAAAGACCTTAGTGTACATAATGAAGGAAAAGCTCAAAGGACTTTGTGTAAAAGGAAGGGAAAAATCACAGGGGGAAAAAAGAAAACAAAAGCAAGCAATAAACATGGGCGACACGGAGATGGAAAACAGAGGAGCAGGAATCACACGCAGCGTGATAGTGTGTCACCAGATTTGCATCGTAGATCAAGATAGCTTGTGCAGACTGTAGAAAGCGTCACACTTATCCTGAAACGCCCCCCACGTTTATGCCATTACTGTGCCAACGCAGGACACAACCGAATATGTGCCGAGCCTGTGATGCCGCGTCGGAATATTTCATAGATGTCGCGTATTTCTGCTAAATATCAACAGAGTTATTACAGAGTGGTTGCAATGACTCAACTGGATGTGTATAGCAAATAGCACGTAATAGAGTTGAAATGAAAATAAAATCAGAGATCTGCCTGAATTACAAGGTGAATCAATTCAAACCCCAAATCCTCCAACACCTACAGGCTGCATTGTGTGGAAATATGATGGTAAAGTCTGATCTGATACGGGAGGAAAAAAGGAAAAGGTGGACAGAGTGTATCGAAGTGCTGGCCAGACTCCGTGGGTTGCTGGCGGAGGCGGCAAAGGGCGGTCTCTGCTTTCACATTTTACACAAAAGATTTCATAAATGTCAGCCAACGAGAGTGTAGGCTTTGAAAACAGTGCGCAATGAAAAGCCCCTCACTCACTTGTTCACTCTAAATGTTCTCAAGTATAAAGAGTGTTTTCCATTGCAAGATGAAATCCTTCTTAGTGATGAATGCCAAATAAATGAGAATAAGAGGCACAAACCGCACTGACTCAAATGATCCTTTTGGCAGAGAAAATGCGGTCCAGGAGGGTACCAGATAAGAAACGCAGAGGAAGGAATCTGAATTGCCCAGTTGGACTGTTGCAGACCATTGTGAAGCTTTCAGTGTTAAACAGTGCAACCTAGTGTCTGGCACGGTAACACAAAAGAGGACAGCAAAAGGGCAGATCATTGTGTGTGTCGTGTGCTTTTCAGGTTTATCCATAGAACACGAAGACTCAACGATAAGCTGTCACATCCCAGATGCACCAGCTCCACCCTTCCTCCCTCTCTACATCTATCTATTCTCACACACTCACACTTCACCCACGCACTGAGCTACAGCACGGAGACGTGCATTAATGTAGAACCTCACACAGGGCCAGAGGTCTGCACTGTGTAAGTCAATGACTAATTAGCCGAACACCAGCGCGCTCGTGTGTGTGTGTGTGTGTGTGTGTGTGTGTGTACGTACCGAGGTGGTGCTGCAGGAGATAACCAGTGAGGATGCCGTTCGTCTCCCGCGGTGGGGCCCACACCAGCAAAACGGAGTCCTTCTGCGCGTTGGAGGCAGTCAGAATGGGCACCTGCTCTGGAGCTGTGAAAAAGGCCGTGATGTTAATGTTTCCACCGCATACACATGTTTTTCTCGAGCAACTTATTCATGTTGGGGTGATTACACATTGTATCCAAGCGCCAGTTTGTTTTCCGGTCATATCCAAATAACTGAGGATTTATAAAAGTGTCTTTTCGAGCTGGATATTCATTCCGTGTTCTTTTCACAGATGAAAAACACATTGGAGGTATTAACATGAAAATGCACCTTTGATGACTCCTTTCTTTAAAAATACTTTTGAATTGTGTTGTATTTTGTATTGTATTGTTTTTCCTACAACATTTTGATTTGATTCTTGTTAAATTACTAAATGATGATGTTAAATGATGTGTTTTTCGTCTTTATTTATTTCGTCTCTTGTGCTCCCATGTAAATTCCTTTTCTCGTTCTTCTCATTTCCCGAGTCAATTCCAATGTCCACCACATTACAGCTCTATCCTTCTGCTTGAGGATTTTTTGTTATAGTCCAGCGTGTGCGTTATTATGAAGGCTCACCTCCCTCTGGAGTGTTGAAGGTGACAGGATCACTGTTGGGCCCATTGCCCTT
This sequence comes from Gasterosteus aculeatus, assembly GCF_964276395.1. NCBI lineage: Eukaryota > Metazoa > Chordata > Actinopteri > Perciformes > Gasterosteidae > Gasterosteus > Gasterosteus aculeatus. The sequence goes on along the minus strand of NC_135689.1, from coordinate 12,948,867 downwards.
CTTGTTGAAAACATTGACAGTGAGCATGTACTCTGAGAACGGTTCAAGGCCCGGCACGATGGCAAGAGTCCTCTTCCCAGGGAAAGAAAGTGTTTTGCGGTCATCCAAAATCTTGTTGGGCTCCAACCAACTTCGTTTCCTCAACCAGTGAACCTGTGAGAGGGAAATGATGGCAAACGGGGATGAAGGACACATTTGAACAGATTGCACACAGCGGATGGAAGGAAGAGAAAGACAGAGACAGACAGAAAACGTTGAGGAGCGGCAATTCATTCCTGGCATTCCTTTTTAATGAGGCAGATGTGAGAAATAAAGCATCGTATTTGAACTGTGAATCTGAGACATGGCTCTTTTTTTTTTTTACCAATCACTTCAAACAAAAGTACCAACTCATTTCAATCACGTTGTCACCGTCTTACTCCCAAAACGGAGACGCCTCCGTGTGTACATGCAGAAATCTCATTGTTGAGGTTGTGTAACACTGAAGACAGATCCGTGAAAGGAGGTGAAGTCTGCAAGCATCTATTAAAATGAGCTCCAGAATAATGATCATGTCAAGAAAACGTGCTGTTTAGGGTGTTCATGTCATTCAGAGACTTCAACAAAGTCTGGAAGAAACCTGTTTTTTCTAAGACCATATTAAAACTTACATCGTATCCTCCTAGATGACCTCTCACTGTGGCAGGTGGAGCCGGGGTCCAGCTAACTCTGAGGACGGTGGTGTTGATCACCTCCACTGCTACGTCCCGTGGTGCTGCAGTCGGGACTAAACCACACGTCGAGGAAGGTCAGGAGTAAAGAACAAATTGCAAACAACAGGTTACCTTTGCCAAAACTTTTTAACACTACAGCAAAAAATTTATAAAGAAAGGAAACAAAATGAAAAAAATGCTTGCGGGCACGGTAAGGGAAGTATCCTTTAAGAAAAAAACAGCCTAATTTGATAGTCGGAGCTGTTTTAGGAGGAAAGGGTCGTGGTCGCTGCTTGGTTCAGCAGTAGATGAAAACAGTGGTGCTGGTAGATCAGCACATACAGGCACGATCACAAACTCCAAATGAGGAAGTCTTTTTTTCTTATTTTCAGTAGGGACAAATACAACACCAATTATGGGACGAAAAAGCTCTCGATATTTTCTGCTCTACGTGCTACTGAAAAGTAAAGTGGAGGTAAGAGAAGGACGGCAAGAGGGAAAACGGTCACTGGGCTTCAAAAGGTCTACACCGAGAAGTGTGTCGTGATGTGTCAAATCTCCCGAGGCTTCTGAGACAGAAGTGGAAATTTGACTTACCATCTGCTCTACAATAGGTTATCTGCTACCTGCTGGGTTTAGAAAAAAGATATTTCTTTCTTTCCTTTTCATAGGGGAGGAAAAGTCACTACAGCACAACCACACGGGGTTAAAAAACCACGAGCAAAAAGGGGGAGAAAGGAAATAACTTAACCTGACACATTCTTCCGCAGACAGTGCCAAAAGATGGCTGAAGACAGTAAGATATGATAACACAGTAAGTCACAAGTGAAACAACAGTACCATGTGCCAGTACCGCCTGGGGAGTTTTAATGAAACAGCAGAGCTGAAGCAAATAAACACGTGTTGAAAGTGTATTTACGACGTGAACACATGCAGTGGAGCAAGTATTAAGTCTGTAACTCACCGTCCTCTCCAGAGTAACCGGTAACGACTTTAGGATCCGGTCCCCAGCCGTGGCTGTTCCTGCTCTGAATTTTGATCTCGAAGGGGATAAAGGTGGACGTGTTCCTCACGACAAAGGAGTGCCTTTTGACCAGATGCTCCTTCCAGACATCTTCCACGCCCAGCTTCCTGTAGCTCACCTTGTACTCAAGGCCTGGGCCATTATGCTCCATAGGCAACAGCGGCTACAACAAGAATGGAAGTATTGATGACTTCAAAATCCGGCTTCCATACTGTAATAGTTTGCAGAGTGCAATCTCACAGACCAATGTGCTTTATCTCTTACCTCCCAGCTAATGTCCAATTGGTGAGGGAGAGGGCCTTGAATTTTGATGTTTTCAGGATTTTTTTCAGGAGCTTTGAAGAAAAGGTGTATAATTATACTGTATGTAATATTTTTGAAAAATGGAAACATGTAATATGAATAATGTGTACAGGTGGATCTGCTACAACTACAACTATTTGCAATTGTAATAATGCAAGTTCTCATTTAATACTTTTAGTATGTTCATATGAGAGCCAAGATGAAGCGTGTGCTGGAGCGAATACATCTCAGACCCAAAAAATAGCTGCACTCCTTACTGCTACAAAATCCTGTGTCGTGTCTAAAGGCCTACCTCTTCACACACAAACGCTCTGCATGCTTGAAAAAGATTTGTTAAAACTTTTTATGCTTTCCCAGTCAACAAATCTCCACAGCAGAACAATGTTAATTAAAGGGAGCGAGCCTCACCAGCAGGAGGTGTTTTGTATCTTTCAGTGGGCTCACTGGGGGGTCCGGGTCCAACAACGTTAACAGCATACACTCTGAACTGGTAGTTAAGGTCTCCTTGCAGGGCAACCTCGGCTGTTGCCTGGTTACCGGCAACTTTCTTTAGCTCCTTCCACCTGCCGGGCTCCCATTGGCTTTCCTCATACTCTACTATGAATTCTGTGCTCATGGAGGAGACAAGACAGAAACGTTCAGTCATCACTGACGAGAAAGCATGCATTACACCACCATGTGTTTCACTTACTTACTTGATTACGTTAGCTAAGTTTTTAGCGTAATGTTTGTTGTTTTTTGTTGTTTTACTAGTTGGCTTAATTGCTTCCAGCCTTTCTGTTAAGCTAGGCTCCTTGTTCTACGTAACACGTTCCGCAACAAATAGCAGACATGCTGGCTTTTAATCAGGAGATGGTGGAGACCAAAAACAGAGCTAAAAGCTGAGTTATGGGGATATTGGACAGGTTGCCAGAAACATGATTAAAATATGTAATACTGTTACTGCCCAACTTCTGAATCTGTAAAGGAGCAGCCATTGTTTAATACATTCTCCAGGTCAACTTCTACTTCTAGTAACGCTGTGTCGATGTTCAATTACATTAAACAAATATTATAACACACATACAACTGGTGCTGAGCCAAACTGATGCATTCCTTAAAAAAGAGCTAGCCTTAAAACTGAGAAGATATTTAATTTTAAAAAATCACATTAATGCATATTTCATCATACCAAGATCTTCTTAAGGCACGTCCATTCTAATTTGTGATTGTAGATAACTTCCAAGCTAAAAGACACTACAAGGACACATTTATCGTTTGATGTTAATTCCTATCATCCTAACTTCCAAAAGTGAAATGAGTCCCTTTTTGAAGCATAAATGAGACACAAGCTTCCATGCCAGGATCCTGAGGACGTTGCTACTATTTACAGCCACCCCTTGCTAAAGAACTTTAGTTAGCGCAGCAGCAGAGTCTGTTATTGTGATTTGTGATGTACAGTCACTCCTTGAAAATGTGGTATATTTGTTTATTTGTCACCTCTTTCAGACCTCAGACCTTCTTCTTCTGCATTAACTTCCTACCTGTTACAGAGCTGTTGTGGTCACTTCCAGGTACCCAAGACAGGCAAACATTTCTCTGACTCTTTAGTTCCAAAATCTCTAAGTTTTTTGGAGCATCAGGAACGTCTGCAACACAGTATACATGTACAAAATTAAGTGTCAAATTAACACACAAAATGACATCCAGACAAAACATCCATCATTTTTAATTCAAAGAATCCATAATGACTAATGAATTACACCGTCTGCTATATTATGTACTAAACCATCTTACCCAGTACAGTGAGTAGTGCAGTGGCATTGTCCTCGTCTAGGATGGTCCTGGCAATGCACATGTAGCTTCCCTGATCGTCCAGGTTCACACTCATGATCTGTAGCATGCCATCGCTTACATGAAAGAATCTGTTCATGTAAGAGCAATCGTCAGTACACAACTGTGATATCAATCAAATCAGGTTCTCAGTGGGCATAGACAGTCCATGTGCCAAAGCTGCACAATTCTCTTGTTGATTTCCTTCTTCTTAATCAGGATCATCATCAAATGTGTGCAATGACCTGAACTTGATGACCTGAATGAACTTTCCAACAGCTGTTACTAAAACTGTGGCTTTTCTTTTTGATAGCGGACCATAACCGGGCATGAAATACATAACATCCTTGGCAGAGGCAATCAGTACATTCATTAAGCAGACCAAAGACTACCAGAATCCCCTGTTGTTGACCCTCTACTGAGCAGGATAAGGCAAAGCTTTGGGGATTTTTCATGCTTTTTTTCCTTTCACGAGCATTAGCATAAAGATAAAGACAGAACAAAGGCATCTAAAGCAGAAATACACCTGAAAACTAATGGAAACACTATCAGCCCATAGCAACCTACCTGGGATTTTCCTCAGAGGAAAGTGGGATCTCCTCACCATCCTTCCTCCAAACCACTTCAAAGGCATCACGGAGGCTTTTATCAACCTCTGCCTGGCACGTCAACTGGGCTGTGGTCCCACTAATGATCCGCATATCCTGAGGCGGGTGGACTATTTTTGTGGAGTCTAAAGACAAAAAAAGCAAGGGGCAAAAGAACAACAAACAGAAGTTTACAGATAAGATAATAATATTATAAATAATAACTCTTGCATACTTTGACTATTTGAGTCTAACCGTTTTTTGTTATGTGCCAAAAAAAAGCGTAGAATAGATGCAGGTAGAAACATTTCAAAACAAAGACAATGTGTCCTTTTCACTGGTACTTGCTTTAAGAAAGCACAAATGATGTTGCGAAATACCTTTCACATCCAGGATAGCGGCGACGGATGAATTTCCCTCCGTGTTAGAGGCAACACAAAAATATTTCCCGCTGTCGCTTTTTTCGGCACTGAAGATTTTTAAAGATCCGCCGAAATCCGAGAATCGTTCCCCCTTGACGATCTCTAGAGTCTCATCTTTGACCCTTGGAGAGAAAGCCAATTAACCGTGATAAATGAAGCATAGTTATTTTCATTCGAGGTTTACTTGATTTGATAAAATGTTCATTAAAAAAATGTGAAATATCATCTCAAAGACGTATGGTTGTTTAAAAAAATGTCATGACTGCCAGAGATCCTGTTTCCCTTTAGTAGAACTGTAGCAAAGCTGCACTTATTTGAAGGAACAGGAGACGTTTTTCTAATTAAATAGACATAGGTGTCAAAATCTGGAGCAGTGTGGATGAACAACATGACTCACTGCTGTGATTCATTACTGTCAGTGCTCACATCTGTAAACTGCACAGAACGTACTGATACAGAAATGTAAGCTGAAAGAAGAACCCTGAAAAAAAGTCCTGAGGTTCATCTGTCTTAACGCACATGTGGCAGTGAGCTGACAGCATCTGAAAGACCCGTAAAACTGATGTTGCTGATAAACACTCACCAGGAGATGTTGGGTGGTGGAGAGCTGAAAACACTGCAGTTCATGACTACGTCCTTTCCTCGTACCACAGCATACTCTTGAAAGTCCCTTGTCAGTATTCGCGGAGCCATGTCTAAGAGGGGAAGGGAGATTTCAAATGTCAAGCTATTGTGAGGATTCTTTTCCCCCCACAAGAAACAGGGACAGAAGAGCAGATGACTTACAAAACCGATATCGTTCAGATGCAGGCAACACACCTCTTGTAACATTTCAAGAGATATAAGACGTCTTATTGAAGCAGAAGTGATGAAGTGATACAACCTGATTCATGATCCCATTTACATTCTCAATGCCAAGTGGCCTTGGCTGTGTCAAACAAGGCTGCGGAGCTAAAGTGATCAAACTATAAACCAAATCAGTCAATAAAACGGACAATTCTTTTTTTTTTAACTTTCATATTGTTTTGTTGTAGTCTGTGGGTGGAAGGTTTACAGCCCGGGGTGCTGCGGATCTCGTCGTTGTTTGTTGCAGATGATGCGGCCCTGATGACATCTTGGGTCGGTGACCTCCAGCTCTAAGTGGGGCGGTTTGCAACCGTGTGTGAAGCCGGTTCCGGATGACAAAAAGAGAGCCGGGCCGGAAGGCAAAGCTCTCGATCTACCGGCCCATCCCCGTTCCTACCCTCACCTATGGCCATGGAGGACGGGTCAAGGCCGAAAGAACTAAAGGTCGCGGGTACATGCCGTCGAAATGGGCTTCCACATAAGCGTAGCCGGCGTCTCCCTGAGAGACAGGGTGAGGAGCTCAGAAAAAGTGCTCTGTGTGGAACGGAGCCAGTTGAGGTGGTTTGAGTGTCTGGTAAAGACAGCTGGGAAGAGGCCCTGGGAACGACCCAGGAATAGATGGAGAGATTATATCTCCAAACTGGCAACAACCTGATAGGTTGAACACTTTGTTTAACTCCGCTGGGTTTACAATTAAAGGTGAGAAAAACAAGAGAAACTGCTGTTGGATATCACAGATGTGTAAAGAACCGTTACGATCAAGAATGTGCGCTTGCCCTCTAAGCTTCAGGACCTATTTTACATCACAGCGCTCTTAAAGCACCTCTAAATCTGAAGGAACTGTGAAATGCCATTAAGCTAACAACACAGCATTTCCCGCCTGATAAAGTAGCCATTGTATTCATGTTGTCGCTGGCCGTGCACGGTTCAAGTCCTGCTGCAATACTCACTCATGACCATGACGTTAACGTTGGCCAGGATACTGCCGTGAGTGTTGGAGGCTTCACACTGGTAGACAGCACTGTCCTGTGCTCCGGCGTTAAGGAACACCAAAGTGTCATCAAATACTTGCTTGTTGTTGCTCCCAAGGTCATCTGACAACAACAACAACACCACACACACACAACAACATGTCATCAGAGTTCTTTCACAACGACTCGACTAAAGCACAACCAACCATCTCATACGAATACCGTAAGAGACAAAACAGTGTTTGCTTCTTGGGTTTATTAAAGGACTGTAACTACAACTGGTGCCAGTGTGTTCAGGTTAGATTGGGAAACTGTTGATAACATTCCCTTTCAAGGAATCAAGTCCACCGATGAGCTTTGAAGGCGTCAGGTTTCCGTTGTGCGGTTCAAGTTGTGGGAGGTGTGTGTGTGTGTGTGTGTGTGTGTGTGTGACTGCTCGCTGCACTGTCCTCCTTAAAACCACAGCTTGATTTATTCCCCCTCACCTCTGAATAAATCCCCGTTCCTCCTCCACGTTATGTCCGGCGGTGGTTTTCCGCTGACCGAGCACTTGATGTGAACATCAGTCCCAATCACAGTCAGCTGGCTTTGAGGAGGCTCCGTCTCCCACTTTGGCGGATCTGATGAGCGGATGTTAAGAAGATTGGCTTAAGACCAAACTGCCATTCCTCTGTCAACAGCTGGTCTCTTTGAAACAAAAAGCAATAGATGTCAGTTCCTACCTTCCACTATTACATCAAAGTAGTGGACAACCTCTCCAGCCGGGTTTTGGCCTTTACACATGTATTTCCCGCCATCCGACTCATCTACAGAAGATATGAACAACAGCTTTCCAAAGTTGTTCAATTGTGTCCGAAGAGGCAGCTTGTCTCCCATTTTCATCCATTTTACTGTTGGAGTGGGACTACGACATGAAACGACATGTTATGACACGCAGTAGCAGGTGCATACGACAACACATTGCTCATATGTACAGTCACTGTGCTGATACAGCACGCGTACATACTATCCCTGAGGAATGCACTCAAGCTGCAGGTTCTCCCCCTTCAACAGCACCTTCTCCGTCTGAACACCAGAGGGCAGCAACAGGCTGGGTCTTCGCGCTGGGCGGGCTTGAGCTGTGATGAACACAGAGCACAGTCTTCTTCAGTCAAACGTGGACATTTTAATCAACGTTTAGATAAACAATACTAACGATTATAACCAGCTCTCGTCTTGAACCATCTGCTACCTGCAGCTCTTTGCAACATGGAAACCACCCATGCTGCCTGTTCACATAGGATGCAGTTTGATTCATTCTGTGAAGGCATTGATGTGTGAATCACTCACTGGCATTGTCGGCGGCGTCAGTGGACTCGTTGCCAGGTTTCACTGGAAGAAAGACAAAATAATGTGTGAGTGATATTGGTATTGGTAGATTTTCCTGGAGCTTAAACATGACCAGACAAGCAACGATTCTCGGTCTCAATAACGTTTTCTTTTCACCTCTCAGAGATATTTACTTGATATCGCGAGTAACAAGTGGTTACGGCCACACAGACTGTTTTTTGTAAACCTACAGCTCTTCACCACGACGGCCATTTGGGTTTTCTGGACGATGGTGCGTATTTTGGAGAAGTGCGCGAAGCAGCAGTAGTCCGCACGACTGTCGTTCTGTAAGGCATTGGAGAAGTACAGGTTGCCATCGATGCCCATGGAAACCCTCTCATCCTGCTCAATGTGCTTGAGATCTGGAAAAGAGAATATTAAAAGGTATCAATAACATGTTGTCAATGGGGACAGTAGATTCATTTTGCCTGGTAAGAAATCATAAATTGGACAGAACGTCTTAAATGCCCACCAGAGGGTCAGCAGCAAGAGTAAAAAAGTATTTGACCAATAAACTATACTAGAGGTCCTATGACAACAGACTGGAGTGCAGTGTTCACTAGACGTTAATGGAAATGCCCAGAAGGGTTTCCTTGTATAGAGCCAGTGAACTTAAGAGTGCACTGTGTTTGGTTTACATGGAGCCATTATTTAAGCAACGGGTCAGCGGCGCTGTGTGTCACTCCTGGGTCATCCCGTACACAGTCCTTAAGGGTTTCCTTTGACACGCCGCCGTAAGTCTTTGGTTGTTTAGTCAATGCTCTGATTCTTATTACATGGCACTGATGCGAGGTGACAGAAACCTTTTCCTGCTAGTGCTTGTGTGGTGCGTGCTACAAGATCAAAGTATCTTGTAGCATTTTTTAAACTTGTGTAACAATCCCTAAAAAATAAATGCGTGAAGCCGAGACAAAGACATCAAACTTCATTTAATACGGGGATGCTTTTCAAGTTGTTTTCATTCACTCTGCTCCTCGGCCCCGTCCGCCCAAACACCTAAAAGACTGTTTTTTCTCTCTGACATCAGTCAGATTTGTTGGATGTAGCTGAGGAGCTCTTGAGGGCGTTTGGACAGAAAACTCAGCCCCTTTTTGACAAAGCACTTCAACCGCAACCGAGGTGACTTTGTACACAGTAAATTACTTTTCTTTGGCAGAGTCGGGACGAAACTTGTGGGCCTCAAGTGTGTATCTTTCCCCGTGACCGTGTTTTTATTGCCACTGCCACTTCCCTGATGGCCAGTAGAAGGGCTAGAAGACGGCCGCATGCCTTCGAGAAAGCACGACGTGGCACCTGCTCCTTCTTTTCACCTGGGGGAAACTTCAGGTTGTCCTTGACGCTATCCATAATACGCACAATCCCTTAGCGGTTTGCAAGTGTTTCCCTCCCCGTACCTGTACTCGTTCCCCATCAACGTCACAAAAGTTAAAGCACCACTGAGAGGGACCAAACGGCTTGACTGGCCTTTCGATTTTTAATAAAACTTCACCAGCCAACATGCTAATCCAACATTTACATTACGAGCATGAATAGTTGGCTTACCGGACGACATCCAGTAAATCTGCCGTGGGGCCATGCCTTCTGGAGGGTTGCACTCGAGGACAATTGGCTCTCCCTCTTTAACAACAACGGGGAAATTGAACTCCTTAGGAAACTTCGGCATACCTAATAAAACGACGTCACACAAAAGGAAAATCACATCAAGAAAACGTTGAAAGGACATTCACTTATATGTTGACCTAGAAAAGCAACCACCAGCATTTGCCTTGAATACATTGTTTTTATATCTAAAAGATGACTTACTGGGAACTCGAAGTTCAATCTCCTCCGTCATGGCAGTTCCCAGCTCGTTGGAAGCGTAGCATCGGTACTTTCCCTGAAACGCTTGCAGACCCTTGTTGTGGAGCTCGAAGGTGCCACCTGGGTGGTCCGTCGTCACGTAGGGGGGGACAAAGTCTTCACCGTCTTTCGTCCATCTGTATCTGTCGGGGCACAATGTACAGCAGGTTTCCATCAGGCGATGAAATATTCAGAATGTTTTGCATTTTGTTCGTCCTGCATTCAAAACGTTTGTTTCACTTACTCCGGTGGCGGGTTGCCCCTGGCCTCACACCTGATAGTAATTGTGTTGTCAAAGGGAAGGGCCACAATGGGGCCAGATGTGTGAGTTATTATGGTTGGAGGCTGCTCCACTGCAATGTGAAGGGACATAAAAGTGTTAAATGTTACCATTAGTGACAATGTTTCTGTGATAAGATCACACGGCAAAAAAAAAAAAGATATTCCCTGCATTTTGCTATTCTTCTCCCATTGCCCTATAAGCTGTTGAGAAGCACTATAATCCGGACAAATAAAGGTGCCTGAACTAAAACAGCTCACCGGCACTTGAGTGCAATGCCTTCATGGCCCTAAACAAAACACCTCCGCTGCAACGCTTGTGACATTAACAATTCAGTACAAAACAATTGCGTTGGTATTTGTTGAAAAGGCTGTTAACCTTAATATTCAAGCAGAGTGGGCGGCTAAAAAAATGGACCGCACTTCAGACAAATGTCAAAATAGAGAGCGGGATGAAATGAACCATTACAAATTAAGCTACCAGTTCAACTTATAAATATAGGACCAAACAGATTTTGCTTTCCGTTTCAATCAAAACTTGAAATTTGACTTCATATTCACTCGAGATTAAGTTTGATTAAGTAAGCATGTTCGTTATCGCGACACTCATTACATTGTCATTTGGCTGACGCTTTTATCCAAAGCGACTTACAATAATGCTTTTCAACCATAAACACTCGTACCTTCTAGGGGGATGTTGAGGCCTGCGGCCGTGGAGGTCGAGGCCAAAAGCAGAACAAGCTGCAGGCTCCCCACCAACCCCATGTCCCTCCCCGGTGGAGACGGTGGGGATCAGAAAGTGTTGATGATGATCAATTGGCTTGAGACTTGAGACTTTAGATTTGTAAGGCACGGAGGACCTAAAAGAGTAAGGTAACTATTAAAACATGAATATATTTTTATTTGGTGCATATAATCACACTTGAAGAAAACTGGCCACGTCTTAATGTTGCTGACATCCAAGTGGAAGTAAACACAATAGGGATTAAAGTGCTCGACCAAAATTTCACACCAAAATCTGTCAAAACCGTGCACTTTGCAGTGTTTCTCTTTTCGCTCAATTAAAATGCATTAATGATTCTTTCTGTTGTGTTTTGATGGTTTCTTGTCCCATGCTTTGACTCAGGCTAAGAACAATGTTCTTCATGATGTTTTGTAAGTAAATGTAGATTGCTTAAGAGGAATTTATTGAATTTATACAAAAGGCTTAGCACAGCAACCGCTTGCAAATGATGCAAAAAAATCATCATCATATTTCACTAGTCAGAACAATCAAGTCTCAGCCCATTACACATTAATGCACATTAAATATCATGTATATTTTGTCATGTATAAAAAAGTTCTGGCTCAAGGTTAATTTAAAGAACCTGTAATGAAACCTGCATGTAAAATGTCTGAGGAGACTAAAATGAGTTGTCCCTCATGGTTGTGGAGTCAGCGCCCTGGAGATTACCCTTTTGAACTGTGAGGCCTGGCCGGTGGCATTGCACGGCATGCTTGCATTACACCCGACCGGCACAAAGCTGTTGCCTTTTCACAATCGCTAGATCCAAGATGGCAGACTTTAAATTGGTCTAAGCCTGTCAGTGTTTCACGGCTCAGTTCTCACAGTGCTGAAACTGTGGTGGCAGCACTGGCGATGCCAAATGGGTTCACCCTCCTACTAATCCTGCTATCAGGAGAACGAAGGCAGGGAGCTCCGGCAGTCACACTGTCCGCTGCATAACAATGACTGAGGGCTACTCAGGGTTCTTCTAAGGACGCAAAGCTGCATGGGTTCTTAGTGAGAAGGGTTAATGTAGGTTTATGTAGTAGATGCAGGATTAAGCTCCTGGAATTTAGAATCAATTAAACAAATTGAGAGATTGTGGCGATTGAGTATTTTTTGCAGTGAGGACTTTTTTGCGATTATCTTCTACCGGATTGAATGGTTAACAAAGCCGGTGAGATGTTTGTTTCATTCTCATGTTGTAATAAAGCTGTAAGCTTCTCTCATCTCACTGGTGCTATTGTATAATACAATTCACATGGAGATACACACACACACACATGCCCAAATGTGCACTGCCACACATGCACATGCAGCCTTGCATTAGAGACCACCTGCACTACTATTATAGAAGCATGAGTAAAGAAAAGATAAGAAACTACATGAGCGAGTATGTGGAGTCCTTGTTAGATGTGAGGCCCGCAGTCCACCGGTGACATGAGCGCGACCAAAGAGGCAACTTTTATTCATGCGGAGCAAATCCACCGCCTGATGCACGCCCACAGAACCTTGTAAGTGAGGCAGATTAATGCATTTTATTGGGCACGTGGCAATCTGCAAACCTGCCACTTTAATGTCAACCTAACAAACCCGTCAGAGTCCACTTAAAAGGTAAAATCTGTAGAGCGTGAAATGGGGTGGAGTTCCTATGCAAACAGACCGTAAAGCATTTGTTTTGGGAGCCGAGGGATCTATTACCTGAACACATGGCAGATCATGGCCACAAATCCGCAGGGATTGCATTTCCTAAACCAACAGTTGGCCAAGGCGCTAAGAGTGTGACTACTACATGACGAGGCCTAATCCTTGCCAACACACACTGTGTACAACAACCCCCTCCCTTTCTCTAAACTACAGCTAAGTTGAAATATCCTCAGACCAACCAGAACCCCTACAGACCGAATCAAAGTTCTAGCTGCAGAAATTACGCTTTATTCTATTCAAACGCATATACAGTAAATACACAAAGTGACTAATGGCAGCATACTCTTTAAGTAACCAATACTTACTGGCTTTTGAGTCATTCTACATTACAAATCCACCTCAGGCAGAGGCCAAAGTCTGCTGCACTACAAGTCCATAAAAAAAGTTCAGGAAAGGACCAACAAGGGATCATTCCGACAACTCTCTCTGAACTAACATCTCTGACATGTCCTTCCTCCTGAACCTCACGTTGTTCCTCTTGTGGTGCACAGACACGCCTCCCTGCCCGCCCCTCTACTCATGCGGCTAAAGGAGCGACGGGAAACTCACTCAAATGACATATGTCACACGAAAGCCTCTCACTTTGCAAACAGACCCTCTAAGCCTGCGACAATGACTCGGGGCACAGCCGCCACTGCGGGGCGACCCAGTGAGCTCTAAAGAACGGGCCGAGGGGAAGTCTGTGCGTGTCTCTCCCTCTCTTTCTCTCCTTCTCCTTCTCCCTCTCTCTCTTTTTGGATCCCTCCATCCTGCCTCGCACAAACCACGTGCGCCCATTTACACCCAGCTCCGTCCCTATGATTTTAATGCAGTGTGTCTCCATTGTAAAGAGGAGGGAGGCATCTTCTCTCAGAGGACCAGAGCTTTTGTGCACTTTCATTTCCATGCTGTGCTCCGGGGTATTGATAGATGGAGGACATGGGAGAACATGTCTGAAATAGACTGCGCTGTTGATAGCAGGCTAGTAGGGCTTTAAGAATTTGGTTCTTCCTTTTTTCTTTTTTTGCGTGCAGATTTTCATTGTTCAAGCCCAGTTTGTTATCTGAATATAGCCACAGAAATGATTTTGTTAAATTGGTGTTTCCCCTGAAGCTATTTGAATTAAATAAACAATCCTTGCAGAGGTCTGGATGTTATCCATCTGTAATCTCTCAATAGGCATAATTTATATTCCAACCAGTAAAACAGTCACGTGTCTTCAGTGTTGAAGCCAAAAGAAAAGAAGGCTGAAAATATAATGTAACCGATCAATAATTACAAAATATCTTATGGAAACATGTGTTTCAAAGCCTCAGTCGGTTTTCTCTTACAGTTTCTATTTTAAAACTGAACATCTTAGGGTTTGTTTAGACAAAACAAAACATTTGAAAAGGCCCCCTTGAATCCAGAAAAAAAAATGTAAAAAGTGTTTGCGGCTTTCTTATTCAATGACAATTTTTCCCTTCTCTGCGTTTCAAATAAGACAACGAGAATATGCAATGCATTAACATGCATTAAAATATAAACATAAAATACATACATTTTCAGGGGCCTGTACTCTTGACTTTAGCATTGTGGTTGTTAAATTGCCATGAATGTTAAACAAACCAAAAGCCAGCATAATTTGTGGGTTCCGACTTCACGTCTCCATCGACGTCTCACCCTCCTGTGGTGAGTAACAGCAAAGGTGTCCCTGCCCCGAGCCTTTGTCATGACGCATTTCCTCCCCAAACAGATCCCTTAGATTATTTTTCTTCTGTCTTTCTGCACAGCTCACAAATACATTTCTATTACAAAGAACTTTCAAAGAAACCCAAGAAATGCTTAGCATATTCCAACAATGACTGGGTAAAATGTCTGTACAAATATGTAGTGTGTGTGTGTGTGTGTGTGTGTGTGTGGAATGAGATAAATCAAAGTGTGGACGTACAGACAGCAGGACACACCAAAGTATGCACTGTAAATCACAACAATAACTTAGGTTGGGCCACATTCAAGATTCAATTACATTCTCAAACAATGTTGGAAATCACAAATGGAAAGATTTCAGCGAGGGAGCCACACAACACTATGTGCACAAACTTCACACAGGCTGACACACCACTGCAGAGCAGAGAGACGAGCTTCGCTGTCATGCAGACGATGCCGGCAGTGATGGATGGTGTTGGTGCTGTTAGTCCGCTGGGACTAAGCGAGAGAGCGCCGGCCTTGAGACAAATTCTATACGCAAACTTTGGTTTACCAAAGTACACAACTTAAACAGACTGGGTTGGGCGACATAGGTTCTTGGGCAACTCGTTCTTAAAATTGAAGATGTCAATCAAATGTGAGACTGTGTAATTATGCAAATTTACTGGCTGTCTCACCAAAGCGCTCAAGCGTGCAACTACACTGCTGAGGGATGTCCTCAAAACTATTGCATTGATCTACGAAGCCAAACAACAAGAATGTGGATTTTCAGCAACATGTTTGCTTTGAAGCTGCTTTCGGAACGTTTTACTCGTCGTTGGTACTCCTATAACAATAGCTTCTTCAATATAAAAAAAACGTGGTGTGTTTGAATTAGTAATGTATTAACAGTAATTAATTAATGATGCAGTACAGCGTCTCTTTCAGCTGTGTGATGTACATCAGACGCATGCACATCAAACCTGTGCTTCCAGTATTACGCAGGAGCGCCGCACTTTTACTCTGTACAGGTTTAAAGTTTAAGGTCAAAGTGTGAAGCAGCTCAGATTTCCCCTCAGAACATAAACAACCAAAACATTGCAATGCATGTAGCTTTAACTCTCAATATCATAATCCACTGCCGTGTGCCATTCATTTAAATACAAACACAGACTGGTTTTGCCTGTGATCCATTTTGTTAAAAAATGTAAACAGGTGTTTGAGGTCATTAAATTATGCTCCTTCAGCGCTTCACCACTAACGTCACGGCTCGTCCATCTTTTAATAACAGTTACCTTTTCTAGTGTGGAATTTTCTCGAGGCGTGCCTCCCGTTTAAGTGCCGCTAAGCTTTATTTTGTTTGCTGGCACACAGATAATTATCAAATGACATGCGAAGCCTCAACTACAAAACAGAGCTGGCCTGGCACGCAGACAGTTGTCACGCTATAACAAAAAGTTCCAGATATCATAACACAGATCATGAGACTACATATTTCCTCAAAACAACTCCGCTCACTTAGCCTTTTTTTTTCCCCAAATACGTCCCACTCTCAGAAATCATGCAGATATTATAATAAATGACATCAAAACCAGAATTTCTATTAATTCTTATGTAGTCTGTTTGAGTGCCAAAAGCGAGGACATCAACAAGAGTCACCATAGAAACACGTCCATTGCAGAAGAGCAGAGCGACAAAGAGTGGCATTCAGGAGCTTAATCAGTTTTCCACAGCTAGCCGCGCAGGGAGAGACAGCGCGGCGACAAACAGTCACACCCAGCTTCCTCCCTTCAAACGCCAAGGCCTCGAGAAGACCTCCTCGCACCGTCCTCCACGCCGGCACAATGTTCATCACTGTTGCAGAGAGGCGAATAAGAGAGCAGTGCTGTGCTCTACGGCCTGAACTAAGCTGGTAATTAGTCGACGGGATAATCTCGGAGGCCTGAAGTGGGTCGGGGAAGTTGTTTTGAAGAAGCCCCATAAATTAACAGAAGAGATTTAGCTTGAAACTGTGAATGTGTTCAATATTTCGGCCAAATTTCGTATGGGATTTCAGTCTGTGTTTACAAACGTGATGAAGTAAATATTCAATTTAATATTCAATTTGAGTGTTTTTTAAGGCCATTATTACCAGTTGGCATAATTGTCTCCAGTCCTGTGTTTTGAATTTTGATGGTGGGGAGACCATTTTATGTTCATATAGACATAAAGGAATGTTTTTTTAATTTACTTAATAATGATTTATGTATTTTAAGTTACTCATGTGCAGGATGTGCTGAATTGGCACAAGACACTACGTGAAAATGTAGCTTTTTAACACAGGACACAAAACATTGCCGCAAGACAACTTGAAATGTGGGCAAAGTCTTTTATATGTTGTGTTCATTCTTAAGTTATCCATCTTTTTGTTTAGTGGATGAAGTGGGTATTGATGAGGCATACATATGTCCGCCTGTGTGTGAGTACGTACATGGCCATAGTTAACATTAAAAGTGTGTGAAATCCCACAGGATTTTGTGGTGCATGGATTGGATTTACAATTTTAATGTTAAAATGAAGTGCATCAATCCGGTGCACTTTATTTTTTAAATAATTTAAAAAATGAAGACACTGGATCTATAAAACTGAGTTCTATAGATATAAATAGTGATGACAAGGCCTAAAAAGTCACACCCACAAAGCACAGTGACAGAGACAGGGTTCATGTTTCAAGAAAGGTCGGGTGTGTGACGGACATCACACAAAAGCACATATCTACCCAAAACAAATGATTGTGTCCATACGCACTGGCTGCGTCTGTGCGAGACAAAGGACAGTGAGTGCACCTGTTGACGCGCTATTCTATTCTCATTATTCCTCCGGAAAGAAAGAACCAACAACATCAGCGACCCGGACATCAATGATCTCCGCTGTGATGACTGCCATTTTATGAGGGTTAGAAATGACAGCTGTTTCTTAATCCTGTGGATTAGCCTTCAGCTCCAAAGGGCTCAGACACACAAAGTAGTGAAGCCTCACGCAAAGGCAAGACCTGCCTGGTCTTGTAACACACAGAAACAGTTGTGAACACCCTCGCTCTCACCCGTGTCCTTTCCCACCAAACTCTTTAAACACCAAGAAACACCTGTTTGTGGATGTGACTACTCAAGATTCAGTCTAAAAGAAAAGGGGGAAAAAATGAATGTCTTTAAATGACTGATACCTGCAGGTTTAGGTTCTTCTGCAACACGACAGAAAATGATGTGGAATACTTTTTATCCCTCAACATCTGCTAGTTTGGATGAAGAGCGTCGGAGACAAGGTTACAATCACATCTGTGTGTGTGGTATTAGGAAGAATCCCACATAATCTGGGAAGATTATTGAGGCATAAACAATACACATTTAAATGCTTGATAGCATTCTACAAAAAATAAATATTTTGTTCTCTTCTCTGCTAACTCATGGCGCTCTGGAAATCAATACGTTATTATTAAGCATCTGCTGCAACATGTCAGAAGACGAGAAGGATCAAGGCCAAGCCTTAGCCCCAGGAAACAACCTGCTCAGAGTAAATGAGGAACAGCTCCTCATCCATAAATTGTATGCTTGCTTCTGGTTGCCTTTTGAAAGATAAGAGGTCAAGGAATTGGGAGTCAGATAAAGCTCTTCCTACTGCCATTCCACAGTAAATTATGATTTTGATGCCCGCTTAGTATTTAATCTAAATTTCAATGCCAAGTCAATATCACCATAATAAGCCATGAATCCTATGGATAACAGAGGATGTTCCTCTAATCTCTACTACAAATGTAACTAAGAATCTGGTGGATAAAAACTAAAATACACATCCGTTTTTTTACTTTCTACATAATGACGGGTAATTTTATGTTAACCTTTTCAGTAGAATTACAAATTACATAAGCCTCGCCAAAAGATTTCCAATAGATATGAATATGGCTGCTGACTCCTCCCTGAGATATGCTGTGACTTCCTATTGGCCGTAGCTCTACCAGAAATATAGCTAAAGAAAATCTGAGAAGAAAATCAGCTGGGATCTTTTCAAAACATTGAGCGCTTATCTTTGACTTTAGCATTAAAATAGGTCACACTAGGACATTGTTTGGACAACACACTAAATTTACAGATTTTAAAAGCTGAAGACGGCACTTTTTACATTACATGTCATTTAGCTGAGGCTTTTATCCAAAGCGTATAATAATAAGCTTATAATTCTTATAATAAGTGCATTTCAACCATAAGGATACAGAAACAAAAGAACAAGAAACAAGAAAGTGCAATTTCATTAAATAAGCCGATCTACAACTTGCTATAGATAAGAGCCATTATTTTATTATTTTATATTATTAAGTAAAATTTAGTTGCTACAATGTGTTAGTGTTTTTAGTCACGGTAGACTGGACCCGATTGATTCACAGCATGGTACGTGAGCACCAGTGTGTGAGTTGTGTGGGAGAATGCGAAGACCAGTCGAGCTGCTGCATTCTGAATGAGCTGCAGAGGACAAATGGCGACAAGAGCCTGAATCAGCACCTGAGCCGCCTCCTGAGTGAGAAGAGGACGTATTCCCCTGATGTTGTCGAGCGTGTATCTACAAGATCGTGTTGTTCCTGTAATGTTGGGAGTCAGGGAGAGTTGGCTGTCAAGTGTCACGCAAAGGTTCCTGGCAGTCAAAGTGGGCGTTAACACAGAGTTGCCAAAGTCAACACTTTACAACACTCTTATCCACTACAGGAAGACTATCTTCCATCTGGACTTTTTTTGAAAACGCCACAGGTGTGGACAAGGCAGCAGGTCTGTGGGGCCTTAAACATCATCCTTAAACATCATTACATGGGAAGCAAACTCCAACAGAAGCTTAATACATAACCAAACCTATAAGAATATAACCGTTTCTGAAATTTAAATATCATGAAGAAAAAATAACCACTGATCCTTACGTGAATACTTCTATATCAATACTATAGCTCAGAGCCAATGACATTTGAGGAGATCCATCCAATTGTATGGTGTAAATTACTCTTGAAACGGGAGACAAAGTAGTGTACCTTGAATCGCCCTGAGTGAGGGAAAGCCTCACTGCTGTGTGACTGGGGTACCCCTGTGAAAGTGTTAGGGCCATTCTTCATTAGCATTTCTGGAACACTGTGAATGAAAGTGTTTGTTCTGGTCCGCGCACCCAATTGAAAGGGTCTATTAAAGAGTGTTTTAGGTTTTCCACTATGTTGAATCAGAAGTTTTGGAGCTTGTGTACAGAGGGTCAGAGCAGAGAAAAAACATACATGTGAAGGAGATGGTGGCGCCGATCAAACCGTCTGCAGATGACATGCTGTTTGACATCTTTCAGCGTGTGACGACGTGAGTCACAAAATGTTTTAATATACACATAGAATTGTTGGCAGGTTGTGATTAAACTCAAGGAGGCTGGTCACGCCTTCAGCGCCAAGTATCAACAGAAACCGGTGTGTCAGAGATTGCAACATCCCCCCTGGCAACTCTGCAGACTGACAATTAACAAATTCCTCATATTCTCACACAAAAAGGTAAAACTTAACAAGGGCCTTTCAGACGCTTCCAGCACAAAGTCAAGAGAATGGACAAAGGATAAAGTTGAACCAGAATTAAGTTCAGAATGTTCCAAAATGTAATTCAAACAAACCCCTAAAAAGAATTCTGGATTTTTGTTTCTGGCTATCTTGCAGATTCTATCCACAAGAAAGTCAGAAATTCAAGTCACTTAAAAACAAATGTCTGTCGAAGGGAGTTTTCTATTTTCTATTCAAGAAACGCAAGGAGATGTACGCCTGAACCTCTGCGAGGCCTGATGCAGCATGGTGAAGATTCCTATCAACTAAGTGTTTTGTGCAAGATTATGACCCATCGAATGCACGAAAGTAAGACTGAGTGAGCAGGACAATAGACAGAAAACGAGAGGCGGGAGGCGGGAATCGGGAGGCAGTTTTGGCGGTCATATCTATGGAACAGGCGAGAGACATCCATGGGAATTTATCTCATTAGCATACGAATTCAATTCCAGCAGCAGGAAAAGAGACTTTCAGTTGAAAGGCCTTGTTAGAAAATCAGTCTGTCGATGAGCAAAATCATTGGGCTGAGAACAAGGGACAAAGGTAATTCTCCCGTGGTGTGCTACTGGAGTAGAATTTAGGGTTTCAATGGCCTAAGGAAAATCTGATAGGAAAAAGAACATCACCGTTGTTGGAATTCAAGCAAGCAGGTACAACACTCCCCATAGGGGTCAAACTCGGAGCATTAAAAAGGCAGCTGGTTCCGATGGTTATCAAAAAATCTCACAAGATATTTTTCTCAACGTGTGTTCACTAAATGCATTACCGTGCTTTCGCCCTAGGTTTAAATGGTATGACTAATAGACTTTTAATTCATGATAGAACTTTTATTTAGGTAAAGGTTAATACTCTAACCCAGGGGTGTCAAACTCATTTTAGGTAGGGGGCTTTCTGTCATTTTTACCCTTAGCAAAGTCCTCCAGCAGGCCACACTGGACTTGCCGGCCGCACGTTTGACCCCCCTGCTCTAACCAGAACAGTTCACTTTACAAGTTACTGAAAATCGAGGGCAACACTGGAAATGGAACAAATAGACCTGTCAAACCGAGTATACGTTCCTCATTGGTGGAGCCTTGTGTTGTTCATTCCAGCCTTGAAGCAGACTAACGTGTACGAACATGACAACTCTACGTACGTCACAAATTCTTTACACCTATGGAAGCCAGAAGAACTTGTATTGATACGTTTCAACACACGTGTGCCTGCAACCTGCTGTGAAGTCAGAAGCAGTGTTGATTGTGAGACATGCCATGGTTTTGAATGAGCCTCTCTAAAGTTGCTTCCTCCCTACGGGTTCCAGGACCAAAACAACACAAAGTTTGCAATGATCCACTCAGGAATCAGCAGGAGGGGGGCCACACGCACAGAGGATGTTTACTTCATAGTCTGGCAACCGGGATGCGCTGTCGCTATACAACACAATGTGCTGTATAAGTCCCAACTCCTTTCCTGTATTTCTATCTCCAAGTGAGCGTTTGTCTTGATAGAAGGATCTCAACAGTGTGAGCACTGTTCAAAAGCGTCTGTATGAATGCTGTGAAGAGCCTTTCAAGTGTCAGCAAACCATGTTCTTCACTTGCTAGGAGGAATGCAGCCTATTATCAATAGAACTTGGATAAAAGCTCCTGAAAGGCGCAGCACGGGGGGTACAGGAGGCTGAGGGAAGCATACGTGACCGCCCTCAAAGCCAGATCATCCGGATCCTCTTGTGCTCGTTGGAGAGACTTCAGCTCCAATTCAGACGGGGTGCAATGTTATTTGTTCCCCCTGTGTGAGGCGCTGACTTCACCAAACAGTGGTCGGCTGGAGCGGTCATGACCTTTGCCCCAGGTTGTTAGGAACTGCCAGAGCTGCGAGGCAGAAAGCCAGACACCATGGATACAGGGCCGCTGGTATCTGTGCTGGAACTATTTACTGGGAATTCGAAAGACTCTTCCACAGGATGCAAGCGTTTTTAAAGCACAGTGTTGATGGTGGTGAGGTCCCGTGTCACTGACTCCATTTCACAAGCATTCCAAGTGTGGACTGGCCGTCCTCGGAGGAGAGCAATGAATCAACTCACCAAATACACACTTCAGAGCTCTCAACCCGTTCAGTTTCTCTTTCAGGGTCGTCTTCTCATCACGCCAACACACCATCATTAAATTATCCGGTGAGAATTGCGGACGGGATTCCAATCCTGCATGTCCTTTTATGGCCCAAAAGCAGGGAGTTATTACACAAACTAATAATCACATCATGAACCACGGAGCAGAGCCACCTGCCCCCCTTCATCACACATAAAATCTCCCTTTAGATTGGACTTCTGTACTGGAAGATGACGGATCGCGTTGTTGTGTTGGACCATATGCAAGAAAAAAAAGTCAAGCAAATTTCAGTTTTAATGTCACTTAAACATTCAAGGATCCATTGTGACAGTGTGTTTCTGGCACCTGCTATCTTACATTCTCGAGTAGACACACAGGCTGCTAAATTTATTCATGTATGCAGTTCTCTCAGATTATCTTCTTAAACAGTCCTTAAACAGTTAATCCACTGGAATGCTTTCCCTTTGGCCATTGATATGTAAAATGTGTGATTGTTGTGCTTCTATAAAAAAGCAAACACAATCACTTTTTTTTTTCATATTCATTCTTTGCTTTGGGAATATGAGCTATATTCAGGCTTTTGTAACCTACTTTAAAGCAGTCTTTGCATTTAGTTTCCCACGGACAATTTAGTTGAATTGATTACAGTAACGATAAAATATTTGATGGGTAAATTGTACAGTTGGATTCAGAATATGTTTATTTACACGTTGTTGTTGTTCCTACGGCAACTTTATTTATTGTATTTTTCAGGGGTGAGAATGGTTTAAATGCTTTACACTAAATGATAGACACACAGGTTTGAATGCCTTCCTATGATTTCAAATTGAGGGAATCCACAACTGTTGTTGGCCTTGTCAACAAGGCCAACAACAACAAAGTTCCAACACACAGATTGATTCCGAGTGGCACTCAGATGCACCCACTCAACCATCTGAAATTCCTCTGGAAGTTATTTATGACCTATTCAGCTTATTTATACAATAAATGACATAGTTTGGTGTTTATTGTAAGGGACTGGCGCAGAGTTTTACTCTTTCCATACGCGTCACTGATTAAGTGTCTGAGGAGCTCGCCCCCTGCCTGCTAAGGCACTTACACTGAACTGCTCCTGATGGAAAACAATGAGCTGCTCACATGCTGACAGCAGCTAAATATACCTGCTTCTATCAAGAACCATTTGGCTGCATGTCAAATCCATTCAGTGCATTATGCACTAAGAGAAGGTTTCCTAAATCTGCTACATTTAAAATATATAATGATTACACAGTAATGAGATAAAAGTTTTTAGATGTTTCATGTCAGTTTCCCGCTACTGTAAAACCAGTTTTTTTTTCACCTCCGGTCAAACTGCAGCACTGAATAAATCACTCGTATTGTACAATTACAGATGTGGCTGAGGGCAATTTTCCCTCCTCTTCTTTAGAACGCAAAGCACAGAGGTGGCGGCCGCATGCCTGGCATGCTGCAACACATGTTGGACACGCCTGTCCCAGGGTGACTGAGTGTACAACCTCTGGAAAAGCAGTGGGAGGGAGGATTTACAGGGAGGGACACCTTTACAGTAATGTGTTCTCTCATTGCTGCCCCCTGTGAGCAGTTTGCCTTGGGACGTTTTGATTTCCATTTCACGTTGTCAAAGCGTTTTAACATTTCCAGCGTGAATCTCTCATCAGTTTGCTTTCAGTCGCTTGCTTCGGAAGAAGTGCACTCAGACAAACCACTCACCATCTGACATTTAGAATTTATCGTCCTCTCTCTGCCTCTAAACCAGAAAAGGCCAGTGAGCCGTGAATTCACAGGGCTCAATTCTTATTTGAGAAGAGCTCTTTGCTCAAAACAACCAGCATGATACACCGTTTCTTCTTCTTTGAGAAAAAAAGCTTCACACTGCAGAAAGCAGTGAGCCAGAAACACATACTGTAAGTCCCGCCAACATATTAGCTGGTTCTTGTTCACCAAATATGAGAAGTGATGTATATGTTTGAAATTGGAAAGTCGGACATTTGAATACATGTACTCACGCTAAGAATAACTGTTTTTGGTATTTTTCACTGTTTTCTGATTTGCAGGCAAAAATTGTCATTGTTCCAACTAACAATCAGTTCTTTTGTTTAATAATCTGCTGACTATTTTCTTGATAATTGGTCAATCGAAAGTTTGAGAAAATTTTGATGAAATACTACTATTATACTACTTATTTTTTTCCTTTCTGCTGCTGCTTTCCTCATAAAAGAAGTATCTATCATAAAAACTGTAAGGATTAATTCTTTGATTACTTTTCTTTCAATCAACTAATCAATGAATCGACTAACTGTTTTTTTAGTAGCGGTACTACTAGTAATACAGCCTAAAATAAATAAAAAATCCTCAGCTACGCTTGATGTTGTGGATTGCTTTCATGTATACAGTTAAGTCACATTCCTAAAGTTTAAAATGATTCTCAAAGTGCAGCTTGTTAGTAGTAAAGTAGTAAAGGTGTCCTACAGACTAGATGACCGTGCACATGTGAAGGGAAGATAATGTGAGTTAGCTGAATAAACAGTCAAATTCAGATTTAAAAGCTGCCCCGTTTCTGATAACTTGTGTGTTGTACTGTAAATCAATTTATTGAAACTTGGCCCGAACACCACCACAGGGAGCAAATACCCCAGGATTCCCCAATTATCCAGTTTCAGTCAAGTTGGGTCGCACAAAGAGAAAATACTTGACCTATTGCACTACGACAAAGCTGCTTGGGCTCGAATGGGTCGCCTTGGCAGGGGGCTCAGCGTGGCAAATGCTCCGGGACTCACCCGTTGCCAATTCCCTACACTCTCTAAGTGGCCAGAGGGCACAGAGGGACGAGATCTCACTAAGAACCATCTGCATTCATAAGGGTGTCTTACTTTTGAAGGAGGTAGGAGGCAAGCGTGTTTAAAACGACTGCAATCAGCCACAACCCGTGTGAACAAAAAGTGGTACAAACTCTATAATGTTCTACACTTTTTGACCCCTTAACAGACGCACAATACGATAAGTACGGGGGGGGGGGGGGGGGTGGGTGTAATTTTGTATAACTGTGAACATCATTTTCTTTGGGCAGCAACTAGAACAGTAGTGACTGTAAAACCCAGAAAACCCAGATTACGGATTATTATAAAACAGTGTCACATACCTGAATAAAACATCACAAAGTTGTCTGGGAGTCCATTTAGTTGTGCAGCTTCCCCAGCTGGAGTGATGACAACAAGAATGTAGTTGGTGTCTCGTCTTCAGATCCCTGGTGAGAAGCTCGTCATGCGTACACAGTTCATTAGCGATGACAATCTGTAGTGTTGCATTATGACAAACATTGCAATTCTTAGAGGGACACTTTTTGAGAGATTGGCTTTAAGTTGAGCGCGGGAAACTCTCTGAATAACGCCCAAAACTGTTGTGTCAACAACTGCGGCTATGACTAAAGTCTCCACGAGGTCGATCCTCTATTTTAAAAGGGACAGAGGAATGACTGCTGTCAGATACCATAAAGGCTCTACTTCTGATTGGCCACTGGAGGAAACACAGAGTCAGCCTCCTCATTAAAGTCACTTACAGTTGTTAAAGGTCAGTCACTGCTCGCTCATGCACTAAATTGCCATTTTCAAATATCTCAAAAGGATGGATTTCTGCTGAGTGGTCTCTTCTTCTTACCCTGCCGTCTGCACAAAAGGAAGGTGATACCGCTGAAGTCTAACTTCTCATTTCAATACACGCGTAACACTTTACAACAGGGTGGCTTGCATGCCCTCTTTTAAAGAGTCAGTGAAAGACACACAGCGCAACGTCATGCCGGTGTTTGTTCAAAGCGACACACCCATTCAAAAGTTCAATATCAGCTCTGTGAGTCTAACGCAGTCAACACCCACTGAGGAGGACAAAGCGTTGTGTATTTCACAGTTCCGGAGTTGAAACGTTCTGACATCCTTGACGAAGTGCAGGAATGTGGCGGGAGTGCATTCCTGGAGGTAAACACAGACTTGCAGGTATTGCCGGAACACTGAAGAACGAGCAACGTGATGCTCAAGGTGCGTGTTCAGATTCCCATCCTGTAGCTGTAACAGTCGAATGCTCTAGTAAATATACCACCTAAATGGAATGGTACGGATCCAGAACATTTGAGCACAACTGCAGCTTTAACTATGTCAACTGAGTCCAGTCTCACAATCTGAATATTATCATTCACTCAACTACTGGTGCATTTACTTGTATTCAGTTTGGATTTTCTTCCCACTATTTACTGCTATTTATAGACGAGTCCTTGATTAATCCAGACGTTTACTGTCAGATCAACCAATTAATGACAATGATCATTGCCATTTCTAATCTTGAGTTGACTTCACTGATAGTATATCCGTATATAATAGTACCTCCAGTATCTCTCTCTGTCTTTGGTTTAACAGTAACATTAAAAAGTACACAGGTTCAGCCAAAAAATATTTCAGTGACGGTCACACACGTGACACCCGTGATGCAGATGCATCTTTGCTTTATTCACTGGACTGCATTTACCTTTTCTTTCATGTCAACTGTGTACACACAGAATAAGCATTTCATTTCACGCTCTTTGGCTCCTCACATAAACTCCTATGTAAAAATAGACTTGTGTTGTCGTAGTTGGACTATGTTTTTGTTTAATTTTCAGGCATAACTAGGCAATCAAGGTTAATGTTAGGCCTTTAAAAATGGTCTCGTGGCAGAGCCCTTCAATATACAAAAGTAGAGGACTGCATAAGAGTTAGTGGCATCTAGCAGTGAAGTTGCGATCGCACCCAAACAATTGCAAACAACAGCATCAGTGCTGAAGCACCAAACAGAAGAGGAACCAAAGACTTGAGGATGCACCTTTATCAACTGTAACCGCCATACGAGAGGCGGGACACCCGCGCGTGCTCATCTGCACTAAAAGGCTGAGCGGCCGGTCTGAGCTGTGTCAACATGGTGTCAACACAGCTCAGACCGACTCAGATTACAACACAGTCTGTGGCTCAATTCTCTGCTCAGGTAGACATTACTCTACCACAGCAAATGGTTGTTTGATGCTTCTGAGCAGGACCTTCTACAGGGGAGAACATTGTTCAAGGACCACTTCTTAACGGTAACACCGATTAAGCATATTTTCCATTTTCTGAATCGGAGTTTATATTGGCCCAAAGCTGATGGTTGGGATCAATGAACACAATGCGCTTACGTTATCGGCACAAATGGTCGCGTTCTGTGGATATTAACGTTTTAAATTCAGTCTTGATGAGACTCTTTAACGATTGTAAAAAACACCAGAAAACTAAACTTACTTCCATCGACACGTATTCACCTTGAAGCTCTTCACTCTCAAGCTGTCCACGCCATGTCCCGTTCCCACAAGGTCCAAACTTAATTGTGTGGCTATAGACAAGAGGCTTACATTCCAATTACCACTTGAACCAGCAGTGAATACTGTGTGCTGAACCCTGACATTACTCTCCATTGAGAGAGACATCCAAGCACAGCTTTGAGATCACACATTTTCACCCATTATAAGGCCATTGTGCCGCAATGACCAGTAGTCCTGACCTCAAGATGTGTTTACGTTCTGGCTCAAAGCACTTCACCGCCGAGAAGTGAGATCTGCAGAGTCCTCTCTACATTTAAGTGTATTTTTTTTTAATACAAGCGATTCTATGGCATATAGAAAAACAATGCGGCCAAAAAGAAAAACCATTTACCCAAATATTTTAAGGGTCTTACGCCAACACACTGCAATGTATTTATATCAATGTAAACAGCCCCAGTGGTGGTTCATGGTGACGCCCTATGTTTTTGAGCTACACGGAATACATGCATGCACACAGTGCGGAAAAAAATCCCAGTTGCCATGGTAATGGATGTATATTTTACCCCTCCTGTGGTATAACAATGCCCCCTAGTGACATCTCTGCTGGCTCTACTCTCCGGCGAAGCCGCAACAAAAAGCTGTTTGAAATAATTAAACAAGGCTTTAAATATAATTTTGGAAGTTATTATGCACATTCAAACATTATTGGATGTTATAGAACCTGACAAAGAATTGAAGAAAATGAGACGTTCATTTATATAACAGCAGATGATATGCACGTTATACCAAACCTGTATTACAGCGTCTACCTCGTGCAGTAGATGAAGTAATGGCCAACCAGCTGCACCTCAACTCCTTCTCGTGATGTTTGTTCTTGGTTGTAGTTTTATTCTAGTGTTTCTACTGCTTCCGTTGTGTGTATATTTTATCTATCGGAGCTAAACACTAGAGGGAGCTTTTGGGTAAATTTGAGATTTCCCTAATGCTCTCTGTTAAGATATTTGTCATCCACCAATTGATTTGACATGCAATAAGATATTCTACTTAGTCAACTAATCTACTGACCTTGCAGTTCACCCAAAACAAGTCTTAACCGTAGCCTTGCAGATTGAATAAAGGACAGGGGGACTCCCTGGTGGCTCAGTGCTCTAAGAACCACTGATTACTCATCTCATCAACCTTGTGACATCCCTAGTGACCTTCTATTAACTACCTTTCTTTCTGTGTCGTGTTCAGGGCTAACCAGAAAACATCTAAGTACTCAATTTAAAAAAATCCCAACTGTTGTAGTGACCTTCAGATAGTTGAAGGAAGGTAGGTGACGCTGAATGCAAAGACGACAATGTGTAAAGTGGATAAAATGAAGAAGATAACTTTTTAATTTCAAGGGACTAGGACACATTAAGGTCAATACTGAAAAATATAATTAGAAAATTATTTTGATGAGTGGCTTTCTTTTGTGAATGGCAGATGTAAATCACTTTTGGTGCAAAATATGTTACAGTGAGTAAAGTGTAAGCTTGTATTTATTAAACTG
This sequence comes from Gasterosteus aculeatus, assembly GCF_964276395.1. Taxonomy (NCBI): domain Eukaryota; kingdom Metazoa; phylum Chordata; class Actinopteri; order Perciformes; family Gasterosteidae; genus Gasterosteus; species Gasterosteus aculeatus. The sequence continues at coordinate 12,920,064 of NC_135689.1, read as the reverse complement.
CATCTTCTTTTGACCGACTAGCATTGAGATGGTGACCAGCAGCACTTGAAGGATTAAAGAGAGCTCAAGGCTGAACCACTGCTCCCTCTAGAAATAATCCATTTTTAGTTCCTTTGAACGGAGGGCTCGCATGTGGGCACGTTGAACTGAAAGATGTCAGGGATCTTTCCCTGCACGCATTACTTTCAGCAGAATTCTCAACATCTGCCTGCCTCGCACAACACAGGTGTTCTTTGCAGCTTCTCTTCCGACCAACCTTACCTTGCAGTGTCGCTTTCACGAGAGTGCCAGAATGGAATAAAGGGGTGTGGACAGAAAGGAGATGTGATGTGCAGAGCAATCTTCCTCCTGAAGAAGAAGAATGCTTCAGAGAATACAAAACATGTGTCTGGTACCGGTGGAGAATGCTACTGCATGCATTTTTTATGACTGATCGTATTGTGTACACTGCGCTGCCAAAATCAAAAGCCTCATGATACATTTCAGTTGTAAGGCCAATGGATAATCTCACATTTAGTGCCCAACAAGAGGAAAGCATTGCAATGGGTGCTATATAGACATGAACTGGGAAGAAGTGGTGAATGATAAGTGCAATCAAATACAGCTGGTGTCATTTATTGATTCAAAACCCAGTGGGGCATCTGTGAGAGTGTGTGGAATATCAGTGCTCAATGTTCTGTCAGTTTTAAATGAAGCTCGCGAGACTGTTGGTGCCCAAGGTCTGTTCAATAAAGTAAATGCATGTGAAAATTGGGAATATGTGACTACGGGTTGGATTTATGCTTAATGCTGCTATTCTGGACTCTGCGTTGGATATGTGTATGTGTGTGAGAGAGAGAGAGACAGAGGAATAGAGATAACATGATTTACCGTATGTGTGTGTGCATATCAACATCCCTAGCTGTGATATATATATATATATATATATATATATATAACAAGTTATTCTACAACATCAACCTGTGTTACGTGACTCAAGAAACTGGTTCGTACAAACAGGTACATGAAGCTTTTTTCTGCTGAGCGGTTCAGATTCACAGTTTTTGAAAAGGTGCAATATGTCGGTTCATAGGAAAAGATCCATTCTCGTTTTTTGCAGATTGTTGCAGAATCTAGGCCTTGTGCACGTCTTTGTTCAATAATAGCTGTGAAAGACTCGTGATTCGTTATTTCTAAAAACCTGCGAAAAGATTTACATAAAAGTTTTAGAAACTATTGAAAGCACATTCAAAGTAACATGTATGTAATGAAGCTTAATAGACGTAGGACTTCATTTTAGTTTTCTACATTTTACATTAGCGAACTAAATGACAATAACAACCCACCTTTAGCTTTGCTACTGAAACAACATTTTACCTTCATGCACTTGTTATATAGATTTTCTGTTTAATGTACACTCATAAGTCAGCATGTTGACCATCGAGGGATCCTTTATGTTAATTAACATGTTTGAATAATTCATGTGTTTGACAGATGTGTTCGCTTTTAACCAGCTAATGATCATCCAGGAAAATAACAGCCAAGCAGATCCGTTGCTGTTCATCGGGGCCATACTAACAAAACAATGTCACGTGTCACCAAGAAATGTGTAAGTTAACACTTGAAAACTGCAGAGTAATCACTAGTTGCCAGCTGTTGGTTCATTGTGTTTTTTGCACTTTATTGGTTTGACAGACGAGACCATTTTCAGTTGTGTGCCGCATGTTGTGTGTGGATATTAGGATCTAATGCCACTAATATACACCTTTAACAATCAGCCCTGATCATTTGTGTTTCTGTACACAAGCCAATTACGCCTGTAGCTTTTAATGTATGCTGAGTGCAGGGGGTCGTTGTGTCATCGACAAGTAGGCAATGCAAACATTCATTAAGAAGAGACTAACCTACAAGAGGAAAATCCATACTGTGCTGTGAACCTTGGACCAATACACATCTATATCCCAATAACAGCATAGATCTTTTTTTTATTGAACACTTGAGAACAATATGTTGAACCAAAGGCCAGCAGCACAGATGCAGCCTGGCTGCATATCCATCAGGTGGGCTTTGGTTTTCAGGAGGCCTCTGCGGAGAGGAGGACAAGTACGAGAGACAACAGGTCGTTGTTTGTTGCTGGGTTCACATATATTTAAGCCTCTAATGCTCTCAAAATAAAAGTAAACACAACTTCCAACTTCCTCCTTTTTCATGAAGGAGGCAAACATTTAATTCAAAGTGGCACCCTAAAGAGCCAGGCGGCAATTGTTGGGTTGAACAGGTTTGGTGAAGCTGGAGAATATTTTTGGGGGATTTATCTTTATCAATAAAAGATTTTCACAGTCATAGAGGTTTTCTCACAGTTCCTGGAGCCATGTGTTGAATTACAATAGCAATGTCTCTTTGCAAGTTGTACGAAAGATGTCTGCGTGCAGTTTACTCAAATAATGTTTGTTAAAATTGTTTGAGCAGCTTTACGGAAATTTAAGCCCAGTGAGACACAACTTTTGGAGATGGCCGCTTTTTTAACGATTCCTTCACACAGCCAAGCACAGCTAGAGAGCATCTCAGGTAATTTTCAAAATAGAAAAATCATTTTCTTTTAAACAATGTTTTCCCTGTATGCCGCACGCACAACATCTGATTCTTTTTCAACCTGTTTAACACAGCTGTGCTCAGTTTAACATTTATTCTTTTAATATCGTTTCCATATTGTTCGATTTTTTTAGCAATATTTTATAGATTAGCCAACTGACCCATGAAGGTTGCATTTTCAAGGAAGGTGTTTTGCAGTGTTGCAGCAAAAAGAGCCATGAATTGCAAAGTGGGTGTTAAGCAGTAAATGTGTTTTGTTTTATGCTGTCACTCATTTTAGAGTGTTGGGAATTAAAAGAAAATGTTACAGCTCACTTATATGTCAAAATAAAACACTGCAATCAAAACAAATAAGCAATTTTTGCAACAAAGTTACTCACCCCACTGAGTCTTGTAACTCATCATTTGACCAGGAATGCTCAACCACACGTTGCCCGTTTGACTTTTGTAATTCTAAAACAGTTGTTAGACACACCTTTCAGAACTAAAAACCAGTGTGTTTTTTGATTCATTCTGCTATTGAAAAACTGTGTTATAATTCAATGTTAAGTTTGACTCTGTTTGTGTCTCTGGCTGACAGATTTGTGCGGTTCTGTCTGAGGATTGGAAGCAAAAAAACACTCACCCAATCAATGATCCAATAATCTGCACCTGGAATGCAATGTGAAAACACCTGTAACCAATTAGATCCATTAGAAATCAGTACTTGAACACACAAAAATGAAGATAGATTTTGAAATGTTGTAATTCCACTATACTTCATATAAAGCATATTGGAATATATATGTAAATTGCAATTTGCAATCTTCAAAAACTCAAACCCAGGCTGTATCATTAAAGTCTCTTAGACTAAACACAGCAGTGTAGAACTGGTGACAAGATATATCTGTTCTCCAGAAATAGAATAAAATGTGAGCCTGCAGCCGATCAAAGACCATGCGTGATTGTGTAGATTCATGCAGCTTCAAGTGAGAATAAAAATTGCCAATCTCGTGAGAAGTAGGCCGACCTTGAAGGTTCAATAGCTTTATTGATTGCATGTGTCGGACAACGTAATATTGTGCAGCAAAATGTAACACTGCAAACAACTTTACTCACATCTACTTCATACACACATACACACAAGATGAGTCTGTGGAACGCTGGTGTAATGAGAACTAAAATATTTATAGAAAATGAATATTCTGCTGAGAGTAGTTTTGTATCATCCCCCACAACAGTTTTACAGTTAAAACAGTTATAGCTGCTTAAATAAATGGAGGAGCCGCAAAACCGACACATTGGGGAAACCTCCCTTCTCGGTCTCTTCTGATACAGAGAGTTTCCGTTATGTAAAAGCATGATATACATATTTATCTCTTCTTCGTGCTGTCAAATCAGTGAATACGAGAGCGGGGAAGACGTCCTGTCAGAGGATTCATAACACATGTGCCATTTAACCATCACCTCTTCCCAGCCTTTACCACACTGAACACCTCTCCTCTGCCCCCCGACTGAAACGAAAGCATTAAAGCAATTTGGATTCCCTTATGTTGCCATTGGCAGAATTTATAACCAAATGAGCTGCACTGAAAATGCCTGCTCAGAGTGACATGAGGACGTGGGCAGTAATGTGCTGCCACCTGCTCCTTTCCCAATGTTTCCTGCTCGGCAGTGTCAAGGCCACAGGCAGCGAGTCTAATTCTGTCTGCGCTGCGAATTCAAGATATAGGGACCTGTTACCTGGGCAGTAAGGTTGGCCCAGAGGTAGAGATGCAGACAATCAACAAAACTACTGTACGGTTGATTCCTGGCACTGGGTAAGAAGCGTTTTGCACCCCATCAACTGCAAGGAGGTTGCTGTTACCGACTACAAACCCTGCTTGAGAGCCCTTGAGTAAAACTGTAAAACGCAAATTACTGAGAGGGTGATGTAAACCTAACAAGAGTAAGCGTAAGAGACTGTTTGGCCTCTTTGTGCCTCTTTCAGCTGCCTCGCGCTGGCTGGAAAATTAATGGTAAGAACTGTATATTTTCATATCTCTGGTAGAAATAGTTTAGCTTGCACGTACTTCTGGTTGATATTCAACTTCTCAATGACTCACTTGTGTGAAGCTGCGTTTTTGTTTTAACATTCTGTGCATCACAAAATGCTAGAATTCGAAAGGGCACTTCTCCAAAAAAAATATATATTCCACACACAGGAAAGCTGCTCGGGCAAAGAGAAGCAGCGGTCACAAGTAGACCCTCACTTACGCCGACTAAAAGACACTTAACGGGACATTGGCTTTATAACACACACAAACCACAGCCACGGTGCGGCCATGGAGTTGAATAAACAGGTTTTAACATCATTTATCACAGCTGACCATCGGGGGTTTTACCAAATTTGACTGTATTTTGTTGCATGAACATGTATTCATTTAAAGCAATCAAAAGTAAATGCAGTCAATTACTTGATATCACGTAATAAAAATGTACTGGACATGATTGTAGCCTCTGTTGTGCAGCAGAGGTGTTGTAAGTGCAGGGACATTATGATCCAGTTTAGGCTATCACCGCATTTCCAATAAACCACATTGCTTCCTGTTGCAAAGGAGATGGCTGCTGTTCACTCCCCCAGGCATTACCCTGGATTAGTTTGTTCGGGAGAGCTAAAGCTGATAATGGATGGAGTAGGTGTTTCATCAGTCTTTTACTCACACCACCATCTGTTGGAGCAGGAACCTTTGGCTGAATGAATACCGTCCTGTCCATCCTCGAGCCATGGCCGTCCTCTTTGTGGCGTAAATGTAGTGTAAAATAGGATTCCAGTGCACAGTGACTCGCAATGTAAATCCAGTTCAAAGCTACGAGGTTTCCAATTCCTTGTTTGTTCATCCATCTGGCTTTTTGGGACATGGATGTTTCAAATGTAGTGTTCAGTGTCTATGACTTGTCCCGGCTAACATTGACCGACTGTTGAAATTTGAATCTAAACAGCTCTGCGGGAAACGCAAAAGCTTTCAGCTCGACAAAACTGACATTCTTGTACAATAAGTAGTCAGAGTCAACAAGACATGATGTGTATGTGAGAAATATTACCAGATCTCACTGCCATTGTGAGAAAACATGAGACATGGATACAATGTTTGGGTTAGTTATTGCCTTTTGCAGACATGTAATTCCAAGGGTGTAACCATGGTTTAGACATTGGGGGGGGGGGTCCGCTGGGCGCTACGGTCGACGGGGAGGGGGCCACTACGAGCGGGCACTCAGAGAGTCCCGGGGCGTTTCGCTTAACAGCCGGTTCATAAAAGGAAGGAAACATAAATTTTACCTATTTTCTGTAGTATATTGGGGGGGGGGGCAGATTGGTATTTTCTCAATATTGGGGGGGGGACACTACCCCCGCGAAGGGTGGGTGGTTACGCCCTTGATTCAGTAGAGTAAACTGCACTTATAGTTTACTAAATGTAAAAAGACAACGAGCTAAACTAATTGAAGACTGCGTGGAATACTCACTGTGACCGTTAGTGTGTAGAGTGTTAATTCAATTCATCGGTACATCAACCTGATTTCTTAAATATGACCTATGAAGATGGATGGCTGGACAGACAGACAGGCAGATAGATAGATGGATAGACGAATAGCTGGATTGATTGATGGATTGATGGATGTATTAATTGATAGATGGATGGATGGATGGTGCTGAATTCACTGGAGTTCCGCTGGGTCACACCTCTCAAGATGGTTTCTTATTGCAGGTCTCTTCTGCACCCAAGCAAATGTTACTTGATTGACCTACAAGGAGGATTTATCTCAAAGCGGATCCCCCCCTGTCAGCAACAGTAAAGAGTTAATTCTTGATCCCCCAGTAATGGACCTCCACAGCCCTGGAATTGCATTATGCAATAAAAGGTATTCCTGCTCATTAGTCTTCTATGCAAGCCTGCTGTAAACCGCCTGGCTAATGAACAATACCAGAAACTTTAAAATAATGAAATCAACAAGGGAAACATACTGGGAAGATAAGGAGGAGCGGACATCCTTGTGAGTGTCTGTGCGATACATTTAAGTCAACTAGAATCAATGGAAAGAAGGAAGAGAAATTGTCATCTAAAAAAATATATATATATCACAGCAAAAGTGAGAGAGATATAACTTTATGTATGTGAAGCAATGGCTGTTACATTTTTCATGAAATAATAAAGTAGGCTATCGTGTTTCCTCCAGTCCTGACAAATTCACAAATTGCCTTCCATTTATGTGTGTGCCAAAGTGTGTGTGTGTGTGTGTGTGTGTCCTATTTATATAAGAGCCTCCACTTTCTTCAAATCCACACAGTTTTGCCCACAAAGCCTGCAGGAATTTCTGTCAGGTGTGCAGTCAAGAGTTGAGCAATGTTCTGTGATGAAGAAACATCATAATTAACATCTTAAATCCCATTTGAAGTGTGCACATTTGAGATTTCCTCCGCTACTTGGTTGAAAATTGCTGGGTTTCGCTGTCTGTTTACCGACCTGCAGAGTGAGCAAATTATGCCGTGATGTTTTCCTCTGAAAAACTGGGTTAAACATGGGGGTCGCTGCATTGTGCGATAAGCACAGATCTTGCAACCATTTGCACTTTTCTTTGTGCTTTCCCCAAATTAGGCAAGCTAGTAGTACAGGGGAATTTATATTGAGACCTCTGAATGGTTTAAAATAAGACCTAATGACTTTTGCAGCTTAACACGGGCATTGGAGGCACAATGCTTATTGCAATCATACACATACGCACACAATGAAGGAAGTAATACCTTCGGGGGGATGCTATTAAGATGGTTAATCCGCGGGCCTCAGGAGGTGCAGGATAAAATATTCCTGGAGGAAGCTTTTCACAACAAGCTCCTAGGATCAAGTGCATGAATAAATTACAGGCATAATTAAAGGAAATGTCAAATGGCTGCTGTATGGAGCATTATTAACGATGCCCTGGCCATGTGAAGGAACCTCGGTCTGAAATAAGGGTGATGAATGTAGGTTTAATGGGGCTCCTTGTAGACGAAGGGACTGCAGGACCTACCACAATGCAGTTCTTCACCGAGGCTCAGTACACATATTGAACTGACTTAGATGTTCACAATGAAAACTTGGCTGTAGTAGTAAAGAAGAGGGATTCAGCCTTTGTGAGTAAGAGAAAAATAGACATAAAGAGTGAGACTAAGTGTAACAGTTGTCTGATTGATAAAGTGGGGAAGCGAGTTGGTAGAAAGAGCATTTTTCTTTTCCAGTTGTGTCATGGGAAATACATCCTTTCACCATGAAGTAAAGCTGTCAGCGGATGCTTATCAAACACAGTGAAACGTCAGCTTTTGCAACTCGGTAGCAACCCAATTTCTTTCAGTTGGCGAATGCAGTTTCTGCTTTTTGTCAAGCCCAGCAAAGTCAATATTCTTTGCCAGAATCCCAGAATCACACGTTTGTTTCGGCGTAATCTGCACAATATACACTTCTTATTTATCCAATCAGATAAGAGTAGGGAAGAAACTTTAACAGGAAGGAAAAAAGAAAACCCCCTCAGGAAGAACAATAGTTGACAAAACCCTCTTCCGTGATCAACTGACATGTATTATTTGAGGGGTAGACAGAGAATACAGAAGTGGCAGTTTCAGCATTACAATATAAAGAAAAAAATGATAATTAGTGGATACTGAAATAAAGAAAAATATTCAATATATTGAAAGAATTTCAGACAAAATGTAGAATGTTTGGAATACTGTGGATCAACAATGCACTATTGCAAAATCTCAGATGAAACATTCCCCTCCTATTGCACAATATAAAAAAACAATGGCTCTGTTAAATACCAGCATCCTGCAACTGAAGCAGCAAAGTTAAATTCAGCCAGCGATGTTTTTCCTGCTGTGACCAGTTAGACATTTCAGCAAAAAGGGACAGAAAGGGAGAAATGTCAACATGTCACCATCCTTTTTTAAATCTGTGTTCTAACCGCAGGTACATGCTCCATTTCCATTACATTTCAGTGAGAACAAGTGTGGGTTTTTTGTGCAGTGGGCGGCACAGTGAGAAACAGGTTACGTTGTTCCCAGTCAGTCTCTTCCAATAATATAACTAGTCGGAGCAATGTCACTCACAAGCCCACAACCGTACACCCTCTAGCAACCAAAAGAAAAGGCCCACTCGTGCATTTTGAGCCATTCTAACACCCCACTCTGCAGCTGTATGTATTTAGACACTTGCAGCTCACGTCTTGGTACATGTGCGCTTCAGTCACAATTTTTTTATCCACTGACCCGATATATTATAACTGGCAACCCTCCAAGCTCATGAGCTCACACATGCCGATATTATGTGGCCTAGTATGAACAGCCTGGTGAGTAATAATAATAGTGAGTGGTGAGAAAAGCAATCAAGAGCCAAGTTTTTTAGGAGTTAGTTTTAGAAACAATAAGCTCTCTCATGCAGAAAAAGGTCTCTTTTACTGTAAAACCACCAAGTGTTCATGTCCTAGCTGTCCCATCTGTTTACCTTCTCCTATCTGTCTTTCTGAAAAGCTGAAACGGGTTCCTGTCTATTGTCAGATGAAATCCACAGCACAATAAGACGTAAACTTGTCTTTTTAACCAAAATAAGCCGATGTTTCAACTCATCTAATCCATGGAAACGCTCCAACTGCTTAATTAATGTGACTTTTACTCCAGGAGGCCCAGACGCCTGAAATAGCCCCAGTTATCACCTCCACTGCTGCCAGTTTGGTCTGAAGAATAGCTTATAGGGATTTTAATATTTCACTACAATATCACTGTGTTTCAGTTTTATACACTGGATGATTTGGACTAGAAGTCCAATAAAGGGCCACTGGGTTCGGCCATATATACTCACAGTATCCGTCTGTGCACCTTGCCTTTGTATTCTAATTACATCTCGGACGTTGGCCTGGAGGAGCCAAACATAATCTAAAGAAATTATCTTTTTCTTTTTTTTTTTGCAGACCCCTGTTGTCTAAACCCCGCAGACAAGCAATGGAACGTGAGATACGAACGAGCCCGCGGACCCAATTAACAACCGGCGAATCACCGGGACTCACAGTTCCAGCTGCCGCGCTGCGGTCTGACGGAAGGGTGCGCAGTTTCCCCCCGCCAGGTGCGTCCCCCCCACCTTCCTCCCGCAACCTTCCCATCCCCGGCGCGCTGCTGCTTTCTGGCTGCTCCGCCGTGCATGCCCACTTCTCCTTCTCAGGAGCAGGAGGAGCTGACTTGATGCGCATAATAAATCCACCCTTTGCATGATCTTCCTTTCCGACCAACGCGCGTTGGATTTGAGAGCGTTAAAACACCGGCGAGGCTCGAGCCTCAAACTGGGGATGTTTCAAATGTGATTCAACGCGGCAAACAACGTGGGTGTCGTGTGCGTGCGTGCGTGCGTGTGTGTTTGCATGTTTGGCTTTTTTTGTGTTGCTAGGGAGTGGAGGAGAATATGAAACGCGCGTGTTCATGACTGACCACCGGCTCGATTCTTCACCTGTATGAACGACCTTGCGATTGTGACTGATTTTTTTTCTCTCTCTCTTCTTCTCCTAATAAAGGTTTTCCATGGAGGATCACTCTGTCGCTTTTTCTGCCGGGGCTGGATTTGATTTCTGCTGGTCTCAAGATATTTCAAGATAAGAGGTAAGACGGCGCAGATACCAACAAACACCGATGTGTGAGCGCGCTTGGCTACTGCGAACGTGCCCAAATACAGAACGCTGAATTATTTCCACAGTGACTATTATTTGCTTACAATATGATTTGACAGCGGCGGGCTCACGTGTCGGCCTGTTTGCTCCCGCTGTCCCGAATTGGACCATTAATCCCTTTGATAATAATTATTTGGAGTAACGTGACGTGCCCTCCCAACTGCAGCCAATTCCTCCACACGAGGGTAGTGTGATTTTGGAGAGGCACGCTTTCAGACGTGGGCGCGTTGATATATATATATTTTTTTATAATAAGGAGCGGATCCTTTCTGGCTCATCCGTGCCTTTCTTTGTCAAACTGGTGAATAGATGGTGTTACATTACACACATGTGTATCCCCTGAACTGCTCCCTGCTGGTGCAGCCTTGGCTTCGCTTCACCTCACCCTCGGAAATGTGTTGCTACAGGATATCAGGCAAAAAAAAAACACAACGCATTGGTGCGATGTGGTGCTTTATGCTCAAAAAGCTTCAATGTACAAGTGCACCAGAGGACCTTATTTCAAATGCATCAGAGAGAAGAAGGAGAAAAAAAAGACACCCAGCAAGCCTCGAGAAGTGTCACATTAATGATTTGGCTGTATACGCCTACTGAGATACAGTAAGTGTAGAAGGTGCACACACACACACACACACACACACACACACACACACCATTCCTTCCCTGCAACATTCACCAGGTAATTGCATACTGGTATGCCACAATGTCAGTTGGAATATCTGTGATGAATGCAGCTCAGGCCTTCGAACTAAGTACACTCCCACTCTGCCAGCTGGGCTATTTGTTCAACCAGCGTGTTATTTGGATGCAGGCGGAGTGAGATGGAGGGGGTAGATATCGTGATTATACATTATTTAACCCAGTGGTATCTTGGAAGGGAAAGGATCCCTCTGTGATTGAGATTGATTCACCATGTAATGCTTTCTCACCTCCTCCTATCAGTATCATCGTTAACACCATTATCCATTCGAGCAAACTGTGAGTGTGTGTCCATGATGGCTTGTGTACTTTGCGTGTGCACGTGTGTATAAAATCGAATGCGGTGTGTCCATGCAAAGCACTGAGCGACCCGCTCTTCCTCATGTATCACTGACATAACTCTTTCTAATGTTGCGACTGTGAATGATTTATTAAATCTAAGTAAAAAAAGAAAAAAAGGACTTATCGCATCAGCTGTTAGACGGTGGCCGAAACACCGTTACAACTGCCTAGTCGACGGTAGTGTAAAACCCACTGTACCTTCTTCCACGCGCCAATCCTCAGTCCCGAGGTGGCAGCAGTTTGCACACTCTTAGCCTATCACTGAGGTTTGGCATGCAGGACTCGTCTTGAGAGGAAGCGTACCAATCCAATTTAGCAGACTCTGGGTGGAAGAAGAAAGGGTCGAGCACACATGAAAGGTAGGGAGGAAAATTCTGGTTGAGACCCTACGTGTCCGATTTGACATCCAAGCAGCTGACAAACAATTAGACCCTCAATAAGTAGCGCTCTGAACTAGACTGGCCCCAGGATTAGGCCACAAATGAGCCGCACATCACGGCTTATGTCTTCCAAATGGAAAGCCAGTGTGTGTGTGTCTGTGTGTGTGTGTGTGTGTGTGGAGGAAGGGTGTTGTAAGCTTCGTTCACGAGGTGAGAAAGTGAGTTTGGTGTGTAGGTGTATGGGGGCTGTGTGACATTTAGCAGATTGGCGTTATTATCTGTCTCTGCCCTTAATACAACTTGAACACCTCTTGAAGAATAGTGTGTGTGTGTGTGTGTGTGCAGACCCGGCTTGTTTTTGCGCATGCTTTTATGCAGTGTAACACTATAGTACATTGATCTGCATACACCCGGCCTGCACACGTGAATGCGTGCGTAACTGCTGTGTTATAGCCACTTCCCTGTCCGTAGGTATACGACATTTCATAATTGCGTCATTTCTCGCTCAGTCGCACACAAGAAGTTAGTGCATCGCAATCTGCGGCACATGTTAGAAGCAGACAGACCCTTGCCCTTGATTATGGCCCCGGACGCCGTGGCTTCCTCATCAGGCTGTCTTGATTCACCGCAGCATGTGTCTCCCCACATGCTGCGGTGGGTGAAATCTAATTGATTGGATGGCACCCAATTCCCAGGTCCAAGCCTCCTCAGGCAGCCAGAGCAAATCCGTGCAAAGTGAAGGATGAGCTTATGCGTTGGTCGCCCCCCCTCTAATAGATTGGCGAGGGCTTCTTCCCACATGCCTCCGGTATCACCCTCAGACATCTCTGACTGCAAGTACGGCCAAAGCCCGGCACAACGTGACACTTCCTGGATCTCCGCTGATCCGAGTTTTGAGAATGGACAGAAATAATTAGACACGTCCTGCACCGAACCCCCGCATCCGATCTGTCGTAGCTATATTTACACTACTGAAAACGCTCGCGTCCCCTGTCTTCTGCTGATGGACGATTGCGAGACAGAGTGTTGAGTGGGACCCAAAATATTGGTGTTTTGTCTTTTACAAGAGAGTCGTTGTTCCAACAGGTCAAGCTCCCCTGTCTCAGGGAATACGAGTGCCATTTCAAAGCTTATTGGATGAAAGTCTCATTTGCCCTTGGTGGCCAAAGATGACGTTGCCATGGAAACAGCTTCTACTGTTATCAATCATCGACTGTCTGGCAGGTAAACCACCTTTTTATATGAGTAATGATTCTTTCCCGTTTGGACATTTACAGTTGCGGAATGAAAGCTGAAAAGGCGAAAATCACGTCAGCGATGATAGGAGGGCCCAGGTTTAAAGGGCCACTCCTTAGTATTGACTTCCATTCAAAACACAGAAACAATACACTCAACTGTCTTCTTCCCTTAATTAACACAAAGCACAGGTCAAAGAATAGGATTAAAACGTATCGAAAGAATTTACATTACATTGCATTTTACCGATGGGTGGTTGATCTTCAAAATATTGTATTCAAAAAGAGTTGTTGTTTTAATTTATAAGAATGACATCCTGTCAATATCGGTTATCTGGATAGATTCTTTGCCCGCACATAATATGAAACGTACACTATTTAGTCACTTCCCATTTTCAGTTATGCCTAATCTCCCAATGTGAGAGACTGTTAGACACAAATAGCCTATTTGCTTCGGAAGAACAGCGAGTTATGTCGGCCAAACTTTATCAAAGAGACCCTTTTTTTGTATTGTTACACTCTGGCGGTTGCTGTTTCTCTGACAGATTGTCTGGACAGCGGATCCTACCATGGTCCAAGATGGAGGATGGAGCCGGGGGACTTGTTCATTCCTATCGACTCCATAGAAGAAGAAGCCACTCTGACCTGTGACGCAAAGGGAACGCCACCTCCTCAGTACAGGTAAGACCGCTTTCAAAGAAGTTCGTTAAAGCAGTAAGACTTCCATTTTATTTATTATTTATTAGTAATAAACCAAGTGGAAGTCAATAATTGTAGTGTCCGTCATAAAACTGGATTACAGAAACGCAGTTGGCATTAACATAAAGTGTCTTAAGAAGACCGTGTTTAATGCAAACTGAGTGCAGGAAACATAACTTTGGGGTGTGAGGGGACATTACAACCTACTCACAACACCTATGACTAATAGGTCGTGTGATCGTAATATGGCATGAGGGTTGATCCTCTCCTGTTTTTAAAGCATGCTGATCTAACTGTTCAGTTATTTGCATAATTCCCTTCAACCAATGGTCAGTCTTACAATATTGATACTAAGGTATTTGGTAAAAAACATTGTGATATATGATTTTATTCATAATCCCTCCAGAAGAAATGTGAATAGTGTGGTTGAAGAAGAGATTTTTTTATGCTTTGAGTTGAATGATGAAAGGCTCTTGGAAACGGCTGTGAATACGAATTCATATATAAAGATTTATGTTCACGTGGAATAGGCAGACGCTTGCTCTCCTTTTCCTCTTCTCCCAATAAGACTGGGAAGCACATAGACACTAGCAGCGGCGCCAATATGGCTCTACTAACTCGCAGCATCTTAATGCATCTTTAAATCTCTTCCCATAAGACGCTGTGAGATTATTGCAGGTGTGCTAGACGGCAGTTTGCCCTCGCTGGCGCTGAACACAAGTGTCTCTCTGGCGTTCAACAGTGGAGTTTACTGCGGCACAGACGAGCCGGGCGGCCGCGGCGTGTAGTACGTGCGCTCATTATTTCAGGATTTTCCCGTTCCCTCCCTAAGACCATGTATTTCCACGCAGCGATTAAAGGTGAGATGAGCGTGTTTAACGTGTCGTCTTGACAAGCCGGCTGCGCTGGGCTCTGCGCGTCCTCAACACCTCTCTGGCTCTTCTCTTGAAGTGTAAATAGGCTCACACGTCTGCCTCCCCCTTCCTCTCTTTTCTCCCTTCTCTCTGCCAATCCTGTCACTCACAAAGAGATGAAACTGTCATTGTATGCACAGCGTGGCGGGATAATAACTCACGGGAGACAACCACATGTTATGGACAAGCATCTTCTCCTCGGCGGGTAATAAAAAAAAAAAAAGATGCATTTTATTTATTGTTTTAAATCCAAACAGAGGGTGTCATGCTCACCTTTGCTTGACTGGAGATTAGAAGCCTGAGGGCCCTGAGCAACAGGATGATCCAGAACGCCTGAGTTTCTATGCGCTCAGTGGTTCAGACGACGCGTGTTCACCAAACAGGTCTCTATTCAATCACCCGTCCAATGCGGGAGACAAGGGAAAAATAAACGTGGCGACTCTTGGATAAAGAGCTGAATGCCGTTAAGTGGACGCAGGCATCTAAACACACGTATGGATGCATCATTAGCAGAGCCAACCCCATTCAAGATTTATCGTACGGACGGGTCTCTCCAACTGTATAGCCGTAACAAATGGGGTTAACCCCAATAAATACAGCAAAACTGCTAACAACTGCAAGTGTCTGAATATGGCAGTAAGCACTCATCAACTTTCCATGGTTGGACTTGAAAGCTTTTTGAAAGTTGGTCATTGTGGCCTGCGAGTCTTTCATTTCCACTTAAGTCAAGTAGAATAGCAGAAGGTGGCTGAAGGAATGACTTGTTATTGTATATGCTTTGAGAGGCATGATAGAACATTCTTGAAAAGTGCTGTGTCCTTGAACTCATCCGCTCTCCCTCTTTTGAAGAGCCTTTACAAAGAGATGAGTGTTGTGGTTGAAGAAATGTTTTTCTTGCTGAATAATGGCGCTTGCTTAACTCAATTTATTCATCTGTTTTTAAGAGTTCTTTTAAGTGCTTCATTCATTTGATATCGTAATCTTAACCTGCTTGTCTTTTATTTTAAAGGATGGATGTGATGGAAGGTGAAAGAGAGCATAAAAGGAATGATTTGTTACATGTGCACGGTGATACCTCTTGCCAAGTGTTAATGTTTTGTCATAATGAGAAGTCAAAGTTGGAATAATGTCTCATTATGTAAATATAATGTGACAGAGAAGAGGTGATTATGGTTAAGACTGATGATAATATCTAGAATGGCTTCTAAAACCTTTATCTCTTGCTTCCCTTAAATAGCCGAAGACAGCTTTGTGTGTGATACTCTAAGATTAAACTTTAATGATCCCTGCGGGGAAAACGGGCTTGCTGGAGCAGCAAATAGTGGTAGAGCAAAAAAAAGAACCAGAAAAATACAATACGACTAAGAAATGTGCAGTCTAAGAGTGTACATGTAACCAATAGCACTAGAGTACATTACCGTACATAAGTACATAACTGAAATCATTATGCAGCGATCATGGAACATGTGCAGGATGTTGAAAGGTTGAAGCGTGAAATCATTAAGAACCGTTTATAAAAATGAGTAAACAACAATTTACAACTGAAACCTACAGGCCACCATTCCCACGCATTGCGCTGTATTTACTTTCCACGGATCCACTCACGTTTACTAACCGTCTTATCCAGCTCACTATGAGTTTGACTTTATAATCGTAGGAAATACTTTTCTGGGGGGGGGGGTTTATTTGGAAAGTTGAACCCTAAACATCATTCTCTTCTTGCTTCAACCTGCGAGCCCACAAACTCTCTCCACAAAAGTGCGGTATATTATTCTTGCCTCCGGAGAGTTACTCGAGTAAGTTGTGTTCTCCACTCACGCCCCCTGTCAGACCACCTTGGTTGGTAGAAAGAATTGGACATTGTGTTTTGCCAGCGACTGATGGTGTCTTTGCCCTCACAGATGGTCATTGAATGGGACTCTCATAAATCTGGGCCTGGATCGCCGGCGGCGTCTGTCTGGGGGCAACCTCATTATAAGCAGCCTGGACCGCTACCAGGACGTAGGAATGTACCAGTGTATGGCGTTCAACGCGGCAGGAGCTGTCCTCAGCAGGAGGGCAAGTCTGCAGTTTGCTTGTAAGTGGAAGTCAGTGTTTGTCGCTTTTTATCAAGAAACGGGATGAAGGTGTAACTGCACTTAGCAAATAATGCCGACACACACGCCGCGCGAGGTGGCAGGTATCTGCAATATTTATGGGTGCTGCCACTTTGAATGCTAAGGTACCATTTGGGCAGCTTGAGTCGGACGACTGTTCTTTACTTATGACTGTACATGCAAAAACTAAGAGTGAATACTTCACTTTCCCTTGCCGAGCTCTGCCTGTGGTGTTGTATTGGATATAGAGCACCAGTCAGAAGTCTACTCTGAAATAGTCAACGGGATTCTTACATGTAGTGCATGAATCTCTTACTGATTTATAATATGCTTCTTTCTACCAACATAACAAAGAAGAGTAATGCAAATTAAGGAATTTAAATGAATGTATTATAAAACAACTGTGTCGGCACAAAAATAAGACGCGTACTAACGCATACAAACTGTGATTTCTCTCACATCGTATCTCTCTAGTGGTGAAACCAGCAAAGCTCTCAAATGAATTAAGAAATTAATCCTTAATATCAATGTTCTTTCCATGAAGGCACCTTCTATTCATGCACGTTTCAACTAAATAACATTTCACACCTTCCCCTGGCAGGATCCAGGCACGCAGATATTTCTGGTTGTATTTAATACGTTTTTAAGATTGGCAACGCTGAGACATAATAACTTTTTAAAAACTCACCCCCAACGAGTGTTTGCAGAAAATAATTTCTTGGTTACACTATATTATCCACACCCCTCGCAGATGGGTTTTATCTATTTTCACCTTCAAGTGAACATGGTCGGGCTGAAAGCTTTGAATCTGATTAGTCTTTGGAATAGTCACTGAGTGATCTACCTGCATGGCTAAATACCGCCGGGGGTAAGAAGGAAAATGCGTGTGCGAAAATACTCTGTTTGCATGCCCCGAACAACATCTATGATAACAAAGCTGTTATCTGTTTTTTTATTTTACTGTATATAATTCAACTTAGAAACTGTTACTTCAACGTACTACGGCTTTAGTTAGCAAACTAGGTTGGTATTTAAGTATTCATTTTAGACATTTTTAAGTGTTTTTTCACTCCTTCATAGACCTGTACACAACTGAAGCTATAACCCTTTCTTATCAGTCTACTTCTCATGTTAAAAATAAAAGTGCACAATGTCTCATTCAGGTCCTCAGCTAACATTTCCGCACTGCACTATTTTTCCGGCCACATAAAACAAGCAGATTTCCATCGTTCTCCCTGTGCGTCTCTCCCTCTCTCCCAGGCATTTGCCAAAGTGCAATTCTCATGACAATCTCCTCGTGGGCTCGTGCCAGTGTCTTGCTGAAAGCTTTTGCTCAGCTCTGCTTCCACTCTTGACATGTGAGATCCTGCGGTGATCTTCTTTTTTTCATTTTTGTTTCCCCTAAGACTTGGATCACTTCAAAGTCCACACCAGAAGCGCAGTGTCAGTCCGCGAGGGACAAGGAGTGGTGCTTCTTTGTGGAACGCCCACTTCCTCGGGAGGTAAACATCCATCTTAATCTCCATCCGAGCTGTTCTTTGCAATTCTGGTGCAGATTAAATTGTAATCTTTATAATCATATCTGAACGTTGCGTCGTATTCTATTCCCTTGTGTCCCCGTTTTGTCTCCCAGACCTTACGTATGCATGGGTCTTCAACGAGTACCCCTACTTTGTTCAACAAGACAATCGGCGTTTCGTCTCCCAGCAGACGGGAAACCTGTACATCGCCAAGGTGGAGGCCTCCGACGTGGGCAACTACACCTGCGTCGTGATGAACAGCGTGACAAAGGGCAAAGTTCAGAGTTCGCCCACGTCTCTGATCCTCAGGACAGACGGTGAGACACAGCTCCGATGCGACACCTGTGCCTTTTCCGACCGTGTACGGAGGACCTTTCCTTCATCGACGCACTTTGCGCGAGCGCCCTCGCTGCCGTTGAGTCACGCGTGAAAGTAAATAGTTGCTTCTGCATGTAGGCCAGCAAACAAAGCACCCAAATCTCTTCTTTGCTGACTTAGCTTTCCTATGATTCGCATTTCCTTTAAAAGCTTTTCCCCTTTGCTTTCACTTGAATTCTCAAGCCGGCCCGTCTGCGCTCTGTTGTTCTGTTCTCTGTTACGCCTTCATAGAAGGAGTGAATAAAGATTGCCTTTGAGTGAATTAAACATGAGCCGTACGTCACTGGACCATTACATTGAGTGTTCTGGTGGCTCAAGCGGTTAGTTTTCACTCAGTGTACTGTACATGTTCCTGAATAGATTTAAATCTCATTGCTCGGTTTCCGGATGCCGGCCCTGGCCGTCTTCAACACTGATGCAAACTATAAAACACCGGCCCACTCAAGGTTTGAATTAAAAGATAAACAGCCAAGTAAAAAACGGAATTTTCAAATTCCACTCTATCTATTCCACCGAGAAGGGATTTAAATTATTCCGTGTTGGTATTTCACGCACTCTCGTGAGTGCACATTTAAGTGATGTACTACTTTGAGCACACCCATGAGAGCATGTTTGCTCGTGTGCCTTTTATTTCCCCCCTGTTGTTTTTTACACTGCTGTTGTTTGGCCGTAATGCAAGCCATATTGTTTGTAAGTCATGAATAATGGAAAACTGAGCAAGTTCTTGTGCTTGCTCTTCATAGGTGTGATGGGTGAATACGAGCCGAAAATAGAAGTTAATTTCCCAGACAATGTGCCCGCTGCAAAAGGATCAACAGTTACGCTGGAGTGTTTCGCCCTCGGGAAGTAAGATGAATTCCTTAAAGCATGTTTTCAATCTTCTGCAAACCTCTGGGTTTGGGTGGAGTAAGGTTTCCATGGCAATTATATTTCTGAGAAACTGGACAAGACATGATTGGTCAGAAAATCGTGTTTTCTTCTGTCGGGTTAATTCCAAACCATTTATCACCAGGCGAAAATACGGGGAGAGGAATGCTGTTGAGCTCATTCAATTTTGTTACAGCCGAATTATCACAGACACCTACAATCTGAGCTTGAAAGGAACTTGAATCAGAGCCTCTGCTGAGGTTTCTCTCCTCGTGTCTCCTCCAGCCCCGTCCCAGAAATCACCTGGAAGAGGGCTAACGGCGTTCCCTTCCCCAGCAAAGTCAAAATGAAGTACTCGAACGCGGTGCTAGAGATCCCCAGCTTCCAGCAGGAGGACACCGGAGGATACGAGTGTGTGGCTGAGAACAAGATGGGCAAGAACATAGCCACTGGTCGACTGGCATTCTACGGTACTGGGACTTTTGGGGTTTGGCTCGCTAAGACAAATTATGTTCCATCCACTTGTGCGTTTGTGACATTTAGGAATTGGTTGAAGAGGTTGAAGCTGTTATTCGTTAACATGATAACAGCAATTTGTCGCGGATAATACGCGGTGTTGCTTTTAATTTTTACGGCAGTAGTTTTATTTCTTGGCTTTGTCACGGTGTGGTTTCACTTCCTGTTGTATTTTGTAGTTTTCTGCCACTCGTGTCCCCGGGTAACTTCACTTCCTGCCTTGTCCCGTCATCCCCTGTGATCGTCTAATAGTTTCCACCTGTGTCCAATCACCTGCACCTCCCTTGTGTATTTAAGCCATGTGTCTCCTGTGTCACTTGTCGCGTCATTGTCTTTAGCCACGCATGTCCTGTCTTTGTCTTGGATGCCCATAGTTTCATGCCTGAGTGTTTTTGCCCCTTGGATTTTGGACCATTGACTATTAAAGTCCTCTGTGTTCCTGTTGAACTCTGCGTCTGAGTCCTGCCTCCCACCCGCAACCTTGACAGAATGACGCGACCAAGAAAGGACTCAGCAGAGTTTTTTCCCTTGGACGAGTTCAGGGGAACCCGTCTGGCAATGGGCGGTCCACGGAGTCTCCAGCGGGCTGCCCGTAGTGGGGGAACGGTCCTCCCGGGGGTTCCAGCTGGGTACTTGTACTACTCCGTCTCCCCATCTGGAGCCCTCAGTAGGCATCTGGGTCACCATCCGCCGCCCACCACATGGTCCCCAGAGGAGGCGGCCATTTCGTGGTCGTCTGGCGGCGATTCGCACTGGGAGCGGGTAATGGACCTTGCGGTCCGACTACAGGCCACCTATGCTCCCCACGCTCGGCCGCAGCGCACAATGTCCAGCGCTGGGCCGCAGCGACTTCCCGACCCCGCTCGGTCGCAGCGCACAATGTCCAGCGCTGGGCCGCAGCGACGTTCCGACCCCGCTCGGTCGCAGCGCAAGATGTCCCGCGCTGGGCCGCAGCAGATTCCCGTCCCGGCCTCCCGACCCAAGCCCATGACCCCCGAGCCAGTGCCACGATCCATGCCCCCGACCCCCGAGCCAGTGCCACGATCCATGCCCCCGACCCCCGAGCCAGTGCCACGATCCATGCCCCCGACCCCCGAGCCAGTGCCACGATTCATGCCCCCGACCCCCGAGCCAGCGCCACGATCCATGCCCCCGGTACCAGCACCACGTTCCATGCCCCCAACCCGACCAGTTCCGGCGCCACGTTCCATGCCCCCGACCCGACCAGTTCCGGCGCCACGTTCCATGCCCCCGACCCGACCAGTTCCGGCGCCACGTTCCATGCCCCCGACCCGACCAGTTCCGGCGCCACGTTCCATGCCCCCGACCAGTTCCGGCGCCACGTTCCATGCCCCCGACCCGACCAGTACCGGCCCCACGTTCCATGCCCCCGACTCGGCCAGTCCCCGCTCCGAGACTCTCAGCCATGACCCCGACGCCCCCAGTCCCCGCTCCGAGACTCATGGCCCCGACGCCCCCAGTCCCCGCTCCGAGACTCATGGCCCCGACGCCCCCAGTCCCCGCTCCGAGACTCATGGCCCCGACGCCCCCAGTCCCCGCTCCGAGACTCATGGCCCCGACGCCCCCAGTCCCCGCTCCGAGACTCATGGCCCCGACGCCCCCAGTCCCCGCTCCGAGACTCATGGCCCCGACGCCCCCAGTCCCCGCTCCGAGACTCATGGCCCCGACGCCCCCAGTCCCCGCTCCGAGACTCATGGCCCCGACGCCCCCAGTCCCCGCTCCGAGACTCATGGCCCCGACGCCCCCAGTCCCCGCTCCGAGACTCATGGCCCCGACGCCCCCAGTCCCCGCTCCGAGACTCATGGCCCCGACGCCCCCAGTCCCCGCTCAGAGACTCATGACCCCGACGCCCCCAGTCCCCGCTCAGAGACTCATGACCCCGACGCCCCCAGTCCCCGCTCCGAGACTCAGGCTCCCTCCCTCCCATCCCATGGTCCTCTCCCACCCTCCCGTTGGTGATTTGAGGGCCGTCTGGGATCCGGCCCTTGAGGGGGGGGCTATGGGGTGGGTTATGGGGGGGGCTGAGCCGCCGCCGACTGCGGAGGTGTTCCGTGTCCCCGAGCTGGAGCCGACTACGGAGGTGTTCCGTGTCCCCGAGCTGGAGCCGACTACGGAGGTGTTCCGTGTCCCCGAGCTGGAGCCGACTACGGAGGTGTTCCGTGTCCCCGAGCTGGAGCCGACTACGGAGGTGTTCCGTGTCCCCGAGCTGGAGCCGACTACGGAGGTGTTCCGTGTCCCCGAGCTGGAGCCGACTACGGAGGTGTTCCGTGTCCTGGAGCCGACTACAACCGCGGAGGTGTTCCGTGTCCCCGAGCCGACGGCGACAACCGCGGAGGTGTTCCGTGTCCCCGAGCCGACGGCGACAACCGCGGAGGTGTTCCGTGTCCCCGAGCCGACGGCGACAACCGCGGAGGTGTTCCGTGTCCCCGAGCTGCCGCCGCCGACCCCTGAGGTTTCCCGTGTCCCCGAGCCTGCCATTCTAGAGACGTTCCATGCCCTGCAGTCGCCGCTCCGGAGCCGGCTTGACCGCCCGCCGGGCCGACCCCCAGAGGCCCCCCGCTCGTCTGGCCACCCGCCGGGCCGCCCGCCAGAGTTTCCCGGGTGGTCCGACCAACGTCTCTGGTTTCCCTGCCCCCCCACCCCTTGTTTTGCTCTAGTGTGAGCCGCCTGGAAGTCGGTCCTTGAGGGGGGGGTACTGTCACGGTGTGGTTTCACTTCCTGTTGTATTTTGTAGTTTTCTGCCACTCGTGTCCCCGGGTAACTTCACTTCCTGCCTTGTCCCGTCATCCCCTGTGATCGTCTAATAGTTTCCACCTGTGTCCAATCACCTGCACCTCCCTTGTGTATTTAAGCCATGTGTCTCCTGTGTCACTTGTCGCGTCATTGTCTTTAGCCACGCATGTCCTGTCTTTGTCTTGGATGCCCATAGTTTCATGCCTGAGTGTTTTTGCCCCTTGGATTTTGGACCATTGACTATTAAAGTCCTCTGTGTTCCTGTTGAACTCTGCGTCTGAGTCCTGCCTCCCACCCGCAACCTTGACAGGCTTACTTTCAGCTTTCAGGGAAAATGACACCTGTGAAAATTGGAATTGACAGTACGTAAAATGCCTGTGAAGTGAACTGTGCTTATTATGAGCACAACACACTCTCCCCATGGAAATTCCTGAAAAGCTGTAAATATGTAAGAGGTAAGAAGCAAGGGAGCGCGCACACGCCCGGGACGGGGAAACCGACCGCGGTGATCTCTTTTACACACAGAGCCGAGGTGACAGGTCGGGGTGAGTGGGCGCTTTTATGCTCTGTGGCGCAGTGTTTCGTGCTGATCCGCAGCTGCCACAGGCTGCCGGCACCTTCAAGTGATGAAACTGAGTGATACCCCACAATCACTCCTCTCTCCTCTTAAAGACAAACCGCGCTCTTCCCGAGCTTTGTGATTTCCACCTATTTGAGCTGTCAATCCACGCACGCTGTCCTTTTGAACAGTTTGGGATGGGAGGAATATTTCGGCGAGCTAATTCTGCTCATTCAAATTCTTTCCCCTGGTTGTCGTCGGATATTTCACTGGAGTATGTCTTGTGTTCCCTCAGCCAAGCCTCAGTGGATGCAGGCCATGAAGGACACAGCCCTGGCCATAGAGGAGAGACTGTACTGGGAATGCCGAGCCAACGGCAAGCCCAAACCCTCCTACACATGGCTGAAGAACGGCCAGCAGCTGCTCTCGGAGGTGAATTACTGCTCGTCTTCCGCCACCTATCAGTGTTTCGTGTTAATGACTCAATCGTCAGCCTCGGCTCGTCCTTTTCGCTTTAAAGAGCCTGGCGTCAAACACGAGGCCGTTTTTTTCCAAATGCAGTGCAGCTTGAGAGGAGCGGGGGGGGTGTGAGGTGTGCCGGTGATGAGACGTGGCTGTGACGGTCTATTATTGTGCTCTACCTTGGCAGATTACACAGTCTTAGGCAGTGGATCAGTGTAGTCCCTGGGAGATTGCTCCATTTCGACTAAATGGAGTCGGTGGTTATTTTTCATTATTCATGGTGCATGTTTTAGCTCTTCCAGATTTATGGACGATGGGTTTCAGTCTGCTGTGAAGTTACCCCCGACCACCAGGGGAATACATAACGTTTGGCAGGACTTGATTGGTTTCATTTTTTTCTTAAATGTTTCATTTGATTTTAAGAATACAGTTTTCAGGATTTAGACTATGATCCGCTTACTTTTGCAGGTCCAAAAGCGGTTTAGTTTTCATGGTTTCAGATTCACATTTACAGCATGTGTCCTATGATAAGCATAGTGTTGTGTCAACGCATATTCTTTCATTCAAAGGGAGAGATTAATCCTCACACGCAAAACAGAAATAAAACAGGATTGGACTGTGATTTGTTTACCAAGAACCTTACACGCAGCACCTAAAACAACATCTATTCCATCAATAATGTCTAATGATGCATGCATATGGGAAAATAAATTGCTTTTGTAGCAGGTCCCTTCATTTAGCCACACAAACACAAATCTTACATGCTCGGTTGTCACTAAAGAATATCATTACAAACTGTAGGTACTGGTTTACAGGATGGAGGGAACACGCTAACCAAACAAAAACAAAGACGCTTCATTCGCTGCGACAAAACCCTTATTTGATCTGCGCCCATTGACATTGCCTCTAACCCAATTCACCGCTTATTGAATTTCCAGAGGGGAAAGCTACCCGTGAGTCTTGCGCAATAATTGCTTTCTTTCATCCTTTTCTTCACAGGACAGAATCCGTGTAGAGGACGGAGTCCTGTCAGTGTCGGCGCTGACCCTCTCCGACGCCGGCATGTACCAGTGCGTGGCTGAGAATAAACACGGCGTCATATACTTTGCTGCTGAACTAATGGTTTTAGGTAGGATGGCATTTATCTCTCCCTCAAATTCCCCAATCATTGTTGTCAAAGAATCTTAAAGGTCATTTTACTGTCATTCTGAAAGGTTATCTGGATTTGCGGATAATGGGGTCAGCAAAGATGGTTTTGTAAGGCCAAACACATTTATACATTATTTTTCCCTTCATGATATCCTGATTTACCTTTCAGTTATGGTGGGGATGGGGAGGATGGGGGGGGGTTGATACAGAATTCCCAGTTAAACTGTAAAACCCACTAGTAATACAAATTAAAAGATACAATATTTTTTTGTACAAATAAACTGTCCACATTAATCCCTTTACTACATTGAACATCCCCCCCGTGGTGATTCGATTTCTGTATTTACTTGTTTCTCCCATCACCCATGTTTAAAAAACCTCTCTCCATTACTCCACGATTTGATGATATCCGCAGATCCAACTGAAGCCTCCATCAAAGGCCTTGTGATTATTGCTGCAGCCCTGTAAAGACAGTTTACTGTTTCCACACAGCCTCTCCTCCAGACTTCACAGGGAACGTCCTCAGAGCTTTGCTCAAAGCCAAGGCAGGAACTACCGTGACTTTGGAGTGTAAACCCCAGGCCTACCCGACCGCCAGCATTCTATGGAAGAAAGGAAACCTGCCCATCCAAACAAGTGACAGGTGAGGACCGAAGTTGCTGCATGTGTTTGTGAGCACACTTCAGTGACGCTGTTTTAAAGTACACCAATGTGTCCCGTTCAGTGTTTTTTTCCCACCTGCGCCCTTTTGGTATTGGTCTAATTGATTTGTATTCACTTACACAAACTGCTCAAGAGTGAGTATTTTAATAATACAAAATAAAATTGTTGTTGGAAGTAGTGTTGCAAGCTGCTCTCTCTGTTTGTGCGCTCCTACAGGATCACACTTTCCCCAGATGGAACATTGAGACTTGCCAATGTGAGCAAGTCGGATGCAGGCAGCTATACGTGCTTCGCTAGGAACAGATTTGGCATGTCGAGTACAACTGGAAGGCTCCTCGTTACCGGTAAGCTCGGCTGTGCAACAGCAGAATAAATGCTTGTGCTTCCCACTGAATGAGGAGAACGTGATGCTCGGTATGGATTAATGCAGCAGGGAGCCACTGTACCATGAGAACTCCAGTCAATAACCGGTGGCTCGAAACATAAACAAACTTCAGGTTTTGCTCGGAGGAGCATGTCAAAAGTGCGGAATTATCTGTCCTTGAGAGACTGCATAATTCAGTGGGAGTCCTAGATGATCTTTTTTTTTTTCCTGTAACAATTTTGTTTCATTCATTCATTTGTTCATTGTCTTTCAGTAAAAATCTTTTGAGTTGTTTTGTGTGGCCGCATTCTGCTGCGGCGTCCGTAATGCACTCGGACGGTGTTGGAGAAAACACTCTATCATTGTTTTCCTCAAAGCATTTGAAACAACCAATTTAGTGCAACAAATGAAAGTGCCTTGAGTGGAGGCAATGAAAGCGCCAGTGAGCAGTTGTTACGGAGATGCTGTTATTGTCAAGCGCGCGTTTCCAGGAGAGTGATAGCAGAGTGTTTTCTTATTGGTTTTATTAATGTGCAGGACGCTATTGTCCGCCACTGTAACTGACGAGGCCCGTTATTTTTTTTTTTTTTTTAAAGGCTGTGATATTTTGTCGCGGCCATAATGTTGTCAGCATCATGCGGTGAGACCCAGACATTGATAACCACCCGCCTAAGAACTCTTTTCACATGTGATTCTCAAATCCCTCTGCATTCCATGTGAGGTTAGACGTGCAAATCCTCTTCCTTTGTGCGGCACCTTCTTTATTTGATTCTAGCGGATTCATTATCTTGACTTTTGAAGCACGACAGACTTAGTTCAACGGTTGCCATTGTAGACTCCGTGGCGGCGCCCCCTTCATTTTGGTTCGTGGATGCACAGAGCAGCCCATTACATGAGGTTTATCTGATCTGCCGTGTATTGTAATTGCTATCAGGATTTCAGAAGATTATTCAAGCTGTGTCAGCCTGGAGTATTAGGGCCATTTTAGCAGTGGCAGGCTGCTTGTTATCACATTATTAAACTAAGACTTTCATGAGACCTTCCTTTATATAGATAATACCCTGCCTGTGACTTAGTGTATTATAGAGCATGTTCTCCTAAGTGTCTCACTATTGAGCCTCTATTTCAGAAAATCAACAACACACTGCTCATCTTGTTTCATCGTGCGGAGAACTGTCTCACGTTCTGTGTGAGGAATTGGCAGGCAGAAATCACTCCCTCTCACCATGTTTTTTTCTTCTTCTCTGGGGCAGATCCAACCGGAATCACCCAGGGGCCGGTGGATATGGAGATCATCGTGGGCGAGAGCATCGTGCTACCCTGTCAGGTCACCAGTGACCCCGTCCTTGACATTTCTTTCTCCTGGGCCTTCAACGGACAGCTCATCGCCAAGGGAGACGGTCACTTTGAGCTAGTGGGCGGGGTAAGCGGTCGTACTTCTTCAGAACGTGTGAATGGGCAGTTGGCACCTCTCCCCATCTCGCTTCACTTCATCCCTGCCGTTAGATAAAAGGGGACAGCTTGTGGTTTGATATCATGATCAGATTTACGGTGGCTAGTTTTGCAGCAAGAGGTGTGATGCCACTTTTTTCCCAATGCCAAAGTGTACACGGAGCCATATTAAGCTGTGCAAATGTGAAAAGCTCTTCGACTATTAGATCATTTAGCGCCCTCTAAGCTTTCCATTCTACTTTAGTGAATAGAAACACAGCTATGCCGTTAGAAAGTACACTTCCCACGTAGACTCCGTCATGTAGGTAATGCACTCGCTCCTCAAGCATTGTGACTATACGTCATCTTTCTGAGTTCACCTCTCAGCCGTTGGAAATAATCTATTTTTTAAAATCTGATTCATGAATTATTCTTAAATCCTACTTGCCTCACAGCTCCTCATAACAGACACACAGATACACATCATCAGCGGTGTCTTGGCAGAGCCTCAAATGACAAAACACTTTGGGAACACCCTCTCACCCTTTAGATTAAGCATTCTTCATGGGTGTGTTTGACTGACAATGTTCCTATCTGAAAGGAGACTTCCCCACAAATGTCCCCAGTCCAAAGAGATTATCAACTTAACTTTTCTGCTTCAAGGAAATGTAATTTCCATAATTAAACCACGTTGGCTCTCGTGCCACATTTTCCTGCCAACACCCAGGGAATGATTTCACCACTAACTCACCATTTGCTGCTTACGGGGGTCCTCGCAGATGAGAATCCAGAGGGTCGTTTTTTTTTCCTCTGCAGTCGAGCAAAACCCAGTTGAACTAAACAGTAATGGCTTATTTGTGTAGTTTCTCACAACAGCTATTGAAGGGCATGATGACGACCTTTGTAAAATTCAAGATAAATGGCAATGGCCTCGTCAAACATTTTCTGCATCACATTTTGGCCTTGGTCCTTTTCATTCAAGCTTATCACAAGAATGTGAGTATGTGACTGAAATGTTGTGGCAAAATCAGGATTTTATCGTTAGCTTTACCTTTATGGCTTTGACTTAAAGAACTGACGAGAAATGCAAAAGTATCTTTTTTGTTAAAAATTCCCTTTTTCTTCTGCTAAGTCGTTAAATATCTGCAGGATCCGCGATCGCTGTTTTGGCCCCGCTATTTGCTGCTCCTTATATAAGCCCCCTATACTTTCTTTAATAAGCTGTCAAAACGTCTGTTATCTTTCATGCTGCGTAAAGCTTTATTTGCTTTTCGTTAGAGAACAGCAGGAGATCTGATGATCAGGAACATTCAGCTTTACCATGCCGGCAAATATATCTGTGTGGTGGACACGGACGTGGAGAGCCTGTCAGCCGTGGCTGTATTGATTGTCAAAGGTAAGAAAACCTCCTCTCGGCTCCGCGGGCACTAATTAAAACACGGCAAACCGCCAGGATTGTTTGAGGGTTTCTCTCTTTAGAAAAAAAGAGCAAATGGCAGGTAAAGCGTACCAAAAGGGGGAAATTATAAAATCTACACTCAACTATAAACAGTAGATGGTAATGTGAGCGCACTTACTTTCCGCTTGTCCACCTTAACGGACAAAAAACGCTTTCCTCACTTGAGGGACAGAGCTGCTATGCGAGGCGCTGGCTTGTCCTTCGGGAGCAACTTGGGGTTCAGTGTCTTGCTCAAGGACACTAGACATGTAATAGCTATGAAGTGGAAGTGGCAAACAACCCCTCAATAACAACATTGATTGGCTGTCCGCTGTGAGGGTTAACAAACAGCTCAGTTTATCATATATATATATATATATATATATATGATAAACAGAGATGCTTGGCCTTATATATATGTGTATATATATATATTTGGGGGGGGATGTTATATGAATATGCCTTAATAACACTATAAAGAATGCTGTTATATAATAGTGACTAGTCTAATGGGTTTTGTCCCTGTCAGTTAATGCAGTACGGCCATGTACTCGTGAAAATGATTGTGTTGCGGATGTCGTTCCAGTTTTTATGTCCTGCTTCCTTCTACTAACAGTCACTTTATTACATCAAACAGAAGAGGCTTGCTTTTCTTCTATAATGCATTCGCGGACGTTTGTGGAAGATAACTTGACAACAGTGTATTTGCTCTCTTTCTAATAACCAATTGTTCAATATTGTGGCAATGTACTAGACAGGGGGATGTTTATGCGTGTCTGAGCTCACTCATGCAGTATGTATACCTCCCCAGAGACACCGTGTCAAAAGCTACATTGGGCAGAACAAAATGGAACAACTTTTGTTTTGTGTTTCTGGGGGAGACACGTTTACGTGGTGTGCAGGGAAGGCAGGTATCTGGCCTTCATCAATACGTCAAGTGGGCCAACAAATTGACATAACGCAAATGCGTTAAATGTCAAATGAGGTGAAGGATGATATTGGTGTCAGGATTTGAAATTGTTGGATCCATATTTTTATCTTGTAAGAATACCCACCAGTGATTCAGCTTGGCTTGTTAACGATCTCCAAGGCAAATGCCATTAATAAGCACTCTTTTGCAATTCTTTGAGGACTAAGTGGAAATAAGGCTGTTTTTCAAGCAGAAGCAATATCAAAAAGGAAATGGATTGGCCTTGTATGTTTTCTTGAGAAACTTGTCTGTGATTCAGATTGTGCATTATTTACACTTCCTGCTCCCGGCAGCTGTCATGGATGTCTCATTGTTTGGATCGAGCTTCTCCAAATGTTGGGCGACAAAGCGTGAAGCTGGATAGAAAACCAGTCACGGAGGGCGACGGGTGGAGTTGCTTGATCACAGCGGCTGACTTCTAACAAGCCGACAGTGGTCGTATGTCAAGTATCCCGCTGGAAAAACCATCACTACCCATATGATCACGACGCAAATAACGCTTTCAAATAACGTTCAACGCCAATTAAGTTCTTGCGGTGTGTGGACGAGCAGAAGATACAAGCTTTGTTCACTCAGTTTACAAAGATAACAACGTATAAATAATCCGTCACAAGTGAGAGTCATGCACAAAATGTCTAACCTAAGTAAAGATATTTTATGTATGTGTATGTATTTATCAAAAGTAAAAGGATTCATGCAGAAAACAAAATTCATGAAATTATTGAAGGACTGGAAAAGAATTAAAAAAATATCTAGTAGATATTTACTGTATTATGTTTTGTTATTAATTTGTCGTTACATTTTTGCTTTTTACTGAACATCGGGCTCGTACTTTAGGAACTGATAAACCTCACGGACAGATGAGAAATGTATTTGTCTTTATATTTCTTACATCATCTCTTATTCCGGGAAGGAGTAATAACTATAAATGCAGTCGAGGGGAAAAGCACCCAAATTCCATTTTACATGTAGTGGATTAGAATTACCCAATTGCAACTACTTTCTTCCAGAAAATAGTCCTGTTTTGTGTGGATTCTGCAAAGCAATATGGGCAATGAAACAAAGATGTTTGCTGATGATTTCTTTTTTTTTTCTCAAAGCTGGTGGCCACATTTTAAAAAATCCATTATCCCTCATCTATTTTGTGCTGGCGGCAGACATCTCAGAGACAGATAGCTCAAAACCATGACACATTGAACCAAAACTTTCCACATTTGGAGAAAACACTACTCGCTCCGTGGCCTAAAAAAAAATGCAATTTGAATGTTTAAACACCAATGTTAATAATAACGGACTCACTTGATGCTCGTAATGAGAATGTCAATGTGATAGCACTTTAAATTAAAGCGAGTAACATATATAGAATTGAATGCCAAATGCTGACTATTGCTTTTCTTGGCAATAGATGAATTATTGCAATCATGTCATATATCCGCCGGTGGAAGCAGCTCAGTAGTTTAGTTGCCCGGTGCTCTCTGCGATCCTGTCTCGCTCCACTCGTCTCGCATCAGTGAAGGTCAATGATAATCGCTCCTGACACGGCGACTCTTGAGTGATCATCTGGATGCTTGTATTTCATGTTGGCAGTGGAAAATGCTTTAGATGCCACTCAACGAGGCCTCACAAACACTCCGCCGGGTGGTGGTGGTTAAGGAGAAGGTCATGTTGTACAGATTCATTAGCATTCTGACCACTTGTTGAGCACTTGTGCTTGTTTGACAGTTGCATCATCATTGTCTTCCTGGAAGACAGTCGGTAATGTGTGTCATTTAGTCGCGTTTCGACGTTTTCTTTCATCACTTTCATAACATGTGCTATTATTCCGATTCACATCTGGCGATTCTGAAGTTGTATATTACCAATATGGTTATTATTCAGTCCAGGTTTGAATTGATGCACCGTGTCTGTAAGTATTCACAATAAAACCAATTGTTTATTTGCCGTGTGCCAAGTTCATAACAAAAGCTGAGACAGTCTGTCCATATTAATAACAGATTATTTGAACACCCTCAAGACACTGGCAGCACCCTCTTGCCTTTAGCCAAAGAAATATAATTAAGAGGATAGGAAATTGATCCTTGATTGTGTGCCCCATTTATATGTATCATTGAAGCCACCGTATTAAAGGTTTTTTTTTTAATCAGGAGCTTCTAATGAGTTTTTACAAAGATCAATATCTCCACAGCCGGGGCTGTAAGGCCAAATGTATGCTGCATGTTCAACGCTTCTGTGAACAAAAATCAAATGTGGTTCAGCAGTTACTTGTTTAGCATACATGCATTTATAGATTTGGCAAGTACATGCGGCATAATCCATTGATTCTATTAAAATAATCATTTAACGCTTTGATAATTTGAATATTTTGCCTCAGATCGGAAAGCACTTCGGAAGCGGTGAGGAGGGTGAGCAGAGCTAGGGGCGTTATTATTCTGCGGTCGGTCTCAAAGCTCTCTAGTGGTCTATTATTCCTGATGAGCTGACACGTTCATTAGAAGAGAAAACACAAGATGAGGCCAAAGTAAAACATCACGCCGCTTAATTGGTGGGATAATGAAAATAAATGATAAAACTCTGGTGCTTCAGGGCTATGAGGCCTTTTTCATCTTTTAACTTTTAATTTGACTCTTTGCATCTACTTACATCTGCTGTTTCATTGATCAAGGATCACGAAAGGCAAGGAACACGGGCTTGTTGCATACTGGAGGATTAATCTCAAAATTAACTTTTAATTCCATATGAAGGTCATAAACTACTACTCATAACTTCAAAATAACGGTTATCTCTGGTTTGTGTTGATTTCACAATATAAAGATATTTTATGCAAATGTATTTTCTGTTTATGTTTCCCTCATAGTGTCTGTGAGTGCACACGTTTGCGTCCGCATTCTGCAGCCCTGTGTGTGCCTCTGCATGTGCAAGTGCCTCACCGTGTCTCTTCCTGCGATTGAACCAGGCCCCCCGAGTCCTCCAGACTCCGTGACGGTGGAGGAGGTGACGGACAGCACGGCCCAGCTGGCCTGGAGTCCCGGCAGAGACAACGGCAGCCCGATCACACATTACCTCATCCAGACTAGGACCCCCTTCACCGTGGGCTGGCAGAGGGTTAATACAGGTGGGCAACGCTTGTATGTGAGCTTTCCTGTTACCCCACACGTGATGCTGCTCAGATAATTCAGAGCCCCCGACGGAGCCGTTCCCCTACTTCTCTTCCGCCCTCAGAGGCGAGGCTGGACAAAGGCTCAGGGGACCAAAATCCTTTTATCTGCTCAAGCCGAGTCTGTGTGGATGCCTTCTTGACCTCTGGTTGCTATGGAGGTTGAATGCACACGTTGCAAAAGCGTCTACCAAACGAAAGGGATGAAACAAAATACTGTAACTTAAACGGTTTGCTTTCATTCGTTGTCCTTTGCGTAGTGTTGAAAAGCTCCCTCCCCCATGAAACAGCATGAAACAACACATATATCTTTATGTCTTATAACGTTCATATCCAAACCATTAACAATGTTTGATAGACTTCAGTAAACAGCCAACAATTTAACAATATTTTATTACATTTGCATCCAATTTGATCAGTACAAAGTCTTTGCTGATTGGACCCCGTCCCGAGGTAGGATGATGGAGGGGTGGTGATGCTGAGGTCCGATAAGGTAGAACCCCCCCCCCTGGTTTCCAGGCAGTGGTGGTGACGGTGAATAGAGTCGTTGCAGTCCGAGGATGAATGAGGAGAAAGGCTGTGATTGAGTTTCGGGGTGGAGCAGAATCACACAGGATTTTAGCTGCAGTGACAGCTGACAGCAGCTGAGGGCGGAACATTTCTCAAGTCTGACTGCAACGATGTCATTGGCTTAGGGAAGACGGACAAACTGAGAGATTCTGAATGAAAAGAGACTATAAGGAGTGTCTTCCTGACTGACCTTCTGCAGACTGAACTACAACCCCGGCTAAATAAGCACGTTTTTACTTCACTTTCAGCGTCAGGTTATATCAGCAGAGAATGTAGAAACTAGCAGAGGGGGGGATTCAGCACATAAAGAGTAAGGCATTTCTCTCAGGAGTTGGCCAATACAATACCTTTGTCACCTATTTGTTTATAGATTTTGTAATTGTATATAGATTTTGTGGAACTCTTGTTTGGTTTCACACATTCAGCTATTTCTACGCTTATCGTTTCCCTTTTATTTCAGTCCCAGAGTTAATCGATGGGAACACGCTGACAGCCACTGTAGTGGACCTTAACGCCTGGGTGGAGTATGAGTTTAGGGTTTTGGCCAAAAACAGTGTCGGGGTTGGAGAACCAAGCCCCGTGTCGGTCAAGACCAGGACGGAGGATGCAGGTACACTAACTACAATTACGTTATCTTTACCATCAAATAATTGAATCCTTATCAAATCAGAAAAGGTCTGAGGAGCGAAATACCACCTCAAGTATGTCTCACATGGAGGTCTGTGTTGTGTAGTTCCCGATGCAGCACCGGGTGACACGGGTGGAGGAGGCGGGAGCAGAGCGGAACTGGTCATCACATGGGAGGTAAGCCATCAGTCTTATGCTCTAGTCTGTTACACAAAGTGCCTGCAATTAATCTTTTTCTATCCTTGAGTGAGGTGCTTAATATTTCCTGCTCTCTTCGGCTTGCGGGTGTCATAAATTTCGATAGCAATCGAAGTCTCGCTCCGCGGTGGTTGTAATATCATAGTTAAAGTGTCTGCATGTAAGGCAGAAACAATGTATACACAAGCAGAACATTTAATCTGACTATT
The DNA here is from genome assembly GCF_964276395.1 of Gasterosteus aculeatus. Classification (NCBI taxonomy): domain Eukaryota; kingdom Metazoa; phylum Chordata; class Actinopteri; order Perciformes; family Gasterosteidae; genus Gasterosteus; species Gasterosteus aculeatus. The sequence continues at coordinate 12,885,598 of NC_135689.1, read as the reverse complement.
ATTGTCATTAACGGGTCTTGTGGTGAATCACTGTTCAGCAACATCTGCAATGCTCAAATCTAGTAGACTACTAGTAAAATAATACAATAGTGTGGATAATAAGCAAGTCATTTGTTGGCTAAAGCTATCTCATTATTGGAGTTTTCTCATTTATTAAGTGCAGAAATAACTTGGAGTTCTGAAAGCTGCACAGACATTCTGTAATGAGATTAGATTTTTTTCAAATGGCATTTTAATGCTCATTTCCTTTCGTCAGGTGGGTCACAAAAGCAATTTGCGGGTCACGCGGTTCTTTTGGCACGGTGAGAGTGGGCGCTGATAGTGTCGGCCCAGCGGCGGTACGAACGTGAGTGGCTTGTATATGTTTTAATATCACTATAGTTTTGTGTTTCACTCTCAGCCTGTCCCCGAAGAACTACAGAATGGCGAGAGCTTCGGCTACATCATTGCTTTCCGCGCCTTCGGAGAAGTTAGCTGGACTCACGTGGCCACCTCCGCCCCCGGTGCGTCGCGTTACGTGTACCGCAACGACAGCATCGCGCCCTTCTCTCCGTTTCACGTCAAGGTTGGCACTTACAACAGCAAAGGACAGGGCCCGTTCAGCCCCGTGGTCACCATCTACTCTGCAGAGACGGGTGAGTTAAGCTAAAAAGCTTGCTGGGTTTTTGAAGAGGACAAAGAGCACGACGATGGCTTTTCTTTGCATTGACTGGCCTGAAAGTTCCAAATAGATGAAGAGACTTTGTGGGAAACCAAATCCTGCTACACGTAAGAAAGGAGAGAGGAAGCGGCCAACCCGTTTCCAGGCAAACAGTCCTCAAATATTACCGCTCTTTTCAATGCCTATTCTGAACCGAACCCCCGGTTGGCATTTAGATCTGAGCACCCTCTGAGAGGAGGGTCAGTCGTGCTGGTGTGCCGCCGCGCCGTTTACCAGCGTCACCTGTGTGCGTGTTGTGAATCATCTAAGTAGAGATCAACTGGAATGCGGCACAGGCATCGTTTCGAGAGATTCGTCCTGCTTGTTTCTGTTGGAAGAAGGCAGCGATGCTCAGTCTCTTGTTGTCGGTTTTCAGAGCCGAGCGGGATGCCAGCGGGAGTTTGGGCCAGAAGTGTCTCAGCCTCTGAGATTGAGGTGAATTGGCAGCCTCTCTCCTTCTCCCCGGAAAGGGTTCTGGGCTATGAGGTACATTTTACCCCTTTTTTAAATGGAAATATAAATCACACACATACAACATAATTACATTGCTTGTCATCACCTCTGTTTTACCTTTATGCCATCGCTTCCAAACTCTGCGTTGCCATGGAAATGGATTTTTCAATTGGCCGTTGAAGCCAAAATGACACAGTTCTTTGTAACAGCCTGACAGAAAAGAACGGAAAGAGCAAAAGGAATTGTCCTATCCGCATTGCTTTTCAAGTGTCTATCAGTTATGGGTTACGGCTATCGCGATACAGAGCTTAAGATCTGAGTCTGGGCTGAAATATCAGACCTTGTCACAGAATATACCCGCTGTAAGAAAAGCCCTCACACCCAAAAGCTGTATAATTATACAAAAAGCTACCTTCTTTTGTTTGCTTTTCAGAGTCTAACAAAGCACCACCCGGGGAGTGGAGTCTTTTCATTGTTCACTAAATAGAATAGGAATAATAAATTACATTTTAAACCCAAAACAATTCCATTCAATTGTATCTTCAAAAACTGGGACAGCCTGATTGCCTCACCTGCATCCTTGAATCATCAGGGTGATGAAAGGGCTTTATTTTAAGATGTTGTTTTTATTCTTTTCTTTTTTTTCATTTCACATCTGAGCTACTCCGGTGAGCTAACATACTGATATGAATTGAATGAATATTGATGGCTAAAAGCAGGACGAGTCGGGAGATGGAGGATATATCTTCCATTTCGAGGTTATAAAAAACACTTTATTTATTAGAAGGTAACTTTAGTTGGTATCTGATGTGTATTATTTAAATTCAGATTCAATTATTTCATGATATAAAACATAACATAAAATTAAATAATTATAATAATTATAATAATTATAATAATATTATAATAATAATATTAAATAATTAAAAATATATATGAATCAATTCTGTATTACGGAAAACTGATTAATGTAGCACGGCAACAATTACGCAATAGATCCATCAGTGGAGTGACAAAGAAATCAAACTGTTAATATTAATAGTTGATTAATTGTTGCAGTCATAAAGCAAAACATGCCAAACTAGCCCTACATCTCGAGTAAATGAAGCTTTTGAGTGGCGCCTTATATGATATAATGTGCTGATTGGACAAAATACGATCAATATTGTAAGTTAAAATAGAATCTATTTTTGTATTTCCTTGTATTAAATAATTTCTTCACTCTATAGAATCTACAGAAAGACAATTTGCTCGCTCTTGTCACTTTCTCTCAGTCGTCTCTGATCATAGTGAGACATTCAACAAGGTGTTACAAAAGTCCATTCACAAAGGCTTTTGTAATGTCAAATTAAATGTCCTGCTGGAAACTCCAAAGAGGATGTAGTCAAACCTTTAACAACACCACCCTCCTCCCAAGTCATCAGATGCGGCTTCTTTCCACAACCCGAAACAACGCAGCGAGTTAAAATCCCGGACGGCCCTCTCTGTCTTCAACAGGTGGCGTACTGGGAGGACGACACTAAACCAGAGACCATGGGGAAGGTGAGGGTGCCTTGGAACCAAACCTCAGTCACGGTGAGCGGCCTGGCGGGGAACACGCAGTATTTCCTAACGGTCAGCGCCTTCAACACCGCGGGCACCGGCCCCTTCCTCCCCGCCATCAACGTCACCAGCAAAAAGCCACGTGAGTTGCAGCAGCCAAGACTTCACACGGTGGGATGGTGGAAACCATGTCCTCTGATGTCGCGAGAGAAATATGCTATTGTGCTACAAAGTGACAGTCGTGTGTTTTTTCGCTGACGCGTAGACAACAAAAGCTATTTCTAAATCCCGCAGCGCCATCCCAACCGCCGCTGAACGTCGAATGGACCCTAATCGGCTCTGAGCTGTCCCTCTACTGGGAACCTGTGGTGGCAACGGAATCAGAATCGGAGGTTACAGGCTACCAAGTGAGTTCTACTCACACATAAGTAACATGTTTTTTCCCGTTATGAGTGAAAGCATGGACCTCACTTGTGCCCCCCCCCCCCCACCCTCCTCTCCCTGTTCAGCTGTCATACAGGAGACAGAGGCACAAAGAGGTAAACAAACTCACAACAGCCAATTCCACTGCCGAGCTGACCCTCGGCGAGGAAGATGACGACTACATCATCCACATCCAGACGCTGAGCGAAGGGGGGCTCGGCCCGGCCTCGGACCCCATACGGATCCACCAGCTAAGTAAGCTTGTTGTTCACAGTCGTGGTGAGAATCACAGCAGCACGGCGTCACTTTCGACGTACGGCTTGACCGGGACCTCAGTCGCTCAAAACTTACAACAGTGTATAAATATATATATATATATATATATTTTTTTTACCCGCTGTAAATTAATTCACTTATCACTTTTTGAACCCGACATGGACAGTTTGTTCTCTGTTGACTCCCCATTACTCGTGTCCCCGGCCTCCCTCGCTGGGCTCGTCCAGGCTCATATTTTGCCAAAATATGCAGCACAATCCATCTCCCTCTCAAAGGTTGACTTCCTCATTTACTAGATGCTATTACTGTCCTGCGGGACTCCAGGGGGGGCTTCTCTTCAGCTCTAAATGCTAATTTGCATTGTTGATATTCTGTGTTGAATCTCTGAAAATAGCAGTTGAGAGAGGTTGAATTCCCACTGGCTTTTCTTTTAAATTTAATTTGAAAAATAGGCTTACTTTTTTTACCCAGAGACTCTTTGTGTACTGCAAAGAAGAAGGTGTGGGCAAAATGCATTAGCGAGCAAAAACCGAGTGCTATGCTTATAAAATCCAGTAGCTCTGGAACATTAGAAGTGGTTCGGGAGATTTCTTTTGCATGAATAATATATTTTATCCAGGAAAGGTTTTGATATAGATGTCATTGCGGGCAAATATTCCGTGAAACATGGGAGCTAATTGAATCACTTAAGTTATACACGGGAAAGTAGTGATTAGAGCAAACTACGTCTTTAAAGCCAGGACATGGAAGCGTTTTACCCCATTTTAACTTCCCCAGTGAAACATCAGTATGTATGATTTACGATTTGGCCATTTGAGTAGCAAGTATCAAATGACCAAATTTAATGCATGTCTGTTTTCAGCTGTGGCTGCTACATGGCCCAGAGTTCAAACCTCGAATAGGAAATACCATTCGCTTCCTCCAGCAGGTTTCTCATCAGTGTTCTTTTGTTTTTCTGTGTTGCAGGTATGAGCGCCCGCGGGTCCAGAGCCCACAGCGCGCACATCTCCTCCTTCTCCCTGCTCTTTTCCCTCGTAATGTCAACGTTCAGGTCAACGTCGTGACACCGCGACGAACTCTGCTCCGTTTTTCAGCCTTCTTATTGTTTCGTTTTTTCTCTCAAATTTGTGAACGTTGCTGAGTTGTTGTTTTTTTCCTCTATATTGTTTTTTTTTGGGAGGGGGGGGCTTTATACTATTTTGCAGTGTTAGATTGCGGTGTGTGAGGTGGCACAAGAGCGAAGCGCGAGGTCAGGCACTTGATTAACAGTAAACGCTTGAGCTTTTTCTTTACACAGGTCTGACATTTTTGCAGGTCGCAACAATGCTCCATTTCATTCTGTTTTTGTGTTTGACTCTAGATTGATACAGATGCCTTACTTCCATCCATCAGCCTTCTTGTTGTTGCTAGAGACAGCTGGTTCCCTCGACATCTTATTCTTCACAGTTTCTTTTCGTCGAAGGTCTCACTAACTTTGCGGAGGGCCGTGATGGGAAGGTGTATTTTGTATTTTTGAATATCTTCACTTTTGCTCTCCACGTCTGCATTGGTGAGAAGGAGCATGTTTATTAGCCCCGTGCCTTTGGAGATTCTTGTAACGCCGCCACTCGTCGACACACCGGTCAGTCTGCGCTCCAGAATGTTCTGCCGCCGTCTTCTTCTTATTAACCCGCTCCATTCAAGTTGTCCTAGATGCAACTCATTAAAACAGCTCACAGGGCCAGTGTTGGCCGTTGGTTTGTGGAGAGCCGCGCGCGTACCGAGAGGTTTTCAATGGCTCAGAGCAGCTCGCTGCCCCCCCCCCCCCCCCCCCCCCCGCTGATTGATGGATGGGATCGGCAAACATTACATCTGACTGTATACAGCAGTATTGGGATAGGTATTCAAATGCCAGTGTATTTCCTGCAACACTAATGCTGAAACAATCAATCATTCAAGGGAAAATAATCAACAACAAGTCATTTTGGTCATTTGTCAAGGAACAAAATGCCCAACAAACCAATGACTGCGTGTTTGATTGCAATCCATTTGGCTCCGGCGTATCCAACTCGCTGGGTGTTATGCCACTTTATACCAGGGCCACATGCCAACAAACTGTTGTATGTCATCAAAATGTAAATTCAGTTACTTGTATAACGGATTTCTGTGTTTTTTAACGAAAACATCCCCATATTGCAACAGTTATTGCATTTTACCCCCGGCTATAACAGCTGGATTTCTGACACTTTTGCCTTATGGCATAATGCATATCCTTTAACCAGTACTTTAAAGAATACTTTCACTGATTGCACTCACATCTTGAATCAATAGAATCAAACGTCAATCATACCTGAGCACTCTTGAACCCTGGAACTATAGGTTCGCAAAATAATCTCAGCACACAACTGAGTAAACGCTAAGTGCTGATGAAAACTGAGATCTGGTTAGAGGGATTTGAGAATGTTAAATTAAACTCAAGTAAGTATTATTTTGTCAAATTAATTGAATACCGGTGCATTCATTCATACCAGCAAACAAACACCCATGTCTGAAGGGTCATACAGTCCTGTTTCCAGACTTAAATGGACATCTGACAGCTTATCAGGAATTCAGAATATTCATTGTGATGTGCATTTTTGTTCATTTTCTCACATTTTGTAGACTGACTAAAATGATAAATAATCGTTTTTTTTAGGAGCCCTATTCTTCATCCATCTGGACGACACACAAGTCGTCATGCCAGTGCATAACGTGCATAATCAGCCATTGCCGTCGAGGCGAAGGGGGTTTAAAGTTCTGCCAATTGTGCCAGTCTGATAATTGAAATCTAGTCACCAGCTTAGACATCATTTGGCACCATGTATGGTCATACTTCGTGAATCTGTCCTTTCTTGTCAGTCGTATTGGCTTTTTCAATGTGGTATGTGTTGTCATTGTTCAGTTATATATTACGGCCAAACCCCGCTGCTCAGGTATTCAGACCTGCTTCCCCTTACGTTTTGATAGCCCCTGAGTGGCAGGAGCAGATATACCACTAATCTGTCAGCACACTACACGAGGGGCTATTTAATGGTCTGACTTGAAGAATGGAGAGCCTGATATTTGCCGTGATTTAGCAGACATTAAAACATTTTAATGAATTAGAGCAGGCCTGAAGGTCTTCTGTGGGAAAAGGGCATAGGAGTAATGGTACTAATGACACCCACACAAGTCTAATGTATCAAGATTTAGGGAGAACTAAATCAGGACAATCCCATCAAGATGACACCCGGAAGATTCAAGGTGTGTGTGTGTGTCCAGGGTTATTAAATTACCCTACGGTGTCTTTTCCAGATGACCATTTTTCTGTTTAGGGGAAGAAAATAGTTTAAACTAATTTAATGTATTTGACCGTGGTTCAGCGCTTCGGGCAGCTGAAGAATGGTGGACATTCAAATCGCAGAACACAAGGTCAGTATGGAGGAAGAGTTTCACCCAGGGGAGGAGCGGAAATGCCTGTGTCTCTGTCAAATTATCGTGGACGGCAGGTGTAAAGAAACAAGTTAGAAGCAACGTTGCAGAATCCAAGGACATGTCTGGTACAAGTTTGTGTTACATGTGTCACAAGACAAAAGGCTTCATTCACTTCAGTGTTGGTTGTTTTGGTGGTCTTATGTGGGGGTTTATCCGTGTTCGTCCATTCATCACAGAATGTTATTGTTAAGCTCAACACATGTTTGCACAGGAAATGCATCTTTCTGGCTGAATTATTGATGACATGAACTGAAAAAAGGTCAACAGTACTCCGTTTTTGAACTTGTGTCTGGGGTACATGGAAGCATCGGCAACCTCTTTGTTTTTGTGGCGTATCGGTACCGTGGAGAGGTTTCAGTTTGACTTTTATTTCTCTTATTTGAATGGTTCTTCATTTTTAAATGTATTTTGTTTCAACAAAACATTCTGCACAAAGGTCAAGTGTTGCTTTAAAATAACGAATCCGAGCCGGTGCAAAGAGATCTCTCTTGACTTCAGACAGTGAACTGTACTGTATGTGCTTTGTTGTATTGATTAGAAACAATGCTCCCAACCGGGAGACCAAACTGTGGTGTCCTACTTCCAATTGCAAATTCTCTGTTAAACCCAGAATCTGAACAATCCACCAGCAGAGCAAGTTGCTATCACACACAGCCTTTTGTTGCAATGACACAACCACTACCTGTTACAAGGTAGTATACCAGTGCACAGTGGGAGACATCAGTATAACAATCTGCTTGTGCTTGTTATACCAATACAACTTTGCAATATTCTTGCTACTCCCAGTATCACAAAAGGAAACAAATTAGTTACCCCCCTCCAAAAAAAACCCCACGTACTTCCATAAAGACGGATGAAGAAACACAATTAGAGCTCTGGGTGACGCTTGGCCTGTCTGTCGCGACTCCTCAGTATTTTGATGTCTGGGTGATCTCCGTGAGATCGTGGCCGTAACGTTTTCACATTGAAAAGACATCAGCTGATCTCGATATGCTGAAGCTGTGCATGTACGATATTGTTTGGTGCATTTGTGTTTTCTAAACGAAGGGAGTTAATAAAAACAATCCACTGAGGATCTTCGCTTGGATTTCTTTGAATTATGTGTGGCACGGTGTCATTTTCAGCATCAGCAGTTTTAGTGTCTTTAACTGCAGGACGAATTTGAGTGGCGCCTTGAGGCACCATCAAAGCTATAAAATGCATAATATTATGAAAAGGCATTTAAATGAGAGTGAATGGCTGCAGCAATGCCTTAGACAGTGGATAAAGAACACATTTGAAAAGGTTTGTGCCGCATATACGTATTGTTTAATGTATAGCAAGAAATAGCATTACAGAGAATTAAGGCTTAAATAAAGGAAATCAAGGTTTTGAATCCATCTATTAAAAAAAGAACACTATGTGAAAGAAGCTGGATTCGTTAAGTAGCTTCTGCAAAGAACTCTGCTTCATTTTTTCTCTTTTTCTTTAAACGATTTCTCTGCTCAAGTTAAGACTCCTTCCTCTAAAAGAAGGGAGCGACGTGGAGGCTACTCTGAAATATTGATTAAGCCTGTAGCACGTATGCTTTTAAAATAATATGAAAGAGAGGACCCTGCAAAAAGATCAATAGGAAGAGGAAGCGAAGAAAAGCGAGGTTTTCCCCACACACCACAAACCATCCATAATGAGCTGCGGTGTCAATACCAAGGCAATGGCTCTTCACATGCTATTGACCGCTGAATAACAACACCAGGGTAAAGACGCGGAGGAGATGCTATTCATGGTTGAACTGCAAAGTGCAGATATTCTGATATGAGTTAGACAGCTCCCGTTGAGATATTGGCTCAGGCATGATTAGTGTACTGAAGCACACAAATGCAGCGCAAATGTCAACACTGCCCCCTCGTGGTGCGAGCATCCTGGTGCAGCACTGGGGTGGGATACGGTAATATAAAGGAGGCAACGCACTGACACTGGACTGAAGAAGAGTACCAGAGCATGGAGGACTACAGGCTGGCCATGCAGGTCGAGACAGGACAAGATGGATCTCAATCTGAGTGGTACTAATTAACACAACATCGAAACAAAGGCAACCTAAAACGTTGCACACGTGTTAAAATTAACGTCGTGAACATCACACATGGTTTCAGCTACACACGCAGACGTTTTTGTCTGTTGTTGTTTTTTCGCACCGAATTGCAGAACAAATAGTGCGTCGCCCCCTAGCGGCCCGTCCCCTCCGCGCCGCCAGGGGGCGACGCCTCTTTCTCCTTTATTAAAACCAATAAGGGCCGGAGCTGCTTCCTGCGGCACGCATGTACACAGCGCGAGCAAACACGATGGACTCTCCTAAGGCTGATGAGGCCACCGACAGTGGCCCGAAGGACTCAAACTCTAATCCCGACGGCGAGGAGGAGAAAGAAGAGCTGTTTCCCGGCTTTAGAGACGCGGATGCTTTCGTCAAAGTAAGTGAATTAAAACCCCGACCGCAGCTTTCAGGGGGGCAACGTGCGTGTGCGTGCTGGCTGGAGGCTGACGTCACATACGTGATATTATCTACGGTGGTGGAGGACGTGCACCGCTATTTGTTGATGAAAGATGGGATTTGTGGTTTACTGGGTTTATAGTAAAAGCGGAGTCTCGTTTAGATATGTCTTGTCCAAAAGTGAAAGTTGAAAGACGCTGCGGACTGATCTGAGTGCAGGGCTCTATTTCACTTAACTTTAGCTAGCTAACGTTGCTTTTATTTAAAAATAACGAAGACAAACAAATGCAAAAGGCCATAATAAGTTATTTTCTGTCATTCTAGTAAAATAACAACTTTTGCCATCTCAAAAAATACTATTAATGTCAAATAAATCTGCCACGGTTCAGTGCTTAGGAACAAGCTAACGTTACTTCTCGAATCCCTTTAAATGAGCCGTTAAAACGGACATGGCGTGTTTCCTTGTCCTGTCACGTGACTGCTGTCTAACCTCCCGTCTCTCCCCTGCAGTATGGACTGGGCGCCGTGTTATCTGCCACCAAAGCATCTGCCAGCTTGCCTCAGGCTGGAGACGACTACGACTTCTACTGCAGCTTCCCGGGATTCCGGGAGTTCTGTGAAAGTCAAGGGGACAAGCTCCTGCGTTGGTGAGTACAGAAGTTTTTACCCGTCTCTGAAGTTGGTAGTTGTGATCTATTGCTGTTAAATGGCCCTGGATTGCTGCACACTTACGTGACTGCGCACTGTCTAGGGCTGTCACTTATTGATCACCTTTGTCAAACCAATGACATCAAATCCTTTTTGCCGTACCAGCTGGGAGACACTTTGTCCGCACTGACAATAAGCCCGACTGAGCCTTTTACATGTGCAAACCCATTCAAGTTCTCTCAACTGTGTCCCTGTTTCAGCATGAGTCAGATAATGCAGCACCACGGCTGCAGATCCGACCTGAAAGACCGCAACAAGCTGACGGACCTGGAGGAGAGGCTTGACTTGGTCGTGGACTCGAACGACGTCATCCTCGAAAGAGTGGTATGGCCACGCGGCTTCGGTCTTTCACAAACGTGCACATCGAACGGGTCTCTTTTCAAAACAACCGCGCTCCCGTTTCTGGTTTCCAGGGGATTCTCCTTGATGAAGCCGACGGGGTCAACAGGACCCAGCAGCCCGTCCTGCCTGCGGGCTTCCAGGCTCCCAAGATTGTAGTTTCCAGCTGGAATCGCAAGGTTTGAAAATGAACCTCTCCGCTCTTATGCTGCAGATTCTGTATCGCGGTTTAAGCCGCACTACTCGGTCCTGGCGTTAAAGCCCCGAAGATGAATATTCACTCCGGCTGAACGCACCATTTGTGTGCTTTTATTGAGCAGGGTTCAAGAGCCGGAAGTCGCTCTGAGACGTTCCGACTGCTCCATGCCAAGAACGTCGCGAGGCCTCAGCTGAAATTCAAGGAGAAAGTCGACAACAGCAACACACCATTTATTCCCAAAATCTTCATCAAGCCCAATGCGATAAAACCTCTTCCTTCTTGTAAGTCGAAGGCTCTTCCTCACGTCCACGGTTTCCATGAGCTCATGTCCCATTTGTAAAATATCTGTTCACCTGCTCTCCAATCTTAAGACTTCACAGACAAACAAATCCGTAAAGAGAGACCGGAGGACCTCGATGTCCCCGCTGCGCTGGCTGACTTCATTCACCAGCAGAGAACCCAGGAACACGTTGAAGACATGTGAGACTAGTCTCTCCTGTCACAATAACATTTGGCCGTTTTCTCTATTTTGTGTCCGTCTTAACTCGTGACTGATCCACGTAGGTTTGCACACCCCTACCAATACGAACTGGATCATTTTACTGTAGCAGAACATCTTCTGTCCAAGCCAGAACCGCAGGTTAGTAATGGTGCTACTTTTACCCTTTGAACCACGTGATCCTCTCAATGCTGTTTCATCATCTACTAAATCCGTTGCTCGTGGACTCTTTTAGAAGTACAAGCCGATAGCTGAGACCAAGTGCTCCTTTGTGGAAACACTGGAGGATCTGGTGGCTCTGAATGAGAAGCTCTGCAAAGAGTCAGAATTTGCAGTGGACCTTGAGGTAAGAGATTAGAAAAGGTGGCTTGGATTAAATTATGCGGTTAATAGATTACAAAAAGCATGGAGGTTCTTTTATGTAGGCGTTTTATTCCGTTTATTTACTCCGTTGCAGCACCACTCCTACAGGAGCTTCCTCGGCCTCACCTCCCTGATGCAGATCTCCACCAGAGAGGAGGACTTCATCATCGACACCCTGGAGCTCCGCAGCGAGCTGTACATCTTCAACGAGGCATTTACTGACCCGGCAATTGTCAAGGTAATGGAATTTATTCCAGTGTCCCGGTCTATCACCAGAATGGGAAAGGAAGAACGATATTACAACTCTATTAGGTTTCCACAATGGGAAACCGCTGTGCATTTGTTTTTGTTTTTTAATGGAATTTTATATGTCAATATTCCACAACAACAAAGTGAAGTATGGCGAAAGCAAGAGAAAGAGTTTGGCCGTTGAATATCTGTTACTCTGGACTATGTGGATGTATAAGGATGTTGGAACTGTACAACACCACTGTAGAATCCTTTAACAGGACATTTATTAAATAATACTTGCAAGCAGGAGAAAGAATTAACACAGCCATGGATGACTACCTCTTCGGAGCGGGAATATATAGTTGGAAGATAATCATAAACTAACGGAGGGGAAGTGATGGAAAGCAACCTTGACTTTGACCTTGATTTAGACAATTATCTTTGGCACCACAAGATTATAAACATTCACGCACAAACATCTTGATTATCAGAGGCCCCAGAACCCACCGTGCCGCTGTGTGAGAGCACCGGCTTCCTGTCGCCTGACTAATATTGACTACGGTCAAACGTTCCCAACAGAGGATCATTTCTGTGTTCAGACAATATTGTGTTGAACTGTATTCTCCGCGCCAGAGCCTTTGCACACCCTAGTTTCACAATGTAGTGGAGATGTGAGACATATTTCTGGTTGTTACTAGCCTTAAAATGGCCTGGGGGGAATGTTTCTCACCAAGCAGATGAAATGAATAATGCCCCAGCTCACCGTATGAACTGTCGAATCTTCTACCTGGGGAAGAAACTCTGTCAGTGTTGGAATATTTTGTTCGTGAAGCCCAAAGTTTGATGAGGTTGGTGGTTGGTGTCATGTGGCGTGCGTGTGTGTGTTTGGGAGCCACTGTGACACACGCTGTAGGATACCTGTGAAAAGTGTGTTGCGTGGGCTTGAATCGCAGAGAGATCCTTGAAAATAATCCAAACGGAAAAATGTCCCATTGGCGTCTTCCCACCCCCACAGCTTTTGGTTCTTTCTCAATAAGTTGGTACGTCTCCAGAGAAGTTTCCGCTGAGTATGTGTGCGCTCTCTCTCCTGTTTTCAGATCTTTCACGGCGCCGACTCGGACATTGAGTGGCTCCAGAAGGACTTGGGCCTGTATGTCGTCAACCTCTTTGATACGCATCAGGCCAGTCGAGCCCTGAACCTGGGCAGACATTCCCTGGACCATCTGCTCAAACACTACTGCGGTGTGGAGTCGGACAAACGCTACCAGCTGGCTGACTGGAGGATTCGGTACGAAGATGCTTCATCTTGGTCATGGTTTAGGTTTAACACAGGAGTTCCTTTTGATCTGGAATCGGGAAGATCTTGTTATTGTCTTATCACTTGGCCTTGTAGTCCCTTGCCAGATGAGATGGTGCAGTACGCCCGGACGGACACCCACTACCTTCCCTACATCTACGACTGTGTGAGGGCGCAGCTGTTGGACTCAAACTACGGGAAGCCGGGTCTGCTGCAGAGCGTCTGGAACAAGAGCAGAGACATTTCTCTGAAGGTGAGCACACGTCTCACTTTAAAAAGCATCAGTATTAAATCAACACTTAGTGGAAACATTCTGCACCTGATTGAATGGATGTCCAATCAGTGCAGATGGTGAATGTGGTCCATTGAAAACAATAAACTCCTCGGTGGCTGTGATATTGACTGATATCTGATTGGCTGTGTTGGCGCGTCTGTGAGAGGATGCGTTAACACTCCGCAGACCAAACAAATGTGATCCAAGACGGAAACGACTCCTTATTTTAAATAACGACAACAATCTGGTTTAGGTGGCGATAATTCGCCAGTGATTTGCCCTCAAGACTGCTGGTGTTGTTAGTGTCATGGTTTCTGTATTCCCGTCATATCTAACATTTGTCATTGTGCCTTCCCTCCCCTTCCAGAAATATGTGAAACCTATATTCACAGAGGATTCCTATTTTGAGCTGCAGAGAAGGCAGAAACGGTCTCTCAACACCCAGCAGCTCACGGCCTTCAGACTGCTGTTTGCCTGGAGGGACAAGCTGGCCAGGCAGGAGGATGAAAGTACCGGGTAGGCTCTTTGCAAATGGACCGACTCGCTCTTCTGGAAATCCGCTCGAGCTGTTTTCCTATTTATAGTTTGTGCCCAGCCAGTTTTTTTGAGACAATATCCCGTCTTTTAAGAATTTCTAGACGTCCGTCTTGACCCGTTGTTTGTGTGTTTAGATTCACCATGCCCACGCATATGATGATCAAGATATCCGAGGAGCTGCCGAGGTAGAAATGTTGATTCATTTGTGGTTTTGTTTTCTCACTTAAGAGGTGTGTTTACTGTTATCATTCAACGTACAACACAGCCTTTTGTTTTTATGAACTCAGGGAGCCTCAGGGCATCATTGCCTGCTGTAACCCTGTACCCCCCCTGGTGAGGCAGTGTGTCAATGAGCTCCATTTGCTGGTGCAGCAAGCCAGGGAAATGCCTCTCCTGAAGGTAAGTAAACACGAGAGGCAGCGACGTTTCTTGTGGCGTACTTTCAATGTTGAGCAACGGATGGAACCTGCATCGATCAAACTTTTCAATGTCTTCTAAACATCATACAGGCAGAGGTTATGGCTCCGAAGACTAAAGGACTTGCACCCTTAAAAAAGGTTGGTTATAAACCGATAAATGAAACGTTTGAAGGAACCATGACCGATATTTAATTCATGAGATTTTGTATAACTTTTCAGACAGAGGTCACGTTGTTTGGTCCTCATGATACATCCAGGGTCTCCGAGGTCTCAGAGAGTGATCTACACCCCGGTTCTACCGATGGTAGGCTTCATACGCACGTTGTGTTTTTGATTTCAATATGAAAGCCCATTAGGCCTGGAAGCAAACGACCGCATATATTTCCAGAAATGCCAGTCAAACAAGGGATGCTGTTCTCTGAGGATGAAGACAGAATGGACATTGGTGAACAGAATATAAGTGGTCTCGTTGCCAAGGCTAAAATCACACAGTTTGAGGTAAAGAACAACTTCTGGTTTACTTTATTCAGACGCTCGTTTTGTAGTGCTTTGTATCAAATGTGAGAACTCTGCGTTCTTTTCACACGAGCAGGAGACAAAGGAGGAGCAGGAGTCCGTGTCTGTGGCGCAAATGAAAGCAAGACGTATCGTTGAGTCTTTTGAAAACCCTTTCAGGATGGTAAGATATTACGTGATTCATCTGCCGCAATGTTTGCATGGCCTCTTTATTTCACCGGACAGGCAGCGTTCAACTTTTTTCCATGTAATTTCAGTACTTGCCCTCAAGAGGTTTTCACATCAGCAAGGCTGCGAAGTTCGACCCATCTTCGAAAATATTTGAGGTAATCAAAGGCTCCATGCAGCTACTTAACCACTATGTTTGATTGTTCAGGACTTTTGGCAAACGTGTTGGTTTAAAGTAGTATAAAGTAGTAGTGAATACATCATTTGGGGTTTACCTATCTGTTTTATTTCAGGCAAATTTTAATGTCTTGACACAATTTCACAGTTTCTTTCAACAACAAACAATCTTGAGAGCAGTATTAGCGCTGGGCCACGAATGAGGAGCGTGATACAATGTGCTACCATGTGAACCATCCCCAGAGGCCACTTTTAGTCTTGGTTTTTAAATGTTTAAAGAGCGTTTGCATTTGTTGTTCATAAACATGGTTGGTAACTATGGAACAGGGCGACTGCTATGATACAATAACCACCAATCTCACGGTAACAGATCAGTAAAAGATGGAAACTGCAGAGTATGGAACAGCAACAGAAGGAGCTGGAGACCAAGCAGGAGGCCAAGAGGAAAGCCAGGGAAGAAGCAAAGGAACACGCAAAGAAAGTGAAAGGTTAGGAAGTCAAACTTGCTCTAAATGTATGCTGTTTGTGTGCTGCGTCCCTCATTGTATTGTTGTTTTCCCCAGAGAAAAGAAAAGCGACTAAGGAGAGCTACCAGGAATCTCTCCAGAACGTTGCCACCGTTCGCCAGCAAGCGGCGGTAAGTCATTTGCCCCTTTCTGTATCTCCCATTTCCTCCGTCCCACTACTTTGCACTCTGTCAACTTCACTGTCGATGTCCCTGTTGAGCAAGAACACGTCCGTGAAAAACGAGTGTTATATACACCCAGGAGCCCGGCACGGCATACTGGAGATGGTGCTTCAACAGGCGGTCTAACCTTCTGCAGTGCCCCCCATTTTCGGAAGATGTGGCTGATATTTCCTCACAGCAATACGGTGACTCACGAGCGAGTGAACCGCTGCTGCCAGTCTAGTCTGCAGCTCACGTCGGTGGCTTTTTAATATTTATATCTGTCACATTAAGTGCCTGGGGGAGGGAGAAAGAAAAGCGTGGGATTGCAGCATTAGAGACACGCCCCGCACTCCTCTAACGCTTTTCTTCTCTCCTGGGAAACAACATTAGCCTTTTTGTGCTCAAAAGCCTACTTCCTGCCGGAGCTATTGCTCTGCACCCTGCTGTTTGGGTGCTTCTATGTGCTCTTGCCACAGTGTGTTTTTTTTTATTTTATTTTTTTTAACGCTCAGTCAAACAAAATGCTTGGTTCTTCACCTCCCAGTTGTAAAGGAGGAGTGAAGAGAAATGTCTCCTCTCAGACCCATGGCGATGGAACCCCACAGTAACCACATGCATTACGGCAATCTATTGAGTGAAACGTTGGTTTTTGGGCTGAAATGGCGGCTTCAAATGAAAAATGTCGGTGGGGTGCGTTACGGTGAGCGGGTGGCAGCGGGATTTGAGATAACACGTCTTAACCTGCCAACCGCGGACAAATGTTGGCTCGGTCGGCTCACAGACGATGCTTTGTTAGCGGTGTTGTTGTCTAATTTCAGTGGAAAGAAACGTGTCCAAAGAGGACATCTGGTTCAAATATAACCGGTTTTCTCTTTTGCCAGTTGTGTTTATGAGCAGTTGCATCAAATAAAAGTTAAAAAGCCTTTTAGATAAATAAATCAGAAATGATCCCAAGGAGTCATTATGATGTTTAGAATAGGCCTTTAGAATATGATATTTTTTGCGTGGGTTACAAAAACCTATATTTTGCCACGTATGTTAAAGAAAGTGGCAAAAGATTTCAATGTTTATCTTTATAAATCCATGTTAATATTCCAGTTGAGTGGTTCTTGATTGAATCATAAACCCCAGAATCCTGAAACATCAAAAAGAGAAAGTTGTTAAAGTTTTGGCACAACGAAAACCAACCTACCAAGCGTCTTGCTGCTGGAAACAATTATACAGTAGTCATATCTTATTTAAGTAAATGCAAACCTTTTTTAAGAGTACAGAGTATTTGAATGGTCATTGTAAGTATTGTGCAGAATATAATGCAATTCCATTTGACTAGGAATCTGCCAAAGGCAGCGTAAAGAAAAGAGAGCGGGTTGCCAGTGAGATTGGAGAGTCAACTCCCAAACCGAGTAAGAAGCTGACAAAATCTGCAAAGGACCCAGAGGAGGAGGAACCGTCTCCTGAAGCCAGCTTCACTCCCTTCGACTACAGCCAGTCAAACTTCAAAGTCTTTGCTGGTATGAATCATGTTCCTTACTTTACATTTAGTAAAGTGTGGCAAGTTTTCTATTATGAAATGAGTTTGACTCTGCACCTGCTTTGTTGTTACAGGTACCAAACCAAAGGACAACACACACTTTGATCCCAATCGGCAAGGCCATGGTTCTAAAAAAAAGGTAATTAAATGTAATAATATCTGTTCATCAAACAATATGTATTTTAATAATGCTTGACGAGTTTAAATCTTTCACCAGAAAACCGCCAAAGGACAAAAATCCAATTCTGGAGCTGGAAACCGAAGTATGTCGTACCTCGAAGGAAAATCCAACAGGTAATTGTGTCCAATATACGGTAGCTTCTTTGACTAAGAGAAACTTCAACAATTCAGAAGTCTCTGTTTGTTGATCATTTCCTCTTTTTCTTCTCTACAGAGGATCCCGGAATAAATGGCCCAAAAGATAAACTCCTGTTATTTTTGTCTTTTTTTTTTTTTTTTTAAGTGTTTTTCCATCCTGCAGAAACAATGTTCCATTTTTTTTCCTCTTTAAGTAATTCAGTATTTCTGTATTTTATGAATTTCAAAGAGTATTTTCTTCTGTGGAGCGGTTTAACCTGTAAATATGTGGAAACGCAGACTTCTTCATAAAGGTGATTTTAGATGGAAAGGTAATTGTCTACATTATTGGTATCCGTGTCAAAGTATCATCATCAATGTCACCATATGCATGGTCTTTCAACACCAGAGCAATATGTCCTCTGGTTTATTCTGGTCTGGTCCAGAACTATGTTTGTACATTGTAGAAGAGCCACTCTTACAAATTGATTTAGGAGAACATGCCTCATTTTAGGTAGAGCCCCTATTTACAAGTGGCCCAGACCTGTCAAAGGAGTCATGTGCAGTTAGTCTATTATCCCACAACAACAAAAAACATTTTCCAAAGAAATGTCTATTTCATATCGTTTTTGCATTCCACAATTCCTTATACATTAGTATCAATAATGAGGTTAAAATGTTCCTGTCAGACTTGAATGTTCATATTGGCCTATTAATTCCATTGTGCATAACTACATCTCAAGCTTCAAAACGACTTTCCCTGTAATAACTTGTGGAGGGTCGGTTACAGTTGGTAGCAAAGGAAGTGGTCTCATGTGCTGCTGAGACATCCCTTCACGCCGCTGAGGGTAACTGGACACCCGCTGGCAGTAATTCAGCACCGAGACCTTCACTCTGGGAAACGTGGCGAGCACCACACGGCTGATGTCAACCACTCGGCAAACAAACGTTAGCTGAGGCTTGAAATGCAGGGCTTTAAGCAGCGCTAATCCAGACTCATTAAAAGGCAGAGATGATGTATGTGTGATGTATTGCATGTAATTATTATGCAGATGTTTTGGGAGCATACAGTTGCAGGGTAAAACAATTGTACACTTTTGTTTACTTATCCTTTTCATGAATCTCTGAATGTCTTCATACATTGAACCAATTTATTTAATCTACAGTAGCTCATCCAGATTTGCAAATAGGGCTGTAATACATGACTTGCATACATGTTTATGCAGTGCCTCTGAAGATAATTAACGATTTAAAGAAAAGTTGTTGCTGTGCAACTGAAAAGCATAAGTTGTTGGTTGACAAAGCTGTAGCTTCTGAATCTCAGACTTGAAAAGTTGACACCACTAAATGTGATACCACACACAAAGATTCAGGGAACAACATTCAATTATTTTATTACAAAATGGTCCAAAAATTACAGTAGGCCTATTAGATTTACTTATTTGCTTGGACACGATTAGATTACTTAGATTTTACAGTAACATAAAAAAACTAAGGCCTCTTAACCTTGGAGGGTGTAAAAAGTATGAAAAACTTTGCAGGCGGCCTCGCTTTAAAATGTTCGACCTACCTTGTTTTCGGCTGCGCGCATGCGCAATGGTTCAGCCTATGGGCGTCATATCTACGGTCATGGATATATATATAAAGGCCTACGATGGGCGTTGCCAATGATGAGAAGTCAAACGAACATTGCGCGAACCGTCTCGTCCTCGCACAGCCATTGGCTCACATAACGGTACGTCACTGACGTCGGCGTCACCCCATTCGCCATTGAACGACGCGTCATCTTTAGTCAGACGACAATGAAGTGACACTTGATCACATTGCCACTCTTTCAAACACTGTAGTGTTAACTGTAAATCGTGGCCCTTAGAGAACAGCCATGGAGCACATAAAGGACGGGTGGTTTACGGAGTCGTGCGCGCTGTGGCCAGGGCAGGCGCTGAGCCTCCAGGTGGAGGAGGTTCTCTACCAGAAGAAATCCGATTTTCAAGACATCATGGTCTTCAAGAGGTGGGTACTTTGAGCTACTAAACTTGGCTAACGTTGCTAGCTCCTAGCGCCCCACCGGCAATGAATGAGCGACCTGACGCTCGTGGGACTCTCTTGAGAAGTTTCCTCCGCCGGTGACGTTAGCTTACCCCGTGAGTTGTTGCCCCTTTTTGTCTCTCAACACGGTTTCGCTCACAAAACCAATAAAACAGCGGTGCCCGGAATTAAACCCGAGAAAGAGGCCACGGCGTTGGGATAACAGTTTAATTCAACGGAGAACACCTTAAGCATTCCCGTCACTGACCGGCTAGTCTCGGCAGCAACCCGCTCACAAGAACGCCCGCAGTCACGCGCTGCGGTTCAATCAAACTTTATTCGCATTTAATATTACAACTATTAAAAAAATATATACACTGAATATTCAAATAGCGTAACATGCTTCATCTTGTTTAATTTATTAAAGCGTTGTGTATTCGGCTCAGTCTAATTTCAACGTTCAAATGTGCATCTCGTGCTTCACTGTGACGTCTTCTCCAGTAAAACCTACGGGAACGTCCTGGTGCTGGATGGGGTGATCCAGTGCACCGAGAGAGACGAGTTCGCCTACCAGGAGATGATCGCAAACCTCCCCCTGTGCAGCCACCCATCCCCCAAGAAGGTATAGCCCTTGAGTTATTGTTCGGGATTGTTGTAGGATTGCTGCTCATCCTGCTTGTTTCCCCTCGTTCGCAGGTGCTGATCATTGGCGGTGGAGATGGCGGCGTGCTGAGGGAAGTCGTGAAGAGTTCCCTGGTGGAGTCGGTTGTTCTGTGTGAGATAGACGAGGTAGGCGCAACGACACTGACAAGGATCCTTTGCTTCTCTCTAGCGGGGGGGCGGGTGCATGCGTTTTATTGCGATTTCCGTATCGTATCCGTAGTGATGCTGTCTTCTGTGCAGGAAGTCATTAATGCATCAAAGAAGTTCCTCCCAGGGATGGCCAGTGGGTTTTACAGTCCCAAGCTCATCCTCCACATTGGAGACGGCTTTGAATTCATGAAGAAGAATCAGGATGCCTTTGACATCATTATAACCGATTCCTCAGACCCTGTTGGTAAGCGCTGCTTTGGAAGTGTTTCAACACCTTCCTTTGCCAACCCTTATAGGAGGGAGTCAATTTCTGAGTTCTGAATTTTGTTTCAGGACCTGCTGAGAGTTTGTTCAAGGAGTCTTACTATCAGCTGATGAAGACCGCGTTGAGAAACGGTGGAATTCTATGTTCCCAGGGTAACTCTATACTTCATACTTTTTCATGTTTTGTTTAGGACAGGCTGAGTCATGCTACATCCCAGTTTCAAGTCCACAAAAATAAACCTGGTTATTACCTGTGGCTGTTAACTTGGAGCTGTTATGCTGCCCATTTATATCGTCTGACCTGCAACTACCTGTAGATGGAACAATGTTTAAAAAAGGCAGCCAGGAAATGAACATGCCCTTTCTTCTGCTCTTGTGTCAATTTCACAGGAGAGTGTCAATGGCTCCATTTGGAGCTGATAAAGGAGATGCGAACCTTCTGCAAGACCCTATTCCCTGTGGTAGACTATGCCTACAGCACCATCCCCACTTATCCCAGTGGCCAAATTGGATTCATGCTCTGTAGTAAAAATCCTGTAAGTGCCAATCATTTGCCATCCACCTCTTCCATGCTTGTTGTCAGATTGCCTGTGGATGTCACTGCCTTTTCAAATGTGCTTGTCTGCCGTTTCTTGATGATAGTTGATGTCTGTGACCTGAGATGCCCCTCACTTTTTTTTGATTTAGGAAACAAATTTCTTGGAGCCAATGAGAGAGCTGTCAAAAGAAGAAAGGAAATCTATGAACCTTAAATATTACAACCCAGAAATTCACAAAGCATCATTCATCCTACCTGAGTTTGCAAAGAAGGTAAATGTTGTTGCAATAATTTACATGATCAATATCTGCAATTTATTTAAAAAAAATAAAATAAAAAAAGCTTCCTTGTGCTAAGTGTCTTCTCGACCATTGGCAGGTACTCAATGAAGCATAACCAGCAAAAAACGGACCCTGTTAATCCTTCACCTGGCCCTCAGACCAGATTCCTCTTCACCTGCTCAACACAGTTCAACACCACTGAAGAGAGAAGCCTCCGTACAGCTGAGGGCGCATAACAACAACAACAACAACAACAACAATCATCAGTGTGTGGAAACTTCCTGAGTTATACAGTGAGAAGTGTTTGTTTGTTTCCTTTCATCTCACACGCTCTTGGTGTTTTTATTATTTTACTGATGAAGATTTTTCTCCTGTCGTTATGTCGCTATCTGCATTATGTGAAAGGCAATTTAATGGACTGGGCTGAGTGAGAAGAGCGTTGTAATATGAAACTGCACTGTATCGGGTTCACTGCATCCACACATTATGTAATGAATTTGCTTACCACAAAGTACATTGTTGTACTTTTATTTGTGATGTTAAATATCAGTTTATGGTCATAGGAAAACACAGTCGCCAAATGCTGTAAGCACATACTCGCATTAATGTGTCCTCCACACTAAAACCCTATAGTGCCTAAAATTGTTTTGTTGGTTGGTTGGGGGGGTCTTGTAAAGCGTGCCATGCACATAGTGGCCTAGAAGAACGCTGTCAGTAGAGAAAAATGTCCCTTTTATCAATGTTAAGAGTGAATGAATTTGCTTAGCTCTGACCATCAAAAATAAAAAATTTGGGCGGGATTTGATACAGCATTTGAGTTTTGCAATGCGAAGAAGTTAATCTTGAGGTGAATTCGTTATGCATGTGTGTATTTGCAGTATAAGGAAGGCTTGTAGTGTAAGCCTGTGTGCTGAAATGATAGTCTAACACTTTCACGTTCCCGTATTAATGAAGTCCACATGGAATCGCTTGAGAAATATCCAGGCAATGAATTTCTGATTTATTTTTTGTAATACGGTAATAAATTGGTAACATAGGAAGGTTATTCGACTCGTGTATTTGTCCACCATCTAGTTTGATCAGCCATGTTCATTCTTTTCTGCGTGCAATATCTTAAAAGCAATACATGACAATTATTCTGTACTTGTTTCAGTTTGGCTTCAGGAGTTTTAGCGCCATTGATGTCTAAATGCAATACCAGTATTCAAACACTAGATGTCGTCCTTTAATCGTATCTGTAAGTTGGTTCACATTCTAGAAGGATAATGGAGTGGGTTGATATTATGTTGTTCGGATTTATCAAATGCAGATTGAGCGAATCCAACATTGTAGGTGAGGTTTCCTCTGAATATTAAAGGAAAACCCTGAGTCCTCTTCTACTCACATCAGTCGTTTCCTTGGCTGTGAGATGCAGCTGTTGCTTTCAGTTGCATCAACTGCAGTGATTGTGTAATACATCCGGCCTCACTGGTTTTCTATTAAAAAGTGACCAACCTGCCTCAGTACAGTATATTATCATCATACTGCCTTTGTAGTGCGTTGCGGGGACGTAGTGAAGGAGGTTTGTGTTCTCCAGTCTTCTCCTGTAATATAGGAAATTAAACAGTTATCCACTGTCTTCCATTAACACAATCAAGTTAGTGCCCATAAATATTTAACTCAACGTCCATTTTTTTAATGATAATATCTGCACTGCAGTAACAGAACTTTTCAGACTCCATGTTCCACCCGTCTTTTTAAACTCTCAGTGCAGTTAAGACACAAAAGCACATAACCAGATTTACATGTTTGATAGAAACCGCAACACATAATCCTCAAATGCATTTTGAGTCAGCCTTCCTTTGTGATGCCTCTCAGAGAGCTGTTGAGGTGTTGCGGGAGGCCAAACGTGCAGCAGATAGAAGCTTCCGTGCACAATGAGACCTGGGAACACCCGAACCTGTTGTCCCGCTGACACGTTTCACTGTGTGAAGACTCTCATATTTTTAAGGAGCCAATTTGTTGCAGATTCTTCAAACGCACCGGATTGCCAATGTAGCCGTTTCTACAATCCGTTAATCTTTGGATCGGCTGCGGGGCATTTTTTTCAGAATCCGCAGTGTATGAAGAAAATGCCTCCAACACTGTTTTGAATGCAAGACAAATCCATTTGAACACATCAACCAAGGCCTTCTGGAATGTGTGTGTTGTACGTACGCTGCCTGCCGGTAGCAACATCTGAAGACATCACAACAGCAAATCTAGTTATTTTTGCTATTTCAACAATATATCCTGGAGAAGAGCTTCTCAAACACATTAAACTATTTTTTTTCTCTCGACGAGATGTTTTATGCTGTAATCAACTCTCCATAATCAGTTTTGGTGAGTTGAGCTCGTATACTACAGTATAATTGGGTTTCCAAGTAGTATTGGAGTAGCTTACACAAATTGTTTCCCTTCGTAGATGTGAACTAAACCTAATTATTAGATTAAATTTAACTACATACAATATTTAAAAATAAATGAGTCTCTATGTAAGCTGCAACTTACGTGTCAGACAAATGTGTATTAAACGTAATCATTTGTTGCCACACTGCAACTTGTCATCCATTAAGATTATAGCTAATTTTATATAAATCGCATCAGGTCCAAAGAATATTAACTTTGCCTAGAAAAGAGGTAATTTACTGATTTTAATTACGCACGGGTAGCCTGAAGCAATTTGTCACAATTAAACTCAACTCTATCACACATTCGACTCGGAAGTGCAGTTTCCTCACAGTCATAGTTACTTACAGAATGAGAGTTTTTGTATTACTAGTCATGAAATACTTTGTATTTTGGTAAAAATCACTCATCAGTCTTTTCCCCAAAATCTGCCTGTAGCACCCTGACCCTCAAAGGCCACGTTTAGTGTTTATTCTTTAGACACCAACTAAAAGCCAATCACATTTCATCCACCATGTTCATGTAGAGACCAAGATCAACCGTCGCACTAAATAGCCAGAGTTAGAATGTCTTCTTCCTTTCAACAGCTGTGTTTCCTCCATTAGACGGGTGGTGAGCATCTCCTGAAGGCACTTCCTGCAGCCGCGCTCAGCGTCCGACCGCTCGATTGTAATCTGAAGCTGTCAGAGAGGCACAGAGAGGCCCTGTGACAGCAATCAGACGCTGGCAGAAGTTCCGAGCGAAACACCGGCACGGCGAAGAGGAGTCAGCGCTGTGGTCAGTTTGTGTTTGACATTTTGATTGCCGCTTCAGGGAAATGTGACCAATGTGTTCTCGAGTGTTAAAGACGCTCATAGTGCATCACGCAGTTTATAAATTGAGGACTTGTCTGCCTGCCTGTCCGAAAAAAAAGGTCTTCCTTGGGATTGTCCATCACGATGGCCACTACATTAGTTACGTGTTGGTGTTAAAACGTGTCTCCAGCCCCGGTGACGTCTTCGCCCCTGAGCAGATGTTCTCAATTTGTCAAAAAGGTTAAGTGCTCAACGGTTCCATTTATTCTGTCCTGAACACTTCATCTCCCCTCCTCTTACACCCTCACAAACACCCCCCTCCCCCGGCCCCCCTCGAGCGCCCTCCACCCCCCCCCCCTCCATCATACACCCACCAGCCTGTACGTCAGTGGCACGCGGTGGTAGAGGCATATAAAAGGGTGAGGGACTTTGGAGGTAAGGAGCGGAAGAAACATCAGTGGATTCCAAATTTCGAGACCAACTGCCCTTTTCTCCACCAGCCTCCTCGAGGATCCCTGAGCTGCTCAGACTCTTCAACTCTCTCTTCCTCCAGAGCAGCAACTCAGCCACCCTCTCTCCCTCACACACTCCGATCTCCGTCAACCTCCTGCTCCTGTGGCTGTAACTGTCTCCTGACTCCTGACTCCTGTCACAGCATGCAGCTCCTGGTGGTGTTGGCAACTCTCATGGGGGTTCTGTTCAGCGTCCGAGCAGCCGCCGTGCTTCCCATGGAGGATAGGAGCTCCATCAACGTGAACAGGGTGAGCTGATTTTTTTTTATCTGTCATATGTTCATGGGAGATTTTCCCTGTGATTGTCAGTGTCGGGTTTTTTTTCTGTTTTTCCTGGGGTAGAATTTGTATAATTAGTGTTATTGTAATATTGTTATAAGAACTTGAACTTTGAAAAGAATGATATTAAATTAAATATTGCTTGTGAAATGTTTCAATTCAATTTATTTTTTGTGCAAAAATGTAAAATCACAAATTAGTCTCAGAGGACTTTACAACCTGTACTCGTACTGCATATCCCGTGATATTCCTAATTTGCATTAAAAAGTATATTACATTTCAACTCAATTATAGTCTTTAATTCTCCACTTTTATTCCTGCCGTCCTAAATGTGAAAAGTAAATCATACGGTGCCTTCGGAGTTATTAAGATGTCACATCTTCCCGTTATTAATTACAATATGTTTACTCACATCCTCACACGTGTCTGATTTGTGGACAGGAGCTGAGCAAAGAGCGCAAGGAGCTGATCCTGAAGCTGGTGTCCGGCTTGTTAGACGGAGCCGCGGACGCCAACATGCTGCCGGGGGAAGCGGCACCCGTGGATTTCGAGGAGCCGCTGGAGTCCCGTCTGGAGGAGAGGGCGGTGTACAACCGGCTATCACTGCCTCAGCGCGACCGCAAAGCGCCCTGTAAAAACTTCTTCTGGAAAACTTTCACCTCTTGCTAACAGTTCTCTGCCCTCCGACCCCGCCAGCTCCTCATGAACTGTAGTAGAACCTCAGCTGTGCATCTCATCTGCGCCTGTCCGACATCGGTGGACTTCACTGGCACGACGTGGCACAATGTGACACGACGTGTTTAAATATGAATTATTTATGTATCTTTTTATGTATACAATCTATGTATTTATGTATGTTGCCGTTTATGTAAGGGTCAATAATAAAGCATGGATAACGTAAGTACTTTTGTAAATTATTCAAAAAAGAAAAGGTCATATTTTCCACCTGCTTCAACAATATAAATGCAAAGTCTGAATCTTGCTAAATGGTGGCTGTATCTTTATTTAGGTTCGAGAACCTTTACTACACTAAAATTGTGGAATATATTTGGTAAAAAGAAACTAGGTGCACTCCTAAATGGAGCCCGATTTTACATTGTTTTTACTGCTGCTCGTAATATTGAAATCTTACTTATTGTGCTTTGTAGGCTACTTGGTTCCGGCATAACTATCTTTCTTATGTGATGAAAATGCTATTCAAACCATATAACCAATAAAGGGAAAAGAGGTAAGAAAAAAAGGTAAAATCACAATTTAGAAACCAAAAGTCCAATAAAACTTTTTACAATTACATCCTAGAATTAAAAGCATACAAATGATTTATAAATAAAACCCATAGATTCACTGAGGCAGGTAGAGTGGGCCACATACGCTGAATGTTGACACTTTTTTCTTCTGTAACTCTGTGTTATCCCGTCAAAATATAAAGCCCAAATAATACGAAAACATCCGATGAGAAAATGACCTACTTAATAAGAAAACCCCGCCGTTATTTAAACATAAATAAAGATGTAAAAAAAAAGAAACTTAGTGTTGAGAGTCTGCGATGGGAAAGAACTCACATGTCCAAACAATGGTCCTTATTAATTCCTAGTCACAAGTTGAGGGAGACGTTACAGTGACTTATCACCAGTCGTTATATATGTCAATAAAACGGTAAGGTAAATAAATCACAAGCTTCCCGTCTGTTCGCTCAAAGCTTTGAAACATTCAGCGTCGTTGATGAGAATCTGACCTCACAATTTGACTGTGAAAGCAGAGAAACGGCGGCTGTTGCATTTTGAGATGATCAAGTGTTCCTCACGTGTGATCAACCCCGGTATTGGATTCTTGCTGCTAACAAGACGCAGAGACCTGCAGGTCGCTCTGCCCTCAATCAGTCACACGGTAATTACAAAGGCTTCCGTGTCGTAGCCCTTTTCAAAATTACGACCGCCTGGATTTGTGCGTCTTTTTTCACCTCACCGCGGTAGGAAGTCGCGTAGGTGCTGTCCTCAAAAATTGACTTTCAAGCCCGGGCCAACGGTCCTTATTAATGGAATTACATGCAGGTGAAATATCCGGCTGTTTGTGTCAGATGAAACAGGTACCGTTATTTGTATAGTTGTGAATTTATGTCCACATACTGTCACAACACACCGAGCAAAAGACAAGAGAGCAAATCTTTGCATTAATTTGAACTGTTGGATTACAACAACCCTTTCAACTAACAAACAGAATTGAATCCAGATTGTGTCTCAGTGCAAACAGCAGATAGTCACCTCAGCTCAGAGATTATTCTTGTCATTGTGCTCGATGTTGTAATACCTGAGAGGTAACTGGTGCTGGTGGAGACGTCAACGAGCAGCTGAGGTTTACTGCCAGCTGCTCGCTCTGCAGATGGATGTTTGGCACTGGCCAATAGTCAAATTGCAAGAATTCTTAAATAACTTCCACCGTCGCTACAAATCCCACACTGGCAGAGTGGAGGCAAAGCTCGGGGTCGTTTTCCAGTCACTTTGTGCTCAACTCGAGCACGGTGTCTCATTTGCTTATTGAAACAGGATGAATGGGTGAAAATGTTTGATAGGTATGCTCGTCTCACAGGTGCAAAGACAGCAAAGTGTTAACACACGTTCACAGCAATGATTAAATTACCAGTGGAACATCGAAGCAAGATTTATTTTGTTTTGACGGTGGGGAAAAAAAAAAGCTCTTGAATGAACCGTGATGTCGTGTTTTCGTTGAACAAGGCTGCATCATCCTCTGAAAGGCCCATTTGGTGCTGAGTTACAGTTCAACAAAATTTCAAAGCAATGTAATTACATGGTTTTGGCAAAGGCTCCATCCAACGAGGCTGAATAGGCGAAGGCTCTTGTGGGCTTACTTGATTACAGTTCATCGCACCGCATCTTTCATTCTTGTATGCAGTGAGAAGCACCTCTATTCAGGCTTGCAGCTTGTGGGAGACTCACTGGACTGTGTTGGAACAAATACGCAATCATTGGACGAAAAAAAAAAGATGCATGTTCCTCTCCTTAAAAAAGGCGGCCTTCCATTCCAATCAGTCGTTTCGGGGTTCGAGATACAAAAACAATTTGATGCCAGTAGAGGTGCTGTCCACTTCTGACTCCATGACCCCGGGCTCAAATGAGCGCGCGGCGAGCGACATCAAAGCCGATGCCTGCGAGTAAAGGATTTTATTGGCTTTCCTTTTGATCTGAAGGAGGAGGGAACGGAGTCCTCGGGCCTAACTGTGTAATTCAAACGTGAATGTGACTTCATATGTGCCGGCATTTAGGGATAACAAAGACTTTTAGTTT
Organism: Gasterosteus aculeatus; assembly: GCF_964276395.1. Classification (NCBI taxonomy): domain Eukaryota; kingdom Metazoa; phylum Chordata; class Actinopteri; order Perciformes; family Gasterosteidae; genus Gasterosteus; species Gasterosteus aculeatus. The sequence continues at coordinate 12,856,782 of NC_135689.1, read as the reverse complement.
TGTTGCTGGTACTCATGTGAGGAAAAAACTACTTCAAAGGGACCCAGCACGGTTCCATAATGGCTTTCAAACTGTAGGGGATGTGACTGTATGTGGTGTGATTGGGTGTAATTCCAGCTATGAATATATATACAACCCCAAATTTAGAAAGAAAAAGACTGCTGGACCTTTACAAGTAAAGAAAAATGATTCCATGAAATAACATTTTCATGTCAACACTGTCAAATCAATATGGTGTGGTATGAAAAGAATCGGTTACGTTTTACCTTCACTGTGAGCTGCGCCGGCCTCAACCGAATGCTGCACCGTGGTGGTGTTTGTCTCTGCGTCTCACCGCTGTGTCAGAACTTGTTTTCATCCCCCACAGGTGAGACTTTAGCAACGGTTAACATCAAACGGCTCGCTAAGATGGCCTCAATCGGCAAGATAGGCCAAATTAGCACCCAGTGCGCCGCCCGTGCTTCTGAGGGAAAGGCGCTAACAGGCAGCTTGTGTGGCGGCTCACTTCACTGCATAATCTGTCAACAAAGAGTTGTGCTGAAATAAATGGATTTACATAAAAAGGAACTTTAATCCTATTTTCAAAAGAATGTTTTACACATTGAGCTCGGTGCATCTGACGCGTTGCTAAAAGCACGTGTCCCGTGTCCGTGTGGCATTTTGACTCAATAAAACAACACAGCCGCATTCTTACAGCCCATTACAAAACGTATTTCCTACGTTGTAGAGTGAGCGTGCATGTTTTGCTTCTGTTATGTCTGCGAACACGTACTTGTTCTTCATTAAGCCGGTGACTCCGGACACAGTGACGCCTGCAGCAGCTTATTCATCTCTGTTTGCCGGGCTCCATTTGTTTGGATATGACATCTCAGATGTTGTATCCACAGAACACAATACTGTGCACTAGCTGGGGCATTGTTATGTAAAATAAATATATAAGTTACCCATTTTAAAAAAACGTTCTCGGGCGAGGACATGCCGAGCGAGAATAATGGAGCTGTTTTGCTTGTTGAAGGATCGTTAGTACCTTTTTCGGGTAGTAGTATAAAACCTGTTTTTAATCAGTTGCCCTCTTGTTTTATTTTGTATCAGAAATTACAGCATGTAGGTGTCAACAGACACATTTAAATTCAAGCTGTCTCGGATTAAATGAATTATCCTTTTTCAAACCATAAAGAGCGACATCATCATCATCGTGAGTAGGGAGTCCGTAGCCACTTAACGATGCCCCGCTGCGTCCGAGCAAAGCATTCCAGCGCGCAAAACACACACACGCCAAAGCGTCCTCTCATGTATCTCTCTCAAAGAGAGTTTGGGAGCTCCGGCGGGAATAGAGAGATTGTTTTTTTTTCCCAGCAGGGTTTAATGATGCCTGATGGCTTTACCCGGCCGCCCAGTGCCAGCGCTAAAAGCTCCTCATTACAGGGCCCTCTGCTCTTTCAGCGCTAAAGCCGTGGCTCCGAAAATGAGCTGTCACCAGCACGGGGGAAAGGGGTGCAGCACGCCGGCCACTGAAGTGACCTTATTCATTCTGAATGCCACTGCTTTGGAAGACAGGGGCAGGCCTGTGGTCGGAAAACACAAAAAGGACGTGGTTTCAAAGGTTTGGTCACCGAAGACCTTCAAGTGCTGTATGGATGCAAACCGCAAGTTCCATTTATCAGACTCGATGACGACGACGGCCTCCTGAGGTGTTTTTACTCCTCTGCAGTCTAATTAGGACTATCAGTTGACACAATAAATGAGACAAAAAAACGTTTAGCCGTTTGACTAAATAATCCCCAATGACCATGTCGGGTCTAGAGCTCCACTTCACCACCACAGTGGTGTTTTGAGCTCAATGCAAACGTCAGCACGCTACACTCTGAGTAAACATGTTTAGAAGCAGGTGTATTGTTCATTTCTTATTCTAGGTATGGCTATGGCAGGCCTGTGGTCACAAAGCAAATTAAATATTTGACCTGATAATAATGCTGGGTGAAAGAACTGAGGATCATACAATTCATTACTATTAATCCTGAGCAGGACGTCGTTTCCAACAGTTCTACGGTTTTAGTTGTGCTAATGTAAACTCATCAACATACTATATGGTATATTTGACCCTTTCTAACTTACCACTAAAGCCGGGAAGCTGCCCCCCCCCCCCCTCCTACCCCCCACCAAACATCTTGTGAATGGTCACAAGTACTGTACAATATGTGCATGTGTATATTATGTTTGTATATTGTCAGGAGCTACCTGGATCTTGAATTTCCCCCCGGGGATCAATAAAGTACTTCTATTCCATTCTATTCTATATTAACATTGCATCTACCAATTTATGAATCTAAGAAAAAGTGTTCATTTGTGAAGCATAATGCTTCATACTGAACATGAGAACACTTTCCAACCTCCTGTTAGACCAGTGTGCGATAACCATGTTGATGGGCCATCACCTAAAACTGCTTAGCGGGATATACTGTATTCAGTCGTTTCATGGAAGGCCAGTTTCACACGTATACCACAAAGGAGCCCGTTTCTAGAACACTGTCGCCGTAGGATTTGCAATTCCAGACGTACAATAATGCACAGAAACAGTAGTTTCCACGTTTTAATAATTTCCTCAAAATATTTCACACCAAAAGCCATTCATTTTGAGTCACGTCGAGCAATGCGAGAGAAGACTATTGAATGCGCGGTGGAGCAGAGGCACTGGTGCGATGGGGTTGTACTTCTGGCGGCGGCGCAAAACATGTAAACATGAATTGTTTTGTGCTTGGTTGACCAGCAGAATGACTCTCTACACTGACGACTAATCTCATCACTCCTCTGATCCATCTGTTGTGACTCCTGCCGTAACAATGTGTCTTCCAACTAGATGATTGGTTTTTCAAGGTTTTCATGCCAAACTTACCCAGGGACTGAGGCTGTGTTGATGTTATGATGAAGGAAGCTGCGTGGATGTTGTACTTTGAAGCAAACAACTTTCAAGTAACATAGCTTCTTCTGCTTATCATTTTCTTTCACCGAGGGCGTCTGTGTTATAGTCAGTAAACCTCTATCAGGGTTTCGTGTCGATAGTGTCATTAGACTGCCGAGAGAAAGAAAAGTGCCAGAAGATGATTTTGGATGTCTTGTTTAAGCTCTCCAGTATTCTGCAGGATCTGCTCACTATAGGTCTCTAATCACAAGGGCAACAATACCTTGATTAGCTCCCAGAACACTACTGGTTTTGCCCAGCCTCTGCACCTGTTAGAGATCGGTTGCCACAGCAGCAGATGGGGATCTCAAGTAATGTTATTTTCTCTCAGCAAGTAGCGCTGCTTAAGACCGTTTTCAGGACAATTGGGCCCTTGTGGGGTGGCAATACACCTGATTGCAGATGCTCTAACAACACGACATTCCCGTGTGTCGATATACAGACACACACCTACACAAAAAAAAAACCCTTACATCTTAAATGTTACCACAGTATTACGAGTGACAGTGATGGGTTACTAATAGCGCGTGAAACCTCGCTGCTGCCAACGACAGTCGTGCAATTACTCATATCGGAAATCCATGTGTGTTGTTCAGGCGGAGCATCATTTTTCTCGAGCCTAACAGACCCAAAAATGTTTAATCAATTATACACGAATTAACCCACCATTGGGATCTGCACTGTAGTTATTTAATCATGGCCTGTCAGCACTAGTTTATAGTTTCATATCAGTGACACGTGTGTGTTAACAATGAGTGGATGTGTTATTAAAATAAATATTCACTGCTTATTACCCAAAACATGGAGTAGATGCGTTTCTTTTGAAAGCTTATTTTTAACTTGCAAAAATGATGGTGGGTGAGCGAGGTACAAATTCTGTCCTAGCTTTAAATTATAATTCAGTGGTTTTGTAAAAGAGAGCTGTTTGAAACATGGTTTAGGAAAAAGCCATCAGGCACTCTAATAAAGGAAAGGATTCAGGGGCGAGAGCAGCACCTGTGTGCCATTTCTCATCATCGCTTGGTCCCACCGACGTCACCGAATGCCTTACCGCCTTATGGCGGTCCACAGAATTGCTAAAGCTGGGGTCTGTTTGAATTAGCAAGTAAATGACCGTATTTGTTATTTGTGAAAAAGAGCCATGCAGGCCTGAATCTGAAGAGCAATAGGCCTGACGTCAGGAATGTAATCCAGCAGAAAAAGGCTCGACGTGAATCCTTTTCATTAGCATCTGAGGATGTTGGTTACCAGGATACGCAGTAAATCATACTCTGAACATGTGCGTCTTTTTGGGCTTTTGGGAAGCTGTGTTGTAAATATCAGTGATATATTATTGCATTAATCTTTAAAAACGTATCTATTAAACGTGATTCATTTTGCACCCAATATTTCCGAACAAATTCAGGTGTATTGGGGCAGGAGTTAGGGTTCGGGTTTGGGTCTGTGGGGAAAACACTTCGTAGGGCAAATACTTGAATGACAACAAAATTATCTAATTTACTGAAAAGTTAATACGTTGTTTTAAGATATGCGGCATTAACCAGCTATTATTAATAAGTACAATTAACTTTGTTTAGTTATACTTAAATAACAATATACATTGACTGCATTCAGTCAATTGAGTTTGACAGTCAAGTATAGTTGTAAAATTTGTTCAATCCGGATTCCTTTTTATGTTTGTTAAAATTGGCCATTTTTACAACCGTTTTTTCAAAATGTCGGATGATTCTCAGCCCAATTCTTCTCTCTCAACCAAGACGTGAGCACAACACCAACAGCATCCTTTCTCTGCATTTATTTAAAATGTTTACTTTAATCCTTTTCTCTGAAACTTTGCCTTGGGAAAACTAAGGTTTTTAGGCGGACATTTCCAGGTGTTTTTGTTGTTTTTTTGCCATTCAATGTATTCTCTGTGCCCACGCACAATAAGCAATAACAATGGCAGTGTTAATAGAAGCATTAGACCGAACCTGCTGCTCCCCACAGAACAAAGAGAAAGGTTCACATATATTGACGGCATTCAATCAATTCTGTTTCTTTGGCTCGTGAACATCTGGCCCGGAGGCATAAACGCGGTGAGTCCCCGGAACGGCAAGAAGCTGCAACATTCACAACCCTTTTTCTCTTGTTCTGCCAATTAAATGTTTACGCTCCTGCCAGTAACATTTTACATTTCTGCATTGAATGTTGAGACAGTGACAATCGGTGAATAAGTATCTGATAATAAGAGACATCTTGTCCTGTGGTGCTTCTAAACTGTCTTTTATTTGCAGTTTATTTGTGCCGTGGAAGCCTAAATCCTATCGCGTCTGCAGAGCTACAGCGGAAGAGCAAATTACAGTGGATTAAGTCTACATTGTTTCTCGGTGTTCAGCTAAAGTGACACATCCCCAGTTATTCAAGTCCTTAATTACAGCTAACAGCATGTGGGTGTTTGAGACTACTGCGATTGCAGCCGATGGGAAGAACGAAGAGGATGAGAATGAGGATGGTAGAAGGATGTAGTAACACTCATAAAGTGTCTTTTTTTCTAATCACAGTGCGTTGGAGGGATGTATAAATCGTGCGCGATAAGGAACAAAATGTGAGACACGTTCACATTTTACCGTCCTCCAGCATCTTATTTGCCTTTATCAGAAGCGCACTCTCTTCCTGCACCTTTATATTTTGTTGACTCTCCATATAACCGAACAACCACTTTCCTTTCTCCTTTTCAATTGATATCAGGTGGCCTATTCTTCATTTGATGACTGACTGACTTCCATGAGGAAGTACTTCATTACTGCACGGTACAGCAGGCTGGTGAAACAGCTCCGTGAGGACAGCGCCTGTCTCGCGCACACGGACCTTCAAGGTTTGATCATGCTGAAATTAAACGGGCTCGCCCTTGTGTGTGTGTGTGTGTGTGTGTGTGTGCGTGTTTTATTATCTATGGTACATGCACAAACCCACCACTGAGTTCAGTCCTGTAGATCAGCTTTGTTCATGACACACACATACAATATTCGTGCCAATATTCACATGCAAGCCGGAACCTTTCGTAATAAATTCTGTGCTTTGAGGAGGGGATTCAGGATTCAGGATTGCCTCAGGTCACATAAAAGCTCTTGAAGTAACACAGGACATGGCTGCATAAACCTATTCACATTCAGATAACAAAGAATATAAAACAACAAAAAACACACTCAGTCAATTGAATTCTTTGGGGGAAATCTCTTGTAAAGGGAAATTCAGCACACTTATCAGCACGTTATTCTACGGATTTTGAGTAGAAAAGCAGATATCTACCGACAAAAAACAGCCCTTATCCGCCAAAGCTGCGAAGAGGAGCACTGAGGGTTGAAGTGACAGGGCCGTCAGGCGAGGGATTTTGGGGACAGTTCTTTGAAAGTGGACCATGGAACAGCAATCTTGTACAACGCATTTCATCTACCGCAGTGAGTTTTATTTGAGTGAGAGGCTCGCGGCTGCAAATCAGAAAATGGCCTCAAATCACATTAAAATCCCGTAAACTGCTGTCCGCGGCTGTTGCAATGTTGACAAACAGCCACTGTCGCTGCCCCTAATTGTCTCCCAATGAAGAAGGTAAAGTGAACAGCACAATATTATTCTAAAAGTATTTTTTTATTCCTTGCACTTGATTTTCTCACCTGCTTTTATTTGTAATCTATTTAACATCTACCAGTATATGTCCTCAAGCAACTCAAACATAAATTCTAAAGTCAACTTGAAGCTGTTGAGTATTAAAATATACAGTAAACATGCACGCTCACGCTAGAATGAAATTACACTTGAACTATAAATGCATAGTAATAATGGGAGAAGGCCGCTTAAAGGCCGGATTGCACGAACAACATATATTTCAAGTCACAACACCAGCACACGAACATGTCGAAAAAAGATGCACCACTGTTTGGGTCCAATGCAATTCAACAGGAACCACCTGTTCCCCATTCTAAGAATAACATGTCCATACCTAGAACTGCGCCAATCACTCATATGCAAATCATCATGCACTCATCTTGCAAACATCCTGATATGAAGAACTCATGAACAACGGGAGGCGTGATGATCCGAGAGCCTGGAGGGATGGACGTCCCTGTGCTCCAATGGGGCTCTCCGAGGGTTCTAAGCAGGAGCCGCCTCTATCTTAATAACCAATAAAACATGTTCTTAGAGACTATATAATTTGAGCGCATTTCGTATTAAACGCCTTTTTTCATGTTGTTGTTAAACTGCCTGAAATAGGTCCGTGCACGTCAAACTGCAGGACAGAAGACTCTTATTGCAAATAAACTTTGTCATGCTATTTTGATTTAAGTCTCCAGTCTGGTCCTTGTTTTGCTTGCACGACAAAGCTTTAGTATACAAATCTCGTTATTATCCCGTTCATTATCACCTGTACTGTTAAATGCTGCTTCATTCTAACTTGAGCAACAATAAAATGGGTTTTGCACCTTACGGTGTGACCTCAGGGTGTGAAAAGGTCGTAAAGCAGGGCAGCTGAGCACGTCATGATAAAAGGTGTCAGTTGTCTGTAGCCGCAGGCATTTGGAGGCATACGGTTTAGAATAGATGGAAGCATAGATAACAGAAAAAAATAAAGCAAACAAGTAGTACACTATGAAGGATTGGCTGCATTGGAACTTTGAATAACAACAGAGTTGACATTTCAATGCCAATCACTGCAATGACATTTAGAGAGCAGACGCACTCAGGAAAGACAAACCTTGAAACACTGCTTCCAGCGAGAGGCTTTCTTCTTATCAACATTTTGAGAGAAAACAATATCCAAGGTTTTCAGAAAGATATGCATATATAGATACGGTCAGATTGCTTACAAAGTATGATTTTTTTGGTCTAGTTAGGATCGATGGTGCTTGAAAAATGAATAATTGTTCCATGATCTGTGACTGGCAGCTATTTGTGAGTGTAAAACCTTTCTCGAGTATTTTGTTATCTTTTTCATACTGTTTAGATGCCTGCTCCTCCAAGTTCAGTTAATTGAATGAAAACAGAGCAATCTGCCTCTGCCGTTAACAGATTCTGCGTTTACCCATCAACAATCTTTGTGTCTCCAAATGCTGCTAATCACAGTTAGCAATACATTTAGTTATATATATATATATATATATGTATATATATATATATATATATGTATATATATATATATATATATATATATATATATATGAATAAAATATAATTTAAATACAATTTGATTAATTTACTGCTTATCAAATTTTTCTGGGCATGAGCTAAATAAATTGACTTATTATTACAGTGTATTTACGTTAGACTGAATATGCTTGGCTAATAGCTTATATGTTATTCAGTACATACCAACAAGTGGAGTGTGTGGACAGATGTGCTGACAGTATTCCATAATTCTCCCAGAAAACAATTCATTGCATCAACCAGAAAATGTAAATGTCACAGAGACTCTTCCTCAATTGGCAGATACTGAGGATTGCCGAGGTGAAAACGTTTTTCTAGAAATCAGAGTAACGAAGACGAGCCTCCAGTGTCCAAGGTTCCCGCAGCATTGGATTTATAGAACAGGACATATTATTTAGTGAGGGAGTAAGAGACTATCTGTCTTTAACAAATACTAAAACTCGAAGAGATGTGTTTAAAGCCAGCGTGCAAACTGCACTTGAAGGCATGACGTTATCAGGGGGAGGGGGGGGGGGGGATCCGGCTCTTTGAAAAGTGCTCTTCAGTTGAAAAAGCCCAGGAATCATTCTCAATTCTCTTATGTATTAGTTAAAGGAAATAAAGCATAAAAGCTCCATCTCCCAGAGGCAACGGAAATGAGATTTTGACTCTGGATGACGCATAGAACATAATTGCGCAATCAATATTAACCATTTTTTTTATGATGAAGTAAGGGTTTCCAGGAACGCTTTGTTGAGTTTCAAAGGGTTCAATTTCTGTTGCAGCGTCAATACCTGAATGGCAGCTGGATGATATCCAGGAGCTGAACATCTGCCATTAGGCTGCACAGTTGGTCAACGTCCCACCCGCTCACAATCAGGCAAAAAGGAAAAGGTTACGGCACCATTTAAAGAGAGTTCCATCAGAGAGGTCATTTGCAAAGAGAAAAAAAAAAAAAACATTGATGGTTTTGTGTGTAATTATTGTAAATCACTTGAAATGCTAGTCATTAGTGCTTCATCATCGGGAAAGGGGTGTTGTTCATTGCAAGCTTACTTATTATGTTACTTGTTGAAATTGCCCCACTATTGAATAACATCCACATTCATATTCCATAAAAACAGACAGCGTGATTACTCCTCAATTCCCTCTTTGTAAAAGCCTTTACAATGAAGTCCAACCATAACCGAGGCATTTGACAGGCATGTAAAAAGAACAGAAAAAACCAACAACAACATGATGCAGTCTGGTTTCCTTCATGCTGAAACACCTGTTGTTGTACCACTGACTCTCGCTGATGAACTGATCACGGTAAACAAACTGCACGGATACAGTGCTTTTACTCTAGAGTTGAAAGCCCTTAAAGTTGCTGGCCTGTCCCTTGGGAGGTATTTAGGGTCAGTGTCTTGCGCAAGGACACTCCCACAGGGCCTGAGGCTCCCTGCCCCCAGGCCCTGTCCTCCAAAATCAAAAAACTATAGAAAGAGCTCCTAAATAGTGTGCTTTGTTTGATTTAGACTCCCCTGCTCAGTGCAATCAGTCTCCTACCTGAGCCGTGAAATAAAATTAACTTCAAGGGAATTCATCTCATTTAGAATCATCTAAATGATTATTTCTCACATGTAAAAGCGCTATGGTGAGTTAAACAGGATAAAATGAATATAAATGATTCTGGCATTCACCAGTTTGATCGATTTCTGCCACAGCCTGGACGGTGGGGAATGATGACAAACTGATCATGTGCTTGTCCCCCTCTGTTTACCTAAACGCCGGCAGCTGGGTTCATTTACCCTCGGATCACCGGGGGCGAACCTTTCCAGAACACACCAAAATACATCGGGGACCGCGAAGCAAACATGACCAGGTGAGTGCCAGTGTTCATTCGTGCAAAAGAATCCTTGAATCCTCTGCCATCTCACCTAATTTTGCCCAGCGGGTGCTGTGTACTTGTCCTGTTCTCCCTCATGCACACGTCCCTGAGTGTGGAGATGACTGGGCTGTATGGCAGCTTTACCTCCCCCGACTTCCCCCGGCCATACCCGGACAACCAGCTCAAAGTGTGGAACATCACTGTGCCGGATGGCCACAGGGTCAAGCTGTACTTCAGCCACTTCAGCATGGAACCCTCTGACCAGTGTGAATATGACTACATTCAGGTACAACACACTGGAGAAACTCCAATCCTCATCATCGGCACTGGAGTCCTATGGCTCACTTGACTGAAAGGCCTCTGACCCCTGTCACACCAGGTTTCGGCCGAGGGGAATGAAACCTTGCGGTACTGCGGCGAGGAGGAGAAGAATTACGATGGGAGCCCAAGAAAAACCACCGTGCTGTCAGCCGGGAACCTGGTGTCAGTGGTCTTTAGAAGTGACTACTCTAACGAGGGACGATTCACGGGCTTCCAAGCGTTTTACGCCGCAGAAGGTGAAGAGTAGTGACATTTGTTGCCAGAAGGGCGACACAGTTGTTAGTGGCCGTAATTGCATGAGGCAGTATGTAAAGGGAGTTTCTAGCCAAACAGGAGAAGGACTATAAAATCACAAGTAAATCCTACAAAATCCATCCAAATGTAATGACATGGTTAATTTGACCAAGTTTGAATACTATTTAAAACTATTTAATACTATTTTTTATCCTCCTTGTATCCTTCCATTTGAATATAAGCTTTTTCCAGATGGTTTACGTGTCCTTTTTATCAACTTTTTATTACTTTTTGGATTCAAGAGTTGATGCCTCATTTTATACAATTTATACTTTTCTTTCAACGTCTAGTTTACGTAGTTCACCAATCAACGTTATTGTGTGTTAAGACCAATTACATTTCTTTTGTACAGTGTTTTATTCTCTCACCTTTCCTTCTCTCAACAGACATCAACGAGTGTCTGACCCAGATAGATGGGGAAAGAGTGTGTGATCATTTTTGCCACAATTATATTGGCAGTTATTACTGCACGTGCAGACAAGGATACCTTCTCCATGACAACAAAAGATCGTGCACAGGTAAGAGGCGTGCACATTAAAGCTCAAGAGCCATGCCCATCTGAGCCCAATCAGGGAACAGAAGTCGTTTTAGCTTTACATACAGCCTTCTCTCACTAAATTGATACGGTTCATGGTGTTTCGTTTGATGTATTTGCTTTTAAAAAAATTAAATGAAATAACGTTTTCGAGAAGTTGGGATGAAAACAAGATGAAATGGATGTGTTGTAAACATGTCAGTACAATTATCGGAGCGCAAGGTTGTTTGCATTTGTCCTGCAGAGAAAATCTTCCAAATAATAGTTTTCTTATATTTCACAAAGGGTTGATTGGATTCCCTTCATTCATAGCTGGCTCCTGCTGAATAACTTCAGACTGAAAAGGCGTACTGATGCATCAAGTAGTTGATCTCTGTCAGCTGCTGTGAGGCAAGGTTAATTACTGTCGATTCCTAAGGGAGAATCAACTCTAAAGTGGCATTAAGAATTGATACCTGTGCAGCATAAATAGTGGACCGACACCAGGTAATTTATCACAATTACTTGTTCATGTGTCTTAAGTTATTATTCTTTGCGAAAAGAAAAGGGGCTGACAAAACAAATTAGCTGAATGATTAGCTGCCTGGAAATTGCACTAATTATATGCATTGCAGGAACTCAGCCTCTTTACCATAGTCATCATCTTTTGTCCGTAAGAACAACTGCACACTGAGATATAACCAAAGATCACGAAAGAATCCCATCCATTACAAATGCCAGCAGACGTCTCGATTGACGGGATTGTTGGCATTTGAAGCCCGAGGGTAGGACAAGGTATCTGAAAATGTGTCTTCGTGGGATTCCAGTGAGTGTGTGAGTCTTTCCCGCAGTGCCGTGCCCCAGCCAGGTGTTGACCTCGCCGTCGGGGGTGCTGACCAGTCCGGGCTACCCGAGCCACTACCCGCCCATGAGTCAGTGTGACCACACCATCCGTCTGCAGGAGGGCTACAGAATAATTCTGCACTTCTTGGAGCCCTTTGACGTAGAGGGACATTCAGATGTCCCTTGTCCATACGATACGCTGAAGGTTAGTCATGTGACAACCAATGTATTCCTCCTCACGCGCGTAGAGGCGGTTTGTTTTCACGGACGCGTCCCCCTCAGGTGATATACGACGCGGCCATGCGGCTGCCTGCATAGTTTTGGCTAAGCATGAATCAATCAGGCATTTAATGAACTGTCTTATTTGATCCCCCCTCTCACCCCCCCTTCTTAAGATTTCAACGGCTGGACAAGAGTATGGACCCTTCTGTGGATCAGTGTCACCGGGCCGCATCGACACCGGAAGTTACCAAGTGCGTGTGGCGTTTAGATCCGACACTAGTGGGAAAAACAAGGGATGGAAGATCAAGTACACGAGTATCAAGGCTGAATCCTGATGGCTTGTTGACATGAGTATTGTTTGTGTACCTCTACCTCAATATTTAACAGGGACTTTTATATGCAGACAATTTAATGCAACCATGACGAAACTTGTATATTGTATTTGAGGCTGAAAGAATTATTATTTTAATGAAATTATAGTGCTGCAAAAACACTTTCCAAATTTCAACAAATTGTATTGGTTACATCTCATTTGTAGTCCAGTTTAATCGGGTTCTTTTATTTCTTTATCCGGTGAGAATAATCTCACCATCACAATCTTCCTATATCAATTTATGTATAGATTGTGTCATGATTATTTGAAATAAAACTCAAAAGACACTTTTACTCAGTGATTTACACATTTTAAAAAAGCGATTTTTTTGTATAACCTGAAGCTTCATACGATCAGACAAGCATTTTAATTAAAGATTGGCTATTCCTCAAAGTAGCATGGCTTAATGCGAGCCGTTGCTCTTCAACGCTTGTCAGAAATAACGTATTAGTTCTCTGCAGTCACTCATTCTGGTCTTCGAAGTGGTGAATGTTAGTCGTTTAACCTTCATACATTATGCAGCTGGTTCTTCGCGGTCCCAGCTCCACTCCTCTATCATAACAGTCATTATACGGTTCTTCAGCATAAAATTGCCTCTCATTTGACACCTTTGCATTCACTCGCTAACGTTGCTCCCATCTGTGGCCCACGAGTGGGGCAAAGGAGCACGCGCGAACGTGTGGATGTGAGACAGAAACACACTTGATTTATCAAGTGATCTTTTCTGTCTTCTCTCTTGGAATTAGTCCAACATGACTGTTCTGTGAACTTTTTTATTATAACCCTCATTGTTTACTTTGTCCAAAATGTTATTCTGCTACGTTCTTTGTACAGTCAAGGCCAACACATTTTAGCAAGGTAAGTATTGACCCATACGTCACCGTGGTATTTGCAACCCCACAAAACCACGAGGCCTTAGTGGACATGTGTTCTCTGAACGGCATCTGACTGCACAGTAACGTTTGTTTGTTTGTTTGACAGTCCTCAGGGCAACTGGGTGCTTGCAGAGCAAACCTGCAGTTGTTGCCTGAGCACCGCAAACTCATAATCTAATCCACGAGACAGTGTAACAAATGTGCAATACCCAATTTACTTCAGTAAATTCAGTTCAGCTAGTTGGAGCCAATTCCACAGGAATTACACACACGGCGAAAACCATTAACTGCTCATCCAGCAGCAGCGTGAGGCCAGTAGGCTTACAGCTAAAAACACTGCATCCTGTATGGGATCATATTGTATGTGAGGAAAGAAAGAGGCTCACTTGTGAGGCAAAATACTTTTATCATTAATTCTGCAATGGGAAGTATTCATAAATCAGTATTTTAGGGAATCTAAATTTTGTTCCCAAAAAGAACAGCTTATAGATACGAGAGCCAAAACTTAATTAGGCTCGAGAGTCGCTTACGTTTTGGGAAATCTCTCATAAACAAGAGACCTGACGAATGCTTCAGGGCTGGTTGAGTTTAGAAAATCCTGCTTACCACCATTCAACATGATTATAAAAGGCACCTCAAATCAAAGCCTGTACGCTTATATAGCGATTCCTATATGTAACGTTTGTTGTGCGTGTCTGAATTAGAGCGCGAATGCAGCGGGAAACCGACACGTGACGAGTCTTACAGGTTATGAAACGGCAGCTCCCTCTCTCTCGGGGACACTGCGTAACGGAGACGCAACCAAACGGAGTAACCGAGATCTAGGCGAATATGAAATATTAAAGTCCAATCTCACCGCGACACACAAGGTGACGCCTCCACAAATCCATCTCTGATTCGTGGACATTGTTCAATGACTGATGATGAGACGACAGGCTTCAAAGGGCGAGTGACTACGTGACCAAGGAGCCGCACAGACCTGCACAAACACACCTTACATCGCACATCCACGACCCCGACACATGAGCTCGACAATAGGACAGAGTAGATGAAAATAAATGTTGACGTGAACCTTTATTTTCATCATATGACACATTATTTGGGTCTGATGACGACCCTTAAAACAGAAAGGTCAGATCTAAGGAAGTGCCAGATGATTGAAAGAACACACTTCTACTCTAAATTTCCCAATAGATCCCATTTACTCAAGATAAAGCGCACATATTCTTTCAAACAGATACAAAACTATATATTTTGTCACTCACCAAATAATGAAGATCAAGAGGGTTCAAAGCATATGTCTCAGCTATAATTAGATTTACTCTATAACAACATGCAGTGCAAATCTTCCGTCCGGCTTAGTGTAAAAGAGGGAGCAGAATGTAAACAATAACACTGGAAAGTTTATTTAACAGTAACAGTTTGTATAAAGCAATGATCCCACATATGTGGAAAAATGCTTTGATGCCACTCTTCTGAGCTAAACAAGACAACATAGCGATTGGTCACATTTCCCCAAATGCTTTGCTTTCCCTACGCAAATGTTTATTTGTGATTATTTTCACAGCTTGGCACTCACCGAAATAAGGAGCCGATAGAAAGTTGATGCCAGTGGTTACGCAAGTCTTTGATAAACATGACTTCCTATCGCGGCGAAAGCATTTAAGTGGTTTGCAAGTTACACAAAATGATACCAACGCCACCATCATCAACATTCATGATTCCAGGATTATTAAACACAAGGTAAATCCCATTCTTCCGACCCTGGAGCAGTTTGTGTCGATTCTTATCAGTCTCTCCTCAGGTGAAGCCTCGGCCCGGTTGCTCCCCCGGATCTGGCGTCCCTCATCCTTCGTCCCTCCTCCGCGCTCTGCTAGCTGGACCCCCGGCTGCCGTCCAGCTGTGCGCTGCCCCTGATGGACTGCACCGCCTGAATCTGCTGGAGACGTCCGGTCAGCTCGGCTTCGCAGGCCTGCAGCAGCACAGAAGTCCTTGTTCTGTCCAAGCCTAGCACGCGCTCCATAGCTTCCACCCCTCTCGTCACGACCATCTGAAGGGACACGGAAGGAGGCTTCATTTTAAACATTTCATATTACGGACTTATCGTTTTAGATCGTTGTGTTTCAGACAAAAATGTAAAAACTGAGCCAGAAATAAATTGCTCTGCTTGTGCATGCAAACACAGGTGGATGTGTTCTAACACTTTACTTAAAGTAAAGTGAGCCCTTTAGATTACACAACAGACTCCCTAATAAATGCATGTGCTGTGTTAGAACTTGCAGTCTTGCTCCATAATTTTATCAGCACCTTATTAGACTTCATCATGTTACAGCATAAGCTGCAGAAGTTGTGAGTCATACTAGATGGCTGGATTACCTGCAGATCCTCAGTGGAGAGTCTGGTCTCTGGGCTCGTTTTGCCCTTCAGGACCATCAGCGTCCTGGACACGAATCCGGAGCCAGAGTCCACCTCCATCGTCTCCACCCCCAAATCCCCAGCCTCTGAGAGTGAATGATTCAGGATCATTTGTTGCACAAGGGAGTATCTTTACGAGCGCTCGACACAAAAAGTGGGATTATTAAGCAGCAGCGACGTTTCCACCTAGTGGCCAAAAGGCACAATCACACTTCTATTTGTAAATCTTCCACAGCAAATGTTATTAAGCAGCAGAGGGAGAACAACATGTTAAGAAAGATATCTACATTTTTTTCTTATCTATAATTTGATTGATTGTCTTGTCATGACAAGGATGTGAACATGGATGTCAATGACAATCAAAGGTTATTATTGATTATTTGTGCTGGACGTTGAACTCATGGTTATTGATCAGAGCAAACATCCTAAACAGACATGCATGTGCTCTCACACACACACACACACACACACCTCCAAACTACAATACGATTTACAATAAAGTGTAAAAACAACTGAAAAAAACAGGGTAATTGTAGAACGTACAATTTCCAAATTGTAAAAAAGAAAACAACCACACTCGTACCTTCCTGTCCCGGCCTGCTTTGGTCTGCTTGCTGTCCGCCCTCTTTCTCCGCGGCTTTGAGGTAGAGCTGGAGCAACTCCTTAGACTGCCTCTCCTCCTCCCGTCGGTCCAGAACTCTCTGCAGGGTCTCTTGCAGGTCCTGGGCCTTCTTCTCTTGGAAGCCCACAGCAGAGGCTAGTTCAATGCTCGGGGCATCCACTAGTGTCTGGAACAGCAGGTGGCCCAAAGAAATACAACCAATTATTTCTTTGAAAAAACTACAGCATCTCTATGTGGTGCTTCACAGCATAAAAACACAAATACTGGGACAAAAAGGAGATAATGAGGGGTAAAAAGAGCATGGCAGATCAAACTTTTGACAAGATTTCATTTGTTTTCTACGTATAGCTTGTGTAAGCATCTAGTTGTTTGTTTTTTAAACAACATCATCAATTTTACTGATGGAACATCCTCCAGTGCCACTGCACTGCATTTGGACCTCAATAAGAATGAAGATCTGTGATGTGACACCTCTTTGTCTTGGAGGCTGTCCATGGGGGGGAGGGTTAAGGATTGCCAGTTGTCTGAGTGCCTTTTTGTTCTGGTGGACTCATTGTATAAGCAGCCATCACCAATATATCTCCCTGGAGAGACTACAGTTTAGAATATTTAGCTAGTAAGTTAAGGCGCTGTAGTGGCTCTTTGAGTTGCCTGTAATACACGTTTTTGTAGATGTATTGGTGATTTTCTTGTCTTTCAGACTTGTGACCTTTAACATACGGTTACCTGGCTCATGCTGGTTCATAGTATAATTTGGGTTGGTGGGGGATGATCTGGAATATGGGCTCTGAGATGTGTTTCGGTTTGTATTTGTTGCATACTACCTAAAGCTTAGTTCCAGCTGTTTGTTGTTGTTGTTGTGGTTATGTCTGGTCTCTTTGCTTACACTTGCCTTATACTGCTTGCATTTCCCAACATAATTGTTTTTCTGGTTGTGTACATTTAACACCTCCACAGCACACATGTAAACACATCCTTGCATGGGGTTGAAAGCTGATCCCAACAGGTTTATAAAAAGGATTGAGTTTTTAGATATTTACTTTAAAATAAATCTCTTGCATGGACTCCCTCGACACAACCCCCCAGTCTGTTTGATGATGGCAACAAAGAATGTGCCATATTACCTTTTAGTCACTAGTACTATTATCTTGTTTTCTTCCCACTGAATGCTGGGATACAAAGACACAGTTGGTGAGGTGAAGCAAAGCTACCTGCAAGTCTTCGTCAGACATCAGGATGATACTGGCAAGGTCCCGCTTCAGCTGCTGAGCCAGATCCAGCCAGGGTGCCGCAGCACTGGAGGCGTCCACGGTGTCCGCCTCCACCAACATGGAGTCTCTTGCCATCCAGGCCGTGCCGCCATCCACTACAATGAAAAGCCAATTACTAAGTGAACATGAACGTGGAGTTCATCTTGAAATGAAATAAGAAATGGACTGCATACAAATCTCAGTGCACCGTCTTACCCCTGCGAACTGGTGACCATTTCTCTTTTTCGTGCAACAACATAAACTTTGTGTCTAGAGGTAAACACAAAAAGTAAGCTTGATCCTCTACTATAGTCCCATCGTTATCCAGGACCACCGTGACAGGCTGACCAGGACTGAACCCGAGAAACTCACTTCCTGTGGGAAGAACACAGAAATTACAGATTTTACAGATCTCGGGTGAACTTTCCCTTCATCACGAGCGTCACACGGGACAAGCGAAATATTCCGGCGGTTACAACCCTCACACCAACCGCTCCTTACTGCAAATACCAAAGAGATCAGTAAACAACTCAAGCGTTGCAAGAGGATCTCTTGTGCCAACCATCCCTCGGGTGTGCCTCGCTGAAGTATCTGTATCCCGTTTTGATGGGAGAAAAACTAGATTGTGTCTGGTGGATTTGCCTCTAGTAGCTTCAAGACCATTGAAGCGTGGTCATATGGAGCCATTGAAGCGTGGTCATATGGAGACATTGAAGCGTGGTCACATGGAGACATTGAAGCGTGCCGGGATCGTGCCACCGCCTGCGGGGCTGTGCTGACGCGCACGCCCGGTATCGAGGGAGATCTGTCCCGACTCTGCGCGTTAAGCTCCTGCGAGTTTGGACACGATGGAAATGTCTGCTCGGCTGTTCCGTGATCACCGCAGATAAGATTAAACTGTTGAGTTTGAAAGCCGACGTGCAGGGTCGAAGGCGGCGGACACACAGAGATGAAGATGGTCACTCATCATGACGTTTGCGTTTCGCAGTAGACAACATGCTTATTAATGCCTTTTAATAAAAACACGGACGAAACCGCCAAAGATGATCACTAAATGCACCAAAATGATTTTATATATGTATCGTATACTTTATACATGCGGTATAGCTCGTTCAGAACGGTTTATTTTCAAAAGGAAAACCATACAATTACACTCAATTAACTTAACGTTAATTCAAGTCGTCATAACACAACTTACCTTTCAGCTTCAGCTCATCTAAGGAGGGCACCACCACTCCGTAGGACTTTTGTCGTGTGAAGTTACACACCTTACACGGTTTCCTGTCCGTCATTCTTGGCCTGATGTGGAGAAAAGTATTTTTTATTTTCTCTCAACTTCGAACTGTCAGATACCGTCGAGACGCTCGAACGCGGAAGCTTCTTCTTCTTCTTCGTCTTTTGATTTTGTGTATTCTTCTTCTTCATTGGGTTTTAATGGAATCTCGCCGTACTGCCACCTGTTGGCGTTACTGGCCATGTACAGTCTTGGCTTGTCAGCTTCCTTTTATTTGATTCCCGTCTACGCTTTCCGTTCGGTTACCTCGTGTCCATCCTCTCTGAATATATCCGGCAACTAATAAGCATAATAGGATACATGTTTCCACAGAGACTGGAGAGTGTACCATCAAATTAGGCCATTGTCCTACCGTACTTCCTCTTTTCTATCTCCTTCCCCATCTCTCACGGTATGCATCTTAGTTTGTATTGAATGTAAAGGCCTGTTTATATATGTGAATGTACAGGAACACGACCTGAGTGCCTTGTTTTATTACTTGGATGTGTTGCCAACATTATTAATATTAAGCCCAGATAATGGCAATTGCCTGGACCCACCTGATTATGAAAATAGACTTATTCACTAGAATTTTGTTTTGTTAGATTTCTTCAACACATACAGATAGCATCAACTCAACGGTCTACACACCTACAATGTTTGCATATCTCCGCTCTGTCACTCGGAACTGCAGCTGGATAACCTGTATTATTGGATATTTTTTATCAAAGCTCCACATAGTCTTTGTGGCTTTGAGGTAATTCCAATATGAGTTTTACCACAAAGAGATTAAAAGCAATATAAAAAACTCAGACAGTACATTTAATGCACAATATGATGAATAGGAAGTCATTTTTTGTCACAGCGTCTGTCTTCAATGTAGTCTTGAAATGTGTGTGTGTGTGTGTCGACTTCTCTCGGGAAATATATAGACAGCATTGTCTTTCCACAAGACATAATGGGCACAGTAGCTAATCTAACTTATTTTAATGTGCCTCTTGGTGCAGATTATGAAGATTAATGTTCCATTCATATTACAGCTTTTAGGGATGTCTCCTTGATGACAGGATTCTCTTGGGGCAGTCAGACTGCGAGGCCCGATTAGCAAACGGACACAGTGGGCAACTGCAACGGCCCCGAAATCCAAGGGACACCAGACTTCGAGGAGCCCTGATGGACTTGTGATCACTGTCTTTTCTTTCGTCGTTTAAATGAATTTTAGTAAGAAAATGCACCACAAAAGCAACAAACAATAAGTAATTTTGTAGATGGTCCCTGTGTTCTGTTATAAAGAAAAGAATTGTGTCTTTTCTTTTTGTGTTATTATTCTATTTCATGTAATTGGCCAAAAAAGATGAATTTGGAGTCTTGTTACTTGATAATAATAATTATTATTACAAGCAATTCATGTGATAGATTTCTGGATTGGAAACAAAAGGAGCTTCTAATAAATTTAGTTTGAGCTTTCAAATGAACTTTGCTGTTTATTGAATGGAGTTACTGTGGTTTTGTAAGGAAAATGGATCATTGACAGCCTTTAGGAAAAGCAATCGAACGTGGCTCAGTCGATCAGCTCGTCCTGTGAGCAATCGAGGGGAAAGATGGCATCCACCGAGCAACCTGATCCTCCTACACAGGTCTACAATTATGCAACTAAAGCGTTTACCTCTCGGTGTCCAGACACGACAGTGGACACCCACACTGCGTTTAAACGTCGTGACCCTTCAATACCTCCACTTTTTGTATCGTTGCGCTTTTAACGCCTCTGTTAGCTAAAGTTAGCATCGCTCGCTAGTTAGCACGCCGGCTAGCTCCCGCAACGCTTCAGAAGTTGCCTGTCAGACTTGTTTGCGCTGCCAAGTCGACACGAGGGGACGAGCTGTCCTTCTTGGGCCGCATCGCACGGTGCCAAGTTGTGTGGCTTGCTAGACCTCTGCCTGGGCCAGCTCTTAAACCGTGACCAAACGCACGTCCTTCCAATCAACCAACAAGTCTTCTCTCAGTCGGACTATTGGCAGCTAATGACATGCTGCGTAAAGGTCACCGTCAGGCCGGTAGATTGGACTCTGCTCTCAGCCTTCACTTTGGTTTATATTGACAAGCATTGATCATTTTGGAAAAGGCTTGTTCTAAACTTTTTTTCACATTCGTGATTTATTCATTCCCAGAAAATAGATTAGAAACAATGTGCAATAGTTAGGCAGAATTAAATGTGCTTGTTTGTAAAGCATCATTTTTAAAGGTAGATTTTATGTTGTCTTAACCCAGTGACCGATGAAGCAGGAGGGACTTCAGTAAGGAACTTAACTTAATTCATGATTGTCATGCATGCTGAATAATTGGTGCATGAGCACAGGTAAAGGATCTGCACCCTGTAATGCAGCATTAATGTGACAGATTGATGCACTGAACGGCTCGCCGCAGATGTCACTGCTATCCAGTGGTGGAAGAAGTACCTTGAGTTTTCTCTAAGTAGTAGTATCAATGCCGTGGAACTTCCTACACCACCTCCTACATTCTGTACCCGTACTTACACCATTTTACTAATAGTAATAAGCAAAAGTAGAAAAATATTTGCATTACATTTTAAGTACTCATTTTTCCGAAAGGCCCATTTAAGAATGATATATATTGTGTTATTATAATTATTGATACAGTAGTAGTGTGTAAATTACTTTTCTGTTGCAGCTCTGAAAGTTTGGTACATTTAAAGCACCGTTTGGGATCTTTGCCTTAACCGATAATAACATCATCATTTCATTTTTGACTGTTATGTATTGAGTGAATTTCCTTTGTGACCTAAGACCACTGCTGCTTTCTACACATTGGTGTATTACATTGGTGTCCTCCAATAGATGGCAGTCTTATACTAGTGTTTGTTTATTTTCCCAGCCGGGCCTTCCAGCTGGAACTGAGGCGACCGCTCCTCCCCGAGAACAACTGGTAAGGACTTCTTATTCATTAATGACGACGTTTTGGAACACGTCGACCAAGTGATTTTAATATGCTTATTTGGTGTAAGTGGTTATCAGGTGGCTGCAGCGGGTTAGTTCATTCCATTTCTTTTTCATCACAAGATATTTCCCTGGTCGGAGCCTTTGCCAGTGAAACCTTACTGTAGGGTTCAGTGACAACTCTTTGCAATTGATAACGCATATTGGAGACAATTGTGATCTTAAGGAAGTTGTTTTTCATCAACAAGCTACTTTTGCTTAGCTAAACGGACCACATTACACATTCCTCAGTGCGATCGGGTGTTTTCACGGACGTCCCCGAGCCCACGCGGAGGCTGTACTTGCAAAATAAACACCTCATCTAATGATTTTTATTCTTCCTTTTAATCAGTGTCTCTGAAGTCCTCCGTCCAAGTTTCGAATACACGCAGAGCCCGAAACATCAGTTGTTTTTTTTCCCGATAATGTGTGAACGGAGCTTTAAACGTTGCTCGGCTCAAAGTGGTGACAACGATTTAAGGCCGGAAGTTTGTGCCAAGTGGGCTGGAATGCATCACAGGTACATTGGCTGTGCTCGTATGAGCGCGGCATCCAGGTTGCAGGAGCGCTGCATTGTTCAGCCTACATGTCTCAATGTCATTCTCCGCCATTCACTCTTCACCCCCCTCCGTCTCCACCCCCCCCCCCCCCCTCCCCACTCCCCATCATCCCTTCATGCCAGGGCTAATTTAATCCTGGGGTTATTGATTGTGGGAGCATTCTCCCAGGCTTTCTTTCAATTTACTTCAATTTCATCATCCCAGCGCGCTCCAAGACTGCCTCCTCAAAAAGGGGAAGAAATTCTTGTTACGAGGGTCCTGATTCGAGACCGGTTGACAAGTCTCCCCGCTCCGCCGCCACCGCCACCCTCACTTCCAGCCCCTTTTCTCCTTTCTCTTTTTGATGAGCTGCTCTTTCCCAGTTAAGTGGATTATTACAGTAGGGATAATTCTTGTCACATGGCATTATTTGGATGAGGTGAATAATTGAAATTTATGTCTGAAAGGATTTTATCTGGATGAGAGGAAAGGGAGTGCTGGCAGGGTTGGGAGGGGAGGGAGGGAGGGAGAGAGAGAGAGGGAGGGGTAAGGGGGGGGGGGGGGGGGTGCACACGTTTGTATAACATTTATGTGCACATGTGCACGTCAGACAAGCCAGTGTGTCAGGCCGGGGCCACCAGTCATGATAACAGGTTCTGACTCACCTCGCCCAGATCAGCAGGCCCTGGCACACGGCGCGGCGTGGGCTCTCCTCTGTGGCAACGGGTCGGGGGGGGGGGGAAGGGGGTGGGGGCGCCCTGTTCGAGGGGCCGGGGCCATTGCCACCATCCAGGCCAGGGGGAGAAGTCTGGACCCGCAGCCACGGAGGGAAGGAGGCCGGGAGAGACGTGCTTGAGTGTGTGTTCCACGGTTGACTGGTACACCAGTCGCTGCCAGCCGCTGCCGCTGCCTCTGGCGCTGCGGTTTGCTCGCCCTCACCCCGGCTTGCTCGCTCTCCGTCTCCGCCCCCCCCTTCTCTTCCCTACCTTCCACTCATCACAAGCCCTGCCTGTCTCTTGTGCCGGTGTCTCCCTAGTCTGTGTGCTCTCCCCCCACAGTGACGCCCCGCGCTCAGCCCTCATCTCCTCCTATCGCTGCGTCCTCGTTGCTCCGACATCCACCCGAACGGATCACAACAATAATTATGTGCGTACGGATCCCTTTGATCACGCCGCTTAGAAAACGGGGTCAGTTTTGAAACCGTCCAGGAAATGCATCAACACGATATCCGCGAGCGTGGGAGAATATTTTGATAAGAGACTAAATATTTTATGGGAATTGAATTTGAACTGTTGGGTTTTCCTCGTAACAGTTGCATTAAATCAAGGTTTTTAATTATTTCACTTCTCAGAACAAAATGAAAATAAATACCTCCTGGCGATTATATCCTCATTACTAACAGATATTCCGTTCTCAGACATTGTCGTTTTTGTAGAAGAAATGATTACATGGAAAAACAATTATTATTTTTATTACCTATTAATCTGACAATTATGGATTCATCTTTTTGTTTATAAAAATATTTGAAAATAAGGTGATATCTTTAAAAACCTTTGTTGTGTATTTGACCATGAACCCGGAAGCCAACGATTTTGGTTTTACTATGAATAATGACCAAGAAAGCAAATCATTGTGTGCATGTGTGTGTGTGTGTGTGAGAGAGTGTGTGTGTGTGTGTGTGTGTGTGAGTGTGTGTGTGTGTGTGTGTGTTCAGGTTTGGGGGTTTTAGGACAGCAGAGGGAGGGTGGTAATGGGAGGGGAAAAAGAATGGTAAGAAGAACATCCCCGGTCTCACAGCAACTTCAAAAGCTCCCCTTCCCCAGGATATTAAGCGACTGTGATGAAAAATTTAGCAAGCGTTAAATAAGCCGCTTTGAAGTGATCTGTTTTGGCTCAGCAGTCTGCAAATTTCCGTAGCCCCTCTGCAGTAGCCATCCCACTATGGAGGTGGTGGAGGGGGGCAGGCAGTGTTAAGTGCAGGAGGTGTGGGGGACCTGGCAGGATGGCAGAAGACGTGCCAACTGTAATTGGTCCAGCCAGCGACATGGAGGCACTGCCGCTGCTGCGGTCCCCCGTTGTCCTTTTTTCTTTTTTTTCTGCCTGTGTTGCTCCTGGTTTCAAAGCCTCAACTCCCTGACGACTCTTCTGCTGAACCCTGTAAGTCAAACGGCAGTCAGATGTTCCTCATATGTTACATCTAAAAAGAGAGGGAGGGAGCAGCACAAATGAAACCCAGCGGTGATACCAGGAAGTCAGAGGTTACTGTCGGGCCGTGACCGGGGACTCCCCCCGTGGAACGTGTTTGTGATTAAAAAAAGTCCTTTTAACACCAGTATTTTCTTCGGGTTATATGAAAATACAGTACAGTTAAAGTGATTTCACACCTTTTTACCATAAAACAGAGGTAAGCCTTATTTGATCTTTCATATTTAAACAAATTTCACATTCATCCCCTTCTAAAACCATTATTTAAATGTTTAAATACTGCAGGTTTCAAAACGCCCCACATTAATTATTGGGGCAGAATAAGGAATGGGAGCCGGTAATGAGTTGGGTTTGGTAACTCCATTCTGTCAAGAAACTAGGCTACCGTTCAGTTAGTCGAGGGAACCTGCTCTGAGATTTTCCTTTTTTCCTCTTTGCTCATTACTTTAATTGTAATTGTAATCCTTTATTGGCGCTGTCTGCAGTAAAGGAGAGTTATGGTCCGAGGGGGGGCGCGAGCCATGGAGATATTTCATGATTATTGGAGAAGACGGTCACTAGGTGGCAGCCACTAGTTCGGCCTCGCTGTAATTACTGGGTGGGAAGTGATGGCGAGAAACTGTGTGTGTGTGTGTGTGTGTGTGTGAGCGCGCATATGGGAGGGTGTGTGAAGAGCGATTTTTCAGATTGTAACACACTCCTTGAAAGAGAAAACTCCAATAAATCTGATCACCTGCCATCTCGCAGTCGATAGATTCAGTATCCTGTCACATCGACTGTAAACATGCGCAGCGGCACAGAACAAAAGCGCGCGCGCGCACGAAGCATCAATCTTCATATTTTTATGTTTAATTCCACATACGTAAACTTACCATGAAGGTGATCTGGAGGCTGTATTTCACAGCGTGGGCCGTAGCGCGGAGGGACGTTGGACCCGGGGACGCTTGCTCGTGCACGCCGCCGTTTGTTTTTCCGTGGTTGTGGTGAAGTTTTTCTTTCTTTTTTTTTTTTCTTCAAAAAGCTCAATTCTCTGTTTCTCAGCACGGCATCTGCATCAGCCGCTGTTTGTTTCCGTGGTTAATGATACAGGAAGGGCCCTTCATTTTATTGTTGCTGTGTTGCACTCACCCCCCCCCCCCCACCACACACACACACACACACACACACACCAACCAGCAGCCAACCTCCTCGGAGGACTCCGTATGAATTCTCACTGTCATGTCCAAGGACGAGTGGCGCAGGGTCAGCTAATTGCTTTTATGATTATGATTTCACGTCAGATTTATCGTGCATGCTCGGAGCACATCTTCCAGGTCCTGCCGACGTTGCTGGCTCGGATGGGGAAAATGAGTTTACAGCTTCTGGCTGTGACTTCTTGTTTAAGTGCAGGTCACACTTTTTGACTCATTAGGGCCGAACGCAGAGGGTGAATCACGCGGGCTTTTCCTCTGAAAGCCTCCCTTTTTCAGTCGGCGGGCTTTGTTTGCTCATATTTTGGCCTCTCGGCGGCGTTCGTTTGCTTCATCCTCAGCGTGTGCTAAAGTTTGGAAGTCACGAGTGGAGGAACGACAGCCACGAGGATTTTTTTTTACGAGCCTTAAATCTCTCATCTTCGACCCATTGTCTGTGGATTTGGATGAGAGCCCTGAGAAATGCGTCAATTCATGGTAAAGTTCACGGTAAATGAAGAGGAAGCTGTCGTCACTGCGTGTCATCAATACGCGCATTTTATGTAGATACCGGACACTCTGATTGGTGGCAGTAATTTGACCTCTGACCTTCCTGGCTGGGCCGCAGTGTGGAGCAGTGACAGAAGCAGCCGGGGGAATCTAGTCTGGATAGTTTTACAAAAGCTCAGAGAAATGTTAATAATGTCTGTTTGACTTCACATTTATTCTGGAAACACATGTAACGTCTGCGATTAAGTCAAATTAAATAAACTACGTAGGGCTTTATTTGTGCTTTCTTTTTTGTCTCAGCGAGTACATTAATGTGATCGGCGTGGTAACGGAGCTGTAATTTCCTATTCTCCCACAATTTAGTGAACTGTCATAATATGTTTACTGAAGACATGATCGGAATACGACACCAGTTTAATTACTGCGCAGTCATTTTGCCTCAATATACTTATTGGGAAAATGGCCTTATTGAGCTTCCTTTGTAGCCTCTATTCTGCTTGGTAATTACTTCAGCTTGATTTACCGTCGTTTCTTTGTGTTTATGGTTGTAAACTGCTGGAGTGGGTAACTTGGTCTGAGAGCGGCTTGTCTCCTCTGCGAGGCTGGAAATCTCCCGGTGAATCCGAGATGTCTCTGCTGTCAGGACCGCTCACATCGCTCTCAGCCTCCAATGTCACTTTCAAGGCATAATTACACAAGTTGTGTTGATTAGTATGAGAAGCAATTACGCCGGCTTTCCGCCGCAAATGGAGAATGTGATGGCTCTTGATTGACAGGAAGCATCCTGGCTTTAATAAGTAAATGACTATGGTAATTCAGGTACTGAGACCCTTTGATTTGTCAGCATCTTTCTAATTTTTGTGATGTCCTCTGATTTTAATGAACATGAATTTGATTGAACACCTCCTCCCCTCCCCGCCTCCCCCTCCACTCGCCCCCCCCTCCTGCTCCCCCCCCATCGTCTCTGCACCCGTCCGTCCGTCTCCCTCCTCTCTGACCAGCAAGGGCTCTCACAAGGGAACAATCCCGACGCCGAATTGCTTCTCTGAATGAATCCAGTGTGCAGAAATAAGAGATGATTATGTGAACAGCGTGCTGTTTCGGCACACTGTTCAAAATGCTTTTTAGCACATCGCGCTTTCACAAGTGTGTTTAAATCAGAGGAAAAATGATTTGTAATTGACACTTTGGGGAACATTTTCTTTTTTTTTCTCCTCTTTTTATCTGGCTTCACAGTAAGTTATTAGCTGTTAATTTGTCGGCAAGCTCCCCTACAGCGCCAGATATTTGTTCAAATGCTCAGATCCCCTCAGTGCATTTGTAACTACACTTCTGAAAACGCTGCCCGGTCTAATTATGTAATATAATACTGCCTTTTAGGCAAGTTTCTTTTAATTGAATAATATTAGTTCAAGCTCAGCGTAGGCTTTTGGAACAGCAATGCTTGAAAGAGCTCTTTGTAGTGCGTAAAATACAGTCTACTGTACAACGTAGTTGGTTGTCTACTCATTTTACAGATACAAAAGTCCTATCGATTTAAAGCTTTCACACCGTGATCTGTGTGTTTTTAGTTTTTTCGAATTGAAGGCAAACATTTAAATAATGCTGAAGTTTGATTGGCCCGTGCCTCTCGTCTCATATTTCTTTCTTTGTAACCACAGTTGGCCTAATCAAGTAATTCCCTGTTTGTCTTAGTAACCCCCTATAGAGTCATACATGCATAAATATAATAAAATAATTTGCTCTTGCACTGCCGAGCCCGGCTGTAATTTATATGGATTGAATGAGGGCTGCATTGTGGAAAAGCACGAGTGGACCAAATGCTCGTTTGTCACCTCTAATAAATGTTGGAATGTAAATTATGAAGTTATGCTTCAGATGTAAATGCACTTTATTCCAGTCCTTTAATGTAAACAGCCCACTCCAATACATTAAGGGGGGGGGGTGAGCGGGGGGGTTTGACTTGGAATTTTTGACTCTTTTCATAATCAATAATAAACACAAAAGACCCGAGATGGGGAACATTATAACATATCTGAAGTCGGGCTCATAAATTATTGCATGAAAGCTTGCTTGTACACCAAAAATGTAAATACATTAATGTCATTAATAATGTAGTGACTAATAGTTCTATCAAGACTGTAATAGCAGTTTAATGGAATATGACAGCAAGAATGTATTGCACTTCTTACATTTAGACGGGACCTTACATGACATTTATCAGGGATTTGTGAAACAGTTTTTTTTTTATTATTTTGTTAAGTTAATTGCTTCCCCCCCCCTTCCAACATCTTCTCTGGGTGAGAGGCAAAAACTGGTAATGGATA
The DNA here is from genome assembly GCF_964276395.1 of Gasterosteus aculeatus. NCBI lineage: Eukaryota > Metazoa > Chordata > Actinopteri > Perciformes > Gasterosteidae > Gasterosteus > Gasterosteus aculeatus. Next base: position 12,828,051 of record NC_135689.1, on the reverse strand, counting down.
TTAATTAATATGTGTCAGTTTTCTAGGTTTGATTAAAAATAATGAAAGCAAAATGCTAATGGGTTCCAGAGTCTCACTGTGTGTGGCACCCTGAGATTGTGGCGTTATCCGGGGAATCTGGGGGGGAAGAGATAGCGGGCCGCTCTCTCCGGGCTCAAATGACAGAAGTGACAGAAAACAGAAACCGAGATAAATGATCTCAAAACCCGCAAAATAACCGGCAGTTACGTGAAAACATTGCACTTTGATTAGCCTCCACGGAGTCTGTGAAGCTCTCAGCGTGTCGCAACGAAAAGTTAAGGCCGCGGCCCAAAAGTCACCTGTGAGGCGCCTCCGTTTGTCAGGTAAAAGGACACGTGGACCCGTCTCTCGGCCTTCGCCGGGGCCCCTTTGTGTCTGCGTGCGGAGAAAAGAGCACTTTCTAAAAGCTGTCATTAAGTTGGGGCACGAGTGCAGACTAGCAGTCGAACGCGGAGGCTGTGGCGCAGGAGAAACACAAACCGTAGCCGCTCGCGCAAACCGACAATTATCCCACACCTGGATCGGCTGCCCTCCTGGCACGCGCGTCCCGACTGTCGACTTCTTGTTAATGTCGTGATTAACAGGAAGCTTTGCATTTTCCCTTTTTTCTTTTCTTCTTTCTTTTCTTCCGTGCGGCCCTGCTGGCAGCGCTGCTCTGCTTTCCCTTTGATTAAAAATAAATAAATAAAAGGGATGCATTGTGGATCCGTCATGAAGTTTAAAGCGAGAGCATGAGATGGTAGAAACGGGGAAAGGCTGAGGCCTCTTGGTCACTTCCGACTAACCATTTTTTAGTTGTCAGTATGTCTGTCCCTCCTCGTGTCTCTTGGACTACCTCATGTCCCCCCCCTTACGCTTCCATACGGTGTGGAACGTAGTTCTCAGTATCATGAGGGACGAGGGAAGGGGGAAGCGAAGGGGCTTGGTGGAGCAGCCCGTACATCTGAAATGCAGAGAGAGGCATTGTCGTGTGTGTGTGTGTGTGTGTGTGTGTGTGTGTGTGTGTGTGTGTGTGTGTGTGTGTGTGTGTGTGTGTGTGTGTGTGTGTGTCAAGGTCGACAGAAAATGTCAGAACAGGTGCGCGTCTGCCGCTGAGCTGCTTGCCAACTCAGCACCTTCCGCTGTAACACGCCACCCTGCGTGACATTATTATAGTGGTTCGCTGTGGGTCGCCTCTCCTCCTCCTCCTCCTCCTTTTGGAGGAGCCCCGTGAAACGTGTATCCTCCCCCCGTCACGGCGGCGAGTTGATGTAGAGTTCAGACGGGTGTCGGCGGCGAAACGTTGACCGCTGCCTCGGATTGTCAAGTAGTCGCTAAAGGTGCTGGTGCTGTGCAGCATTCCTTTGTGATTACTTTCTTCTGCTTCTCCCGCTTTTGTCATCTGATTAAATCTTCCCATTTTAGGAGACCTCCTTTCAAAGGAGGGGAACCATGTTTTTTTTTTGTTTTTTTCTTACCTTAATTAATGTACTTGGCCTTCTTCGGGATAAGACAATACAATAAGTGCCTCTTTAGAAATACGGCCTGGGAGAAATCCAATGCAGAAACAAAGTTTTAAAATGTAGTTTTAAGTATTACCGTTGGCGTGCGCTAATCTACACCATTATCCTCCAGCCAACTATGTTGCAAAACCTGAAAACTGTTCGAACTTCTCTGAATAGGTGGATCACATTTAGGCGTGACATAAATCGAAATGACACGCATGTGTTTGTCCCCTTTTTTTTGTCTCTCTTTATTATTGTCAAAATCCCCGGGGCAGGGCCTCGCAGGCTCAGCGAGCTTGAAACAAAGCATTAATACGCGACCCGACGAGCCGTTGTGCTCGCGCGCTCTCGGGCAGCGGGTCAAATGAGAAGAGAGCGAGTCGCTTCTTCCGACAGTGTTTGTCTCGTGACGCCGTCAGCGCCGCTTCGTCCCGTCCTCCAGGTTGCATTCTCGCTGGAAGCCTCCAGAAAAGGAGGATCGGCCAACATTTTTCCACGTCACTTTGTGTGATCAGGAACAGACTCTGCCTGCCCTCTTTCTCCAAAAGCGAAGTGAAGACCTACTGCCCTAAGCCCCCCCCCCCCCCCCCCCCTTCTCTCTTATTTGATGGTGACTTATCTGCTGCTGTAGATATGAGGCCCAATGGTTTGGCAAGTGTGTCTAAATGTTTCTGACAGGTCTCAGTGAAAGACAGGCCGCAAGGGTAAAACTGCCATGCTCTCCCTCACCCTCACCCCCACCCGCCCTCTCCCTTTGACTCCACCCGTCCCACGCCTGACCAGTAGATGGCGGTGTTAATCTTCTCTGGCTGCGCTCCGGCCTCGCTTAGCACCGTCCTCCTCCTCCTCCTCCTCTCCTTTCCCTCTGTGGTCCTCTCTGAGGAAAGAGGGGTCTCACCCCGCGTGGAGGGTCATGCCACCAATTCCTGCCACCCCCCTCACCCCACCCCACCCCTTTCTGAAGACCATGAAATCACTGATCCAAGACGCACGATTAGTGCATTCAGCCTTTGGACCGGAGACGGGCTGCCGCGCCATTATAATGTCACTGGAATGTCACAATCTGCCTTGTTGTCCGCGCGAGCTCATCCGGTGGCAGCGTGCACGAGGACCCATTCCATCGATAAAAGGACACCTCGCCGTCTCCGCCGTCCCCGGCCTCCATTCCAGTTTCATTAGTCCCTTTGTGCCGGGCCCAAAGGACTGATGCCCCCCCCTCGCTTCGTTTACCTGTCTCTGTGCTTCACCTCCAGTTGCTTTTGCAGCATGTGTGTGTGTGTGTGTGTGTGTGTGTGTGTGTGTGTGTGTGTGTGTGTGTGTGTGTGTGTGTGTGTGTGTGTGTGTGTGTGTGTGTGTGTGTGTGTGTGTGTGTGTGTGTGTGCGTGCGTGTTTGTGTTTCTAGGAGCAGTTCGGATCAACAGAGGAGGATCGGCCTGTCACTGTGCGTTGCCGGTGACGGAGGCGGCTCTTCCTCTGACACCACAACACAACTTCTGTGGTGTGTCGCTCGGACACAAGCTCCGCGTTGTTTTTCTGCCGGTGTCGCTTGCGTTTTGCCTCAATCAACTAATTGGATGTGAAAGGCCTCGATGATATGAAGGACAGCACAAAAAGCGGGCGGGCGGTTTTAAGGAAATCCTTTGTGTTCCTTTCCGTGACGGCAGCAGGTTGCTTTTGCCGGTTTTGTTCGCAGAGAACTCTTCAACTCTTTGTTTGATGTTAAAAACCTTTAACGTTTAACTTTTCAAAATGTTGTTCCTTTGCATTTTGACCGCAGCAGATGACCTTTTAAAAAAGGAAAAGAAGGTGTTAATGCGTTATGAAAATCCTTACATACAACAATCTACTCTCTAAGCACCTTTTTTTGTTATTCAACTGTCGTGGTTAAAATACATAAACCCTCGCATCGCCGTTCACTTGTGACGAGAGATGAACCAAAATGCTTTAACCAGGAGAAAATGAAAGTAAACAAACCAGAAACCAAATGGTATGTGCAGCTTTATATTTTTTGTATATTCATCATGTACTTAATTCCAACAAAACCTTTCACACGCAGCACGTTTTGCAGCATCAGTGCACCAGCACATCGCTGGTCGGGAGTTGCGCGCGGCGCGAAGTAACGCTCGTCCTCCGTACCGACGAGCACTCTGCTTGTCACAGAATGTCATCATTGACTGTAAAAGAAAAAAGAAAAGCAAAAGGATTCGGATTACAGGAAAGAGGCACTGCATTAAAGAACAAAGGAGATCGATGGCAGTACATTAAATTTTATGCGAATGAAAAAAAAGAAAGAAAAGAAAATCAACTAATTAAAATTGATTACTCCTGCTTTGTAAATGTGTTTCTGAATTAAATTATTGTATGAAAACATTTTGACCAATCGAGGAGCCGAGGAAGTATCCATTACTGGATTGCAGCTGAGAAGGGGCTTGAATGTTTTGTGGTGGCTAAGTAGTTTGTTGTGCTCCGCGGCGACTCCCCGCTCGCACCCCCACTGCTAAAGTGCCACGGGTTAATCTCCGGTGACCCCCATCTCTCAGAGCAGCTCCAGGCTCATGGTTTGGGCCTTTTACCTGAATTAAAAGGAATTTGTTGGCCATATAAGTATTTTTTTTGTCCAAAGCTAGGTTGAACGTGAGGTGTCACTGACGCAGTCGCTGCTCTTTAGTCACTCGGGGTTCTCGGGGGGGGGGGGGGGGGGGCGGCTTTCCCGTTGGGGGGGCGTCCTTATCTAAACAGTCATCCGTCTCGCTAGTTTAGCAAGGGCAACCCCAGGCAGCGCAACCGCCGCTTCCACATTAAGACACGTCGGACTCGGCTTGATACCGTATTCCTCAAACCCAGTTGTGATTTGGCTGCATGTCGATCTCGTCGCAGGAACACCAGGAAGGCGTCATCTTTTCTAAAACACTGCCGTTTGCACCATCAACCTGCACCGACATGTATTTTTGATCTTGTTTATCGAGATCGTGAAAGAGGCTGATAGATCATTTCTAAACCACAACATGTAAAAAATAAAAAAAGTTTGTTTTATATTATCAAGGAAGTGAAGGAATCACATGACATCTTTATGCATAGCAAAGCTATGGAATCATAAAATCTGTGGCTAGATTTCTGAAATATTAACCCAAACTATTATAAAACGCTGTATTTATCCCCCAAAAGCGATCGGGGGGAATGAGCAGTTTTTACAGGCCGGTGGTGTCCTCGCTGGATCAAATGTTCTTTAGCCCCCAGTTGTTCCACGTTCGTGATCACAGGGCTGTGATATGGAAATGCTGCTGAATGGAAAGTTTAGTCTGTTCGTGCAGTGGACTTGAAAAAAAAGCTTGATTTCCGTCTGCCCCCCCCCACACCCTATTTTCAAAAATTGCATAATGCGCTTTTGATGTCGTGATCGCAGCCTTGCCCGTGGCTCTGACACAGATACAACGCTTGCACTGTTATTTTTAAACCTTTGCAAAGCAGATGTCAATGAGGTTTTCCATGACCATCTCTTCATCTGCGTCGACTCTGGTGTTTGAAATTTCTGAATTTACAACCATTTGATAAAAGATTGACCACATTCACAGGAGAGATTTAAGACGCATGACCCCAAACCAACGTATTCACCCAACAGATGTTAAAAGTATGTTTAAACCAGCAGAAGAAAAGCCCGTGTTTTACCAATACTCCTTTTTCAGATTTGAGTTTCGGTAGTGGTTGTTCATTTAGTTTCCTCACATTGTAACTTCTCTGAAAAAAGCCCTGCCCCAAAGAGAAGGCGACACAAAGGCACAAAAAGCTCCTTTTGTACAGTCATTGTCAGAGCGGCCGAGCTCCAGCGGCGTCTGAATGCGAATGCATCTGGAAGCTGGCGAAACGGCCGGGCCTGCACCTCACTTCCTGGTGTCTCTCAGGGTCAATAATCCCCCCATTGCTGCTCCCATGAGGCCTTACTTCCTCCGCTAAAGGTCACATCAAGGCGGGAAAGATGTCACAATTAGAAGGGCGTTTAAAGCTGCTCTTTTAAAAGAGATTAAAAAGCACTGCTGGCCACATCAAGCAGTCAAGCGACTAACGGAAACACAGTAATTGCATTAAAACTTTATTCCTTTCTGGTGAGGCTCTGGTATCAGAAAGGTATTGGGTTAAGTCATTTAAGACAGCTGCCCCTGATAGCAAATCATCCATGAAAGCACCAAATTAATATAGAGCTTCATTTTTTTGCCGTCTCTCACTTTCTCTTGCTTTTGGTCCTCCAAACGTGTGTTTGGGGGTGTAATTGGAGAGCAGCCTAACGCAATTTTTGTTCATGTCTATCAGTCTGTTATTATATCAGGGGCACTTCTGCACAAATGTACAGGCCGGGGCAATTTGGAATGAATTGATTCACACTGAGACTGAATCCTATACTTGCTAATGATTTCCTTTTAGACCCTCCGTTGTACCCCCCCCAATACCCTCTCACCCCCCCCACCAGCTTCTAGTCCCATCGTGCCCTTTGAATGTCTTCATTGTTGCAACTGTGGGTTTTGTTTGGCCCAAGCAATTAAGACTGAAAACAAGGGTTTCGAATCGTTTCTTAAAAGGGTATCTTTTCAAATCAGTTGTGGTTTGAGTGTTTATTTCAAACTCTGAAACTTACAGGAACTTCACGTGGTGAAACCAGCCGAGAGAGACGTACGGTTTCTGTATAAGTCTCAATCTCACAACTGCTCAGATTCTGAAACCTCCTTTCGATGCACAGCTACTAAATATCCAAAGGCCTCACCGTATATCGTAGTTAAGTGCTATCGCTAGTTACAGCAATACACAACTGGTTACATGGATTTGCCCAGGCGTCCCACCATATGGTTCGAACATAACTGGATTTTACCCTCACTTCTCACAATTGAAGTTATGGCCATTGTAATTTTCAGACGAGCGCAGAGCAAAGTCTTGTCCAATCCAAACTCGATAACATTGCTTTAATCGTGTCCGCTCATCAACTTCACTCTCTTTAAGTGGGTTGGTTAATGTTATCTCTTCCTATGATTGAGTTTCCCCTCTTTTTCGGCTTTACCTGACACTCTATTGGTCATCTGGTTTGTAAAGATTATTGCTCTTAACACGGAGCACTTTCGTGCATTAGCAGTCAAAGCTTTACGACAGGTTTTTAACAAAAGAGTTGTTTGTTTTTACCAAAAATTACCCTCAGATTTTCCAAAAGAAAGTAAATTCAGAATTATTATTATTTTTTGTTATTTACAGAGCCGGGCCCGAATGTGCCTTCTACAGTTCAGTTCACAGGACCCCCCCTGCCCCCCTAAAAGCCCAGTTGTGTGCTACCCAACACTATAACTGGGATGATCCATAAGTCAATAACAAGACAAGACTGAAATCTCTGCAATGTGGTTATAATTGATTGAGATGTCTGGGTGGAACTTGTGCAAAGCATCTATGTCATCTGCTAAGAAGTGCACTTTTCCTCTCCCTGAAGATCCACCACTACAGTTTTAACCAAATGGACAGTTGCCTCATTAGTTTGCCGCTGAGCTAGCTGCGGTCTTTGCTACGATGTCATACTTACGCCCATTAATATTGACACAATTTTCCTGTCAATGTTGTGCTATTGAAATCTGAAGAGAATATAAACACGGTTTGCTCATTCAGCATATTCCTCCTCTATTAGACAATTACCCCTCACAGAGCCTACATCACTCCGTTATTTACTGGAATAAATATTAGAATATTAGATTTCAGTGTGTTTACTGCCTCTCGGTTGTGCGTTCACCACAAGTAGTCTCATTGGCTCACTTAGTTGAGCAGTAAGCGCTTTGCCAAGAGCAGAATGACTTTGTCTCGTTATCAAAGTGGATATTTTCCGTGTTTTTGACTCAATCGTTTGCTGCAGAACATCATCAGTTGGGTTCACCATGCAAATGGTTTAATCTGCTTGTCCCAATGAAGGTTCCGGGGGGTCGACTTCAATAAGCCCACCAGCGTGTAGAGATACAGGAAACTCCATCACCCCTCGCGTAACCTATAGGGACATCAACGTCACGGTCGTGTCACAGTCAAATGGTAGATTAGTGTCTAAATAGATTGTTCCAGCATCTCTTGGGGGGAATCTGGCATGTTATGGTCAAATTCACTTTTAATGTATTTATTATTGCATTTATCTAAAGGTAGACCTTTTTTAAAGTAGTATAATTCTGCAGCAGGTCTCTGGATGCTGCATGGTATTTTCATATGTTTACCTTTTATTAGGATAGAAGTGTTATTGAGTTGCTTATGAGCTTATTCATTGTTGTTTAAAGACGGGTCAAATTGGTTGTTAGAAGTTCCATAAAGTTGCCGGGGCCCCGAGCCTCGGCTGTACTGTTTGCCTGTCACAGAAATGCAGGAAATGCAGCCTCCCTGCCACACCTCAGCCGTGGACAAGTTTGAACTGCGAATCTTTTGGATTGAAACTGGTTCATAGTATATGCAATGCATTACCCAAAACGAATTACCACTGGCAGGGCGCTCAATCACTTTGTATCTTTCAACACTAAGAGAAAAGAAGAGTAATCAAAACCTTTCAACCTATTAGAGGGATGACTTTTACAATTGAATCACGGGGACCACAGGTGCGATAATAAGTCATCTAAACCTCCCCTCCAGTGTCTTTCCCCTTTCTCCGTGTTCTTACATATTTATCTATTTTAGGAGGCGCCACTTCATGGCGCCCACTTCAAATTTATGTTTTAATGCCATTTGAGGATGATTTTCTTTTCTTTTTTTTTTCCCTCCCTCCAATTCTTGGAAATGCATACTGGGGTGGAAAATTAAGGTGCATCTCGAAGGAAAACATAATAGAATCGATGAACGCAGTGCACTTAAAACTACTGATGTTCTGATGCTATTTAACGTTCTAGTGCATTAACGTTTCAAGTCATTACAACATTCAGGCCGGGTGATTTGATCATGGCAGGTTTTTAACTGGAAGAATTACAGAAGTTTTCAGCCTAGGATTCTCAAGTTATTAGATACAAATGATCACCTCTGCATTAAGTATAGATTTTCTTCCACTGCGCACTTAAGAATGGAAGTTTGCCTTTAAGAGGGTAATAGCAAATTAAGCTCCATACTCCATTTGTCCAGCACTCTTGATGGGCTAATTTTATAACGGCTGATTTGGTCATTCCCCACATTTAGCAGGAAAGTGGTCAGGTGGTCTTTCTCCTCACTGCTGGGTGTGGGGTCTTTAGAAGAAAATATCAAATTAAATCCATTTACGATTTTGCCGGGGTTTCTAATGAACCTTCTTCTTAAAGAAGGTCTAGACTGTTGTGTGAACTGTTAAAAGCCTCACTTTCCCGCAGACCGTATCCCCTCTCCCTCACACTATCTCACCATGAGAAATTACATCCCATTTGTCTCTTTCCAGATTACCACTGCTGTCAAATTTCTACAGAACCCAAAAGTACGTCAGAGTCCTTTGGCCACCAGAAAAGCCTTCTTGACGAAAAAAGGTGAGCGACATTTGAGAATCTGAACATTGCATTAACGTTATGTGTTTGTTTAGAGAATGTGGTTGGCCTGGGATGCACACTGTGTTTTCTTTTTTTTTTTTGTTGGCAAGATTAGTCTATACGGGTCAAAGGTTGTGGCTGTAGCTCTTTGCCCCGGGGGGTATGACAGGGGTCGATTTAGCTTCGGAGTGCACAATTCGGGGCCCTGTGAATAGATGACAAACCGGTTGGGATGCTCCTTTGGGTTCAGGAAAATTAATATTGACAAACCCCCTCTGCATTTTCAATGGAATTATCAATATTGCCTTCCAGCATTTTAACCCCTTTACTTAATTTAACTGTTACCGTAAATTTGAGGCCCGACACGGGGAGATTTCTAAGCAGGGATGGTGGAATCGTTTGCCGTCTCTTCAGTCTCTTTGCACTTCATTGAGATTATTTCTGACACATTGTTTCGCGCAATAAAACTTGCAAAAAGCTTTATCACTCAGAACTCGTTTAAGTCCACTCAATTTATGGCGGCGGTGGAAAAGTGTGCGGAACACCCCGAGTGTATCTCACATGAGCTCTTACAGTTTACGGTGATGTACTTGGGGGACCGTACTTGTGCCGTGCTGGGGGACTCTGCCTCCAGCATTAGAGTAGCCAAACAGTGAAAAGTGAGCCTAAAAGCTCCACGACGGGGGAAGGTAACCCGAAACCAAATCCATGGTTGCCGGCTGCTGCTACGCACATCTCATGTGGCTCTAATGACTCTTGAATCTTTTGAAATTTCTCTGTCTTGGTGTCTCATAATTGGCAACTAAGGCATGTTCGTAATCTACTGTTGGCTATCTCAAATGTAATAAGGCCTCATCAATACCAAATGATGTCATACTACGCCACATTTTCTTCTTACTTTCTTCTTTGTTGTCCGCCATCCCAAATGGTTTGCTCTTACTGCACTTCAAGTCCATGAAATATGTATGACTCTTTAATGCAGATTTATTTTGGAAAGTTCGTTCCACTGTACATCCAAACAAGAACCCTCGATTTGCATAAGGGCATTGATCTCGGGGCGGGGGTAAATAATACGAGACAGTAGAGCAATGAAACACGAAGCACGAACTATATTTGAGCAGCACTCTGCAGTATTCCTGTGATAACTCCTGACTTGCATAGCTACACAGCACTAAACCGCTGTATGCTCATTTCACACCAAAGTGTTTCCACACACTTATTTCAATGTGAGCTGAATTTAAAAAAATATATCTTTCTTGCAGGAAATGATGATAAATCCCACATTGAATATTTTCATTGTAACTACATTAGTTTGATTTAGTAAACAAATAGTAGAAAAGAGTATAAATTAAGGTTCAAATTCAAGTTTGTTGACATATTTTCAAACACTTATAGACCTCAAAAATGTTCCTATGTTGATGGAAGATGGTGAAGGAACGTGATCGGTCACCATGATTCCTCATTAGTTGCTTCCTTTTCTGTCTCACTTGAGCCGCATCAGACTGTGGCAAAGACGCGGCGCCGGGCCAGAACTCCTGGTTCCTGTAGCAAGCACATATTGTCCTTTCAACCCTTTGACCTAGAAACTCAATCATCCCCGTCCTCCCAGAGTCACCACAGCAAATACGTCAGTCTTAATTTCTAATACAGTTTAATGTCATATTTATGTAAATACGTCGGGATTTTACTCTATATTAACAGCCAGAAATGTCAAAGCACACATAAAATGAAACAATACCATCTCCCGGTAGAGTGGATTTTAAATTGGATTCCTCTTGCTGCCAGTACTTACGCTGGACAGCTGATGAAGGGGAAAATAGGGCCCACTTTGATTGCATGTTGCAGAATCTTTACACAATAATCCTGCTCCTGCATATTATTTCCCTGCGCATTTGAGCCCTAATCTACACTGAAGGATGCCTCTCTAGTTACATCTTGTTTTTCCCCCAAAGATATCCTATTAGTGTGGTTTATTTCAATATTCATTGAAAAATATAATTTTCTCTTTTCCTCCAACTGTCAATTTGAGGGTATGAATTGGCAATTATGCAGTCCAATATTTCTCTCTGCTCTCCTCGAGAGTAAAATGACTGAAATATTGAAACTTTGTCACTTAGATCTAATGCAGATCAAGATTTAAACTCGAATGTGTTTGTTTTCTTTCTTTTTGCGGAGGAGACGGGAAATTGCATTTAAATTGTCTCGCAGCCATCTTGAAACAATTTCGCCCGACTTGTTTCTTGCCAAGATCTGGTGAATTTTATGGTGTTTAAGTGAAATATAATACGCTCCAGTCTCATCTAGTGAATTGTGCCATCTATGTCCTCTACAATTAACAGATGTAACGACTAAAGAGCGCCGGGCCCCATTTCGGCACCATCATTAAGCCCAGACAATTAGCAGTAGCGCACGTAATTACCAAAAGAAAAATCAAATCCGCAGGACAAAGTCAACAACATTTTCCACCTTTCAACATGTCACTCTGACCGCGGCTCCTAAACTGACATCACCCGGCCGCTCCCAGATCACCGAACCGAGCGCAGTTTGTTCGGGGGAAGCAACGGAGCGAGAGCCGCGCCCGGCGTGCGTTGTTGCATTACGGTTGAATACGGTATTGAACGCATTAGTTCTCTGTCGCCGTGACGTAACGTGACGGCTTGACTTATTTCATTTTCATGCCGTCCCAATTGTCATTGAGTTGAATAAATAATGCTAGTAGATTTCACCCTGACTAGAGGGCCAGTGATCCAGGGTCACAGCGAGCACAGGTGTGCTGTTGGTCTATCACCATACCTGGTTTGAAGGTAAGGGTAAGGTTCATCATCCCAGATATTAATAGGATGCCGTTTGTAAGTGGGGTTATGCCACTCACCTCTCGGACAAAAATGACAATGACCAAGGCCTGCGTAGAAGGTAAAGGGATTGATGTGGTTATAAATTACTCCACGGCGCCACCTAGCCGAGGCCTTGCCCACTTTGTCATCGGCACAAGGCGATAAAGCAGGGAAATGAGAGCAGAGTCCCCCTTTTTAATACATAAATGAATACTCTATGAGAGCGGTCGTTATTTAGGGCGCTATTTTCAAGCAGTTGTGCCGAACCAAATGGCATGTAGGATCTCCCTCGCCAGCACGGCACGAGAAGTTGAACTCGACTCGTTAATAAGCCATTGACCTCCATCTATTTATGACCCCCCTGCCGTGCCTCTTTTTTTTCTAAACACAATATTCAAAATGTAAGTAATTCCCGCTCAAGGACAACTTCATAATTCAGGCCTTGGGGGGCGACAGGGGAAAGAGGCGTTCACCTTTAACCACCCAAAATATTTTAGTAAGCAATTTCTTATAATTGGCTGTCCGGCCCGGGTGTTGACCCATAAAGTCCAGAAGTGCCAGAATTGGAGAAACAGATTTAATGTAAGAGCCTCGCTGCCTCTTTGCCCTTTAAAAAACACCCAGAGAATATGAGCCGCTGAAAATAGAGCTGTAAATAACCTGACGAGCAATGGGTTTTCCTTTAAATAAATACCGATCAGGTTTATGTTGAAAGACAATAGAAAACGTAGCCCAGATATGCAGTTTACAGTATTTATAGCTGTAATATCGAGGTGCCAGCACCGTAATTTCATGCCCCAATGAGAATGGCAAGGTCAAAGCAAATGCTTTGGCTGAGCATCTGCTAATACGGGGACTCATAAACAGGCACTGCGTGTATCAGGTGCACCAAATAATACAGTATAATGAAATACAGAATAGCTTTCCGTTATTGTTCTTTTTTATGGCGTCGTCATTAGGTATAATTTATGTCTTAAAAGAATTCATCTCCCCACACGTCGGGTTCCAGGGGTCATTCCACAGGTTTTGGGACTCGTCATAAATTTCACAATCCCTTTTTTGTCTTTTCCTTTTATATGTAAAACTCACTTTCTTCTTGTTCCCTTTTCCTTTGGATCTAAGGGCTCTTTCATTTGCTGTTGTCCTTCAGATCAGAGCATACAAACAGAACTTGGCAAGCTGTAATTTGACTAGTAAACAGCTTCAGGAATTTCCATGTATTTTATTTTGAAGCAAGGTACAAAAAACCTTTCATTTGCTGCACAAACAACATCAAAGACGTGAACAGCCATTAAGGTGTACATACATTAATGCTGTATAGCTGCATGAATCTGGATTTAAAAACAAAGAATACTTAACATTTCAAGGTGACAGGAGAAAACCTGAAGCATGTTTTTTTTTCTTCTGTCCTCTCATTTGGTGAAACTGAGATCTTTGCATGTCTCACTCAATAGTCTGCCACCAGGCAGTCTGCTGTGGTCAGATGAATCAGGAGTCCAGGGACACATTATTGCTTATTTGACAGTGCAGTCTGACTGCACAAACTCAGCACATGGCGCTCACCACTTCCTGGCACTCAGGACCTGCTGTAGACTACAGGCCGGCCAATATTTGCCTTCAATTATTCAACAATTTTCATGGCCATTTGAAGTCCTCGCAGCATTTAAATAGGTGACAGGAGGGACCTACTCTTGGCATTAACTGTATGGTGGATTATCAAAGCTTTTCTCAATGCTTCGGGGTGTCGTGGATACGTTTTGAGTGGCATTTCTGATCGAGGTTCAACCAGCTACTCTGAGTATTCAGATGGGAGGAATCATTTTAGTTGATTAAGATATTTTATCCACCTTACAAAATGGAAAGTTCTGCTTTACATGCTTGCAGTTTATAATATTAATATATAATATATTAATAATACTCCACCAGGGTGTTGAGGAGCTGGTTCTGTGCTCTCGGTGAAAACGTCGAGTCATCTCTTGAAGCACTGCAACGGAACCTTTTCCAATTGCTCGATTTCTCCCAAAGGATAGAAGGAAGCTTATTCTGAGCTCGTGTAAACTCTGTAAATCCTTGGGGATAGTTCGAGTAAAAGGCTCTCTTGCAACTGGAATTTTCTGTCAATAAGCAAAGTAAATGGCTGGAGGAAGTATAGGTAACGTGTTAGGGAGAGACACCTTGTCAGTCCACCACGAGCAGAGACAACGTAACAATATGGATTTTGATGATTTTATCATCATACGGTAAAGAATGCTCATCATTTTATCATCATTTATCATTTTATAGTAGTTTACCAACATTTGTAATTCATTTTCCTTTAGTTTGGACCGAGTCACTCATTAAACAACGAGACCCACAGCAATGGCATCATATGGCGCCTGAAATAAAAATCCTTTCTTGCCACAAAAGGAGATGTTCATATTAGATTTTTTTTTCCTCTCCTCCCATCAGATTCTCCACTAGGGAGCCCATTGCAATTTAATCATCACTAAAATCATTAAAAAGATCTGAAGATTAAATTATATTGGCATTTGCAAAATTATGTAATACATTTACATTACAATGAAGAAATTAAAATAATGCATTTTTGCAGTCTGGGGTGTATGAAATCTCCACATGGGAAATATAACTGGAGAAGTGGACAGACTCTTATTTTCTTTGCCTTTGGTGGCAGTTAATCGGCCGGCAGAGTTTCAGATTTCATTGTGTGAACCTTTCCCTCACTTGCTTTGATGGATGTCCCTGAAACACAAACTCTCAGCGGAATTTCCGCGTTATGAAATGAAAATGTGTTTTTGAGAAGAGTGAAGGTAAAATTGAATGAAGATTTGTCATACGTTCTCTAAATTGTTCTTAAAAGATTTGTGGGCAGCTCGGGAAGTATTTAAGCGCGCGTTATGACCGCCGAAGAGCCATTTGGTGTTTCCCATTAACGCGCCGGTGCTGCACCCACTCCGGGTGTCCTGAATGTGTGCGTCTTGATTGCAGGGCTGACGGAGGAGGAGGTGGAGTTGGCCATCCAGCGTTCCGGCAGCACAGAAGAAGTCCTGCCTGTGAGCCCTGTGGGGCCCCCACATCCACTGCACGCACCTCAGCTGGCTCTCGCACCTCATAGTGAGTGCACACACCCTTTTCTCCCCGCTGATACCTGGTGCATATAAATAGTATTAATATTTAATGTGCACTGTCTCCACCTGGGGAAAAAAAAACGACGTTTCATTTCAAATCAGAAGCTTTGTCCAGGTTAACTCGGAGCCCGATCTTGCCTCTTGTTTTCATTAATTGAAACCCATTAAAGAGGATTATCGGTAGCTCGCCGAATAGCGAGATCTTTCAAAGCGTTACAGACGTGCACGCCATTCAACACTTCCCTGGATGTGAATTCACATACAAGGATGTGACATTGGGCCGTGCCGGCTCGTCAAGTCTCTTGCCATTCTGTTTCAAGGGGGTTCTACACTGGCAAGACCCCACACCGCGACCTGTATCTTTATTACCTCAGGAGGTTATGAGTGCTGTCCACTGATTTACCAATGCAGAATGAAGTCCGCGTAATGCTTAACCCATATGACAATGATTCCAGATGTATTCCACCCTCATTTATTACCACACTGTCCTTGACTCCCCTGGCATCTCATGTTTTGTAATGAAAGTGATGTTGATGGGATGGCCATGTAGTTAGGGGGGCTCGGCGCTCTCTGTCCATAGTGGGGGGTTTTATATCAAAACGGCTATAAGGGAGCTGCATAATGAGGAGAGAGCGGGGAGTCTTGTATGGGGGGTCACGCTGAAAAGAGGGGGCTACCTCTCTTTGATGTCCTTGTTATGGGGACGGCGCGCGGAGACCCGCATCCATCTCTGTCGAAGTAATGGATACTCTGATCTCTATTTCCACGCGGTAGAAGGACAGGAAGGCCTCCACTGAACCCAATAAATTTGAGAGGAGATTGGAAAAACGGGGGATGGATACCACAGTTCCACAGCTTAAGTGACCAAATAAAAAAAGGAAGATGGCTGAGTGGAAGTGGTGGAGGAAAAAGAGAGATAGAGGAAGAATGAAAGGTCCTAACCGGGGGGAGGGTGGGGGGGGAGAGCACGCGTAGACCCCCTGAATCTCAGTGATGCAGTGAGGCTTGTTCAGGGTCAACCACCTATCCCAAGGACTCTGAGGCCTTTCAGAAGCATGGTATTCTGGGATAGGTGACAGTCTGTCGCAGCTATAATGTTGATGAAGACCCAAATTTATGTGGTTACCATATGGATGCTGGAGAATGACTCAAAATCCTTCAATAGGAAAGGTTACAGGTTCATCCCTGAATGCTGCAGCAGCAATGAAACATGGCCTTGAGTGAGGAGAATAGAATATATATATATATATATTTATATAGTCACCTTGAATATGTCCCATGTAGTCCAATATGACAGCGGGTCTATCATTTTATTTGCATGTCAGATCACACAAGTGGTAAGGCATGAGATCAATCTGGTTTACTTCCTTACTTCAAGAAAGTAAGCATGTACACATATTGGGTGGAATCAGACCTGTGATGGAATATCAGTGGCTCGAGTCGCTGATAATTTCATATTCGTTTGCGCCCCACCAACAGCAAATGGGAGAAAAAAAGTATTTCCTTCACACCCGTTTGTTGTTTAGTGACATTTTCACTTCAATGCCTCTCTAATGTGGGGAATTTCCACTTTGACAGACAGTTGGTCTACCCAGATGACAGCTTGCACAATGACACACTTTCACATTATCTGTCACTCAGCTAGGCAGTCAACTTCCAAACACACAACGCACACTCACACTTTCAGCCTGCCTTACTCGTTTAAAGGTTTATATGCAAAGACTATATTGGGCTCAACCCCCCCAAAAAGTGGAAGATGATGGTGTTCTTTCTAGAGCTAAATGAAGGGCTTGTTTACTCTTCATAGTTCAGACATTTTGCATAGATGGAAAAATATATGGATCACAATTGGATGTGGTGCACACATAATTTGTGAAATACTAAATTGTACAATGTCTTGGTCTGAGAGGTTTACTACAGATATGGTGTACTTTCAATCAAATCTAGTCATTTACTGTTTTTAGGCGGACTGGCTTCTATTCATTGGGGTGGAAGTTGCATTATCACAGTGAGGTCATGCAGTGCAGATCCTTTATGTTCATTTGCATCTAAAGTTATGCAACCATGCGTAATGCCTCATTGAGAGTAACCAAAGTGACAAAGAATGTACATTGAAACAATCTCACATGCGTTTAAGTACGATCAGCAAAACATATGCATGGTTACATGATTCGTACAGTACTTTGGAGCAAAAACATCTACTTCATATTAAGTTTGGGTGCTTTATCCTCCTCCTCAGGTCCAGCAGGCTACAGATGGAGAAACTATGGTTCCCTCGCCATCATCATGGTGGGCATCGCCTTCGGTTTCCATCAGCTTTACAAAGTAAGTCAAACCAAGCTGCTCCTGCTGTTTGCACTGTGTTTCCCCAATGACTTTGTTTTCACAGTTAATCTTTCTTAAATGCGTTAGACAAATGATCCTTTGCATCCTGAGATCTGTCAGTACTGTCTCTCTGATATTACATAAAATATTGGTGGGCTTAGCAAGTATATCATTCATGATGAATTATGCTGTTCGAATAGAAGGCGCCTCTGCAGTATGTAACATCACTCTGGTCTTGTTATTAAAGCCACCCTGCTTTACGTCAAGGCATGATCTCATTTGAGCCCCTTCTTTTTTAACTTCCCTCCTCCTCTCAAATATTCGTTTTGCCTTTTTAAAAATACATAGTTGCCCAACGCAGCACACAACCATTTCTTCCTTCTGACGTCCCAACGTCTAAAAATAATCACCCTGGTTTTTATCGGGCTTAGCAGCCCTTGAACATGAGCTCATGAGGCCCTCTTGTCCCCAGTCCCCGGTGACATTAATCCCATAGTGGTTGTTAGTAGTAGTCTGAGTGGCATGTGGAAGCCATTACTCTCATTTTAGAGGAGTACGGGAGCTTTAGCAGTAGCTCGCGGCCCGGCTGACAGGCCAGAGAGAGAGAGAGAGAGAGAGAGAGAGAGAGAGAGAGAGAAAGGGAGTGCGTGTCATGTACCTGCATATGCCTACCTGACCCTGTCGGGCATATTGGCTCCTCTACAGACCCCGTTATGTGCCATTTATTTCATCCTTCTTGACACCGCCTTTCACTCACGTTTGCAGCCCCCTTTTTTCCATTGTCCCGGTGGCGTTTCCCCCCCGTTGCAAACATGCGCCGTACCGGTCCGCTGTTTCCTTCCTTTCAGGAGAGCTTACCAGCCTCTGGTCGCCCGGGAGGTGGGATTCCCCCCGGCGGGACGGCACAGGTTGCTGTCATGTCACCGGAGCGCAGCGCCAGTCGCACCATATGTCCAAGCTTCTGCCCATACTTTATTTATGTTATGGCGCACCTTGTAAACACCACACTCCCAGCGACCCACTTATTAATTACTACGTGTTGACACTCATTTAATCTTTTTCTCTAAAAAGTGTTTATTACTTGCGCTGCTGTGGCTGCTTGCCACCAGAGTGAGAGGGAAAACCTGGCGAAGGGCAGCGAAGGGGTGCGAACCGGCCCGCAGGGATTACGTGATCTTCTTTCAGCCATAAAAACAAGTAAAAAAATGTCCCACCATGCCCATGAAGGGGACCCTACAGGGTGACATGGACATTAACTTAATTGGTACATTTTTTAAGGATTCATTGAGAGGATTACAAGGTGTTTCTTTAGTTAACAATTGCACTGGATCACAAACATCCACGTTTGACTGCCAGAGGCAGTTCCGTTCCGTGTTGACTGTTTTATCCTCTAGGTCTACTTTCACAGTGCCGCCCTGGGTTTTATTCATTTCTATTGCTAACATATGAGGAACAGTTACTTTCACTATAGATCAAACTTATCTTTCAGATTATGTGTCTATATTAAATACATCATATATATTTCTAGTCGTAAAAAATGTTCATTTTATTTTCCAAACAACTGATGTCAGGTACTTTGACAGTCTTCATGTGCTTAATCGGGCTGTTTAGACAATGAGCCACTGTCCAATAAAAGGATGTCTTTGACCCTCTGCTGCCATGTCTCGGTGGCCCTGTCTTTCCCTCATTCTCTACATTCTCACTGGATATTGTGCCATGCTTTTAATTGCAGAAATACATCCTTCCCCTCATTATGGGCAGCCGAGAGGACAAGAAGCATCTGCAGAGGATGGAGAGCAACATTGCGGCAATGAGTGGCACGCTGACACAGACAGGTGAAGATTAATATCTTCATCACTTTCTCCCTCCTTAACGTTTTCCCTCATTTATCTGTCGCCAAAATCGGGGGCCCCCGCACGTTTTTAACAAATGACGCCGCTGTCATTTCGCTTTAATTTGAAATTGCTTGTTTACTGTCAGGCTCGGGCTCAATTAATTACGTTTCGCTGAAAAGCTCTTAACCTCGGAATATTAATGAGCAGTTGGGAAATGACAACTTTTCTCTCCTCATGCCCCCCCCCCCCTCCCATCCGTCTCCCCCTGCACCAACCGCACTCCCATCCGAACCGCCACCGCCATCATCAACATCCACCCTCTTCCCCGTAGGTTGCGAGAAAGTTCATTTTAATTTTCTGTCTGTGAGTGTGTGTGTGCGTGTGTGTGCGTGTGCAGGATGAGCGTGCGGCATGGCACTGTGTGGCGTCTGGGCTCAGCACCGGCCCTAGCGTGATTAAGTGCACAGTGACAGGTGCGGCTCCCATGTTGGACAGGTGAGGAATCTCAACCCGGCTGTCAGACACGTAGGGGGAGAGAGAGAGAGCGACGCGAGGAGAGGGATGCTTTCCGAGCACTTCGTCAGTATAATTAAAAATCCACGGAGGCGTAAATGAGAGAGGCACTCTGAAAAAGTTTGGTCTCGTTATCAGTGCGCTGGTGCTGGAGTGTGTTCTCCCCTGAAAGGTACCGATTTCCATTGAGATAGGGAGACTGGCAGGAATACAGACGCAGTGGAAAATACAGGTATAAATAAATATGATTATGTTAATTATTAATATGAAGTGCCTTTCAAGATTCTCAAGGCAGGTTTACACAACAAGTTACATATACAAACCAGAGAGGAATATTATATCGTTTTTTATTTTTATTTTAATGAAACATAACATGATTTAGGTACATTTTTGGGGGTATATTATGAAGTGACAAATCAAAATGGGTTGTCGTTCAAATGAATTCCCCTTTTTAAATGGAATAAAGTCACATTCAAGTGCCCACGAGCTGTGTTTACCACTGAGTTTGTGTGCCCAAAAGTAGTTTCAGGTCTGCTAGCAGAACTGTATGAATCACCATCACGTGTTCCCAGCGTTTTGAGCTGCAGGAAGACGTATCAAACAAAAAGGCTGCATTCTTAACTTAAATCCTATCCACGACTAATGTTGGTTTCAATTCAAGCGGCCTTTGTTAGGTTTCTCCTTCATCTCCAAATCCAAATGAAGTGTGTTTGAGTTTAGAGCTCCCGTCACGCACCGGCGTAGTGTGGATGAAAATATGGCTGTTATCATTGTATCCAGTCACACCCATGCTATTGTTTTCTGGCTGGCTTCTGTCGGTTGAGTGCAGCAGTTGTGCGAGATTGCGTGCAAGGTGTGTCGCCCTGAATCTGAATAACAAATATGTGCTCTTTTATGGTCATTTTCTCCCAACTATGCAAACACATTTCCCCTCTCTATTTCTCTGCCCATTCTACAAACCCTGTTTTGCTTGTTTGTGTGTGCGTGTGTGGACCACGATTCCACACTAAAAGTCGTCCTGTGCTTTGCAGCGAGGATGTGAGACTCCACTGGGCAGAAGAAAAAAAAAAAATGGAACGCTGCTCCTTTCTACAGCCAGTGTGGGGAACTAATTTGCTATGACTGCAGTAGCCAAGCTGCTATTGTAGTTAATGACTGTTGTAGTTAACAGTTGGGGAGAGGGGTTGCAATTACACTGAGAGTTTTTTCCCTCTGCTTTCCCTTTGTCTTCCTCTCCGTCTCGCTCCCTCTCTCCTCGCTGCGCTGAGTAATAGCGACCGACTGCCTCGCTGCTGCCAATTGCTTGAACCCCCCTTTTGTTAAAGTTCATGTATTTCTCTATTGCCGGGCGCAATGAGGTGGTGTATCCTTTTGAATGGGGACCACATTAGTTCTCTGTTGCCAGCCCCGGCTTGAGAGCAGGGGCCTTGACTCCCATTACGGTTTGCCTACAACTTCGCACAGACAATTAATGAATGGATCTTGGAACTACTTCAGCTCACCCGGGCTGTAATGGAATCGCGCGGCTGTTTGGCCACTCTTTGTCGGTGGGAGCCATATTGGTGACCAGCTGGCCATTAAAAACAGTGGCGGGCCTGGACATATGTAGTGTACATTATATCCTGGTATTTACTGAATAATTTACTGAATACACAATGTGCACCCTCCTCACAGCAGCTGCAGGCCGCACACGGCATCTTGTCTCTCTCTCTCTCTCTCTCTCTCACCAGCATTGCAACTGCAGCCTCCGTCTGATTCACGCACGGCCAAAGTCGTCTATTATGCTTGGCTTCGTATCTGTGATAGCTGGGGATACTGGAGTCACGCGTTTTTTTTTGTCAAGTGTCTTGAGCGGTGCGAAGGAGCGGACTTTGTGTGGAGGGACATTGGCGTGTTTGGCTGGAAAAAAAAAAAAGCGGTGCCTCTGGTAATTCAGGAGGCACGGCACTACTGGCTGGCAGACCGGCGCGCACATCTGGATAAGCTGTTTTGCGGTGAGGGGGAATCTGAGACTAATAGGGCAGCTCTTGGTTTAGCGCGCACACCCTGGCATCGTAACACCTTTTTTAAACCTGGATGGCCGCGGTATTTTAGTTTTATTGCCGCTTTCTAGAAAGGCTGCACACACTTGGGAGCAGAGAGCGACTCGCTGAAACTGTTTGCACAATGTTTTTTTTTGCTTTTCTTTGGCCCCAACCAGCGATCCTGCTCAAACTCGTATTCCATAGGATTCTGCGAGCGTGGAAAAGATCAAACGTTTTCTGCACCCCACCCATATTGGTACAACCCCACCCATCTAAACACAGGTGTCACTGCGAGATATTAGCTTTTGAAAGATCAAATATTTTGTCTGCGTTGGCTTTTCAAAAGAAACAGAGCCTCGGAGCCGGGCCCTGTGTTTTGTCCCGGCCGGGGCTAATGTGAGAGGAGGGTTCCTCACGTCCCGTCCAGCCGGCTGCAGCTCAGGCTTTTAACCATTGGCCCGGCAACCTCGGCAGTGGACCGCCACAATATCTGTTGATGTTAATCCTATTAGGCTTGATTTAACACTTTACACGCCCATGATTTATATGAATGTTTATTGGTTTTCTGTAATATAATCAGCTCGGGGAAACTTAATGCATTGTTTGGTAATACACGCATGACTGGAAGCAGGGGGCAACAAACTGTGCCCGGTGTTATTTGAAATCATACACCCTCGTTCAACACCAACACTTGAACTAATTCAATCTTCAAAGTCAATGGAAAAAGAACAATATTTATTAGGATTAGGGGGGACATTTTGTCTGGCAGCCTCCTCCCAAATGAGAGCCTTGTTTTTTCCTTTGTTGATCGTTTGAGGATTTAAGATGCATTAGAAGGCGGTGTCTGGGTGGATAATGGAAGGTTAGAGACTGTTATTTGATTTAAGTTGAGGCACTAGAGATTAATATCTCCATCCTATATCCCCACCCTCTACCCCCAGCACCTCGGACCGAGCGCTGCAACTTAAGTTACCGCTTTGTATTCGCTTTGATCACAGTGCGTAGAGGACGCCTTTGATCAGTGACACGGGTCCAGTCCCATCAGCTCTGTCATCAAAAATGTCCAGTTATGCGGCAGCAAAACAGTCACCCAGTCGGAACTTCCTTTTGGTTATTTTGTAAAAGTTTGCTTGTGCTATCTTGTGTCCGCAGTCAGCCAGCTGCAACAGACCCTGGTCTCCGTCCAGGAGCTCCTCGTCCAGCAGCAGCAGAGGATCCAGGAGCTCTCGCAGGAAATGGCTTCAACAGAGGTAGCGACTGGCTCATCATCAGCAACTCCGCCCCAAACAGTTATTATTTGGAATATCCGTGATATTGAACGCTGCCTATTTTTTTATTCAAAATGTATATTTTGGGGGGTTATTTTATTTTGCCCGACCTTATCCAGAGTTATTTCATTTAGTTCCAGCAGATATTTTTGCATTTGTTGCAACACCAATTACACATTATATATGTTTGGCGAACCAACAGCCCAGCTGGCGAGATGTTTGTCTTTAGTGTAGCTTGAACATGAAAGTAACCAACTGCACCTTCCAGGTCTGTTATACAGCCAAAGGTTTTGACACACCATCTCATTCAATTGAATGAAAAGGTGCTTTTGACTGGTACTGTATATGATTTAACGTTTTTAAAGAAACGCTGGACAGGCTCTAACTCTGCAGTTGCAGAAGAGCGTTAGAGAGAGTTAAAGTAAAGTTGCCAGTTGAAATCTCCAGATTGATGAGGAGAGAGCGATGCTTCCTCGAGGTGTCTCCACTGCCTGGAGTCATAACTAGCTCAGACGGACAGCCTTATTGTACTGTATATCATCAGAACACCAGCTGCAAAAAGGTATGGTACATCTCATCATTGGACCATAATCTTTAACCATATTGTCGGCTTGATGTTTATAGACTGTTTTCATAATCTACTCAGAATTGTAAGTGTTTGGGTGAATCGCTCTGATTGATTGGTCTAAAAACTTATGTGCAGGGATGAAATGTTGCCTCCTTTTTATAACATGGCTCGTAAATCGTTTTATGATCTCTGGGCTCTAAAAAAAAGTGCCTTGGAAGAGACGATCTTAGACAATGTTTTATGTCCACAGCTTGTTAAGCACATGGGTGTTTCACTGTAGCATCTGGATGTCACAGAAAAACATATGCGAACACATCTGCTTCGACACAAAACGAGGAAGAAAAATACGAATCTCTTCCCCTCCCGGACGAGGTTCATCAAAAACTCATTTTTTGCCGTTTCAACCTCCGAGCTGCATAGTTTCCCTGAGCGCTGTGCGAAAGGCTCAGCGCGTGTGAGGTACGATCGCGTTTGACCCGCAGCCGATCGCAAATTCTGAACATTTTACGAAAGGTGTTCTGTCAGCGGGGCTGTCGGCCTCCTTGAAACAACGAGTCCCCTTCCAGCTTGTGAAGTTCAGGGAATGTTTTCTCCTTTCATTTGTCCTCTCCAAATCGCAGATTGGATTAAAAAGTATCTACTTCATTTGTCATGAGTGCCTTGTTGGACGGCGGCAGTGTATAAAAAGTATAATTCACATCAAAACACCCATTAAACAAATCATAAACTGTGCTTTATAGCTTTAGTGTTGATCTTAAATTTTCCCTGCGAGTCGGCAGAAGGCCCTCTGTTGTCGCGGGCCACCAGGGAAATTGGAAAATTGTTTTCAGGCCCGTGGCGTTTGATGGGAAACACATGTTGGAGCTGGCGAGCTACTTATCATTCACCGTTTGCGGCTTTCGGGAGGGGGGGAGGTGGGTGTTTGCCTCACCGCGCTGCTCGAAGTGCGCCACGCTTACTAATTATGCCTCTCAACGCGGAAATGTGCCTTTAACCCGAAACACATGCAGCCTTCTAGTTCCTCAGCTGCGAGGAAAACGCTTCTCGTAGGTTTGTGACCGCTCAATTGCGGAGCGCGTTTACTGTCCTTTAACTGGGGACCTCATTATGGAAGTGAGTTTGGACGGACTGACTCATGTCCCCGCACACACACACACACACACACACACACACACACACACACACACACACACACACACACACACACACACACAGACGCCATGTGCTGATGTTGCACATTTTCAGACGTCGGCGCCTGAGACAGTTCTTTTCTCTTTCACGATATTCTCACTCATCACCCCCCTTTTCTTTAAAGACATGCTGCTGCCGTCCTCCGTTGGTGTTGAGGGTATACTTGCCCGAGGATGTTGTTGATGTTAAGCAGCCTACTATATTTCTGCTCCCATTATCGTTACAAATCTGCCTGTTAGCTGTGTTTTCCCCGCTGTCTCAACTCACTGATCGTTCTCTTTATTAGTGGACACTGCGTAGAAGATTACCGACCGCGCGCCGAACTGCCACTGGGAAAGTGCATAAATAGAGCGAAATCAATTGCGCTGTATCAGTGTTTCCACTCAAAAACACTCCTCTGGGGACTTCCTTTTAGAAAACTAATTCCATCATAAATATACATGCGTTACAAGAAAACACACTGTCTGCCGGCGAAGTAACTGTGAATTAATTTGCCTTCAGACACTCTTAAACAAGCCTTGTTAAAGATCTTATCTTGTTGCTAATGGTCCACAGGCGTTTATCTTCATTTAGCCAGATGCGTTGCCGTCCTTGGGTGCTGCTGGAGTTGATAGTCTTGCTTGTGATGGGTTTTTTTAATTCCCATGTAGCACCAGCAGTTAACCAGCAGAAACAGGCTGACCCCCTGTCGCACCCGGGCCCCCACCGTGGCCATATTAGGGACAAGACAAACCATTTAGAGTAAATGTTTACTATGTACAGGGTTTACACACTCAAACGACCTGTAACAACACATCCTGCCAGCACAGTGGTGGCGGCTGATGCGATAGGCGACACCCCGCTGCCAGTTTGAGCTCTGGTAGGTCGGTTGGTTCATTTGTTGGTTTAGTATTTCTTCATGCATTGTGCTTTTTTGCAATGTGCCGCTCAGAGCCCTCAGGGCCCTGCAGCTGTGCATCGGTAGTAGAGGTCAAACAAAGGTGCATCGAGCACTCATAACTCGAATCGTTTTACTTTTAAATCTAAGTTCAGTTTGGATATATGAACAGAGCATAATAGATAGTCCATAAAGAGGTCGTACACGTATGTAGGCAAGAAAAGCCTCCAAGCAAGTCCATATCCTACAAACCAGAGAATTGTAGTGTCAACATGTCAAGTTGCCTAGGAAATACAAAATGTGTTTCAGTAAAACACACAATATTTAAGGAACAACAAATTAAAATGTTTGTTTGAAATATTGTTTTATTATATTGATAAAGCTATAGTTCAAACAGAAAGGTTGCAAAACGTTATAAGAAAATAACTGTTCTTATCGGTAAATTGATAGTAATAATAGCTCATAGTTCATATTCTGTATTGCAGTCAAACATTACACTGTGTATCCACACACCTGGCAGTATCTCCTTGATGACGGTGCTTCTGCAACTTCATTGCAGAAGTTAAATATTTTGAACAGCAGTTTGCCAAAACATGCCATTGAATGTCTGCACGCGTACGGCCCATTGGATGTGTGTCAACACTTCAGGTGGGGCTTTTAAAGTCAGCGGCGTTTTTTTCAATCCCTCCAGTCATTGATACCCCTCCACTCAGTGTCCGCCCAAGCAGCTTATGCACTTAACACAGGAACCTTACACAATGTGAACGTGTGTGTGTGTGTGTGTGTGCCCATTCACATAATGTATTTCAAAGCTGAAATCCAGTCCTGGTCCACCATTTAATTAGGTTTCTCCAGACTTAATAAGAAATATGTCAGTGGTAGTGTTGTTGTCTTTATGTGAGATATTATAGGGTGCCGCTCGGTAGATAATGCACATTATGTAGCTGGCGGTTTAACAATTCCACTCCGAAGCAGATTTTTTTTGTTCTTATGATAAGTGATGTAATAATTTTCAGTTATTTGGAGCAATTTGCATATATCTTGAGTTGATTCCGTGCCTTCCAAGCCCTTTTACCTCGGCCCATACAGCAATTAATTTTTTTTATGGAAAATCAGAGAGAAGCGGAATCCGGCCTTATTATACGGGGGCCTTGGGGAGGCGAGGGATTAAGATGGTTCTAATGAGGTGACGGCTGTAATAAGAGTGTCTTCAGCGGGCCTCCCGTGCACCGCCTTTAACACAGGGCTCCTTATCAGCCAGGTTTAGGAGTCGATAAGAGCCCAAATAGCCTCCTTTTCTGTTCCCTTCACTTCTCCTCTGCGTCCCTCCTTCCACTGTAAGTGAGTCTGATCCCTTTCAGATGTGATTCAATTAATTTCTCTTAGATTTAATTACAAGCAAAAGAGTCCAAGTTATCCCCCCGCCCTCGATAGGGGGTCCACGCTTCCTAACAAGCTTCCTCCGGTGAGTTCGGAGAGTCTTTTCGTTTTATATTATTTTCGTTTTTACTTTTCTTTTATCCCACTTCCTCCCTCGTCTCCTCCCTCTGGTCTCATCAGTCCATCCTTCTTTGTGCTTTTTATTCACGACTTATTGCTGGACTTATGGCTGGTACTGTGTAACCGACCGTGCCAAATTGATCCGCATCCCTGGTTCTAAATCTTTCGGGTTGAGCCTCTTTACAGCCAAGCAACCCCTTCTCATGCTGCCGTGTTCTCTGAGAAGTTCAACCAATGGCTTGTAAAGGTTTTAGAAATGTGTTATCTTCTTCTCTTTTGTCTTTTTAATGATCACATTCATGTTGGTCATCGACTGGCTTCCCTATTTTAGTTGACAATTTTCATTAATTTTGCCGTAAGCCAAAAGTCTGCAGTCCAGTTTTACTTTACTATCATCATTTCATGGCTTCCTCTGTCAAAGTCCTGCCTATCCCTAAAAAAGTGCTGCGGATGCAGAGTTTTGGCAGCAATTTGCCATTCAAATACTATTATTCCCCAGTAAGATGTCACACCGCAGCAGTGTGTGTGATAGTGCATGTCTTTGATAAAAGAAAAAAAACAACAAAACAAACTAGCTAACCTCTGGTCTGCCTTCATGAATGTGCCCATTGTTCAAGTTTAAGTAATTATCCAAAACAGTGGACACTGGCCTAATCTTCTTTAGATAATAGGGAAACGTATGTAAAAACAGGTGATTCACACTCAATGGACTTTCTGAGCAGTCGAGGCCATAAAGGTGACTGCAGTGGGATCGTATGTCCTCCTTTCTGTCCTCTCCGGCAGAAGGCCGTTGGCTGAGGTTGTTATGGTGACGAATGACCCAACTACACCAAAGCATGTGGCTTTTAATATTTGCATTTACTATATTTGTTTACCGTGAACCCAATGTTCTTTTTTTTTTTTTTTTTTTTTTTCCAAACAAAGCTTTTTTATTCTTATTTCATGTTGTTGAAACTAAGCACAGAGGAGCTGTTGAAAGATGTGTGTTGACCTTGTTCTCCGGCCCTGGTTGGGAGCGGAACAGTACTTGTGTGCGTCGATGTGTCTGTGACATTTGTTGTGTGTGTGTGTGCGTGTCTCGCTTGTGTGTGTTTCCACCAGGCTTCGTCTTCAACCAACCGCGTCCTGGACAACCAGACCGTTGGAGAGCTGAAGGCTGAGATTTCCTCTTTGAAGGGCTTACTGCTCAGCAGGTAACAAAGTTATATAGATCACTGTCACAGAATGAAACACATGAAACAGTGCAGGTGCGACTGTGTGTGTTTGTGTGTGTTTAAGGGCCAACGCTCACTGTTGGCCCTTAAATTATTACATTATATTAGCTTTACATTTGACATTAAAATACTTTTTTTAACCATCCACATAGTATAATCTTAATGTCTCAGGGTTGCGCACATATTCAGGGGTCAGTAAGTATCTCTAATTAAAATACTATATTTTCCCGTATTTGCAATCAATACATTCTGACGGTAGTAGATGAGACGGATCATCTGTGAATGAATCGGGTTCCTCTGGCTCTTCTTCCCCCGAGCCCAAAGAAAGAAAACAACACACAACACAACACCTGAACTGAAGAATCTCTAACGTCACAGCTTCAAATACAAAAGGAGACTTATTTACTGCTTTGGCTATTTCTCAATTTAAATATTTTCAGACACAATTTCATTTTTTACTTTGCTGTCGAGCTGTAAAAATTCAAAAAAATGTGCCACCGTTGTGGGGCGACGTCGTTTTTCTTGCAAACTGATATTTAGCAGTGTTTTCTTTATGCAGCTGCAGTACTGAACCTACGCCGTCTGATTTTAGCATCGACCGGCCGTTCTCAGCGCTGTGACATGACCGATGCAGACATTCTCACTCAGTGGACGTGGTTCTAAGAAACCGCCCCTCAGCGCCTCATGATGCGTCATCTGCCCGTCCCGGATTGATTCTATGCTGTAAAAATGTTTTGCACCAGGCAGTGGATGTGTTCATTTTTCGCCGTTTGGGTTGGGCATTTTTAATTGAGATTGAGTTGCTCTTGGAACCAACGTTACGTTGCCATTTAACTGAACTGCAGTGTTTTGCCTTCATTTGTCAGCACTGGGGGATGCGGCTTGGTTTTGTCTGTGTGCGCGCGTGGTTCAAAGGAATAATTGCTAGTACACATCCAAGAGAAGAAGGGAGCTGTTGAGGCGTATCTTATTTATACCAGCTTCATGTTCTGCATTGCATCTTTGATGCCTTGATTGTGTGACGTGATGGAGAGGTTACATCCATCCTTTAAAATAGAATGGAGCATCTAGCTGACGGAGCGGAAAGGCAGTGACCTTACATTGGGAGTAAAACATTGGGAGTCATCGCGACCTGAAGAACAAACACAAATAGAAACTGTAGGAGGGGAAAATAAAGCCATATTACTATTGGACCTTTTATCACATATATATATATATGGTAGTGAGTGGCTGGGTTTATCTTTAGACTGCATTAAGCATCCAGAAGAGGATTGAACCCTAAAAAGAGCCACGACATTTTCCACCTTTCTCATTTTCCAAATACTCAATGAAACTGGACAAATAAACCGTCACCTCTTCATCCCAATGGAGTTTGGTAAACTAGAGTCGACCTCTAGTTAAAACCCGCGGTTTGATGTGTGGTTGCTGGAGCTTTGAGTCGAGATCTCAAAAGTTTCTACAAAACAAAAGAATCATCACGCGGGCGTCCTCACACGCCGACTCCTTCAGTGCACAACGCGGTTGTTGATGGCTGGAAAGTCTGTGCTGGAGTCTAAATAAATAAAATAAAAGAACACGGATTGTCACATTGCTCTTCCAAATTGCCCGCACACTGAAAACATAATCATTAATCTCAAATATGTTTAATCTCACAGGCACCCGAGGTTATAATACTGATTGCCCCATTTCTTTTACTTCACAACTTGCCTCGGTCGATTAGCATATTGCAGGCATCAGCTGATCTTCGGCCTTTTAATGCTTTTATTGGTAGGCGGAATAAACACGTATGCATAATTGCTGCCGTACGACTTTAGTCACTTTATAGGTGCGAAATGACACAGCACAGAAATGAATTATGTGAACAGGAACATTAGTTGTGTTCTGACAAGTACTTTCCAATCGATCACCTTGTTTGTGGTCGCTGTAACTTCTTACCCCCCCCCTCGCACGTTCATGCGAGTAGTTTGTGTTAAGTCAAGTCTCATTGTCTACTGGCAGACGTCCCCGCGTTCTTCCCGTCTTCGCCCCTCAATCTAGTCATGCGCAGCTCTGCGGGGGGCCGTGATGATGCATCGGGGTCCATAACCAAGCCTGAAGGAGGGAGCGCAACATCAGAACCGTCTAGTTGAGCGTGTTTGGTTCCCCTCGTCCATCCTAATCAGCGACGATGTCCCTTTCGTCTTTGGCTTTCTTGACTTCATCCTGACTCTCTCAATGAGTTTTCTGGCAAAGGCTTGAATCACAAACTAAAGGCTCTGTATCACCATCTGTCGCTTCCCCCCTCATCTCGTTCAAATGAGCCGAATCATCTCCAAACTGTTGTTTTTTTTTTTTTAAACACTAAGAAGTTCTTATCCCATTACGTCTTTTTGATCTTAAAAGCTGCAGAGGATGTGATTAAAAAGAAAAAAAAACAGAACATCTTTACCAGGTGCGACAAACATCTGGCGGTTTAGGGGGGGAAAAGCCGTTTTCTGTGTTATGATTATGAGAATTTCACCGGGTGCTTTGTGTGTGTCTGCATGCAAAGCGGTGTTCTAGATTAACACCTGATTTAAGAAGCTGTGTGCGCTTCTGTGAGTCAGGAGCCCAACCGGCTGAGGGAGGGAACTGTACTTTCAAACATTTCAATCACAGTGAGGTTTTGATGATGTTTTGATCTTCCTCCCTCACCCACCCCGCCCCCCCCCCCCCCCCCCCCCCGCTCCATCTTCCACAGGAGACAATTCCCGTCCACTCCCGTCATTCCTAAGATCCCCTCATGGCAGATTCCCCTGAAGCCCCCCTCGGCATCCGTCTCGTCCTCGGTCAACCACCACACCGCCACCACCAACAGCAGCAGCGACATCTCCCCTGTCAGCATCGAGTCCGCCGGCTCCTCCCCCGTCACAGAGGGACAGCACAGCCCCCAGGATGCACTGGGGGGGCCTGATGGAGTGCATGACATCAACAAAGACAACGACACGGTGGCCGTGGGCACAAGCCAAGTCCTGGACCTGAAGGACCGCATGGAGGTGCAGGGGGCAGAGGAGGCTTCAGAGAAGAAGGTGGAGGAGGAGGAGGATGATCTCAGCCACGTAGAGGAGGAGGAGGAGGAGGAGGAGGAAGGTGTAAGCATGCAGACAGTGGATCGGCGCGGCGGGGACGGACAGATTAACGAACAGGTGGACAAACTGAGGCGGCCCGAAGGTGCCAGCAACGAGAGCGAGGTGGATTAGACAGCAGTAGAAAGCACAAAGACACTTCCCCAAACGCCGCTTCTCATCTCTGCCGGCGGCTTCATTCTGCTCCTCTCCGCTCACACTCGTAGTGTGTGTGTGTGTGTGTGTGTGTGTGTGTGTGTGTTTTTACATTCTTTTTTAAAAAATCTGTCTTTGCTGTCGGTTTCCCCTCGTTTCTGTCACATCTTTAATCTTAAGCAAAACGAGGAGCAAAAACTGACAAATAACGGCGTGTCTAGTTGACACGGGGCTTACCTCGATTTACGCTTCATCATGGAGACTAAACGACCGCGCGATGAGCCACATACCGCGGCGTTACACTCCTCCTGCAAGGAGAGACGGGACGAGCAACAGTCAAATGAGAATGACTTTAAAAGGGCCGTATGCAGCACCAACCGCGCTCGACCGGCTGCTTTTAATTTTAGGATTCCATCAGATAATTCGCAGCTCTGCCTTTGGCGCCCCGTTGTAATTGCACTACGGACCAGCGAGTCGGTGCTGCACAGAATACCCGGCTTGTGTAGCGCAGCTGGAGGTCAGGAGTCATATGTTGGCACTTCCACCTGCAAAGTTACCGAGAGCTCGGAGAGAAGCATTAGCAGAGTTTGTCTCCCTGTTGACGGCGATAGGAGAGGACAAGCTCTTCCCGGGCCGGAGCTTTTAGCCTCTTTTATGTGTCCTTTCGCATTGGTGTCAGTCTGTCAATAATTCACAAGGCCAGCAGGGTGGCATTTGGGTGAAATAAAAGCCCTGAAATTCGAGATTAGAATGTGATGACGGGCTTTGTTCCACGCCGGTGTCAGAGTGCCTCATACGCTCAAAGGAGGAGGAGATAAATCTTTTCTTCCCCCGCTTTCCCTTTTCACTGAGGGGCTGAATTGTGTACTTTTTTTTTTGTGTGTTTACGCGTGCGTGGCAGGCGAGACAACGCAGACTGTCTGCTGAGCCGTTTCTGAGTCTCCAGCAGGGCAGCTGATTTGGTTTGTGAAGTATGTTAATAATCAAATGATCAACAAATAACAGATGTATTAGTTCATGCAGCTTGAAATGTCAAGGGGGCTGAAAGCGGAAATCTAATACAGAAAGCCCAGTTGCATTGTATTATTTTCTGTGACAAACCCCGCGGTCCAAATTATGTAGGGCCTCCTACAGTGAGTAATCTTTACAGAAAACGGCGCCAATATTTTATAATTAAGCTGCAGTAAGACAACAAGCGCTGCCACAGATGGAAGTTGCAGAGCTCGTATCACTATTGTCAGTGTGTAGGTGGATGGGGGAAGTTAGAAAAAAAAAAAACATTGCCCCATGATTGAAAAGGAAAGTAATGAATGAATACTTGACTTATTGAATTACTCACTCTGCACTCACTGTCTCCAGCTAACGAGAAGAGTCCACGAGTGAGAAGAAGGGATTTCAGCTCTGGTGCCATTTCCACCTCCCATCACATGGCCTTCATAGCAAGAAAGAAAAGGTGGAGGGGCACTGCTCGTTTCTGTGTGACACCCGTCCTTTAGATTAAGTCGGGTGGTGTTGGTGGAGTCCACAACACTGCGGTTTGCTGTAAACTATATTTCTTTGATTTTGTAGAGATGTATTTGTATGTAAATCTACGGTTGCTTTACAGAAGTACGTAACGGGTAACGTATGCTTCTTGGCCACTGTAGAGCCAGCGATTGGTCCTCTCTGTAACCTGCTGATTACTTTTTGAATGCCAGCAAAGCGTGTACAAAAGTGTAATAAATCAGCTTTATCTCAAGTCAAATCTTCTACTTTTTTTTTTTTGCATAAACATTAAATCAGATCAAAAAATATTTGCCATTTGAAACGAAAAAAATATCCAACTCGTTTGGTTTTCCAAAGGCCTGTTGTGTGTTTTTATGTCACCTCTTTGAACCGGCTGTAATTTGTCTGTCTGATACAGATGAGAATCTTCCAGTACTTTTCAGAAAGCAATACCGTTGTTTTCAGCTTTCCCTCTGGAACGATTGATTGTGTGATATATAAACTATAAACTTTATTTCAAAATAAAGGAAGTGTGGAACTCCACACTACAAGCTTAGCATGCATCAATATTGCTAACTTGATACTAACTACAAAAGGTACTAGCAATTGACAAGCTAGTACCAGTAACACATGTGAATATTTAATATTTTGACCCTGATTAAGCATTGCATACTATTAGCTTTTTATTTTTTAAATGTTCTCTTTTCTTTTAAAAAAACGGGCTCCTTCGTTACCAATAATGCAACTCAGTGAATTCCTTGTGCCCTTCCAGTGGCAGCTGAGCCTCTAGTGGCTACCGTCAGAAAAGGGCTTTTTACCACGCATGAAACACGTACAGAAATTCCTTCTAAAAGTGAATATATCTGAACTGGCGCACAATTCATATTTAGTAACGACCCTCAGATTCTCTACATGTGCAATTTTCCATTGTCTCTCCGATGATGCAATATGTCCCCAAAGATTGTCCCCCACCCCCTCCAAAAAAAGCAGTTTTGTTTCCACATGCAGGGAATTCTGATTTTTGCTATGCGTCAAGTGTATGAATTTAATTTATCAGTGTCTAAATGATCAATGACTTTTCACATATTGATGAGGTGTATAAACTTCTCTGAGGTTCGATACCACATCCCTTTGTAATCCATTAACCTCTCCCTGGAGTTCAGGCCCACCTTAGATTTATAGGAGCCCACTGTAATAAATTCACTTGTACATCAGTTAGTGTCTTGGGGGACTTGCAGTGCATTCCTGTCCAGAAACCACCATCTATTCTACCTTCATAATCTCATCTACATTTTAAAAGTCTCAACAACATCCAGGGGAGTCTGCACAGCCTCTCAGGAAGCCGGTGGCAGACACACTTCCTGGTTAGAGCCGGTAACCGGTGCGCCACAGTCTGGTAGTGCAGTGAGGCCTTGTTTGTCAAAAGCAACACCTTGGTTTTGACGCCACTCGTCTCCCCCCCCCCGGTCGGGAGCCTTAACCTCATCAATCTTGCTGCTAAACGGAGAGCACTCAATAGGGCAGCGTATCGACGCGCTGTGAACTCCATTGTTCGCTGGAACTGAGCACTCAGCAGGTTAGAGGGCCGGTGTCTTCTTGGATCAATGCGAGGGTTGTAAGCCCGTTGCAGCCGTACCGTGATGGCCGCCGCCGTAGACCCGCCCACCCTCAGGCGTGCTCTAAAACCCCTCCCTCGCACCTCGAGCGTGGATCCCAGTCCAGTTTTTTCTTTCCCCCATCACATCCTACCGCAGCGCAGGTCCAGTTGTTGAAGCTTCAAGCTCCTCCCAACATGTCATTGCGTGTGACGTCTCCCTTTTTGAGGGGAAGGCTTGCGTAGGAAAGGTCACGGCCAATACAAGAAGAGGAGGCCAGAGGAAGAAACGCTCCCCTTTCCTCTTCCCTGTGAGATAAAAAGCATGCGGCATGCAGCTGGGAGCCGTCTCGTGTGATACTTGATTTGTGACATGGCCTGTGGAACTCCACCGGTTGCTCTGGAAATATCCTTTTACGCCTTGGGAATCCTCGTTTGGGCTGATGTTATCCACATCTGCAGTGAAAATCTGCTATACGCCTTTCGAGGCAAAGGTCAAACGGTGACCATCATTGTATCAGCATGAGAATGTCATTGCGAGCACGTCAGTAGCCTTAAGCATGGCGGCAGACTCTCAAGCCATGTTGAAAATAGTCATGGTTTAATATTTCAACCTACGCTTGTTGTTCAGTGGGTTAACAGGCTTAAACATTTCTCTGACTGATGTTTTTTTCTCAATAGTGTTATCGGCTGCGGAAGTAAGGAAGCGCGGGTCACCTCCAAAAGCTCTCTGCGGCTGTCTCTCTAAAAGCAGCTTACTACTTCTGAGCAGCCGCTGATCACAGGCTCCTTCCTGGTGAAAAGGAGAGCATTTGACAAGCCAAGGTCACCGGGGGTGGTGGAAGAGGGGGGGGGGTTCTTTGCCTGTATAAGGCTTCAATCGTAGGGCCCCAGCGAAACACTGCAAAGTCATAAAGCACTTTGTCACCACTCGCTATATAAACTCTCAACAATCAAGTGGGATCACGTTCCCTCCCTCCCTTTTCCGTGTGGCCTGTGTCACTTGATTTTGTCCTGGCGCCGTTTCAAATCCAAATGGGAGTATGTGAGTACTGGAAGGGCGTCACGTGGAACGCTGCAGGGCCTCTTTTGAACCTGGAGCAAAGCTTTGCTCAGCTCGCCGGCAGGTAGAGGAGGACCAGGGAGGGAGAAACGGTAGCGAGCCGTAAAAAGCAAACGAAAGAAACGGGCAGCCGGGTGCTGGCTGGTTGTATTCATGAATGGTCCCAATAATGGTGGCCACGAGAAGAAAAAAAACCCAAAATAAATAAATAAAAGCATGCCCTTGTGCTGTCGGAGAGAGCGGCGAGGAGATTGGATTATCCGAGGGACGGCCGGTCGGCACGCCGAGGCACCGCGGCTGGAGGAAGCGCAAGGGCAACAGGTGCGGCGCTTGCCAGCGTCTGTGCAGATTAAACTAATCACGGAGCCTGACTGTGGAACACCTGAATCATGGTGGGCAGGAAAAGGGTTGGGGGAAAGAAAAAAAGGGGGGGGGGGGGGGGTAGAGAGTTGAAGCAGCGACTCCTTCGTGGCTCTGTGCTTTCACAAAGGGGCTCATGTTCTGTTATCGCAGCTATTCAACTTCCTTGAGCTGCTGCACAAAAGGACTGGGACCGCCAGGCCGCCCGGGGGCACGGCGGCGCTCGAGTTAATGTCGATAATGCGAATGTGATGAGCAGGCACAATATTTACCAGGTGTAGCACGTTTGCACGGAAAATCACTTGTAGCACGAGACGTGGTGAATAAATGAATGTTAATTGTATTGTGAAGCATGTTGGCCATTTTTATTCTTTCCAAACCCTGAACTCATACGTGATGAATCCGACCTGGAGGACCGGCCCCATCGCCTTTCCTAACTGTGTTTAATAAAACAACAGTTGAGGGCAGCAGCCATGCGCCTGGTGTGAGAAGTGATGGGTAAAGTAGGGTGGTCTGTGAAAAGAAGGGGGGGGGGGGGGCGGAGAGGCGCCGCATTCGCTGACCTTGTCCTCCAGAATTGGCAAGGGTTGTCACAGCGAAATACAATCCACATTTTCATGCCATTGGTGAGGAGGACAGCGAGTGAAAAGAAATAATCTCAAAATCCCTCGGTGGACACCCAACGTCTTGTTTTCGGAGGCTCTGCGGTACTCGCAGAATTCTTCTGGTAACAGAAACCCACAGCGAATGATGGAAGTTTTCTATTATTAGCGGCAGCAGAATCTTCCCAACCTTTGCTTCTTCCATGCTGCAAATATCACATTGCTGATGTATTCCATATTAAATTACTGAGTTTTAACCGAGCGGGGCTGTGCAGTGTTATCAACAACCATAATGTGGAAGATTAGCACACACATGATGCCCACCTGTTGCCCAGCTCTGTTTTCTGAAGGTCACAGCTGTGACACTGAAACCGGTCTTTTTAAAGGTTCTCGTGATGCGGGCGGGTGGGGGGGGGGGAGTTGCTGCTGCTGACATTCAACAGAAATAAAGCTGATCGTAATGCTTTGATTTTAGATGCAACAGTTGTGACAAAACACGAAACGGTATAAAACTTTTAACTTGTTGCGACCTGCTAAGAATAAGTCTCCAACACAATTTCAAGTTCCGCCTCATTTTCCAGCAAATATATGCCAAGATGAAGGGTGAAGCAAACATTACACAGCCCGTGTCATTGTAGAATATCATTAATTAACCCCGACTAACTATTATTTTGGTAATCATTCACCATCCGAACAGTTGTGTGGTTACTCAGTTGCTAAAACTCAATGTTGTGTAAAACAAAAGTGATTCAAATGTGATTCAGAATTGTTGTCCAGTGGATTTATACAAAGGTCCAGTTTAAAGACGATAGAACTTCAATGGCATCTCCATCCATTGTGTCGATGTTTTGGCCGTTTCCACGTGTACGTTAGAGCAAATACGCAGAGCGGCCTATAATACGGAAGATTAGTAGCGAGTGTGTGTGGATTCATATGTTGTTACAAACGGAAAAAAAACACTTTAAAATGGCTTCAGGATAAATTCCTGTTTCACGGTATTAACATGCGCTTTTACAGCCGCGTCCGACGCTGTAGGACTGTCCCAGCTTATTGTCAGCCAATATGCCGGGCTTCTTCCCCGAAAGAGAATCACGTCAAATTAAGCAAATTCACAGCTCAGCACTTAAGAATTCTCCGTTTGCCAAGAACGCAGCGGTGCCGCGCCGTGGCAACCGGAGCGGAATGACAATTACTATTTGCTTCTTAAGATTTTTTCTTTTTTTCTCTCCAAGCTCTCCTTTTGGTTAAAGACGTATAAAGTGATAAAATACTCCGGCTCCACTCATGAGACCTGTGGTCCAAGTCTGAAGCAAACTACTTGAAGGGTAATGGCCGC
Organism: Gasterosteus aculeatus; assembly: GCF_964276395.1. Taxonomy (NCBI): domain Eukaryota; kingdom Metazoa; phylum Chordata; class Actinopteri; order Perciformes; family Gasterosteidae; genus Gasterosteus; species Gasterosteus aculeatus. The sequence continues at coordinate 12,790,115 of NC_135689.1, read as the reverse complement.
GTGGCGGGATGAGCCTCTGGTTGCTGTCTGCTACCAGTTGTTTATTCTGCCGACTACGTCGTGTTTAACTCTGGGGGATGACTAATATATGGCAATGGGCACATTTCTGAGGCAAAGTAAAACAAATAGAACACAATGTTTGGTATTTCTTAAACATTTATGCGACGTGGCTTCACAGGAGGCTCGTTTTTTACGAGCCGTTTAACGCTCGTCTTTTCGCTGGATTCTGTTTGTGTTTGTAAGATGACAACCGCGTGTTTACCAAATAACATCTCCCGGTGTAACGTTACACCCCCCCTGGCCTCTCCCTCTCTGAAAATGTGTTAACTTTAAACAGAGGGGAATACCACAACTGTGTACGTTTATTTCTGAGCATGACGGCCAGACTTGAACTCGCAGTCAAAGACATGAACGCTGGTCAAGTGTGGGAAAATTCAGCAATCTTTTTTTTATATCGTTCATCAGATAATGATGAATGTCTCAAGAGAACCTGCCTTACTGAATTAAAACCTATTCTAACCCTTCAAACTCTGGCTTCCGTGGGCAAATAAGAATGGCGCTTTCATCAAAGAGCTATTGTGGGACATCGCCGTGACGATCTGATCAGCGGTTTCAAAACTTCTTTTCTATGAAGTCAAATCCAGTTTTTCTGGTTTTTGAGGCGAATAATCACACCACCCTTGTTTGTTTTCACTAACTGAATGTTCCATCAAAACTGTGAGAAGAATGCTTTTGTTATCTTTATGTCCCAACCGAAAATAAATGTTGTGTTGAAAGACAAATACGCCTAGATACTCCAACCTGTGAAGTATGTGAGGTGTGTTTATGGAAAAAAAGAGAAAAAAAAGGGTTACTCAGCCAGAAACAACCCACAGGTGTTGCACAAAAAAGGAAATCTGTGCCTCGGGGCATCTACGGAGGAATGGTATATTTGTATTTTTGGAGGTGGATGAAGTCAACGGTAGTCGTTGCTATGTTGAAAAACACAACAACTTTTAGTGTGGCTAGATTTTAAATAAGAAAAATATGAAACGGATCTTTGTAGACAATCTTCGGTTAGATGTTACAGCGCAGACTTTTCTACAAACAGTGCTTCTTCCAAAGACATGAAAACGCCTCTTATTTGGGTCACCGTTTTATTTTTAAATGGAGGAGGAAGAGGAAACATTTATTAGCCAAAATATGTCAAACATACAAGGAATTTGTCTTGGCGATTAGTGCGCGACAGACAAGACAACAGTGCACAAGTAATAAAATAAAGTGGAATGAAATGCTAATGCAATGGGTTAGTAGAATAAGGCTAAGGCTATGGGTTAGTAAATGGCAAAATGTTAGTAAATGGCAAAATGTTCCCCCTATTTTGCTTTGTCTTTTGCATATTTAACCATATGGGACAGCTCGCTTTAAACTCACCGACCTGAGAGCACCGCGTTGTTACGGCGCGTAGATCCCGACACAAAGGTGCTCGGACCACCTCACGCAGGCAGTCACACACGTCGAAGAGCAGCATATCTAAACAGAGCCACATAAGGCAAAGCCACATGTTCCTGTGGTCCTGCATCCAATAAGGTCTTGTTAATGGTAAATTGGATGAGTGTGTGTCCAATTCTCCATTTCCTCAGAGGTGTCTCAGCAGCAACAGCTGCTACCAATGGCAAAGCAGCTTTTTTCACACAGCCCCCTTATCCGCCGTGTGACTGAGGTCTTTCCAAAATAAGCCCATACACATGCAAAAATAGATGAATGGACATCTATTGCAAAGGGCAGCGGATTTAAAGTGAGGTCTAACTGGGGCAGATCGCTGAGAGCGACGAGGGGAAACGTCTCATCCGAAAAGGGGGAACTATAAACGGGCCCTTGATCAGTAAAATCATAAGCAATCTAGCGTGTTCCTGAGCCCAAACGAAAACAACATGCTGCACTGTGTCTCATGACAAATGCACCGCAGTCAGCAGCACATTCATTTTGTGCAAAAGTGCCCTCATTTTGTTGTGGTGTTGAGCCCTGCTATTTAGTTACCATCCCTCAAATGTATATGTTTTTTTTAATGTTGCCCAGTATCCAGTGTGTACAAAAGATGGAAATAGTTCAAGACAGCGATTACATCATTGTTTTTGTCTTGTAATATTCTGTGATTTGATAAAACAGCAGCTTAACTTGCACATTTTGATTTAGTCAACAACGTTCCAAGGTTTTCTTATCATGTTATGCACCAAATGTTTGTCTGCTGCTGGTTGGTTTCATACAGGTTATCAAAGTCATAGGTCTTTGATAGGACGCACCTTCCAATTGCATGTTTGTGGGATAAAGTTCAAGCATCCAATAATCTCCAATGGGGATTTAACGGTAGGTTAGTGACTGAGACTTATGGCATGTGTTGCTGTGCTATGTAACAAAATATGGGGGACGTCTTACAGCTCCAGATACGTGTTTGGCATAGAATGTGCAGAGAAAACCATGGAAACTGTTTTTCATAAAGTTCCTTGAGTGTTTTTAGATTGAGGAGTAGACACATTAGATTGAAGTTACACAAACAGCTGTTTATTTACAGATCGTCTAGACAGATTGATTTTAAGTTGGGTTTCTGTCCACCTCATGAAGTCTGATATTCACTCCCTTTTAGCTTTGTTTTGGTCTCCACCAGCTTTTATCTTGTGTTTGGTGCATTTTTTTTTACTCAAATGGTTCTTCTTTTCAAAATTCCCACTTGCTATTCTGAAAAAAACAAACTCATAAAGTTGAAACCATGCAAGCTGTGAAGACCAGGGGAGAGATGGCAGATCAACAAAGCGGTGTGTTCGTTTGAGTAGATGAGGACAGAACTGTGAAGTGTCTCCTCACAATCACGTCTCACTGAAGTGTCTCCGGTCCCACTCTGCAGGTGCTCTGTCATGTTGGCAGACGTCACTGCGTAAAGTCCGTACCGCCCAGAGACTCAGCCCATCAGAGCCTGTGGGCCTTGACTTTAATGGATGCAGATTGTTCATTTTTCCGCAGATTTGACCGTCGTACGCTCAACTATATTCACAATGTAGTGGTAGTGATGTTATAAAAGATATTGTCACCCTTTTTCTGTTGACTTTATGCAGCACCCATTTTTTTTTTTTGCTCATAAATCTGATATTTCTCTGATAACTTGTCAGTATTATAAACATAAACCATTGGTAATCGAAATCACATCAGAAATTATTTCAAGATTCATTTAAAGTTGTTTATCACAATTATCTAACACTTTACACATTATTTATGTTATAATATATCGTTATCATGTAATGTCGCTTTTTTTACACAATCTAAATGTAAAATGTTACTTGGATTTACTGCTTGTGCGTGAATAATCTTTCATCCGTCTTTATTTCTGTGCTTTCTTTCACTTTTTGTTGCAACAATGTTGCACCATCTTCGCAGGTATTAATAAAGTTCCATCTCATCACATAGAATCCCGCTCTGCTGCTTTTCGGCTGGCCCATTTTTACCTCCGATGGTTTTCTGCTCTCCCTCTCTTGTTATATTACCGCCGGACTCCCCAACAGGCAGCCGGTGAGTCCAGGGCGGCCAAATCTTCATAAATCCCTCCACAATGGCTCCCCTCCTCAGACTCCACTATACAATATCTGTCTTCATCTGAGAGTGCACAGGCTCAGCCACCTGCTTTCCCTCTGATCACCCCCTCCCTCCACGCTTTGTGAACTTAATAAAAGCTGCCATTAAGCAGTGCTTCATCTGTTTGGGCCCTAATCTGCCTTATAGGCGTCATGTGACCGCATACGCGGCGCACACCTGTCGCGTTTCTGTGTGTGTGTGTGTTCCCGGCCCCGACTGTCGCCTCTCCGCACTCCTCACTCTCTCACTGGAACCTGTTCCTGGCACATCAACCCACTGCACGTCAGCGATGGTCGGCATGCATGCACACATTGTTGGCACCTCTAATACATATATATATATATATATATATATACATATATATATATATATATATATACGGCCTGGAGTTTTGTTTTTGTGTAAAGGCACACAGTTTGCATCTGTTGCATCATACTTGTCTTTGACATTCAAAATGACATCCACTGGAAAAACACGCCTAAAGTCGTTCAGTACGTTTTTTATTTCACCGCGTGAAAAGCTCAATCTTTGCATAAGACATGCAGAAACAGAAGATAAAACATAAATATAGCACAATGAAGATGAACAGCACTGTATCCAAGAGGAAATAAGCAATACGACAAGAATGAATAGTAGTGCTGAGGGCCACAAATTTCAAGTAAAAAATTGCTTTATTGTTTACTTTTCATATAAAAGGTCTCATGAGTCTAGCCAAATTGAACGCAAACGGTAGATGGCTTTTAGTCCAAAAGTGCAATATATTTTACAAAGTCTGAAATGTTGTTTATCTATTACGCTGCAGTAAGCAGGAGGCTTTCATATTACATTTCTCCCAGCAGTGAAAATTCATCTCAGTTTATTTCTCCACCACTGTTTTATACCATCCTTTTTACTCTGTTAATTAAAACAGTAAAATTATCTGTCGTTTCGGCGGCAGCCTATGCACGATTTGGAGGTCGTTTCCGTCTGGTTTTTGTGTAATATAATTTTCATGTTTATTCTTTTTTTTTTTTTTCCTGGTAGATTATATACAGGATGCCAGCTGGCTGACAGATGGTGATGCCTTTACCCAATTTTTTTCCCCTTTTCTTTTTTTTTATTAAAAAAAAAAAAAAAAAAAAAACATCACAAGGAAGAGAAGGAGGAAGGACAGGAACAGCTGTGGACGAGAGGGACAGAGAGAACCAGCACACTGGCCGCTGGGTGACACGAGTGGGAGGAGAACCCAGCGCACGGCTCAAAGCAACAAAAAATAAATAAATGTGCCCCGTTAACGCTGAACGAGACACAGAGAGCCGTCCTGTCAGCAGTAGCAGGCCTCTAAATCTCCCTCGTGGTCCTCGGCTCTGATCTCGTTCTCGCACCAGAATCTCAAACATGAACAACGGGTGAACAACAAATATTGTTGATTCCTCTGCCTGCATGAATGCAGATGTTTATTTTTCTTTTTTTTTTTTTTACATTTCTTTGTTGGTTCCTTTTAATTCTATGACAGAAAAAGTGTCCCAGTTGGATTCAAAGCGGAACAAAGCAGGGGGAAAAAAGGCGCACAAGGTCATGAAATATGAATCGAGGCTCCGAGCAGCTGTGACGGAGCCACAGGCCTCCGCTCCGTGGCCCCTCTGTCTCTCTTACGGGGAGACACACGCTCACTTCTGTAGTCTCACTGACAGATAGAAAAAGACACAGAGAGATCGCTGTCGTGACCTTTTGCCCCCCCCCCCGCTCCCCCCCGCTGTCGTCCAGCTCCACCTTTACCCTCCACACAGAACGCCAAATGTCCTCAGGCTGAAGCACTATCAATCACTACATGTCTATAGTTATAATAATTATAGTTTCTTTATTTTCAACTTTTTACAAATCCTGCTATTTCACACCCACACACATTCACACATACGCGCGCACGCACATAAAACTGAATTCAAGTGCATGTCTCCCAGCCCCTACAGTTATCTGATGAGAAAACATAAACAAACGTGACGCCGCTGCCTCGCAGCCAAGTCCCTCGAGACAGTTGGGTCTGTGAACGAGGCCCACAGCAAAGTAAATGAAAACCAAGAGTTTCAATTAATGTGGAAAAAAAAAAGCACACATAAATGACAATGAACCATTAAATAAAACGGAAACATCGATGAATGAATTCAAATCAGTGTATTTTTGTTATAGCTGCTGACATAGCCGGGGAAAGGAAAGATATATTTATATGTATATATACTGCAAACATCATAACGGAATCTGCCAATGCTACAGAATGAGGTTTTTCCAAAATATCGGGGGAAATTAAAAAGGGTCACGCACACAAGCAAACTATGGGGAGGCTATTTTAATTTTGAACTTTTTATTATTCATTTCTCTTCTTAACGGTTTTCTTTTTAAAGGAAGCTGTTCATGAAAGAGCATTTTGTTCATATATAGTTATTTTTTTACAGAGGAAAATACTGTACAACCCTTTTTTTTCTTCTCAAAACAATATCTGGAGGAATATCATCTACACACGTTAATATTCCCTATAATATGATCGTTTATTTCCAATGCCAAGCTTAGGAGATTATTCATGATCAGTGTGTCCACTTCTCTGTCGAACCATTCGCTCAATATGAACCAGCGGGTGGCTTTGACAGATATATAATTTAGTACTACAGTAAGTGAGCATTGCCATGAACTTCTTAAGAATTCATTTAAAGTCACAGTCCGTATTAGTGTTTCTCGTCAGGGCACTGTTTATCTGCCGCACCCATTTCCTTTTTTTTGTTTTTTCTTTAACCGTCAAATCACAGAAACAAAATAAAAACCAGTCTTTAAATAAATCACAGAACAACAGTTCTTTGTCACACTAACATCTATTTGTGCATTGAAGCAAAAGTGAACTAAAACAACATCTTTAAAGCAAAATTCCCTGTTAAAAGATATTTATCATATTTTTTTTCAGACGGTAAAAATGAACCTAAAAAGTGCAACAACACCCTAGAAAATTCTCATTGGAAGGTCACATAAATATTAAATAAAAACCGTTACAACAGGAGCCAAACCACAGCCATAGTGAATGGAAACAAAATGCCATGGAGACATTTTCTGTCTGTAAATCTTCAAACATAAAACACACTCTGTGACGTCCCGCTCGCTCTGCCTGTGAGTGACTCATCGCCCCCCCCTCGTCTTCAAACGCATCCTAATTCTCTGGCCGTTAATCACAACCTCGCCTGCTCACAGGGATCGATATGCTTCTGACTAACAACACAACAAAACAACAAAATAATGCAAAGATGCAAATGGTAACAAAAATATTTTTTAAATATGCTTATGGGTAATTTATCGCCATCGTAATCATTGCGATCAGCTAATATAAAAGTGCACTATTCACACACAAACTTGATTCCCCTGCAGCGGGGTAAAATTACAAGGGCTGGGCTTGGTTTTGGTGCTAGTCGAACATTTCTTGCAGAATGTCAGAAAACGGTTGAGACCGAGACTGACCAAATATTTACTGGTCATTTCCCTTTGCCATCGAGAACAAAGAAAACCATCTGAGAGATGGGAACAATCAAAACGTGACACCTTTTCACTCAGTGTCTCATAATAATAATAATAATAAAGAAAAAAAATCAAATGTTTGAATGTATCCTGTTTCCCCTTAGTGATCTACCTCCCTGTTTCTATGATGCACGGCGCTGCAGTTCATGTCGCCTGTACCAGCAATTTCCTTTTGTATATTGTCGTTCACACGCACGCACACACACACACACACACACACACACTTACATATATAGTTATATAGAGAGATTTGTATTTGTTTTTCTAACTTTTTTTTGTTTTAATCCACACACAAAAAAGTGAAAAAAATTAAAATAAATTAAAGTCAAACATGCACGCACACAAAAAGACTGATGTGTAGTAAAATGCTTTACATTGCTGCCCTGTGTGTAAACCAGGGCCTAATTCTGTGTCTCCGTTCGTATTTTTTTTTAATGCATAATTGAATTAATAATGTTGGTCATCTTGTAAACATCATAATAAATCATTTTGGGCCATCATTTTTCTCCACGCTGTTGTATTTTGTTGTCGTCTGAAGTCTCATGATGAATGAGGCCACTTCCATTTTTGTTTGTTCATAGTACACAGAGTATTTCTTCAGTCCCTACAGTCACTGGTAGTTTCTCTTTCATTTCTTTTCCAGTTGGGAAGCATCAAAACTCTCGCCATTGTCCTTTCCACCGTCGCGCTCCGGCATCAAATCATCATTCGAGTCACTGTGGAGCAAAGCCTCCTCCTCCTCCTCCTCCTCCTCCTCCTCCTCGTCCTCCTCCTCCTCCTCCTCTGCGTGCGCCTCTTCCTCTGGCGACAGGTCGTCCTCGGCCTCCCCGGATGTTCCCGTGGTGTCGTCCTGAGCGGCGCGCAGACCCGGCGGGGCCGCGGGGTTGTGGCTGGATCGCACCTCGTCGTGCTGCCTCTTCTTGCTGAGGTCCAGTGAGTCGCTGAGGCCCAGACCGGCGGCATTCTTCAGGAAGAACAGGGAGCTGCTGGTGTCGGTGCCCAGGTTGAGGGAGCCGTCCAGGCTGATGGAGGACGGCTGGTACAGGTGGTTGTACTCTGACCCCATGCTGACCGCCGGGTAGATCATGGAGGGAGCGCTGCTGTTAATGCTGCGCGACAGACCGTGGATGCCGCCGGGCGAAGAGGAAGAAGAAAGACCCATAGACATTAGAGGGACCGTGGACACACCTCCTCCCAGGTGGTGCACCCCTTCCTGTTTGGGCGACACGGAGGGCATATCGCCCCGCTCCTGCTTCTCGTGCTTTCTCTTGTGGGAGTCCATCTGGGACATGCCCACCACCGTGTGCTTACACTCGGGGAAGGTGCAGTGGAAGTGCGAGCACTTGAGCTTATACTTGCAGTCGGGAACCTCACAATCGACACTGGAGCTGAACTGGCAGAAGCCGGCGGCGCTGATCACGTCTTGCTTCCCGTGGTGCTTGCGGTGGGCCGTCACCTTGGTGCTGTCGGTGCAGCGGAAGCCGCAGCGCAGGCAGTGGAAGTGGGTGCTGTTGCCTGAGAATTGGCAGTCGGGGAAGTTGCAGCTGAGTGAGGATTTGAAGCGCTTGAAGTCGTCCAGGACCAGGTTGTCCACGCGGTCGTGGTGCTGCGCGTGCTTGTACATGTGGGTGCGGCCACAGAACTTGTAGCCGCAGTTCTCCCGTGTGCAGTGGTAGTGGGTCACTTTCAGGGAAAACTGGCAGCCCGGGTCCTTGCAGTTCTCGTAGAGGTCGTAGCGCCTGAAGCCCTCCAGCATCATCCCCTCGTCCAGCATCTTACGCGACGACGGGGTCTTGCGGCGCTTGCCGAATGGGGACATGTCCTCGATGATCCAAAAGCGCTTCTTCGCACCGGTGGCCGTGGGAATGGAGATGGTGTTGCCTGAAAACAAAGAAGGAAACGCATTAAACCATAAGCACTTGGTTCACAAAGCAAACTACAAGCAAATTACAGCTGCAGAACGTCCTGGTTGAAACTCTAATGTGCGGCCGCACTCAGCCAGAAGGAGTTTGCGGCTGAGTAAGCACAGAGAGCCACAATTTGTTTTATTCCTAATTCCCAGAATGATTAAAGGAGGGGGGGTAATGATAGATTGACTTTGGAACATGACATTTTTACAGGGTGTCTCCAGCCTCCAAACGGAGGCGGAACTGTGGGTCTTAACCAACCCTCTTATCTCCGTGTTGTTTTATGAGGGGCACCCACCTTTCGCTACACCCTAATAATGTGATCCCTGTTCTGCAAGACAGGAAGCAGTGAGCCTCGATAAAACCTGAGGCGTGATTAAAATAAGAGGCCGGTAATGCAGCTTTGCTAAAGGGAGCTAAAAAAGGCCCTGGCTTCATAGTACAGGTTTCAAATGTCTGCTCTGTCTCTGTAATCCTAGAAATACTAAAAGGGAAAACACACCTAAAGGTCTAGGGGAGCTATTCATACACATTTGTTATTATACGCACTCAGTAAGCATGCACATTTCTTCAAACATTTTTTTTTTTTTTTATATATGTTTTGCATGCTGGAAAGTCATTTTTAGTTTCCTGTCTTTCCACAACAATACTGCACAGAAAGACTGGATCACACAGTTAAATACTGCACAGGACTCAATTGAGAGTGACAGCTGCAGTGTTGGTTTGCGCGGGGGATAAGTACCTGCAGCATCCTGCACTATAGGGACGTCATTTTTAACCGGAGACGGAGTGGCAATGATCGGGCTGAAAGCTGGTGTGTTGGTTGGCATGACAACACCCCGAGTGGCTCCCAGAGAGGCGCTGAGCAGAGAGTATGACAGACAGGATGGAGAGAGGAGGTATGGGAGTGATGACAGAGGAGGTCGGAGGAGAGCAGGAGAGAGGGATGGGGCCTGGGAATGGAGGCCAGGCTGAGGAGCGTAGTGAGGTAGAGGTGGTGGTGGGGGAGGAGGAGGAGGAGGTGGGGAAGAAGGAGGGGCATTTTGGGTAGCGCTAGTGTCAGCAGGGGTGGTGGGAGCAGAAGTGGTGGCGTGCCAGCCTTGTCCTGGAGAGACGGGTTGACCGGAGAGGGTGAAGGACAGACAAGAGGGGAAGAAACACAGACAGGTACACACACACACATGTGTACACACACAGAGGGGATGGGAGGTAAAAAGGGAAAGATAAAAGATAAGAGAATGATACAAAATGAGGCCCATTCAAGACAGGTAACCCAAACACCAGCCAAAACAACAATGATGCGAGTAGTGGATAATATTGGTCGCACATGGAGAAATGTGAAAATCACAGGCAGAAACGATAAGCAGAGAATTTCTTTTCTTTCAGTCAGTTTCTCCTTTTCCTCCTCCCACAATTCAAACTAAACTACTAAAAGTGCTAAAGTAGACATAAAGCCACAGGGATGATCTCTGGCCAAAGGGAAATGTAATACGCTACATACAGTGCAATAACTCAAACCGCTGATGTAGAAAATGAAAGTTTTATGAGGATGACCAGGCAAACTGCAAAAGACCTTGTCCATGACTCAGAACATAAGAATACAGCATTTTAATCAAGCTCACACAACACGATGTGTATGTTACTATGTTACTGATTGTAAATCAAACTACTTAATCCCCAAATATATGATTGATGGCTTTTTTTTTGGTAAGGTAGATGTATGTGGATCTGCAGCATGATGTATGATGCCAAACATGAGATTACAAAACTTCCCTCTTTAGACTGAACCATATTGAAGCTGTACATGCTGACAGGTATGATTTTTGTTTTGTTTGTTTTTGCATATTCTCACCTGCCGGAGAGCTATCGTTGCCTACAGGTGTGCTGGTGCAGCTGCGGTCCTGGTTGGAGGACTCGGAGGAGAGGCCCAAGGGGCTGCCCCCTCCCCCCATGTAGTCCATGTAATCATCGGTCTCGTCCATGAGGGTGGACGAGAAGCTGGAGTTCATTCCAGGATGGCTCCCTATCATACCAGATGCATCCGACCTCTGACCCAGTGGCATCACCTGGAAAACAAAATCATTTTTAATAGTAAGTGATGTGCGTTCTGGGTAGGCAGTGCCTCAGCGATGCTGAAAAGTAAATGAGATTTAAACTAAAACGATATAGTTTAAGGCTTTGTATCCATGATGGCAACTCATCTGTATATTTGCGCAAATGGATCTCATATCCAATTGCCCTTTGCAGTGGCAGCTAGCAGTGGCAGCTAGCAGGGATAGCTTAACGCGTGTGGTTAATGTAATGTGGCTAATGTACAAAGCTTTTTCGTTGTCTTTGTTTTCTTGGGCTCATCTGCAAAGAGTATGGTTGGAAAAGTCTTTAAGTTCCTACAGTCTCAAATGCATTTGAACGTGTCCGGGCGGATTGGTCGCTCGATATGGCCAATATGGACATACAACATTATGTACAGCCGTCATTGATATGATTAATTCATTATTTTGTTCACCCTTTTATTGGATTAGTTATGTTGTCTGATGTCAGGCTACTGACTATTTCGCACATTTCTCCTTCGCCTGGTATCCTGTTGCCAAACGCTCATTGTCTGTGGTTATGCTTCTGTTTTGTGACACCGGTCTAGTGCATTGACACCAAGCTCTCTCTCTCTCTCCCTCTCTCACTCGGCATCTGCCTAAATAATGAAAACGTTGCTTTGGACTCTAGTGCCCATATGTAACATACATAGCCACCTTTTAACACGGAAAGGTTGCTGCCAGGCCTGGCATGGATTTCCTACGCTTTATCTGAAACAAACATCTTAGATTATAGCCTGTCATTAACGCAGGTGTTGGCTCTTGGCACGCAACCAAGCGTTTCTCAAAAGTCATTGAAAGAAGGAACGTCACACTTTTGTCATTATATAAAGGTTCCAAATAAAAAAAGGACCAAACAAAACGAGAAAATCCACATGTTTAAATCCACTTCCGGTACATGATGTACTGCAGAGGTTGTTAGAAAAAGGAGGATACTCAACGGTGAGAAATGTTGTTAAAAGGAATCTCGTGAACGTTTGTAACTGACTGGTACGACAGGTTATCAACGGCACTTTGCCCCCAATAGACGTTTTCAGAATCTGACTCATCAAAAAGCCCAAAACAAACAACTAGGTACATAAGTACTGTGGATAAATGATTCTTGAGCTGGAAAAACCCCAGACAAATTTTAAAAGGAAATCAGTTAAAAGACACTTTTGATGTAGCTTTAGCAAGTCATGTGCATTTTTCTTTTCAACTTCTAGAACTACATTTCTAGATCAGTGCTTGTTGGAGGAAATACTTTTTAAAAATGTTCCTGCAACAGAAAATACTAGTGGATGTTTTTTATGGTAATATTACATTAAAATGATAGTTACTTGAAAAACACACAGGTTATATCCCCAAATCTAAATTGATGGGTTTTGACCATACACTTAATCATCTAATCATCTACGCAGTACATTCCACATTAAATAACGCAGTCAAAGGGCGTGTGAGCTGCTTGGCTTTGTTATAAAATGTTCCGATGAACGACTCAACGCCTGTTTTACTTCACAGCTCGTGTTTTCAGTTAATTACACTTTGACTCTGTGCCAGATGTTTGCAAACCTACCTGGGATGGAACTCTGTCAAAGTTTTTGCCAAGCATCCGCCTCATGTGTTTGCGGGCATGAGAGGTCATCTGGTGCTTGAGCAGGAAGGAGAACTGGCAGCCCTCGCGGATGCAGTGGAAGTGGCTGTTGACTTGGTTATACTTACAACCTGGGCAGAGAAACCAGCAACAGTTTTTTAAACCCTCAATTTGCAGATGACTTTATCTTTGATTGCGAGTCTTGACTGAGAACAGCAACTGCGCTGAATGCAGTATTATCAGTGTGACAGTGTTATGATTAGATCACACGTAAAGTGATATTTTTTTTAATTTCGTGATATAACTCCGACAAAACAGGGATCGGATTCAAAGTGTTTGGAGTGTACATGTAGGAGGAATATTAGATCACTCCGGTGTCACACTGAGCAAGTCAAGGCTTCTGTGCACTAAACCTGTGGAGCTCTTTTATTACACTGACATGCTTTATTCAATTAGGAATTTACATAAATAAATTCTCATTTTCTGTGGGCCAATAATGCATACACCCCTGCAAACCAAAGTAAATATACAATTATTGCCATATTAAATTCATTTTTCAAAGTATCTCCATTGTCATTTTTCCTTTTGTTCTCCGTTGTGCTGCGGTGTGCTCCACACACTTCTGTTCTTTTCTAGTGTTTTATCCAGTCTAGCTCTAATTGCTTTATGATTTAAAATCAAATGAATGTTCCGTTTTGTGCCTGTTAATCAAATACTATTATATAAAAGCAGGCAGAAATAATTGAAAGAGTAACATGCTGGGCATGTGCTAGCATGTCAGTAACCATGGTACCCTAGAGCACAAACACGTCCGTGTCATCAAATAGCTTTCGCACACACAACGTTTGAACCACGCAAAGTTGTGCAAATAACAGTAACCCCCGTGACACGGAGGGCCTTTTGTGAGACAGAAACCAGGTAACTTCATCAGCGGTGTTCAGTTTAATGTTGCTGCCACGGATACCGGCAAGCGATCAATTCTTTATGACAGGACTGCTAGCGATGGTAATCCTTTCTGTGTTTTCCACCAGCCCGAACAAAACCGTTGGCAGATCAGGCTGGGGACAAAAAACCGCTGTTTGGGGCCTGTATTTGTTTGCTTTGTCTACGTGTTCTGAAAAGCTTGTGCGACCGCTCGGGAAAAAAAACAACAACGATCACTTCTAATTCATTTCTGTGCGATGGCAGCGGTGGCTGTGAGGCGCAGCTTCTGAACACAAACTGGATAAACCAGACAAGGCGGATAATTAACAAACACAAAGCTAATTGGTCATTTCTGACAGGGGAAAAAGGAAGAAGAAAAAAAACGGTATCGCTCATATACTAAAAGCAAAGACTACCTTTGGGACATGAATGTGGATATGCAAAACACAGCAACATAACCCATGAGGCAGACTTCTTTCAGGCCTCTTTGTCAACTCACAATGCACGACACTGTTTGCCAACACTGGTCTCTGCTTAGTAAAGACAGATAATATATCCCCTATATATCCACCCACAAATCAATCTCAATATAAAACGTTATATCCACACTGTGCCCCAGGTAGAATATTAATAAAAGGGACAGCAGACCAAAATCCTTGTATTATATCAGATGTATTTGTTTCTTACCCAGCCTCCCACACTCCTCCCTTTTGGTGAAATATTTGAAGCCGTTGGCGGCGCGGCGCTCTGCCTTTTCGTGCTTCTTGACGTGCCACGGCAGCTTGGTGGTGATGTTAGTGACAAAGTTGCAGCTGGGCCGCAGACAGTGATAGTGGCCCCTCATTCTGAACTCGCAGTGCTGCAGATCAAACACAAGGGTTTCCAATTTCATGAGTTGAATAGGTCTGAAAGCCGTACTTCATCTGTCTTTGTGTGCAAAGTTAAAGTGAACGCTGTGAACAGTTTTTTCCCAAAACAAACAAAGACATCACACATTTCTAAGGATGATGATGATGTTTTTTTTTCGTTCTTTTTCCTCGGGCTTCCCACAAAAACCCCTCCTTTAGAACGTGTCTGTACACCACCATCTGCTTGAGAGGCCCAGATCCCAAAGGACTGGTCCAAATATGATCATCTCAGTTCAGGAGAGGGAGACTGAGTGGTGGAGGCGGCGGTAGGACAAGGCGGAGGATGAGGGGCAGGGGAAGGGAGGAGGGGACTTTTTGTGAGAGGGGTGATTTTCGACACATTAATGAATTCATTTAAATGGTTTTCCAAATACGGGCTCATGAGAGCAGGCGGGGGCTGCCATTTAGGTTTCATTTGCAAAGCATTCCCCTGATTTTTGCCCTATTCCAGACAGCCTTGTTTACTGTGCAAGTGACAATGATTTATTGGGTAATATCAGCTAAATTGGCCTTTTCTGAGAGGAGAATGCGGCAGTCAAAATGACATCATTGACATATAAACAGGCATTACTGGGGTGAGTCGACTATCTTTTTCAGCAGAGATGGAAGACGGCGAGCGGCGGTTGTGAAAGCCTTGAGTCAAATAACCTCAAATACCGGTCTAATAGATAGCATACTTCATGCTTAGAAACCTCCAGGAGATGACAGTAGGTGATTCAGCTCCTGGCTCCAGTTATCAAGCCTCACTCACCTGGTTGGGACAGAGACACTGGAGAGAGTAGTAGGAAAACTGGTCGCGGACGTTGACCAGGTTGTTGTTGGGGTTGATGTGGTCCAGGCAGTGGGACTCGGCCTTGCCAGACGTCTTGCACACATACTTGCAATTCCCAAACAAGCAGTGGAAGTGGAACTTGTTATTGTACTTGCAGTCAGTAGCCAAACAGGGATCACTGTGAGAAAAGAAAAAAGAAAATGCAGTTCATGGTCTAATAAACACACTGTACTCTAAATGCATAGGAAGAAGATGCATGTTTCTCTTACTTTTCCTGAAACTGCAGGAAACCAGGTTTGACTTGAGGCTTAGCATTCTCCAGGGAGGTGGTGGCCAGAGGAGAGTTGGCTGGCAGGTTGGGCATGGAGGCCGGCATCTGGGGGATGCTGCCGGTCAGCTGCTTCCAGGCCAGCAGTGCGGGAGGAGGAGAGCTGTAGCCACCGGAGGAGGTGAGGTGTGCCACATCCACGGAGGAGTTGTTGGCCATTGAGACGGGGGCAGCGGGCTGCAGCGAGGCTCCCTCGCCGGAGTCACCGAACTGAGGCTCCGACTTCACTTTCAAGGTAGCACGCAGGTGGAAGCTGAGAAACAAGACGGGAGCTCATTTTCATGTTGATCAGTAAAGAAAGAAAGCCCAAAATGGGGAGAGGGTTCCTAATCAGATGATGAACCAGCGGAGCACTCACTTGGCGTGCTTTATGGCTCCATCCACAGTGCTGAAGAGTGCACCACAGTCCTCTACCAGGCAGTGGAAGTGGACTTTCTGTAGGAAGTCGCACTGAGCCTCACAGAAGTCCTCTGTGTCGAACCTTAACATGGACGGATAACAAAGACTGTCATTTACTGCCTTCCCAGAAACTTGGCAAATCTATTTTCAGTACTTTTTAACATTCCATTGAGAACAAGTGAGTCGACTCGTTGCAACCTCCTCCGTGTGTTTTACCTGCGCAGGTATGTCCTCCAGATCTCAGTGGATTTCTCTGGCAGAGGCCTCTTCAGCACTCTGTTCAGATAGTGCGCCGCCTCCGAGGTGTTGCCTTCCTGGCCGGACTCCAGCTCCGTCTTCAGGTTCATGGCGCTGAACAGGGCAGGGTTCACCTGTGACATCTACAAAACACATAGCACATAAACAACCCGCTGCTCGGTTCGCCGAACATACGGAAGCTGGGCCACTTGCATATGTTGGTGAGAGTGTGGGAGTTTTAACACACACACACACGCAAATGTTTTGTCGAAGCGAAAAAAAGAAAAAAAAAGCACTGCCAGATTTACAAACATGCAGGCTTTTGCTTGAGTGCAGGCCAAACGTGTGTGCCAAGCGTCTCCTGGGAGCCACCGTTAACCCTTTTATGTGCTGTGGTGGCTTGAAACCCCCCCCTCCCTCCTACCCCCCTAAAGCTGACATGACACGAGGAGCCATTGGACAACAAGCCCCTTCACTGTCTGGGCTTAATGACTGCTTTGAGGAAAGGAACTAGAAAACGCTTGTATGTGTGTGGGGAGGGGACGGGAAGGTGGGCCGGGCTGATCCTATTACATCATCAATGTGATGGAAACCACCTGGCACATTTGTATAAATAAGACAAGATGTATTATTAAGACAACTAAATAAATAGCTGAAATTTCCATTGGCTAACATTTAGACCTGTTAAAAATCAGGGCAGCGCCTTCCTGTTGTTGTTTTATTCACTTGACATTTTAATAAAAAAGTTAAGTCTATGAATGATTGTAGAGCATGGCGGGGGAAGAAAAAGCATAAAGTTCAAAACAGCTCATCAAAAAACAAACATCTCTATATATCTGGCATTGCACCCAGCTACCGCTTCATTATATTAATTTGTGAGAGGTGCGGTGAAAATTACACTGTATGAAAAATGGTTGGTAAATTTAAATGATACAAACTCATCTTATTAGCGGTGAAACATAAAATAAAAAAAAAACAACCCCCACCGTGTCCCGCTAATTTGTCTTGGGATGAAAGGTGTTTGATGGATGGATCTTACCTTATTCATAAGCGAGGATAAAAGAGATGTATTCCCTGGTACAGGGTGTCCGTTTGATTCATTACTGGAACAAGGAAAATGAACAATGTTTAGACAAGATTTGCATGAGAACAGTAAATATTACTATTTATCATGCAAAGCGTGCTTGTATAATGAAGAATAAAAATGCTGTCTTCTTGTGAAATAAGATATAGCGTGAGTTGAAGGGAATATTGAAGTTGACAGTTTATATAAACATCCTTCACACACAAAGAATTGAGAAATATGTCGAGGATTTTCTAAACGTACGCACGTGTATAAATGAGATATTTGTGATAAATAAATTGCCCTTGAGAGAGAGGAAACCTCAGTTCCTCGTTTATTTATTTTCTTAATATATTAGGTGAGTCAACGTTGTTGGTATAGCATTAACGCTTTATGCCCCAGGCGGCTGTGTACCTGTGGTCTTTCTTGCTGAGGTCTAGGCTGTGCTCCTGCGTGGACTCTTGGGTGGGCCCGGGGTTGACGTTGTCCATCGGCTCCTGCTTCACTTGAACCAGACTGAACTGGCTGGCTGAAGCCGGCAGCCCGTTCCCTAAGGATCAAGCCAGAGACGTAGATGAGACAAGTGACAACAAAGTTGTTGTTGGTCAGCATTATTACCCAATGATGAGATTCAATCTGACTTCTGTCCTGGCCCGAAAATAATACTCCAAGTGATAATTATTGTGAAATTATGTCGGGCCGTCAAGCCTTTTAAATGGTGATTGAGAGGCGGGAGATATGAGGGGAAAATACTCCTTTTTCTGCAGCACTTGTCACAACTCATTTGCCAGCCTGCCTCTTAACTGGTCATTAAGTGAGATGCTAATGCTGAGGGAAAGTGGCAGTCTCAGATTGGCCGACCGCCCCCCCCCCACCTCCTTCCTCCCTCCCTCCCTCCCCCGTCCGCCCTCCCTCCTTCCCACCTTCCCAGGCTGCTTGTTGGCCTGACAACGGGCGGCAGCCAATGCCGCTGAGCGTACCCACGAGGAGCAGTGGTGTTATGTCGGTCAGATTGGAGCTGACAGCCAATCACATTGGTTCAAATAGCATGACCTCTTGATCAAATTCTCCTCCAAATAGGTATCAGCGGACGCTTTGAACGGGGACACGAGTGCTGAAGTGAAATAAATAAAAAAAGCTGAGGGGAAGGTGAATTCTACCCCCCCCCCACGGATCCCCAAGGGGTTGAATTATTAATTTGTCCCGGGGCTAGATTTGGGCTTTTTGGTAGACAATGAGCGATGCTTTATTTTATAAAGCAAGTGTGTGCGGGGGGGGGGGGCCCTGATGTTGCCTCTTGGACACTTTAAGGCTGAGGAGCACCAGCGGCCGTGATTGGTTTGGTGAGTAATCTGTTGTTTAGGAATCATGGCTGGTGATGAGGGGTACTGACAGCTAAGGTCATGGGCAACCAAGTGTGCACTTGGCCCCTCAGCCTAGTGAGCCTCCTCTACTCTTTTTTTTTTTTTTGCTGAAGTGAAAAAACAGACAAGCCTACAACGTAAGGGGGACACCGATCAGAGCCCCCCCCCTCCACCCCCCGCTGCAAGATGACCCAGAGACATATCAGGCAGAATAGGAGTAGAAAAGGCAGTCTTGGGTGTTGTCAGCTGAAAGCTGGGAGATGGGGAAGTGTCAGTATCAGTTCAGCTTGACAATGGCTGAGGTTGGAGAGGTTGGACGTGGCGTTTGGGTGGAGCTAAATGAGACCACATTATATCCAGAGCGGCCTCCCACTACATGATCAGCAGGCCGATTAAAGCGTCGCTTTACTTACATTTGAGGATACATTTACCTTCTAAGGTGGATTACAAAGCAAATGTCTCTTATTCTGTTGCAAATCGCGATGTGAAATGTTTTCTATTCACTTCCCAAAGAAGGAGAACAAATGAGTCTGACTCGAAGCAGCTTCTTTCTGGAAATTACCCAGGAATTATGTATCACCATGTAATTACTCGGGATAAGATACAAAGCTTGTGAAAGACCATTTGTACCCTGTGTCTAATTAGTAAACCCTTCAGATGCTTGAATCTCTGGGAAAAACACTTAGGGGTAAATTGGAGCTACATTAATACAAACAATTCTGAGAAAAATACTGAAAGCAGGAACAGAAAAAATGCACAATTCACCACGAAAGAAGTTGGGTTTCACAACCCAATGAAAACACAAATACCATGAAAAATAGCCACAAACAGTGACTTTCTCACACCTTTTCAACAGTGAAGCACAAACCACTTCCTCTTCATTTTAGCCCCAAATGTCCCGTAGCCTACACACATTTTATGAAGCAAATATGAGAAACAAAACCGAAGCTGAACTTGACTTTTGCCATAAAGCATGTGAGATTATTTCATATCCCACATGCAAGCCTCTCTGCGAGACACCGAGCGGGGTGGGGAAGGCACCATCTGTAGAGGGCCCCACCCTCGCTGGGGCTCTTCCCAGCGTTCAGACTACCTGCTGGAAGCCCAGAGGTGGAGCTCCTCCTGACAGCCTGGGCTCAGCTCTGCTCCCCGGAGCAGCTGCCCCCCCCGTCCCTCTCGCAGGGCCCGTCCTGCTCCAGGAACGCCACCAGGAATTGTAATCCTTCCCAGTCCCAGCATCCGGAGACGCTCCCCCCTCGCTGCCCCATTTGCAATCCGCAGCCCACCTGCTCGGGCTCAGCACGAGAGGCCCCACTGCTACCGAGTGCGAGATAGCGCTCTGCAATCCGTATTATCAATTTAAGTCTTTAACTTCATTTTCATTTTCAGAAGCTTTGTTTAGTGCAATATGATACACATAGACAAGGCAATTACCTCCTAAATTTATGTGAATTGTGTTTATGCTAAACAGGTATTGACATGTTTTTGTGGGAACAGAAGGTTTGCAGAAATTCAAAAATTGTTTCTTTGCTGATGCATGAAAGTGTGTCTGAGTTCTTGTGACAGTAACAAAAAGCCCCTTTCTCAGCTCTGGTGCTTTGACTCATTTCTGCCTGAACGATTTTGTTTTTTTTATCGGTTTGCTGAGAGGATAAGGGGAAAAAAAGAAAAAAAAAACCAACATTTCTTTTTTTTTTTTTTTTTTTTGTTCTTGCAATTTCTGATCTTAATTTCATTCCACCTCCATTTGCTTGGAACGGGCGCAGACATAGATAAGAGACCAATGATGAGGAAACATGTTCGACACAAGCCCCAGGAGCCCCCACTCTGAACATCATAAGAGACTTTTACAGGCTCTACCCTCCCCTGTCAGCGCATTTATCTCCAAATGGATTGCGGGTATCTAACAAACGATCAACACAATAACATCCCCGGAGCAGAGGACTATGCCTCCAGCAGGCCCCTTCAAGCCCGAAAGCCTCAGTTTCTCTGCCTTTCTCTCCACTGTGGTACGGTGATAGAAATGACCTCTGATTGTACTTTCTGTGCTCTGGCTGGAGCAACGCACAGAAGTCCACACACAGAAAAAGGATGTGGCTTTTAGTGCGCATGAAGTTTGTTCTCTTTCATCGCTGCCGTGCTTGAAAGGTTATTGTTTCTCATATATTTCGATAGCCTTGTCTATAAACAGAGTAACGAGCAAAGTTAACCTTTAGAACTGGCTACCAATGTATTCGTCTTTTTATAATTTGCTGTTTCAGTCAGGGAAAGTAAATATTAGGTGGGCTGAATTAATCTTTCAGTTATTTTAGATTATATATAATCTAAAATAACAGTGGCTAGTATCCACATAAATTATGCTCAATGACGACACAATGATCCGGAAATGTCGCGTTTTTGTGGAGTCGCTGACCTGTGTTGAAGTTGTTGGAGGGCTTCAGTGCAGCAGCTGCCAGTCTGGCCATCATGGGTGATATCAGACCTTTGCTTGCCGAGATCTTCTCCATGAGGGAGGCGGTGGCAAAGGACGACGGGGTGGAGGCCATGGCTCCGTCTGCTGTGGAGCAGCCTTGGGTCAGTGAGTCAGTGGGCATGGAGTGAGCCCCAGAAGACACAGCTGATATCAGGCTAGCGGCGGGTGGAGGCGGTTGGAGAGGAAGCCTCGGCATGAGGGGGAAGAAGGGGTTGGAGGCGCCCATGGCACTGTTGGAAAGGCCGAGGCCCACCGGCATATTGCTGGGCAGAGCCTGGGACAGCAGGCTGGACATGCGCTGGCCCGCACTGGCCATGGAGGATATGGGTTTGTGGGCGTGGCCCATCGTAGAGGAGGAGGAGACAGCGACAGAGGGCGTGCCCACGGGGTGCGATCCAGAGGTGGACTGCTGGGTGGTGGGCGAGGCACTCAGGCTGGAGTTCTTGCTGCTGATGGTCGAGAAGTCCATCAGGTCATCGTTGCTCGATTCCTCTGGCTCGTCCTTTGGTGTCAGGTAGGCGGAAGAGAGGCCCATGACCCCGGAGGAGCGGATGTGCCGGCGCTCGTGTTTGCGCTTGTGAGAGGTCATCTGGCTGGTGGAGGTAAAGGTGAAGCCGCACCCTGAGCGGATGCAATGGAAGTGATTGGTGGCTTTGCTGTAGACGCAGCCCTCGTACTTGCACTCCTCATACTTGTAGAACTTCTTGAAGCCATCTTTGGCGTAGGCATCATCCTTGATGTGGTAGCTCTTGTGCTTCTCAATGTCACACTTGTTCTTGAAGGTGAATATGCATCCTGGGCGCCTGAAAAGAAGAATGGAGGACTAAGGAAAAACATGATTCGATGGGATGTTCAGGGACATGGCCTCCTTGGTCCAATTAGGAGCCATGGACAGGGCCCACATGAGTAAAATACCTAACGATGAAGGAATGAAAGCTGAGGCTGTTGTGTAAGACAGCAGCAGCCACCTGCACGTTCCCCACAGAATATATTCCAGGTTTTAACTGAGTGAATATCTATGTCCATTGATAATAGTTCAGTGGCACATGTGCTTCCAACGAGATGATGTTCAAAGAACCTCACCGTGCAGGACAAGAAACGGGGGAGCTTTTAGTCGTGATTTCACTTGACATGGATATTATTTTTTCTATATTTGTTTGTTTCTGCTGTTGGCTTTGCTATTACAGGTCTCTGCAGCTACAGTCAGTGTTTGTTTCTTTTGTAAGTCACTACAAATTTTGATAATGTAAACTATATTTACAGTACATATATATATAGATGGGGAATATATATTATTATTATTCGTATATGTGTTCATTTTGATTGCATTTTATGCTTAATGTGGTGTTCCTAAATGTAAATAAACATCCACCACTTTAGGCCCGCGTTACTCACCTGCAGTGGAAGTGTGTGGTCTTCTGCCCGTAGAACTGACAGCCGACTGTGCCACAGTCCTCGGTTGCGCGGAATCTCTGGAAGCCATCGTTGATCAGCTGGGCATTCTTTTTATGGAAGTTTTCATGGGTCATGACATCGGAGGTGCTGGTGTACACCTTGCTGCAGCCCACCTGCAAGGCAAACAAAGGCACGACAATCGGAAACCAGACCTCGCCCAAAGCAGTCATGAAAGTTTCAGTTTGCAAAAAAGGGTTTTAAAAAGAGCCAGCTACTAAAAGGCAGCGCTTTAAAGAGAGCTGATGTACGGTACGCGCGGTGCAGAAAGGAGCTCGGTGTGGTTAAGACGATGCTTGTGGCCTAGAAATGGGTGGAAGAGCGCTGTTTTCTCATGTTCACAGGTTTCAATTCTACCCCCTGAATTGGAAACAATCTAGTAATTGTGACAATTGGAACAAAGAATAAAGGGACTGAAAGAGGCAGTGGTCACAGCAAGTAGCTGAAACTACAGTACCTTCCTGGCAAAGCTGCCTTTTAGTGTGTGACAATGCAGTCACAACGAACTTACTGTAATTCTGAGAACAAATTTGAGAGGTGGAGGGGGCAGAGGAAAGCAGATGGGAGTAGATGACTGTCTTGGTCTTTAGTTTAAAATGTTCTGGTACTCAGGATCCCTCAGAGCCAACAGAGGGGGGAAAAAACAGGTAATGTTTGAATTAAAAGCAGCAATTGTATATCATCCCTGGCACTTTTCACCCGCACACAAACGGGGCAACTTCTCCATATTGAGTCAAACAATGAAAAAAATGCCCCTCTGTTTCTTTTCCCCACTAAATCACGAGAGCCAATGCCAACATCTGCAGGTTCTCAGGGGCTGTTAAAACAAGGGCTGAAATGTCCTAATAACAATTAGGCCGTTAGAGGGGTTTAAAAGAGAATGTATCCCAAGCCATCCTCCGCTGTGCTGCTGCCCTGTCGGCGAGAAAGCTTTCGGCACGATGACACGTTGAAAATAAGCAGATGTGAAAAAATTAAACAAATCCAAAAGGGGGAATAATCTTCAACTGGCTGCTTGGTACTAAAAGATGAAAAATGTATAGTTTATATAAACACCTTACTGAATTTTACCCACGCCAATTAAGGAGAGAGAAAGAGAGAGTAGAAGTGGGGGGGGGGGGAGAGCACAGGCGGCCCCACGTGTATTCCTTCCTTTTCATTTTTTATTTAACCGTTTACTTTAGGACACGTTTTGCCAAACTGCTTGTTAAAGACACTTTGGCGTGAATGGAAAAAGTGTGGAAATGCAATTCCATTTCACAGATGTAGGTAAACTGTGTTGAGTCTCTCAAAGCTGTGATACGAGCGGACGGACTTCCCGGATGCAGACGTCGCCTCCATCGCGAAGCGCTTATCCTGGTTTAAAAACGGCCCACAAATAATTTGTTATCGCTATTAACAATTGTTTTAAGGCTCTCAATGGATACGGAACCCGGCCTCAGGCTGCGCCTGGACTCTGCTTTAATGAGCACCTCTTAATGTGTGGCTCTGGAATATAAACCTACTGCTGAATTGTATTTCACTTGTTGTATTGCATATTTGAGTGCACGTGTGACTATTGCAAGTATTTGTGGGTATGTGCGTAGGTGGAGGAGACGCCGTGAGTCTTCGGAGTGTACCTGCATGCAGTGGTAATGGGTGCTTTTTCCATTGAGGTGGCAGCCGTGGTAGTAGACACTGCAGTCGTCCAGAGGGCTGAAGCGCATGAAGCCGTGCTGCAGAGAGTTGTCCCTCTTCTTGTGCATGTTGTAGTGCCTGATTACGTCCTGCTTACTGGTAAACCTCTGCAGAAAGGGGACAGGGAAAACGTGCGGCAACAGGTTGGTGTTTATTGAAACCAGTCGTAGAATCTGCAACAAGTCACTTTATCTCTGTGGAAGCAGCAGCTGCACCGAGCGGGAGCCAGTTGGCAGTTGGGGAGGGCAGTGCTGGCTGCAATGAGAGAGGGCCAGGGCGTCTTTAAAGATGATGCGTTCAGTGGTTATTGATTTACTTTGCATGTCTCACGAGTTGTGTCCTATCCAAATACAGCACCAAAGGCTCTGGGACTTTCTAGACGCAGGCGAAGCTTCCACATGGAACATGGAGCGTGTTCCCCGTGCACCCGCTGTCTCTACTACCAAAAGGTTTTTTTTGTTTTTTTTTTAATTAAGATGAATCAATTGACATGCAAGATCACAGTTCTGATGTTTCTGTCTCTGGAAAAATTATGTTCCGTGCAGATGGTTTCTCAGACATGCACAGGGGAAAAGTGAAGACAACAGAAACAAACAAACAAACAAGTGAACCAAAAACGTTTTCCCTTTCAATTCGCTGAGATATGATTCCATTTTTAATTAAAGCGTTAGCGCTCGCTTTTGGTGCGAGCTTTGGCTGTAATGATGACTGAATATGCTCAGAGATCCGCCTTTTAAAATTACAAAATGAATAAATAAATAATCCCTCCCACACCTCAGAAGAGTCAAGAATGGAAAACAGAAACGTCCCTCCACAGAGACCTGCAGCAACCAAATCTGCTGTAATTGGGCTTAAGCTGATGTTACAGAGACTGTAACGGGAGAAGTGCAAATCAATGAGGGAGTTCTGCCTTCAATTCATATTTATCTCCAGTTGAGGGGAAAAATATCAGGAAGAACTATTCTAAAAAGCTAACTAATTGCTGCACAAAGTAGGGTAATTGCTTAGTGTCATGTGCTCCAGTAAAAAGCTAAGATCTCACACAGCTGTTCATTCTCTTGTTCTACGCCTGTTTCCCACTGCGTATTTCCGAGATGTTCGACTGCTGTAGCAGCAAACACTACACTACTACAGTTTTAATCGAATTAATGAATGCAGCGGATTCCTCACTTCTTTGAGGAAATTTCCCGAAAGATCCTGAGCACCGTTCTGGGCTTTGTGCTCAGTGGTATCTAACGGTTAATGATGACCGTAAGATAACTTGAGCTGCGGTCATGGTACATTCGATCCATCAAGCCGTCCAAAATAGGCCGCGGAGAGAGCTGACTGGGAAAAAGATCTAATTTTCAGTTGAGTGGCGATGAAGGTTGGGAGCCACTTGCTACATTTATTTTAGGATTCCCACCAGTGTGGCAAGATGCACACTCTCCCTCACGTACAGGCCCATGAAAGGAGAATGTTAGGACTCAGCCAATAGCCCACAGGCTGGTTGTGGGATAATATTCCAGGAGTGTGTGTCATGTAACATTTCATGAGTTATCGCTTCGAAAGGGACCGGTCGTCACCGCCCGCTTCTTCTTTTTTTTTTTTCTTTTTCAGGGTATTGACGTCCCGGGGAGCCGGCCTGCCGAGCATATCTGTGTTTCCACGCAACGCACAAGCAAACAGAGGAATGTGGAGCTGACCGTGGAAATTGCCGC
Source organism: Gasterosteus aculeatus (assembly GCF_964276395.1). Lineage (NCBI taxonomy): Eukaryota > Metazoa > Chordata > Actinopteri > Perciformes > Gasterosteidae > Gasterosteus > Gasterosteus aculeatus. The sequence goes on along the minus strand of NC_135689.1, from coordinate 12,764,114 downwards.
GATAACCTGAACTAACCCTCCAAATAATGACATGGAATGATTTTCCTTTGTATTTCTGTGTCCCATCAGGCTGTGGAGTGGGATTCATGCAGAAAATGAAAGCTTATATCTGTAATGCTTCTCGGCGTATAAACAATATTTATCGAGCGGTAATCTCTCGTGATCAGGAGCAGACAAAGGAGATTAGGGATGAAGATTGCTTAATTCAGAAAAATTGTTAGGGATAGGAAAGGGAAACACGCAGCTCTAACTGCGCGTGGAATTTCGACATCTTTAACAAATCTTCCTGTTTGCCTAACTCTCTCCGGCCATATGCTACAGCAAACACAAGGCCTGTACTATGATCTGCTTTGTGTTTTTTCCTCCTTCCTGCGCCATACATGACAACTCCTGGGACCGGCACCAGATTAATAACGTAGGAGGGGATTAAAGACAGGCCCCCAGTCAGTGGCAGATGTCTTCAAGGAAAAAAGCCCACAGAAATGAAAAGAGGCACGTTTCAAGCATATTTACAATAACCTGTGCGGTAGAAGAACAACTGTCTGAGACCGACTGTGCCTGTAAGATGCTGAGCGCACGCATGTACTCTGTTATGGCAGATTTCAAGGGGAACAAACTTTTCAACTGCGTGCGTGTGACCTCACTGCTGAAAAGTTACACACATTATCCTGACTGTCTAACTCGCAGCAGCGCTTTTCACCTTTCGTCCCACTTTTCTCACCGTGTGAGAGTCCAAACCAGAGTTCCAGGCAGCATTCAGGAGAATATGTGTATTTGAGGGATGCTCAAAGAAATTCGTAAAGTACTCACGCTCACCTGGTAGTTACACTCAGGGTCCATGCAGTGGTAATGCTCTCTGTACTGGTAGGCACAGTGCACGTGTCCACAGTGTTGACTTCCAGAGAACCTGAAAACCAAGTTGAAGGACACACGTCAACAATTTCATATTTTACGTCCGGGCGGAGCAGGGGGGTTAAGAGACACATAACGGCACAGGTCGCTGGGGACAGAAAAAAAGGTGAATGACAAAGCCACGAGAAGTGTGGTTTGATGATATTCAACAGCAAATCAAGAATTATCAGCCAAGAAGTCATTTGAAATAGTAGTTCTCAAAGGAGCTGATGCTCGTCTCACCTTGAAAGTACCGCCGCTCACGCTGCCGCAACAATTTACCCGTCTGTCACACCAATTTCAGCCAAATTAGCTCCATTTATTTCTAAAGCAGCCGTAAGAGACACTTATTACCCTGAAACCCTTTCCCCCATCACGCATACAGACGAATGCACACACACACACACACACGCACACACACACACACACACACATTCAAGGATTGGGAAGCCTCGTGACTACTTTATTCCTCAGCGCCGTGAAGACGCTTGTCAAATCGATGCACACTTTTTTTTCAGTTTAACCGCGGGTTTAGTGAGGAAAATGGTCAAGTATCCTGCGATCAAGGAACAGCTCCGTCTTCTCTCCCCCCTCATCCTCTAGAGCCCCCCCCCCAAAAAAACGATTTCAGCCTGCCGCTGCTTGCTGCAGTACAGACACTTTTACGGTGGTGATTATAAGTCTGACGACGACGACTGTTAAAGTCCTCCAATTACCAGTGAAAACACACAAATAAACATTTGCACTGCTGCTGCCAAGAGCTCCATCTGCTAGTGCCGAGCAGAGGGGGAAAAGGGGGCTAAGTAATATTTTTTCCATCTCTCTTCCTGTTTTTCCTTGTTAGGATTATCCCAGAGCTGCATTTACAGATCACTTTGCTGAGTTCATTAAGCTAATTGAACGCCATATCCACTACTCTTTTCAAGTTGGCTGTAAGGGTTTCTGCGTGCGTGCGTGCGTGCGTGTGTGTGTGTGGGAAATGGTGACTTCCAGGGGGTTTTAGGAACGTTTGATGGCTCTTTTTAGAAATGACAAAACCAGAACTATAGCTGCATGTGAACAGACATTAAAGCCAACATGCAGTTTGTTCAAACCATTACTGTTTTCAGTCCTGTTCTCTCACCTACACAGAGCCACACACAGTTATGCTTATGAACACATGAAGCCCCCCTCACCCTCCCTGAGACTCTGGCCCACCCTTCTGCTCATTGCCCAGCTGTATCACTTTGCCTCTGGACAATTCCCACTTGCCGTGTGAGGGGGCCTAATGGGCCGCTGCTATTCAGCAGCAGATTAAATATTAATATCGCCACGATACAGAGATTGCAGCGCATCTCCAGTTACAATAGAGATACACAGATCAAAGCGCTGTGGCAATAGCGGGTGCATGAAAGCATTTAAAGAGGGAAAACTGCAACTAAACACTACCAGGGAAGCTCTTTAAAAACATCAAACTGCAGTTTGGTGAGAAGATGAAGGACTTTTTTTTCTTCTCTTTTCACAAGGTTTGGGTGAGAACGCGTTTACAAAGCTGGTTTTTAGTATTAGTGTGCTCTCATTAGCCCTGGCTCCAAAGAGGACCCTCCCCCGCCTCTACCTCCCTTCTCGGTGATACATTTGCCCTTTTTATGAGCCCTCCTTTTCCATTTTTTGTCCTCCCTCATCTTCTTTCCTTTTTCTTTTTTTCCCAACCCCAACACGGAAATTGAAACTGTATCTGGGCTTATCTGCAGCCTCCCCGTGCATCAACTGCCTAGATGTTTAGACAAATTTTATGCATTATGCAGCGCAAATATCAAAACAGTTCTTGGCAGTGCCAGCAGAAGCCTCATTAAAAATTCCTTAATTAAATCTTCTTGCAAAATGTAATCAGTCCAAGGAAGGGGTTTTGTGTGCGTGCGCGTGTGTGCAGAGGACGCGTGTGTGTGTGTGTGTCTGTCAGTACTAAGGCTTTGATTTGTGCCCTTCATGTTATGGCTTGGAGAAGTAATCATTAACGCCGTAGCCACTTTGGCTTTTCAAATGCTGTTTTTCTTTCTTTTTAAACGGAATAAACAAACAAATGATAATCACCTTTCTAGTGTCGGCTCAAAATGAATCCAGAATGGGGGACATTGTTCTGTCCATTGAAAAGCAAGATAACTCCCCTCCCCTGATGTTTTTGTCTCTGTTGGTGTGAATGACAGACGTCTTAGATCAGTTTGTTCCCTGTGCGCTCGGCAGCAGGCAGCAGAACTCGAGAAGAACCCGACCTTCCTCTCCGAGTCAGCCACAGCTAAGAGTAGATAGTGCCTCAGAATTATGTTCTCTTCAGTGTTTTAGTGCTGTACACACCGTGCGCATTTACTCAACCATTTACAGTAAGCTACCATCAAACCATTTCACTTTCATTGCCCCTCGTCCTTCTCCTTCTTCTCAGCACATAAATCGGAGTCTTTTCTTAACCAATTTACTGCACACACACGTTCCCATACCAGTCTACGATCTAGTTACGTCACTGAATAAAACACAGCATCAGTGGATAAAAAAGGAAAGAGTTCTTCATCTTAGTTTTGGGTGTATTTTTTCACCGGTGTAGCACATTGAGGGATTTGCATACCTGGCAATATATTTCTGGTAGAGGTTGATGTCGTCGCTGGCGGGTTTATCTGGTGGCAGGCCATTTCTAATGCAACAGCAAACACAAAGGACACAGGATTAATGGTGTGGTTGGGCTGCCTGTTTTATTAATAAAAACAAACTGACACAATATTTACTTACAGGCCGCCGCCAAACTTTGGACTATCAATATACATTTACTTGTGGCATAAGAGCGTTTTCATGTGCCGTATGAATCAGGGATGGAATGCGAACACTTTGATGCATGGTCTCCCAACCACGAAAGGCAAAATGCAGGCGCAAAGGGACATTAATCTTTCATGGGGGTTTTTGGGTGAGTGCTCATATGCATAACTGGATAATGGGGATGTTGAAGTAAAGCTCAAAAAAAAAAAAGCTATTTTCTGGTATTCTCCACGGGCCTTGGCTCTAATGCTGATGTCAAGTTGTCTCCCATCAATCTGAACTCGGGTCAAACAATGACGGAGGACAACGCCGCAGCGTCAAGCGCACGCGCGATCAGTTTTCCTCAATTACATTCGATTCAAGATAGGAATTCATGGGGATTCACCAGCTTACAGGTTACACTTTTTATCACCTGCGTTTCCCTTCATGAGACCGGTTGCGGTAACCGACACGATGCAGTATTGGTTCGGCTTGCTCCCTCTCGGAAATGGCATTTAGCTCCATGTGAGCAGCTCCACACGGGGGATGACCTGAGGTTAATCTGCCCCAGAGGGGAGGAGGCACTGCCCCCCCCAGTCCCTCCCCTCCTCCCCCTCTCCTCCCCTGTATACCAGCACCAGACCTGGGTCAGTCAGCCAAGCTCACAGCTCCGCTGAGCCCCAACCTGACAAAGGGCAAAGCCTGAGGGAGAAGAGCCAGGGGGCTCTTGAGCAGTGTCTTTGATAGGTCTTGACTAACTAGAGACAAGGTCAAAACCAATCAAATAGACTCTGGGAGCTGTTTCCTGCCAGTAGTGCACACGGCTATAGACTAGCTCCCCAAACCCCTCGTTTGCTTCCTTTAAAGTGCACTCGTCAGGCGGTGTAGAGTCGGCCCCTGTGACTCGCCGGGAGGTTAGTCATGGCTCCAAAGTAATTAAAGGGAGAGTTGTTACACCCTAGCCAAACGAAAGAAGTCAGTCACTTTGCGATGACTGTGCTAAATCAGTCTCCGCGGAGTGCTACAGCGAGTAAACACTTCATGTGCCTTCGCAACTCATCATGTCGTGGATCTATTGGGCACTGCGCGCTATTTCACACTACATTCCTGTTGGCTGCTGTGGAGGTAGCAATTACCTTTGCGTTAGGCTAACCGACTCAACGTAGCAGTTAAGTGTATGTGAGCGTCACATTGGCTCCGAGGTGTTCCACAGGAACTTGGGATCTTTTCCACTCCACCAATAAACTTTAAATTGGACTTTTAATGGATAGGTTATACTTGTGAACGGATTTTAAAAGGTATGCATTGTTTTGGTGCTAACCCTTCTTCAGTATGTCTATTAGATATGTTTTGGTCAATAGGCGCATTTATCACATTTACAAATTAGAGAGAGTATGAGAAACAACGCTTTCATCGCTGGCCTCTCTGGTCTCTGTTTGTTTCTTTATTATTGTTTATTAGGTGAATATAACACATCTTGTGATGTACTAGATGGACTAACTTATTCCATTTTTAGTGTAGGATAACATCACCATGTCACAATTTGTAACGTTTTACCCTTTTGCTCAACCCTGCGACTTATATAGTCACAAAGGCCACGCCCATTTTCAGCATCGCAGATTTCACAGAATTCAAAAAAGCACTATTCCTAGACAGGATTTAATTATTTGCAAAAATATGCTTTATCCCTCTTTTATCTCTCTGCTTTTAAAATCAGCTTAAAAGTGCATTAAACTAATCATAAGCACAGCCATGGCGGAGGTATGTGCTCTATAAATGCTTTCCAGTGCCATGTGATGATGCTTGAGTGGACTTACTTAACAGAGGACACGGTGCCCGTGGTGATGGAGTCGGTCTTGGAAAAGCTGGACTTCAGGTAGTCAGCGGCGTTGAAGCTTATCTGCCCTGTCTGGTCCATTGTGAGCCCCGGGGCAATGCTGGCCCCGGCTGCACCCCCCGCGGCGGGGACACCAGGGGCTCCTGGGTTCCCTGGTGCAGTAGCGAGGACATTGGGCATCATTGCGGACTCTGGATTTCCAGGCATCAGCTTCTGAATTGTTCTGATGTCGTACTTGGAAGGGCGGCCCACTTTGCAAGTCTTGAAGGCTATGGCGCCGCCCATGTCGGGGTTGCCCTCGCCGGGCTTGAAGAGGTGAAGGAACTTGACGTTCTCCAGGTCGTACTTGGAGGGGCGCTTGTAAGCGTTGCCGTTCTGCTGCTGTAGACTCTCGCCCATCTTCAGCTTCTGAATAAAGAAGTCGTACTTGGAGGCTCGGGACGCCATGTTCTGCATTTGAGAGGGATTCGGTGGCTGAGGAGTGCCGAGCTGAGGTCCTCCTGGAGGTTTGGGGTCCAGGCTCGGGGTGAAGATCTGCGCCTCGGCCCCTGGGTGGCAACCGGAGGTCTGGAGCATGGCGGCGCTCTTGTCTTGGGCCAGTTTTGGGTTGAGGTCGTCTGGTTTGGGTGGGGAAGCATGCATGGGCCAAGGAAGGTTCTCGCCGGCTTTCAGCTTCCGGATGTACTCTTCGTACTTTGAGAAGCGGGCACGCCGGGAGGCCTCGTCACCGCCGAGGGAGGATGGGTCTGCGGTAGCGGCTCTGAGCTTGTCGAAGCTGATCTTCTTGGTCAGCTCGTCCCTCACCTGCTGGTCATCATAACCGAACATTCCTAAAAATTCATTCATGGTGTTGGCTGCATAGTCTCGCAGGGCAGACGCTTCTCCTGCACACAGAAAGAGTAGAGTGTATAAGATGGACAGTTCTTCATTTGCCTTCAGATTTCTCCTTTTAAAGCAGCATCAAGCAACACACGTACATCAGTGGAGTCAATCAGTCTCTTCCTCATCACATGCTCACTCAACAAGTGTCTCACTACTGCTATGCAGGGAAGCTAAAGAGGGCCGTCTGTTTTAACAGTTTATTGTTCTGTTTAAATATGTTCTGGCAGGCCAATGTATTGGAAAAAAAAACTTTCACATATGGTGGTGAATAACAATACATAATGATATGAAAGGACCTCGAACCTACTCGAACTAAACTACATTGTTGTCTATCTTTCTCTCTGAACATTAACTGCTTACAATTAATTTCATAATTGTACTGTTAAAGTTGTTATTTCTCAAATACGTTTAAAAACAGGAAAGATTATTCTAGAGTAGTGTCTACCCTATACATGCTTGTGCATTCATGTGTCTGCAGACCAGCAGTCTGAGGCAATGCTCTTCCTGTTTGGGTTGCAATGTAAGTCAGTCCTGCACAATTTGCAAGGGACTGTAAGGACGCTGATAGACAAACGTCTTCTGATTTTATATTTATCACGTTATGCTATATATGCAAATTCAATGGAGAATCACTTTTGAAATTCAATAATTGACACTTGAAGTTAATATTTCACACGTAAGAGCAGGAAATCTTAGTAACCCAGTAAGAGAAAATATCTGTGCATATAGGGGAGTCTATATGGGGAGGAAGGACAACACTGAGGTTATACAACTTCTTAGAAATGACGTGACACCATCAGCTCACCTCCCCAAAGATTTTTACACGGTAGCTCACATTGAACACGTTGACAGTGACAATCGTTATAACTGCTATCTTACAGGAAGTGACGGAGGTGTTAAGTGCGATTCATAATCGCCGAGGTACGTTAAGGTTTTTAAAAATAATGTGATCATTGTGTCACCTTTAGAAGTAGAAGGAACGAATCCTTTCCCCTTTTTACACATTTGTGAACTGAAACGTCCCTTTTCATTTTAGTCCATTAAATTGGACAACTTCCTCCAAGGACATAGGCAAAATATAGTCAATGTATAGTTTAATCGTATTATGTGGATATTAATTCTGGCCCATTAACTTTCATCTTGGTTAGCGCAAGGGGTCAGAGAGTAGGAAAAGGGGGAAATCATTTTCCCCGAATGCTGTGGAGGGACGAAGTTCTATATAGAGAGAAAAGACAGGAAAGGGTACTTAAGAGAGAAATAAAGAGGGATGATTTGTGTGGCAGTTGGGTCTGCTGATCCAGCTCAATCCATAAATCTCTTGTTGTGTCAGCGTGCATGCTGGGCAGGACACCAGAACACCAGTACAGATGTTAGTACTGTACCAGATGATAATTTCATCTGGGTCATGTAAAATATTTGGCCTTCTCTTTACCCATCCTTGGCACAGTCACAAGACCAGGGTCAATAACCTTCTATAAACAAAATAAAAGTAATCACATCACAATTAAAACACGAGGTGGTGAGAAGTAATTAATGCATTCGTATTTCTGCTCTTGTCTCAGATTTCTCAGTTATTGCTAAATCAGTCTGTGCCCAGTGAATAAATTCAAATTTGTCAACTTTTGCTTTGCAGTAGGTTTGAAATTAAATAAATCTATCATTTTTGCGGCAGAGCCAATTGCTAATTACTGCAGAGGGACTGGTGGCTTCTGCCACGGGAGCACCGGCACGTCTTTTTTGCCTGTTTTTATCATCCCCTTCTCTTAAAAAAAATTGCCAAGTCTCTCCATCCATCAGCATGTGGCCTGCTATCAACAAGAGGCAAATTATTGTACTTAAAAGGATCATGACTGCAACTGACAGGAGATAACCTTTCTAAAACACCATGTAAATGAGTTTCCTACTCGAGCCTGGCGAGATTGGCCCCTCAGCTAACGCTACCGCCCAAAATCATCAAGAAAAAGAAAGAGGGGGGGGGGGGGGGGGAGCACATGAATAAACCTCACATCGGACGTTTCCCTCTGCACTCTCTCTGGTGTCACTGGAAACTCAACAAACAAGTGGTTTCTAATCTTGACACTTCAGGCAAGAAAAGCCCAACACACGGCACATACCTGCCTGTCTATATTTGAGGCTATTGGGCCACATTTTCCCTCCCAGATATGATAACAGATGGCCATTATATCCTATTGGCTGACCAAACATGGCCATCAGTGTGGCACAGCTTCTCTGCGCACGGGACTGAGAGGCAGAGGTGTCGCTGATGATAAAGGTGCATGCTAGTGGCTATATATGGACTAATCTGGGGTTTGAATATAGTTAGTAGTCAGTTTTTGAATCACACATGCTCCAAAAAATTATGTTTTTATAACATTTCGGTGGATTTCAGCGAGAGAAACATTTAAATAGTGGGATTATTTTAATAATTTAGATAGTTTTAAAAGGCAAATTGTTTTGATGTTGGAGAATTAGTTTAAGTGTGTTTTGGTTAAATGGGCAGTGGTAGCTTAATAAAGAGTTGCTTTGAATAAATTACATTATGCGCATTTGTTTGGAGTAATTTGACACACACATAAAAGTGCATGAAGCTCAAACTTCCCCTCTGTTTGCTTAGTTAATTAACAGGCAATAAAGGGTGGGGGCTTTGAAATGGCTTGAAATGAACAATAACCTTTTACAGTGAACCCAGAATTGCAAATGGAAGTCACGGTCAAGTCAATGTTTGATCCATCGCTATGAGCATCTCTGTCTTTGTTTTCATACTTTTTATTCATTGTTTTTTTTTCCATTGACTGGCTTATGAGGGCTCTAATGTGACGTCTAAATTATCTAGGAAAAGTATTCTGGGGTTTTGCACTGATAGGAAATGCGCACGATGCCTCAATGTGAGGAGTTAAATGTTTTGAAGGTCGCAGTTTCTCTCATTGATCTTGCAATGTTTGTTAATTACATTGTCACTGATGTTGTGAGAGATAATTAAGCCACTATGTTTATATGCATAATTATGTGCACTCCGCATCAGCCTTTGAAAGACAGCGGCGAGAGAGAGAGAGAGAGAGAGAGAGAGAGAGAGAGGTGGAAAAAAAAAAGTTTTAATTGTGAGCCGAGCAGAAACACGGCAATATAGATGCCCTAGTTACAATCAACAAAGAGCAACTCTGAGAAGGGGGAAAAAAAAAAACACTCTAAAGACAAGATTTGCAACTGATGTACTGCGCTCTCCCCACAGTCTTCAAACGCTCTCGCTGTGCTGTGAGATGTAGAGCAGTTAGGGAGCCAGTGGAGGGAAAGGTGTAGGCCTGCTACACAACACTAATGCATATTTACAGACAGGCGTTTTAGGGTCATGAAATAAACACAAAATGACTAATTAAAACCACAAAGCCATTTTCATTTGCCTGAAACCTGCTTCCTTTTCTGAGAAGCCCCTGCACCCGATTCTTTGTGTGGCCAGAGCTGCTGCCTTAAAACAAAAAGAAATGCAGTCTAAAGGCGCGCGTGTACATGTCTCTGAGGTGGATCACTAAACCTAGATGAAAGGCCTAAAAACTGTTAAGGTGAGGTGAGCGACTACAAAACAAAACTTGTTTTTGTACCGCAACAACCGGTCTCAACTGCAAATTGACAGTTTTTTTTCCCCTCTTGGTATCTGTGAAACATTCTTTATCTATTCATATAAGTGAGCCATATTTTTTATACCACTTTTGAAAGCTCTGCGCTTGAACTCCTGCTAAAACTCCCCCGTATTACGTGTGCATTGCTTCACGTGTCACTCGGTGTTAAAGGCACTTTCAAGACAGTTTGTGCTGTAAACACATGCTCTTGTTACAAATGACGGCCTGTGCCAGGACTTTCCATTTGATATGTAGTGAATTATATTGCAAGGACATCATGTCACAATCAAAGAGGGGATATTACCATCATTGACAAGAGCATTTTATAAAGGAATTTATTAAAATATGTCCATGTCTGCTCACCAATACATGGACCCACTGTTGTTTATGACGATAAGATAAGAACATAATTAAGAGTCATACGAAACTACGATATCGTTTCCCCATTTCTGACTTTATTTGCCGATTTTTCGGGATTTGATGACTCAAAAAAAGCTTTCAAAAAGAAGAAATAAGCTCCTCTACGGCCGACAACAATTCCAGGAAATGGAGGAGTTTGAAGCTGTGGCTCAAGTTTGTTGAGCTTAGGGAAAATCAAAGACTCAACATGTAATCCTGGGTGTAATACGAAGCTTAGCCTGGTCCAGCCACGCGCTCCTGGCCCACAGCTGCTGGGAGAGTGCATCACAGGCCTCACGTTGTAAGACTACTCCATTTCTGGATGTCTTTTTGCAGTTAACCACACACTGATAAGTTCCTGTCCGTCCCCGAACAACCCCCCCCACCCCCAACTCTCCCCCTCCTCCCCCTGCGGCCTGCCAGTTGAATATGTCTTTAGGGTAATAATGTCACTGGCTATTCATAATGTAACTCTAGAATGTCCCTCCCCAATAACGGGCACACTTAAGCTTACGTGGATGCGGCAATGTGCGCCCGCTCCCCATCTAAGCATTTGCCCCACAATGCTATGGAGGGAAATGTTTTTGAAGGGCAAAGGTCGGAGTGAGGAGTAGAAATGAGTGTCAGAATGTACCTGTGGAGGCGAAAGGCGCCGCGCGACTCGGCGCCTCGCGCGGTGCCGCGTAGGCGCTGTTTTTCGACGGCGCGTCTTCGGCTTCTTTGTCGTCGTGGTAACTGCCATCCCGAGAGCCCGCCGCCGGCTCGTCCTCGTCGGCGTTGTCCTCGTCGTCGCTGCAGCCCGTGGGGTGCACCATGTACACGCCCTCGGGGGGGCTGCCCGCCTCACTGCCGACCTTGAGTCCGCGCTCGTGTTCGTCGTCTGGAGCCGGCGGCTCGTCCCCGTACTCGCCGTTCACCCACTTCTCGATGGCCTCGCGCCTCTTCTGGTCCTCCTCCAGACTCTGGCTGAGGTTCAGGCTCTCGGGGAAGTTGGTCTCGCTGTCGTCGCAGTGGGAACTGCCACGCTCGCTGTTTTCTGCCACACTCTGGTCTCCCTCTGCATTCTGGGAGCTGCTGTCGAACACCACCTGACGGCTCAGCTTGGCACAGATAGCGTTGAGTTTTAGGCCACCTTTCCTTTTGGCGGCCATCTTGGGTTTTCCTGAGGTCGTTTCAGTGCATAAACTCCTTTCAGCTAATGGAGAAGAAGCAAAAAAGAAAAAAGATATTAGTTACATTTGTTCAGTTTGTAATTATCTGCGTTGAACCAGCTTCCCCGTGTCATGTAACTGATTTTTAACATCACAATGGAAAAAGGCAACAGTGAACAACAGTGACTGCTGCTATTAATAACATCCAACAGCACTTAACAAAACACTGCAAGGACACACAGAGATACTGTACATATCTCTCTAAGTCACACCTCTTCGGTCAGCTCAGAGTTGAAAGCGCTGATGAAAAAAAAGGAGAAAAAAAAAAAGCGCAGGCAACTGAAACCACAGGCAGATAGGTATCAGACCCCCTACGGTACTACAAGCAGCACATACACGGCTACATAATCCTTCACATGACAGCGCTGTAGAGACACGGTGAAATGTTATCTTCACTCTCACCTCAAGAGGCTGTGGCCCTGCCACTGAGTGGGGGCTGCACAGCGTTAAAGCTGTCAGGATGTGGAGTGAAAATGCTCAGCGCTTTTGCTCTTTTTGTAGTTTTTGTTCTCACGTTGGCTATTGAGTGCGATTAAACCTCAACTGCTCTTGTTACTGTTTCTTTATAGGCTGCTGGTTTTACTTTATTAAATGGAAAATAAATGCATGATATACGACCAGATACCTTCTACCTTCTGCCTTTTCCTGTTGATCTGTCCCAGACGGAAACACGGATGCAAAAAAAAAAAAAAAAAGGTTGTAGTCACCATATTTTACATATCTTTACAAAACAAGACAGAGTGCCCAGTCTCAACATCTTTTCGCCGGTGCGGCCTCTCTGAACAATAGAGCATGATAGAGTGTGCTTTGGGGCAGCAATGGGTGGCATTATTTCAACCCAAGTGGGGCTATCTTTATAACATGTCCTGTGATGAGGCAGGAACAGCTGCCTGTGGCATTCCATATCCAGAGCTGCCTTTTTAGGGCAGAAACTGCACTCTGGTTCCTATTCGCTTTATTTCCAGAGCCACCAAAGTTCACCTTCCAACAGCATTTTCCAGACTCAAAATCAAGGCCAGATCGTTATCGAGTTGTAAATAACTTTTAAAAAGCGAGGAGGTGACCGCGAGTAACAGTATTTATGGTATAAAAAAAAAAGAAGCAGAGATCAGACAAGCTTTTTAACTTGCTGTGTGTTTTTATTTCGGTAGTAGATAGTTGTCCCTGTTGGAAGGAGAATTGAATCTTAACTCAGCCACACCGTGGTTAAGATAATATGCCATGCGAGCTATGACACCATTTCAGCAGACCGAAAAAGTGAGATACCAGAGGTAGCGAAATCCCATCTTAAAGACTCGATTCACTTTACGTAACAATGAGCACGAGCCTTTTCATTTTCCCCTCAGCCGTAAAGCCAAGCACAATCATGTGTGAGCCATTCTAAGTATTATGTAAATCACATCGGCGCAACATAAAATCCTGTTTTCATTTTCTTTCGCAAAGCTGTGGATTCATTAGAGGATGTACAATTTGAAGGTGCTTACAGATCACCCCGTCGCCACACAATGCAGCCTGTGCCCCCACACATGCTTTCTCAGTCACTGTATTTACGTTGCGGGCTTCCTCTCTGAAACAATAGCTTCAGGAATTATGTAGGTTTGAGGGGGCCGTATATCAATGACACATTACCGTGCAATTTAGTGTTAGACAATTGCAGGCGGGGGTGAAAGGGTCACCTTTTAGGAGCAGCAATTTTGAAAAAAAAAACAAAGAATCAGCTTGAAAAACTATTAAGGAAGTGGAAGACATAAATTTTCAAGTTATTTTTTTGTACAAATACTCTCCAAAGGAAGATTGAGGTCATTTGGGTGTTGCAGTGGAAGTCATTTTTTCTGTTTACTGTGTTACGGTATTTCATGCTTTAACGGCCGATCTTCCTTTGCGTTGCAATCTCAAGCTCCTTGTAGGAAACGATCCCCCGACACAGTGGTTCCTTTCTATTATAGACTATTTATGTAGGGTTTTCTGTTAACAATAAGGAGTGTGCGTAGGCGAATGAGTGCTGCCGGTCTGAGTATCTATCGAGCCTCTAATTAAATTATCGGACAGCTTCAGCACATATTCAGTGTTTTCTTTTAAAAGGTAGGCTGTGCTTTAAGGCACATTTAACACTGGGTTTCCTGTGAGTAGGAACCATGCTATGGTTCGATGGTTTATGGGAGCTGTCTAAACTATTATTTATGCTGAGGGGTTTCTGTCCACGGCTGCATTTTGCCATTGCTTACAATAGGGATTGCTATGGTAACGCCAAGCTGTTTACCTCCAGTCGTTTGTGTGCATGATAGCGTTCAATGAGATCAAATCTGTGGGGACCTACATGAAAGAACAACTTCTTCCTCTGGGACCAACTCCCCCACCTCTCTGAGAGTCCAGTAAGCAGTCTGCCTTATTAATGAATATCAGGCAGAAAAACAACACTGTCACATGCATTGGACATTATTTACTGTTTTAGCCTTGTGTGCTAATTGTCAAGGAGGAGACACCTCAGTGAGCACCGGGAGTCGAAAAAAAAAAAAAAAAACGAGCAGGTTTGAATTTGAACACAACAGCTGAAACTAATTTTTCCAACTGCTTATGTTGGCGGTGACACTATTTCTTTTCCTGGAAACAGTGCAGGGCCGCCGAGGAGCGCCACAAACTGTCTCTATAAGGCCAAAAACCCAAGGAAAAAGTCCTGCAAATATTTTGAATACATTTGGAATAGGTCAGGTTCTTTTATCATCTTCAGACAAAAGTAAGTGCATCAAAGTTCCTTCAGGCCCTGTTTCTTCTCAGCGCTGGATGACACAGCTTGTGTTCAAGTCCAGCCCCTCCCCACTGACGAACTAACTCCTCCAGAAGCGCTAAGCCCCACAGGTCTTGTTGGTTTCTGATGCAGAGTCTCTGTTTGTGTGCCAGAATGATATCACGCCCAATCAAGTGGTGTTTCAAAGCCTAATAACGCAGTTGGAAGTGCATTATTTGTTTGAACGTGCACAGACTGTAATCACGGCGTCTCTGGGTGACGGATGTGGGAGTTGAGCCTGCTTCGGGACCGGCAGGGTCATGGCTTTACCTCTGTTTTTGTCACGCGAGACGGGGCAGCTTATGTCCAAAACCCTTGTTTAAGCATCTCATGGAAGATTTAAAGTAACATAAACAACATGTAAGAAAAGTGAATTACTCGACTTCATTATTCATTCAAAGTGCAGCGCTGCACTCCCTGCAGTGTTGTCGGTTTGTACGGAGCAAGCGCGCAGGAGGGTCTGTATATAAGAGACGTAGATATTACCTATTTAAACTGAAGCTCATCTCTTTACCTAATCAAACACAGGTACAGGGCTTGTTGCAGAATCCTGCTGAGATCCAACATGAGTGACACAGGGACAACCCCCCCTAACCCCCCTTTGCAATATCAGGAGTTAATTAATACAAACAGAGTCTAGGAGATGTCTGTTCAGCTCAGGATTATTTTACAACATGCAACCGAGAGTTGCTGTAGCTCTTTAAAATAAAATAAAAAATCCAGTTCTAACTTTATGAACCATTGGCAGATTAATCGGCACGAATGCAGCTCCCCTCGTGCACCTCAGTGATCCTTTTGTGTGTCTTGCTCTCAGGGGAGATGTATGTGTGAGGGAGCGTGTGTGTTTCAGGGAAATCACCGAGCCCCACAGTCAAACACACACACACACACACACACACTTAGAAATGATCATGTTTTAATATTTCTAAATTTACCGGAGGAGGATGTTTTCCTCGTCTTTCACTTCCCCCCTGCAAGGAAGTCAAGCAGAAAGCCACTGATGGACAACCACGCCACGACACCCAGACCCCAGCATCTGGCCCTTCTCTCATTTTCATAACACAAGAATAACAATAAGCAGGTTGCCGACCCTGCCGTGAGATTTTGCCACAGTTTTCCAACACTCGGTGTAGCCGATGCTGAGAAATTTCCATTTTTACGCATGCATATTTAATTGAGTTTTGTCCCAGTGGTGCGGAAATGATTTGTTTTTTGCTCTCTGTTCACTTGACTCCTCTTCGGAGTCGCTAACCCTGATTAAGACGTTCCCGTTAATTTCCCAGCGCACACCTTTTTTTTGTGCATTAATGGTTCTGATCGTCTAATTAAAACTTCTCAGCTCGGCTGCTGATCACCGCTCGTTGTGCCTCTGACCTGAAGTTTTAATTGCCGCATCAGAAGCGATAATAATAATTTTGAGGTTCTGATGATTAAAAACAATGCCATTGCCAACAAGTTGATAGAAGGGGGTTTAGGAGTGGGCGCATCTGAGGAGAAGTTTATGTAGAAAAGAGATTGAGAAAAGGGGGGTAGGGGAGCGGGGGGGTGCAAAGGCGGGTGTGGACTAACTACAGAGCAGGTGGGAGGGGGGAGGTGATCACTGATGGGAAACGGGTGGCTCCAAAACACTGTCTTCCCTAAGAAACAGGTTTGACTGTGAAAGGGACTTTCTCCCAAAAAAAAACAAAAAAAACGTAATCTGCCGCCGACTGATTCGCTTTGCAGCTCTACTCAATTGGCAGGTCGGCCTGGTTGGGGCAGAGATGACGCCGGGCACATAAAAGATGACGCCAGTCCAATACGCCTTGCTTATTTTCATAGGAAGATAATAGCACAGTGGGTGCATTACAAAAGCCACATTGTTCATTGAGTGACTGGGGAGAAGAAAAAGCAGAAACCCACGGTGACTGTTGTTTGCATCATAAAACCCGATACAGATCAGATGTGTGTGATACGTGGATTACTGTTTAAACAGGAGAATAGAGCGGCTTGTGACCTGCTATAAAACTATCTAACTCTCACTTGACGCTACAGATACAAACCACAGAGCAGAGCACCAGCGAAGCTGCCACCAGCACCAATTGGTCCCATTTGGTTCTCTTTTCAACTACTGGGTTTAGAATGGATTTTTCAGTTCCTACTTTGTGATCAATGCTGCCCTACAAACACGCACACGCATGAAGTGCACACAGACGTACAGGCAGGAGGTAGCTGTCTCTTCCACCCTGCCCCCCTACCCTTCCCCGTGTTCCTCTCTCTCGCAAATGTATTTTATTATTAATCAGTTGGTTGCACATCTGCTTGCCTTGTTGCTTGTTTTTTTTTTATATCAATAAAGCACTTATTGCTTTTAGTCTAGAACACGACCTTGCCCGTTGTGTGCCGTCTTGCTGAGAATTTTGACCTTGAAGAACCCGTTTGGACTATTTCACTTTTCAGCTCGGCCCACAGGCTGTTTTCAAACTCGAGCCCTCAGCCAAACGCCCCGCTACTGTCACGCTGCCGCAAAACACAAAGGAAAATCTACAGGACAAAGGCAGACACAAACAGACCAGTAACATACACACGCACACACACACACACACTCACTACCCAGGACAATGGCTGAAGAATACAAAGTATATTTCAAGAGCATGCGGAAGAGGAAAGACGTTGAACTGGGCGGGCAATCAAGCAGGAAAGTTGATTTCTAAGGACAAATCAGCCCTCAGGCTTCATCACAAACAGGGTAATTATGGTGTTTTCCAGAACAGAGGACAAGCTATATAAAAAAAAAATTAAAGAAAATCTGACATGAGTGACAAGAACCATTCTGACAGCCGTGAACCAAAACAGCCAACTTTCATTGAGTTTGCCGCTCAGGGTAATTCATGGGACACATGGCTAACTTGTTAAAATTGTACATCAAATCTGGACGCCCAGCTGGCACCCAATGACAAATTAATTTCTAAGTGTCTGTTGTGGGAGGCAAAACTTTTGCTTTAAAAGACACACAACGGCACACAGTCCCATGCTTCCCCAGATTGAAACGAGGGAAATTTATTCCTGCAGCCTCGTTTTTTTTTAAGCTTAGCTCCCATGTTCAGTTTCAAGACACCAGGAGTGCAATTTGATAAGCCGACCGCAATGGTAAATGAGCAGACGACCCCCGCGCCCCTCCCTCACGGTTGCTCGGGCTTGGTGCGGCGGCGTGGCGGTGTGGGTAGTACGGTGGAGAAGGGGGCTCAGCGGTGCACCTCTCAAGGGCCCTTGAGCTAATATCTGTACAGATTAACTGCTTCAGTTGTATTTTGGTCACGGGGATCGCTCTTTGCCTCTGTGGCTTGTTGGGAGGGAGAAGGGGAGATGTGTGTGTGTGTGTGTGTGAGTGTTTGTTTCCTTCTGTGGCAAAGTCAGCGGCCCGCTTGCCTAAGTGGTCAGGAGACGCCGGTGTGCTGGGAGGTCGTTTCATGTCAATATCTTCTGGGCCATGTTTAATTTACCAGAATCCGGAGGTACACTACTCAGTAAGTCACCTATAGCCCCCTGCAGCTCTCCACAGGTCGCGCACACACACACACACACACACACACACACACACACACACACACACACACACACACACACACACACACACACACACAGTGTCAACCCTCCAGGGAAAGTTCTGCTCCATTAGTTATCAATGAATTCTGCAAATCTCCGCCTATCTGACACACACGTACTGTACGCGCCCGGCCCACATACAGTACGCAGCACGCCTCTCAACAGGAAGTTGAGGAGAGCGTGCCTTATTTGACTACGGGTGTGTTTGTGTGTCCGTGCGGGTGGCACTTATGTCCACGAGGTTAACCTTGATATGAGGCCCTGTCAGGCCCGATAATGTCAATCAATGACAAGCCCTCACAGATAACCCCTAATGTGAAGCCTAAAAAGCAAAGCTGTTTGGATCTTTAGACATGCCCCCTTTCACCGGCATATGAATTGCATTACGAGGAAATGAGCTGTGGCATTTCTTTAATAAGGCTCTCGCGACATTTTGACAGCGTATAAGGCACTCTGCCGTTAAAGATAATAATTAAATAAAGCCCGTAGTGACAGGGCTTCCGCACACAATGCTGTGGTGTGATGGGGAGATCCAGGTCCCTGTTAACCCGGAGGAGAGGAAAGGATGTGTAAGGAGGGGGAAGAAGGAAAAACGTTGGGCCTTTCTCTTCTCTTTTTTCTCCCCCTCAAGCTCTTGGGGACTTCTTAATTGATTTCCAAGGTTACGTTTCACATTTGTTTTTCAAATATGGTGATACTTGTGAATAAGAGTGTGAGTCTGTTTTTTTTTGTTTTTTTTAAGCGATTCCCCTGAATCTGGCCTGGTTGGGAACGTTTGCTTCCAAATCTCATTGACCTGCTTCCCCCTCCCACCTTCTCGCTGTCTCCTTGAAAAGAAAGAAGGGGACATTAACCCAAAACTGCATGTATTTCTAGACAGGATGCCGGCACTGACAACATCGATCCCCGGCTCCCATTAAAACATTTTCTCTGCCTGGCAGACTTTTGCTCTTTTGCCGCCCCGAGCAGGTTCTCTCCACCTGTACAAGGACGATCCACGGCTCACTCAAGATCCGACCCTTTAAACACTCACAAAAAAAATTACATTATGCTCTTTATTATTCTTGGTTTGACTGATTAAAGTTTGATCAAAATCTTTGGAGTGCTGAGAGTGGAAGTGATGAGAGTGAATCTTTCAGCTCTTGGGATTTGCAGTCATCGGACCCTGTGGCTGTTACTCGGCTGCAACAACTTAAGTTTGCTTTCTTTTACTTTTCTGGTTGGCAGAATGAAAGAGAGAACAAGGTGACATGGATGTTTGGGGGCGTGTGGGTATGTGCACAATGCGCTGTGAACACACTTGTGTGTGCCTGCTTGCTTGGCAAGGTTGGAGGTCACGCCATTTACTCTGAGGCGCGCGCTGTCAAATACGTACGTAAACCAGTAAACATACAATTTTAGGATGAACAAACTCAAAGTCACAGCACTTAAACAGCAACATTCTTGTTTCTGGGAGTTTAGTAGGGGGAGGAATAGGTCACGACTGAATTTGAAGGTGTGATAAAACAACACTCACAATAATAAGTGAGAGAAAAAAAAGTTAAATGGCTGTTAAAAGATGAAACAAACAGAGCTGCTTTACAGGAAAAAGAGTGCTGTCTATTTTGGGTCTCAGCATACAAAAGGAAGTGCTGCTGAAGTTGACTCAAACAAATAAACTTGCTTTTGATAAAACCACAGCAACTGCTTTTGCATTCTACACCAAACTGTCTCCTGCCTCTTTATCTTTATGACTTGCCACATTTGCGAGAAGCCACTCACTAAATTGTGAAGCACAAACAACTCAGGGTTTTCAAACGATGCAGTGTTGACGGGCTAAAAAATGTAATTTTATTTTAAAAGTGGCAGGTTAAAGGAAAGCCCTCAGATGTGAACACGGAGCGCTCGCACTGTATCCAGCTGCCCGTTTTACATTTCCCCAACATTAATATTCCTCTTATTATTATTTTAAAGTGAAAACGGATACTCTGTTGAAGTGCAAATCTGATGAATTACGGGAGCAGATTGCTGCTATTAATTATTAAAACGTATTTTATAAATATTCAGGTCTGTCATGCATCTAATAATGAACGCTTTAGAGGAGGTTACTTCCCGTGCGCATCCTAATGTGTCAGAAATATCACTTTTAATCACGCTCGTGTCAGCGAGTGCTGCTGTTTAAACCTCCCCCAAAAAAATCTCCACCAAATCCAGGAAACTCAGCCGGCTCACTGCTGTGCTCATCGCACCTCCTCCAGTGGGGCTGTTTGCCACCGTCCAGGTTCTTCTCCCTCCTCCGCCTGAAGAGCAGAACACCTCCCTGCTCCTCGCTGCGTTCTCACCGTGGTAATTTGAATGGAGAATAATGCATCGGCAGCACTCTACCCTTCTGGACACACCTAGTCCCACTGCTCCTGCTGCCATATGCTGTGTTGATACATATTCATAACACTTTCCTGTGTGTTGAGTGTTGCTGTGCAATGAGGCTTAAATGAGTGTCTCACATCTTCAAATAGGAGAGAGGAAAGAAAAAAAAAAGCCAGGCACAAAGAAAGTTATACCGCTCTTCCTCTTTTTCCGCTCTCCTCCTTTCTTCATCCCACTTCTGCAAAGTGGACAAGTTTGGGCGCTGATAGGCGATCGCGCCGCCGCCGTGAGGGTGAGCGAGAGGCTGCGGAGTTTGAGGATTGACTTCAAGGAGCCGTGAGAGGCGGCCCGCTGTCAGCATGCTCGCTGTCAGGTGGGCCGGTCTTACTGGTGGGGGCGAGAGTCAATGGCACTGCACCATGACCTCCATACACCCCGGCAGCATGTGCTGCACACAGCATTCACATAACCAGATAGACACACACACACACACACACACACACACACACACACACACACACACTGTGGAGCACTAAGATTAACGCTGTCAGAGCTACAATGATACCCCTTCATTATCTGCACACGCGGCCTCCTTCGCGCGCTCGCTGTCCTCTCCACTGCTTCTCCATGGAGGTAGTAATTACTAAAGCTAACATTTCTTGCACTCTTTGCCTCCAACCACACTCCACTTATCCACTATTTCTTTCTCTTCGGCGCTTTCAAGTTACCGGACGGACTTTTGCCACCTGGCGACACAGCCGAAGGTGTGCCGTGTTGACGGCAGCACCAGTGTGATTCACTATGCGATTATTTGGTGCCCAGCTGATCTGCAATAAAAGGCACAGTGTGGTACCCCAGATTGTGATCAGTCCTCTGGGTCAAGCACTCATTGTGTTGCAACAACAGAGAAGTGCTTGATGTGCCACTGTCGTATCTCTTCTACAGTACATTGTTGGTTTCAACAGGCCGGGATCAGAGAGATGCTCCCTCTTGCATGGCATTTTTCATTACCAACAATTCTCTTACACGTTTGGCTTTCTTCTTCCTCTCCCACTGGAGCTATGGCTTTATCAGAGGTGATAGCTTGCTCAGGCGCATTTTCTCAAACGTCTTCTGCAGCCAGCCATTTCCCAAGCCGCTCTCGGGTAAACGTCACTCATAAAACGCAGAGAAGATTTGATGGTGAGATCAAAAAGAAAGAAAAGGCACAAAGGAGGGCAGGGAGAAAGGGGAAGGGGGGGGGCGGAACGATACCCTCCTCCCCCATTCGACGCCAACGAGTGCTGAGGGTAATTCCTCCAAGCAGGGCCAGTGTTTTCAGAGGCAAATACAACAAAACGTCGGAAGCTGCCACCAGACATCAAAAAGGGTGTTTTTGACTTCAGAGGGCCTTCAGATGCTCGAGGAGGAGCTGAGAGAACAGAAGGTACCACCAGGCGGCTGACAACCAATGTGGGAACCACGCCAGCAAGATGGTCTCCGCCCAAAAGGCCAATCGGCACCTGATCGGTGAAAGCTTTCCCCATACTGGAATGTCCCACCTGAGCGCTTTCATTTGTGAAAGGCCTGGAAGCGTATCATCTGCTCTTTGATTTACCATTGAAATAGCAAAGAGTTAAGCACTTCCAAAGGTAGGTGCCATAAAGGCCGAACACGAAATCGCGCACAAATAATTCTCAAAGGGGACTGATGTCTTCAACAGGTGCCTCGGAAACGCTACGTCCTTCTTCCTCGCAGAAATATCGGAAAATTAGAGACCTGCTTCGTTCTTTTGAGACCTGAGTTGTGTTGTGACACGCTGAGAGGGATGTTCGCATTTTCTCCGCCGTTGTTCGTGCTCATTCTTGGAGCATTAGGCTCACTCTGAATCGCCTCAAGGAGATAAGTCTGGCTCGTATTCAAATGCACATTTCTTCTAAAACCGCTCCACGAGTGGGCCGTGGAGAGCAGTGCGGGAACCTCGTGAGCCGGCAGTCGGAGAAGAATCAGTCATGTATAAATCAGCCAAGACGAGGAAAAAGAGACAGAGAGGAAGAGGGAGAGAGAAAGGCTGAGGTAAAAGACAAACAAGTGTTGGCTCTGCTATACAAGTTTAGTTAGCTAGAGAGTTAGTGCGTGAGTTATGGCTAGTGAATGGCTGAGGGACGCTGTATTTATGAGGGGACTGAGTGAGTGTTAAATCCCTGGTAAGAAATAAAGTTGTCCCTGAGCGTACTGGGGAAACATTTCACTCAGTCTAAGAGGTGCCTTAAAAAAAATGAAAGCCATTCCTCTTCTGGGGGAAGCACTATTCCGTGTTCCCTAAAATTGCTTTATTCCTTAAAAATGCCATAGATCATATCCAAGTGGATTGAATATCTTATTTGAATAGAGAGGAGGATTCTCCGTCTGCATAATATCGAGGGAGTTCACGAGCCACGAAAAGGAAAAGAATCTGATTCTTTTAAAATTGCATGCGGATTTTCTGTGGGATCTTTGGCTGAAGGGAGCTGCCAAAACACACAGTGCACTTGTTGCAGTGCAAGGGTTCATCCAAGACAAGCTTTCCACTGGGGTTTAACCAGGAAAAAGTTGCATTCAAATATTCAAATCTCAAATTATCTTCATTAGTAAATTGTAGTATCGGTTCATCCACACATCTAAATAAAGTATTTTCTTTAGATTTCTTTTTTTTCTTCACTTTCTATGTTGAATGAAGGCAACTTTAAAGAAAGGCCCAGGGCCGATTGAAAAGCAAAAGCTTCACATCGCACTTTCTGCACATGAAACTCTGACTCAGATCTCTTTTCCGAAACTAGAGGTGTTTTATAACAATTATTACTTTAAAAGGCTATATTTCTGCATTAACTTTAAAGGCTATATCTTTTTCTTCCCCTCCAGGCTGTGCGGCCTCACGTACCCTGAGTATCTTCATAAATCACCAGTTACTGTTAACATGTACTCCACAATTCAGTCATCAATCACCTACCAGGTCAGAGTGAAAACAGAGGGGGAAATGTCTGCTTAGTAAAATGTCTCTCTAGTGAATGCTGCTACCACCACCCACTACTCAAACACACACACACACACACAATATGCACGCAGAGCAGTGGCGTACGCACACACACAGACACAAATGCCAGTTAAATAACAAACACACGCGCCCGGCACACAGCAACCAGAGCAGTCCTATGGGACAGGGGAGCGGTTGCCAGATCGCCACGGTAACGCAAGCCAAATTCAATTCTGACTTCACCTTTCACTCGGGAAGCCGGTTCCATTTGTTATACAAACAAATAAACAGCAAGCGTGAAGTTAGAGCTGGCCAACTTCTGCCTCGTGTTTCTTTTCTTTCGCTTTTTTTTTTTCTTTTTCTTTTTCCTGTGGGCCTTCGACAAGAAGCATCAGGCCCGAGCTGTGGCAGTCGGCTGTTTGAGAAACACCCACAGGGCCGAATGCAAATCTGTGTTAATGTTCACAGGCACAGTGTTTATTTAACCAAAAGGAGAAAATCTAATTCTAGGCCAGGAGGATTATTCCACTACAAGGCCGTGTCTCCACGAGGGAGAAAGGGACTCTTTAGCCTTTCTTCAACCGACACTGTTTACATCAGAAGAGCGGAAAATCCCTCCGAAGATAAAGCGCTCCATCACAACATCTGTATCTGAACAGCCGGATCAATCTCGACCAACACCGCAAATTACCTCATGGCACATTTGACAACATCTGCACCCGACATTAGAGCGTAGGGATTTTAGGTGCTTTTTTAATTATTTATAATTTTGGGGCTTTTGAAAGGGTGTTCTATGGATCTTTTTTGTGTATTTGAATGAGGTATTCAGATCCCTTAAGTAAAACATCCACAATTTTGAAATGTACAATTACAATTAAAAGTGTGAAAAGAAAAAGTTAGTTAAAGTTAAAAAATGTTCATGGACCTAAAAATACTCAAAAAGTAGACTGCGTTATTTTTGTTGTATTAATGGATTGTTATGCCTCATTAATATGCAAGCAGCATTTTAGTGTTGTGGCTGCTTGAGCTGTAGCCAATTTAAAACTATACACCTTTGAGTTTCAATTAATGCATTAGACTTTAAAAGCCAATTATATATTGTGTAAAATATGAATCTGTTGTTATACAGTTAATTGAACTATAACTGAAATAACTTTTACAACATAATACAGTTTAAAGGTGAACGCACATTAAAAATAGGTACAGCACGTGAATAAATGTACTTTCCACCACTGAATGTCATTAATGTAACTGTAAATATACAAAAGTGGAAGTGTGGCGTGCTATAAGGCATCGTACAAAAAGTCAAAAGCAAAACTTTTGAGGAAGCAGCACACCATTAAAAAACTAATTAAACACATCACTGACATCCAGTGCACTATAGGCACAAATGTGCATCTGTAATTAAAAACAGCATTTTTTCTCTCCAAAAGGACAATTAATTCACCTGCCCTGTTTCCTCATACTTGATTAGACTCTCTTTCACACAAATACACACGCACGCACACACGCACCATTTCACACCACCCAACACTACACATACGTGCCTGACTCATGCCAACTGCAACTAGTAGCAGACCCGTTCACCTCGAGGAAGCACTCAACTCCTGCACAAGGAGGGAGGGAGGGAGGGAGAGAGAGAGAGAGGGGGGAGGAGGGGAGTGTGGGGGGGGGGGGGTCTTACCTGGCAGCAGACCGCCCTCTGCGCTCTGTC
This sequence comes from Gasterosteus aculeatus, assembly GCF_964276395.1. Lineage (NCBI taxonomy): Eukaryota > Metazoa > Chordata > Actinopteri > Perciformes > Gasterosteidae > Gasterosteus > Gasterosteus aculeatus. Next base: position 12,739,095 of record NC_135689.1, on the reverse strand, counting down.
TCACCTCTCCCTCCTGCCCTGGAAGAATTCTCTCCACAAAGCAAGGCATTTTTTCCTCAACTGCTCTCTGCCAAGGCTCTGCTCTCTCTCTCTCTGTCTCTCTCTCCCCACCTTCTCCTGCTGTCTCTCGCTCCCTCCCTCTCTCCTTCTCACTCTTTTCCTCTTTCCCACTCTGTCCTCCTCTCTCGCCGTTTATCTCCCCCCCCCCACCTCCCCCCTTATCCACCGCCTCTCTCCCTCCCTCCCTCTCTCTCTCTCTCTCCACGCCTCCCCCCCCTCCACCCTCCTAGCACAGATGTCGAGGCTGTGCAAGTTTACCCACTTTACCAGTAGGGGTCCTTCATCGCCCTTCTCCACCCCACAGCCGCATGGGGGAACAAAACACACACAGGCCCCGGGAAGAGAGAGCCACTTAACGGGCGCCCTCCTGTCACTGCTACAATGAGAGCCCTGTGCCGAGCAGCACGGCTGTAGGAGCTGTGTGTGTGCGTGTGTCTGAGGGAGAGAGAGAGAGAGAGAGAGAGAGAGAGAGAGAGAGAGAGAGAGGGAGGGAGGGAGAGACAGGTGTGAAGTGGGTGGTGTGCACACGGGGAGCTGGCCCTCGTCCCTTTACAGCACTGTTCGGCCGGGCTTGGTCCCGGCTCCTGAAGTGTAGTACAGTAGTGGCTCACACACACACACACACACACACACACACACACGGAACCAGACGCAGGCATATGAGCACACAGATTGACTTACAGTGGGTTTCTCAGAGCGAGCAGCCAGAGTGAGAGAGAGAGAGAGAGAGAGATCGAGAGAGAGATTGGCAAAAGGCACAAGCATACACACTTATGCTGTGACAAAACACAGACACGCAGAAAGAACAACTGCCGCGGTAGCAAACCACGGCAGTTGACGGTGATAACATGTGCTCTGTGCCCTATGTGTGTGTCAGCGTGCATGTGAAGAAACATACAAACACACATTCTCGCACAAACACACAGCGGTGGCCCCTTGGCTCTCAGGCTTTTTTTATCATGTAAAAACAAAAAGGAAAACAGCCTCCATTGACACCGGCCTGTTATATTTGAAGGGTCTTAGCTAGTGCACGGTGGGGAATTTCTGGTTTCTCGCCTACTTGTGGGGCACTTTTCACATTGCAATATCAATATCCTGGAGAATATTAGCTGTCCTGCTTAAGAATATCAGATTTCTGTTTAAAAATGGCCAGATTCATTGTGGCAAAAGAAAAAGAGATCAATCAATAGTCCCTGTAATCCTGTTATTATCTGCTTAGTACAACATTGTGTTAAACAAGTGAAGTAAAGGTGCAGCATGCTTGTGAAAAGCAAGTGAAAAAAACGAGTGAAACTATTGTAAAAAGTATGTGAAGATTAGATCAAAGAAATGCCTTTGTACACCATAATAATGTATGAAGCAACAAACCAATTCATGCCAAGAGAAAGGACTACGGTTATGACTATGTGGAACTTGATCCCACATTTTTTTATCATTGCCCAACTTTTATTAGTTTATATTCCAGGAAAGCAGTAATTCTGATCAGGATCCCGAGCTATTAAAATATCAGAACAGCAATTATCAGGCCACGCTCTGTGTGAGGACTTGTTTTTTCCATTTATTGCTGCCTGAAACAGGATAAGGGCATCTGCGCTCAAGACGTGATATCCCGGACCTGCTGTTTGTAGCATTTGAACAGAGGGTGGATCACCTCTATTTGAGTCAAACAAAGCCTTCTAATGACAAAATTGTAGTCACTGCTTGATAGACAAGGCTCCAACGCCCAACCAGACTGCCTTCAAAACGTTGACAAAGAGCAATAAAGAAAATAGGATGTTAAAAGAGCAGGACACGGATGTTGAATAACGCCACCAGAAAGTCTACATACTTAATGTGTGATAAGCTGATGAGAGTAACCGAGCTTTGCTCTTATCACTGTTTGCATCAGCAGCAAATCTCCCTAGACAGCAAAACTGAAATGACATACATGTTTTCAGTCAAATGAAGGAAAGTCATTTGTATTTACGGGAAATAAGAACGATGCACTCGATCATTATTCCCTCGCTGTGCTAACTGGAACGCAGCCCCTGTATTAGATGTTGGAGGAGCAGCGCAAGGACGAGTAAAACATACCTTAAATAGACTACAAATGAAGTCACTTAACACCCACTCGCTTCCCTCGCCACCCCCTGCTCTGTCTGTCTTCAACAGAAAAGCCTGTGTTTGACTATCACCCTCTCAGGTTCATAGTTGTCTTTTTGCTTTTTAAACACACAGGCACCTCGCCTGTCACAGTGCACCAACCGGCTTATTCCACTTAAATGGCTCCTTTTGACAACTGATCTGTAAATACAGCCGCATCTGCAACTTCCCCCGTTTCTCTCACTTTTCACCCTCATGTCTTTGCTCCCCCTCCTGTCAGCATCCCCCCCCCCCCCCCACACACACACAGACAACATGAAGGTCTGCCTGTGACCCACCCCCAAATCTAATGCACGCGCACACACACACACACACACACACACACACACACACACACACACACCGAAAACACAACCACTCACGCACTGTTAGCCCCCCCCCCCCCCCCCCCCCCACCCCCCAACTTCCCCAACTCCATTCCCCCAGCCTCTATAAAAACACAAATATGCCATAACTCAGGCAGTGCTGCCACATAGCCTCCATCTTGCCCTGTACCGGGGAGAGGGGGTGGAGAGGGGTGGGTGGGGGGGAGGAGGCCTCTCAGGAAGGTCACCAACAAATGGTTTTCCGATTCACTGCCCCTGAAATAATTTTGTGTATTAAAACCTGAATCTGCACTTTCTGGCCTGAAAGCTTTTCTAATTATTCCGGTGTCCTTGGGACAGACACAGATCCTTCACACGCCGGGGGAAACAAGCCATAGAGCAACCACTACCGCCACAAACACCCCTCCACCTCCCTCCCTCCCTCCCTCCCTCCGTCTATCCCTCCATCTCCCCACCTCTCCTCTCCTCTCCTCTCCTCTCCCCGCTTTACAGCCACCCCCCTCCCCAATCTGTTTTCAAAGCGTGTCTGTCCTTTATTAAATTGTTTTCTTTTCCACATTATCAGTTGCCATGGAGACCTCATCTCTCGGATTATTTGAATTTCATTATATCTATTGATTTGGGAGCATTTCATCTTTTTTATTGTTTTTCTGTCAATTTTCGAAACGAATAACCATCTAATTTGCGTCAGCGCTGATTACGTTCGTCCCTCAATAGAGGTCGGCAGCTGCGCCGGGGAAACAAATCAATGGAAAAACATCATAAAACTCGAAAGTACAATCAACCAGGATATGGGTGACATTCCGTGGTTGCTGAAACGAAGTCATCAAAAAATATATACTTTTTCCCCTGTGCCTCTGCATGTATGGTGGTGCAGTGAGGAGGACACATGTGTCTGGGCAGATATATTACTATATTTCAGCAGATAATATACCATGGTGAATTTCCATACTGATAACAGCCCCTCCCTGACCGACAAAAACAAAAAAATGCTTACTGTATCTAAATAATTTATGCAATTTTAGCGTTTATATATAAATTTTTTAATAAGCTGCTTGGAGCAAAGTGGCCATTAACAAAACACACAGCTGTCCAATGGGCTAAGCCCAGCAGATCAATTGCGCTTTCTTTATGACATGATAAAATGCTTTTAAAGCAATTTACACAAATATGGAAAAAATGACTTCACGGGCTTCATTTATTCATAAGGACGTGTATTAGGAGAAAAAAAGTCTTACTAAAGGCAGACAGGAGAGATGGTCCCGGTCCTAACTGGAACGGACTTGCTGCCCTCTCCACAAGGACATAAAGTTTCATTACTGATGCACGCAGTCAAAGGCAATTTACCAAACACAGTGTGCAAAAGAAAACATCAGCATATTGCAAGTGTTCCTGTATTAGGCGGACCTTGCATGTTGTTTTCCAATTTTGATTCATTTTTTTGGGGGGGTAGCGTGTGGTCGGGGGGGGTGATGGATTTTTTTTTTTCTCCCTCCCCCCTGCCCAGTGTCACCCTGACCCAAAGCCAAGGGGAGGTAGCCTCAGTGACAGGGACGTGTGCTTTCTGGCCCCCGCGAAAGCAAACCGCACCGTGTGCCAGACAACGGGGCCTTGCAGCGGGGCGAACGTGCACGCGCACACACACACACACACACACACACACACACACACACACACCTTCAGCTGTTCACTGACGTACACCACATGACACTCAGACCCATTCTGTGAGAAATCAGGCCAACAAATATTTCGGCAGACCCGATCATTTGTGTTCTTAGTGCAGGCACATCATAGGCGGGAGGGGGGGGTGGAAGGGAGGGGAGGGAGGAAGCTAATCTTGTTTCAAAGCATCCTCTCTCTCGTGTGCCCACAATGTGTCTGAGCCGCCGTACGGTACGCTGCTGCTGCTGCTGCTGCTGAAGGCCCCATGTTTGCAACATATGTCAACATTTGACAAAGCATTACTCCCCCTCCCCCCCCCACCCCCAATAATATTCTCCTGCTCAGGCCTCTGAAATGAGGGCGCTAACAAATTACCTTTTTATGTTTATTTTCTGTGTGGGTGTGTCAGAGGGGGGAGTAAAGGAGGTCTAATTTTCTAAGGCACCAGTTCTCAACCCAAGAGAGCGAGCGAGAGAGAGACACAAAGAAAGGAAGAGAGAAAAGAAAGAAAGGGAGAATGTTTCGGAGTCACGATTCCTCTCTTGATTGCCCTATAGCCGTCTCGGTTGTGCAAAACACGAGCCTCCCCTCCCTCAGCCACGACAGAAACACGGGGCGGCTGGATAAACACTATTTTATGCAGTGACTAGATGAATCCTCAGGCAGTAATTACAGTCTTCCTCCCGCCCAAACCAAATTCAACTGTACGGACTCTGTCGCTGACACCACACCGCGGCAGCACGTACTGCGAAAGTGCAGGTGTGTGACATGTTTGTCAATGCCTCTCCCAACTAGATAAATATAAATATTAGACCCGGTGACAACAGCAAATTGCTCTCCCTTCCACCTGCAGCGATGTGTTAATAATCTGTAGCTGAAAGAGGACTTGTGTGGACCGACAATGTTATCATGTGCAGTCAAACGTTGCCGGGCTGGCTTTGTAAAGAAAAGTTGTCGATTTTTCTTTTTTTTTTTTTTCTGCTACCCTAGCAGTTTGTGCTTTCCTCTCGTCGATGTAACAAAAACAACACGGTTGCGTCCCAAACTAAACATTCCCACACAGTGGGCGGTGGTCTGCGAGGTCTCTGACACCAACGAGCCCGGCGCCGACAACAAGAGACATCAAACGACATAAATAAGCTCAGCAAAGGATTTCATGCGTCCATCTGATTCCACCACATTTTGAAACTTGAAGAAATGCAGATCACGGCTACATCCGGTGATGCTAGAGCAGTGAAACACACTCTCTTTCTCTAACTTAACACTAATTCATCCGGTCAGGCCGTGCCCCAAACACGGCGCAGTAAACCATGTCAATGTCCGAGCTCTAAAAAGCACAATTACAGAGGACCTTGACTGAATAATTTAAAGAGCATAATTATTGACCTCTATCCAAATTCCTCTGAAAGGTGCATTAAGATATAGAAAAGCTGTGGAGGTGGAAGTGAAACTAAGGAGAAGGGAGGGAGTGCGTCTCCCCAGGCCTCCCTAATGCACTCTCCTGCTGTACTCTAACTTCCTGTGGACCCCTAATGTGCCCGCTGCTTGCTGGCCTGATGAAGACTATGGTTAATGAGGCCCCTGTTTCTCAAATGAAGTATCTTTGAAACCATCAACATGCATTACTATCAAGCTGTCACCCCCCGCCCCTCCACCCCTCCACCCCCCTGTCCCCCCGGACCACACGTGTATACGCAAACGCACATCCCCACAGTCCCAGACCTGCACACACACACACACACACACACACACACAAAGACCAGTTTGTAACCAGTATTCAACCACGTCCCACCCTTTTAGTGCCATCACAGGTTCGGGTGGACCAGTCTGGGGGAAGGGTGGACGTGGGAAGATGCTGCACAAGAGGGTGTGTTTTTTATTTATTTTTTGGGAGGTGGGGGGTGTTTGAGGGTTAACTGTCCCTCGGGGGGCTATCAGTGAACTGGGCAGCCGTCACTGCTGGCGACGGTGGTCCCCGGACCTCAATTGACAACACGGGCTCTGACAGATTAGCAGCTAGTCAAGAGGAATCCGCGGCCCGGGACACAATTAAAGTAATCACTTTTCTCAAATTCGGCTGGATGTATGTGACTGTGACTGGATTTGAACAGGGCGTCACAACAGTGTGTGTGTGAATGTGTGTATACATGCGAGGGAGGGCGTCGTTGGGCACTGGCAGCAGGCGTGGGGGAGGATACAGCGAGGTCACATTTTTAATTAAAGGAAAATATTTGTGTTTGCATACTATCGTGGTGTGAACCTGGGACAATTCAGAGAATTCTGGGGTTTTTTTAAGCTCGCTCTTAAAAAGTAATTTGGGGTATTTCAGATCCTCTTTGCATACATGCATTTTTAAAATTTCAATTAGGCCATAGATCTTTTAAGTAAGCTTCTCAAGTTCTGTGTTTGGGTTCTTTTGAGAGATTTTGTTGAGATGAATGACCACCAAATTCTATTAAAATCAATTCAAAGTTGAATTTATTCTGCTGATGTCTCTGCTGTATTTCGCCAGGATGAATAGAGGCCACTGAAATAATTAAGCGACTTTTGCGACATCCTGCATGCCAAGGACAGGTGGATTAAAGTATTAAAACAATCGCATTTCAGTCTTAAAATAGTCTTGTGCACGACTCAGCACCATGCACATCCGTTCAAGTTCAGCTGCCAGCTCCATAACGCCACAGGAGAGAGGTAGGGGGAAAAAAAGCCCAATCCCATTAGCTACGTACATGCATCTCAGCAGACCTGCTGGAAATGTGAGCAAATCTCAGTGATGATTATCCCCTAAAGCTCTCAAATGATAATACATAATCAAACCGTACAGACGGCTTCTCTGAAATCACAAAGCCAGCCAGCACTAATGTGGGTTTCCCCATTTGTGTTCAAATCTGGCGCTTTCCAAATGAAAAACAGAAGACCGCCGCAATCAGTCGCCTCCGCACCCGAGGAGACACTTAACTGCTGTCCTCCAATTAGAAGCCCGAGAACGGAGCTCCCTGCATCAGGAGAAGAAATTATTTAAGACAAAGGTTAAGACGTGAGTTCACGTTTGATTTTATTTACAGTGCAAAGTTAATAAGAGGACAAAGTGCTACATGGTTCTGGTTCGCTCAAATATTTGGGTGAGTGATCTTCAAATTAATCGAGAGTGTTGAACACGACTCTGTGCCTTGAAAATCAGACTTTGGGAATGGACCTAAACCTAGTTTTTTTTAAATACCAGCTATAGCCATAGTGTCATAGAATTCAACTACAGTCACGTTTTACTACCGTGAAATAAGGGTTAAACTATTTTTAAACCCCATTAGTGAGCTCATTACTATCTTGGGGATTTGATCTTATCAGACTGAACCACTTTCTTTAAAGATAGCAGATTTATTTCATCAGCATCAACTTGCCGGCTCTCAGCTGAAAAGAGCTTATGTAAAATGCCTGAGAGGAGGACCAAAAAATAGATATCTACTGTAAATCACTCTGAAAGAGTTCTATATCGAGAAAATAAGTGATGCAGCGCAGAGCTCTTGATCTCCTTCTGTGTGTGTGTGTGTGTGTGTGTGTGCGCGCACTGCATATAAGTTACACAAGCAGTGAAAAGATCTTTTCTTACAATTGACAATAATTAAGGTGAGTGCTCTGATGAAATCTAAGCCTCTTATCCCACCTTCTGCCATCTGTGGCTCCCATATAGGAGCTCAGGGACGTTCTCGCTCGTCCCCTTTCTGGAAAGGAGCAGGGAAGAAATAAGTGCCGTCGACGCAACGAGTCAAATCGCCGCGGTCAACCTGTCCCCCCGACGCCCCGACCCGCGGAGGTGGAATGAACCTTCGGTGGCACAAAACAAACAGGGAGGCTGAGGGAGGAAAGAGACGGACAGTGAGTGAGAGAGAAACCTGTGCCCTTCAGTCCCCCCCACACCGGTAGAGACGCTCTTAACCAGGTCTGACAGCTGACAGCTCCTCGGCAATTGGGGTCAGTTAAAGGAAAAGTAGCTCAAGTTTTGTTGGGGGGGGGGGCTTTGGCTTCCGAGATGTTCAGGAGCCACTGCCCACCGCAGCATCAAAGGGGATTACAGGGGCCGGGCCATCTGTTGCCAGAATAAGCGTGAGCCCTTTTATGTCTCTGCCTGTATGTTTGTGTGCACGTGTGTGCGTGCCAGAGTGCGTACGTGTTTATTGGCCAAAGACAGCAAGAGAGACGGACCCTCGAGTCGATGTACTTTTAACTTAAAGGGCAGCGGAGGAGAGGGGTGCCGACAACTGGTTTTAATCTGGGCCGGGGGGCACTAAAGGTTAAATTCAGAACAAGCGGGGCACCACTGTTCAACGGCGGAGTGAAGTGCACCAGTCGAGCGTTCCACCGAGCAGCGTAATAGAGTCAGTCAGGATTTGGGGCTTTTATTTCTGCTGGCGCTGGCTGGCCGAAAACAGCATCCTGCACTAATCGTGAATTGTCTCTATTTCGTCAGCCAGGCCAAACACAGAACCTGTTTTTGTTGTGGGTTTATAGCGACACACTGCCAACCTCGTCCCCCCCCCTCCCCACTTCACCCCTCTAATTCGTTTTGGGTCCGGTTCCTGGCCTCCGCCTGGGAATGTTTTCTCCTCAGTAGTCTGCTACCTTTTAGCTGTGCCGCCCAGTGCTTGACCTGCTGCCAACACTTACTTTCATCACTCTAATTGTCGTTTAATCACATATCAACCTGTCACTTAAAGAGACCCCCTTTTTTTTTTTCAACGGGGAAACATTTGCATATGTTGTAAAACTAATTTCTATCAAAAGCTCCAGTGGCTGTGAAAGCTGTGTCTCTTTCTCCCTTTAACTTTCACACAAATGTAGACACAGTGCAGGAGAAAGACAGTATTCGACTACATCTCACCTTAACAGACAAAAACACACATGTAGGCAGACGGCAGACCTGATATTTTCGATTCAGGTGGTTTTATCACATTTGTTAACAGTGTGTGGTGACACGTAACGTGTTAGAATAGGGACAGCGACGACGCGGATCCAGAGCGCATGAAGCGAAGGTGACGGTAAACGTATAGTGTTATAAAGGAATCAATTAGAGTTAATAATGTATCACTCTTTCAAATGTTACATTCATTTGTTCACACTTAGATAAAGCGACTGGAAAATAGGTTGTGCCGGTAGGCCCGGCAAAGTACACTACATTTACATTATCACCCTTATACATCGAGGTGCCGTTGTTCTGCTTGAGTGGCGGCGGCGGAGAAGGGAGGGGGGGGGGGGTGTCTGCAGGGGGGGCGAATCATGTTTTTCGGGCCCATGGAAGAGCAGTCCTCAGGAGATCTCCCCCTCTAATTACAGATCGGGGGAAAAGAAAGCTCTTTGTTCCACCTTTTATTACATTAATTGATAAAACGGCGCTCGGGTGGAGCCGCCTTACAGGGAGGGGGAGTCGGACGGGCCGGGGGGGTAAAGTGGGGGGGATCCTGTGGGCAGATGAAGGCGGGCGTGAGGCTTTTGGAGCTGAGGTCCTATTTTCAGAGGACCCCCCTAATCCCGTTAGGGGCCCCGCTGGTGGCAAATCTCCGGCGCTCTGCTTTCCCACAGGCCCCGGCGGCTGCGGAGCCGGGGAGGGGTGTGGTGGGGACGGGGGGCCGGCGATGGTGTGGCGGGTGAGAGTCTCGGGGCAGCGCTGTCTGGGCTCAGGCCTTAATTAACTGTCTCTTCGGGGGGTACTGAAGGCCACACTGAGACCCTGTGTCACAAACCCCAGAAAGCCCTGAGAAGCTTTAAGAGGAAGTGGTATCTCACCCAGTGTGGAACCCCTGGGAAACCCCATGGATCTTTAATATGGACCCCGCACAGCTCGGAGCCGTATAGAGGTCATTTCATGACTGCTTAATAGCTAAGCACAAATTGCGCAGGTGGTTGATTTTCTTTTCACCGTGCTAGAATTTTAATTAAAGCTTAAGGTAAAAGTTTGGAACAGCGAGGGAAAATTACTTTAAATATGATTCAGAACTTATTTGTATTTTTCTAAACGACAATGGACGATAAGTTACCATGTCGACTCGTCCAGGATTGACCAATGTTTTTTTTGTCAGTGGTTAAGTAGCTGTAACAGGCTTTGTCATGGCTGTAATCTGCTTCTGCTCATTTAGGCTACCTGCAGACAACAGAGGCCCGTGAGGCGCTGCTGCAGTGGCCAAACAAGAGTCTGAAAACGTTACAGAGACAATTAAGCGTGTTGGTGTGTGTGCACGCACACAACAGTGTCAGAGGTGCTAAGCCGGGCCAAACACGCCTCATTGAAATGTCCGTCTTAAAGCCACCCAGGTTCCTCATCTCCCCCGCCCTCCGACAAGCAAGATGCTTCAAGACTGTCAAAAGCATTTTCCACGAAGCTGAGGAGAGGGCAAAGGGAAGAAAAGGACCTGCCACTGTCACATGCGTACTTGCGCGTGCACACGCACACTTGCGAGGCTGTCAGGTAAATTAGATCTGAAAGCTGACAATTTCTGACCATATTTCCTTGATTATTTCGAACAAATGCACACCAGCCGCTCTAAGGAGATTAAAGTGACATAAAAGTCCCGAGTGGGAGGAGGGAGGGCAGAGAATCCAGGTCACCCCCATTTGTCCCCCTGCCTGACAGCAGCTATATCGCTATCCAATCCAATAAAAGCCCCCCCCCCTCCTTTTGCTTTAATTAATTTTACAGCTAGCTTGCTTAATTACTTTCAATCAAAATCCTCTTGCCATCACAAAATTAGAAATGGTTCAACTCCATTAGTCTAAATTCTTCATTTACATACACAAAGACTGTCAGCTCTTGCTAAGCAAACGGCCTCCTGCTTGATGAGATTGTTTTTTTTCACACACTCTATCCCTCGCACACACACACACACACACACACAAACGCGTGAAGCTGTGGTGTTAATTTTTTTGAAAGGAGAAAAGTAGCATAAAATTATTTGATCCCTTTACTTAAGACTTACTCTGCCTAATCGGGGTTCAGGTGAGCTGTGGTGCACATGATCCAAAAGCAACGGAGAGTTGTGCGTCTACAACTGTCAAAATTGATAAGATCCACAACTCGGTGCGGGGAGAAAACCGCACGCCCTTAAACAGCGCGGCGCATAACAAACGCTGCATATAAGGGATAAACAGGATGAGCGAGGCAGTGGCCGAGATCATGTAACTGAAGCCAACTGGTCATTTCTCAAAATAAGCTTTTATTTCTAACGCGACAGAGGAGTCGCACATTAACGGGAGACACATGGAGCCGTCTAAATCCGGCTCCTTTGTGGCAGAGTGTCCCCGACTAGCCTTCGGGAACCCAGCGACGCACTACTGCCGGTCGGCGGCTGCGAGAGAACCCTGGGTATTTTCCGGAGGACAGGCCCGTCTGATCACTTCAACTTGGCACACAGACATCCTCTCCATCACACACGCCGCCTAAGGCGTGCACATCATCAAGAATTAGGGACATGCAGATAGGGTTTGTGCACTGACCAAAGTGAAAAGCCAGGCACACAAGCACACCGCCGCATGTGCGTGCACACGCAACTAGTATCGTAATTAGGTCCCGAGATGAAGGCATTAAACTGGTATAATGCACTCACTGCTGCGACGCGCTGCACCACTAAATATATGGACGTTGCGCTGCGTGCCCACCAGTGACACCCTGCCATCGCCTTTATTTCCCCATTCACACGCATTCCTGCAGAGCAGGCCCAGCGCGAAGCCACGCGACACAACAGACTTTGATCTGCTTTGTTCCGATCATCTTACACTTGTGCGAGATGAGCGGAAAAAAATGGAACACCTTGAAAGAGATATGGAGGGATTTGTAGCGTTTCCAAATGGTGTCTGGTAACACTTTTGAGATCATTTGCAAATGGGGGGAAAAAAAAGGGCATCCCTTTGGGCCGCCGGGCCGAATGCAACCCACGTCTGACCCGCCCCCCCCCCTTTACTGTGCGTCTGCAATGACCGGTTTCCCTTGCCCTCTTTAACCAGCCTCCATTAACACTGTTAATTATCCAAATCCATCATTCTTGGGGTAAATGAAGACTGCCTCTTTAATTCAATTTAATAGGATCATTTTCCAACTCGCGTTCACTTTAGCTCCAGCTGCCCGCCCACTAGTCCCCCACTGTGTCTCCCCCCGACTGTATGCGGACTCCCATGGCTGTATCTTCTATGCACTGGCTCCCTCCCAGTAGTGGAGGGGGGGGAGGAGGGGGCACGAGGGCTAAGGCTGGATGGCAGCAATGGACTGACACACTGTTGATCTCTCCCATGTCTTGTCTTGGCTCGGCTGGTGGCGAGCAGCAGTTCTGGGTCCCCAGTCTGCTGCGCACACACACACACGCACACACACGCACACACATAGAGGCTCACAGTACCAGCCATGCTCACCGGGGCTTAGCTAATCCTGTCACATCAGGCCACGTTGGCTGAGTTGAGGCCTTTAGCAGCAACTCCCCCCTCCCTCCCCCTTCCTCCGCCCACCACCTCCATACACCTCCACACTTTGCCAGCACTCCTTCAGTGACTCCTCTTACTCACTTTCTCCCTCTCTTACTCCTTTGTTCATTTCACAAGGTCACGGGTGGCCGAGTGCAGCACGCCAGTGGTAAAAGCTGACCAAGTCCTGGATGGTGCTGGTAGAACACATCTTATGGCTAACGTGCACCAAATACTGTGCTATGAAATAAATACACCCATTTATTTGCAAGGTGACTTTATAATCACTATTACCTCATTCTGGGGTCATTCCCAGGATCACCTAAATGTGTTTATAAAATACACAGGTATCGTTTTCGCTTTGTCATAGTGGTATCAGTATCAAAACACATTTTCCATTAAGCGTGGCCTGGCTGTGGAAACTAGACACTCTTGCCCTTTAATCTGACATTCTATCTATAAAAGTAGAGCTATATCAAGACTGACTTGGGTGGTTTTTTATATACCTTCTGAGAGTTTCCTTATGGGAGACTTTTCCATTCTTAGGTTGGGGACATTTTTCCATAAGTTTAAATACACTTAAAAACTCATTTCTAAAATATACAAACTACTGTGTCACAATACTTTTTTTTTAATAAAGAATGTGTTAATATTGGCTTCCCTTTTCCCATTATGCAGTGTGAGGGTAAATTTGCCCCCATTTCCACAGTCCACCCCCCCCCTCTCACCCCCATCCCCCGCAACAAGATAACCTTAAGCCCATACTCACGCACACCCATACGCACGCACACAGCGTTCTTTACATTTTTCCCAGACTCTCATTGTTTAGTCATTTGAGAAAGAGTCTGGGAGAGTTTCAAACACTTTTAGCCATGATTTAATTTCGTTTGTTAAAGGGTGATGTCAGCACAATGGGAGACGAGCCTCTAAATCCACCACATTCACCCAAAATGCCCAGATGAGATAATCATTGGTGACGTCTACGAAAACACTTATTATATTTGCCCATCGCCTGGCTAAAGCTGTTGAAACTCATCAGCGTTATTCCCTTTTTTTCTTTTTTTTCTCTTGGAAGAGAGGAAAAAAAACTCAACTTATAGTGAAAACTGTCAGTCCGTTTAAAGAGACAGTGCAGCGTTGTTGTGGCTGGACAGAGTTTATAAATGGAAAAAGACAGGGCAGAGGGCTATCGGGTGTCTATTCAATACTCATTTTGTTTGCGCCCAATACTAATTAAATAAAACACGCACAACTTTTTAATTGGTTTTGCAGAGATGAACAGTTTCAAGCAAGTATATTATCTAATGTGGTTAGACATACCGATGTTCAATATTTAGTCCTGACAATAAGCTACTTTTATTTGCTAAAAACTGTAAATGAGGACTGCTTGTCCCCGAACTTGTCCACGCAATCTGAAAGGACTGACGAGGCAGCAGAGGAGATAAGAAATGGATCAACGTGAGCTTTTCTCATAGCTTAATATATTTTAAATCCAAGCCCTATTTACACACCGGCCAGCCTTGTCAGCTCCAACTAGCATTGAGATATTTAAAACCATTAATGCTGTACAGCAGCAGGCTGAGCGTGTACCAAACAAGCTGTCGCTGTGTGAAGCCAGATCTCCGACTGCCGCAGCTTCCACTTTACAACACGGCGCGACTACGAAAAAAAAAAAAAAAAACGTGACCGTCGGACACAGCGATAATACTGCCAGACCTTCACGAATGTGAGGGAGAAGTGAAAGAAAAAAAAACTACCAAATGAGTGATAGAAGAATAATGATGACGTATGATCAATCTTGAGGACGCACACATTTAGTGCATCTTTAGTGCAGGGTCGAGCCCAACGGAGGCAGGAGGGGTCAGGATATGAAACACACCGGCTATCCGCCTCCCGACAGGCCGTCCTCATGGATCACCAGGGCAGCCATGTTGACCCGCCCCGTTATTAAAGAGGCTAATCTGTTCAACATGTCAATGTTAGCACTTTTAGCCGCGATTAATAAAAGAAGACCCCAAGAGTGCTGCGTGTGCTTTTTCGGCGCCCCAGGTTGTTTTCCTTCGGTTTGTATTTTTAGAGGTTTTCGCTGTTTGGTAATTCAACAGTCCTCTTTCCTCCTATTAGCATAAACAGTGTGAATTATTAACTTTGTTTGAAGAATTATAATCGGCCCTGAATCCTAAGCTCTGTAGTGGCTTTGTGTGTTTTTCCCTTTCCGCCACTGGCAAAGAGGAACTACGGCCTATCAGACAGCATTTAAGCAAACGTGCTTCAGATAGTGAACAATGTGCATGTCTGACTTTGTGGCCATTTATATGATGCTTAAAAAGTACGGACCTGCGGCTTTCAACGGCCGGTAGTAACGGAACTGCTCTCTAACAGACTTACTGTCTAAGTGCCTGGTGCTGTGTCTTAATTTGTAATCTAGTCAAACCAATTGTCCGCTCGCTAAAAAGGTCATCGAGACAATTGCCTACAAAAGCATCCTGCGATGCAGAGGAAGTACACGGTGTCTTTTGCAGCTTTTTAACCAAAGATGTAATTAACAAACCTTCATCTTAAGCGAAAGGAGGTCCGCTGGCAACGTGAGAGTGAGGGGGAAGGGGACAGGAGTGAGACCGAACCGGAGAGAGAGAGAGAGAGAGAGAGAGAGCGTTCGGTTAGAGGTGAAAGGCAGCAAAATGTCGCCGCCGAGGACGTTCGCTGAGTTAACCTGCTCGCGCAGTCAAAGTGGAATTTCACGCATTGTGCCCGACGACTGTGGAGAAGAAAGCTTGTTGGGAAAAAACTGAGTGATGCAAAGCAACACGGGAGAGGCAGAGAGTGGGCTGTGGGGGGGGGACTTAAAGGACGTGATTTATCTGGGCTTGATTGCGTGTTAATCGAGGTTACGTGTATTAAGTGGAATCTAATTGGAACAGACACTGGCAGTCTGACAGATCGACATGATGCAGATGGATTGAGGGGGGGGCGAGGAGGAGGAGGAGGTGGGGGGAGGGGGTGTTGAGGGAGACAGGGAAAGTAAGAGGGAACGGGAGACAGAAGGGTGGTGCGGTCGAGGAGAGCCGGGACAGAGGCAACGGAAACACCGCTCTGCGACTACGGACGGCCAAATGGAAAGAGTTTTTGTGACCCGGGACCGTAACAACAAAAAATAAAAATAAACCCACCGGAGCCTTTTAAGGTTGAGTAGAATCACAAGGAAGAAGGGTGCGCGTTTAGGCTGGTCTCGTGCGTGCATCTCATGATGGGCGGCTGATGAGACATGTAACCCTTTTAGAGGGGGACACACATGGGTGAGATTGTGAGCGACGGGGCGCAGCACTGTAGTCTGCCCTCCCCCCTCCAGTTGCCACAAACATTCATTTCGCGTTTATTGCAAATGAAGGAAGAAAAAACATGAGGTAAAGAGGCCAAGTGACAGCTGCTGGAAAATCCTCACCTCCGCGAGGGGGACGAGCGAGTCCTCCAAGTCCTCCTGACAGGCGACAACTGTTTCGAAGGCCCTCTACCCCATTCTGAAGTATTTAGTAAGTGGGCTGAATGACCCTTTCGAATGTTACCAGAGTAATAGACCGTAAAAGATGACCAGCTGTTAAGGGCAAAGCAACTGCTGCTAACTCATAACTCATAAAGCACAGAGTCCGCAGACAACGTAGGAGAACATGTGGAGAAGGTTCGGGGAACAGGAATAAAAGATTCGAAAGTGAAGATATGGTGACGCATCTTTCTGTACTAGCATTGTTTGGGATTGGTCAGTGTCGCTATAATTGGCAACGAGGAGATACAAAGTGTGAGTGACACGAGCTGCCTCGAAGCAGCGAAGAGCCCAAGAGCCAAAATGACTGTCATTATCTAAATCTGTGTTAAAAATACAGTAGTTTGAAAGGGTCACTTCTTATGATAGTGAAGTGACAAGTGAAGGGTGGCAATGGCAACTGAATGTCCAACAAAAGTAAGAATCGTTATTAAAATGTTTAAAGAGCTGAGGACGGAGGGGGATCGGAGAGGAATAGACAAAGAGGGGAACTTTCGGGATTATTTAGGGGCAGTTAGCGAGATGCGACAACACTCGAAACTTCACTCATCAACGCAAAACGCCCAAATTGTTCCCGACATGATCCCGTCACAGCGCGGAGACAGAGGAGTTGCTTCGGTCATCCGTTGATTTGATCCATTATGACTGTTACACTAATGGCATTAATAAGGGCAAAATTGCTATTTTGAAACACAGAATTTTCATCCCATTCATTTTGCTGACCTTACTGTCTTTCTGCTACGTGAAAGCCCACAGTGTGTGTGTGTGTGTGTGTGTGTGTGTGTGTGTGTGTGTGTCTATGACTATGTAATGGCTATAAGGTCATCTCTATAATCCAGGCTTGGTGTACAATGTCGTTGAATTGCAACATTTTACACAGTCTAAAAACAACAGCACCAGCTTTGAAATTTGACTGCATGCTATTTAAGTTTGAACGCAATGTTGCATTCACCAGTTGGCCCTGATGAAATTCCTCAACCACATTTAACATAAAGCACATTTTGAAGCTTTGAACATGTATTCAGCTGTAAAAACTGAAACATACAGTAAACATACAGCACTGAATAGAATTGAAATACAAGTGAATTCAAACATGTGTCCTTCTCCAGTGGGTTTAATTTACTTTTAACTTGTGTGCATTTTCCTCTATATTTGTGCTGAGAGTGAGTACATGCGTGTGTGCTCAGCCCTCATCAGCCTCTAACATTGAGAGGAATGACACCCTGTGATCAAGGACATGAATTGCTCATTGATTTTTAGGGGCCAGCTTAACTATCCATTCCAATTGATTTTTAGCTTTGCTGGGTGTGCGAGTTATGGCAGTTTTAATGTATCATCTGTATGTGTACTCATCACCCATGGAAAGAGGATTTACAATAGTCTGTGGAAAATGTATATACAACACAGAGTGCAAATGTGGGAGAGAGAATCTTTTCCTTTTATATTGTCTAAGAAATGGAACCCATAAAAGTGTCAAAATATCGACTTTAACATGCTTTTTCATACCTTTGTCATTACGTGCTCCTGAAATTGCTTTGTGTGTGGGTTTTTTCTTGAAGCATTCATGGAAAATAAAACCAATGTGGGTAAATATACTGAAATCCCCTTTAATGCCTGTCAGTATTATTTAGAGCATGCTTCATGTAGCCTCAAAAAACATTTTAACGTGGCTCAGCCCCCCATTCAACACACACAGACTTACCGCGGCTTTACCGCAAACTGACACCATGGAGGAGGGTACCAGGCTTAGACTTTTATAAAACAGACAAAACAATGATCTGTTTATGTTAAGGCAAATAATGCCATCATAACTCATATTACCAATCAATTAACAATTCATACAAACTATTAATAATCAATGGTTTGATGATGTAAGAGACAAAGTCTGAGCAATGTGATCCAAAAGGCGGTCTAAAGTCATCTGTCAGGTAGAAAGTCATTAAAATAGAGGCTCGTTTTCCTGCGCCAGGCTTAGGTTTCACTGAGGCAGGGATACATTTCTATTCTTCAGAAAACGGCTCTGTTCTCGTATGATATCATCTCCTTTGGAACATTACTCTCAATGGCTTGTCTTGTTTGTCTTTTGTGTTTTTCTCCAATTTGAATTGCCCTTTTTTTTTTCTCCAAATGGTTTGGGTGATTCCTCTATGTGAGGTAACCGTCTTTTGTTCAGTGAAAAGGACTGCATAGAGCACACTTTGCTGCATCCTTTAAAAAAAAAATAATAAGTCTGCTTAATTAATGTTTTACAAGTGCTGCTGTATTCTTAGTAAAAATAAATAAATAAATTTTAAAAAGCCTCTATCAAAGCCGGCAGGTTCAGATTACGGACGCTAATTGAAATTCACAATTTCTAAGCCTACTCCTTTTTCTTTTCTTTTTTTCCTCAGCTGCCGCTTTCTCTCCCTGCGCACACAATAAAGCCCGGTGTTTTGTAGTCCACAAATGACATCAAATCATCTAAGTAATATGGGCTTTTCTTTTTTCCCCCTGTATTCTCATGTTCTGCTGGTGGGTTCATGAGACAGCTTAATAAAGCAGTAAATGCTTGGGGAAGCCTCCGAGCCGACTGTCTGTGTGCGTGCGTGGGTGTGTGTGTGTGTGTGTGTGTGCATGTGCACACGCATGCTCTCGTGTTTTACCTCCACCAGGGACCTCAAAGCAGAAGGCAAAGCCTAGTTCCATACTCGAGCAGATTTTCCCAAAGAATAAAGCCACGGAACAAAAGAGAATGACTAATACCGAAACCAAAGCCAAAACTAAGACACTTATCTCGTGGGTTGACAATGATAGAGCCCATATTAATGCAGTTTGAGCTAAATGAACACAGCATAATTTACAGGTTATACGTGCATTAGGTGCTGGAGGACGACAGGCTGTGTGAACAGCTGCAGGTGTGGGAGCAGCGGAGACGAGGCCGAGCTCGGACACCGAATGGCACAATAGAGGAAACGCAGGTTTCAATCCTTTGGTAAAATGTAGTTGTAGATTGGATGAGGTGAGATATGAAAGAGAATTGTTTTAGCTCACCTCACAGTGTGCATATACAGGTATGTTTGCTTTTTGAGGAGAGGAAAGTTAAAACCTTTTCATACATCACCGTTTATCTGGAAAGGTAGTTATAGCGGGCTATTACATAAATTACAGAGTTTAAAAGAATTTCATCCTTGATAACCTTTGTTCTGAGTTAATCATTGCAGGGAAAGAAAAGTGCTTCTCTTCTCTTCGCTTTCATATTTACCCGAACTCCTTCCTTTCAACGGTGTATTATTTTATTGGCTTGTTTTTGCAAGCATAATAACGTGGCATTCTTCTCCCAAGGTCAGTTTCTAGTGTGTAGACACAGGGCTTTTTCAGGTCAGTTGCATTGTATTTACATGAAATAATTTTTGATAAGAGATGTAAAAGACCTATAAACCCAACGTCATAAAGGGGAGAGGTGTAGCTGAAATAAGGACAAAAGATCAACGGCTGAATTTCTTCTTATCTTGGGCACGTTGATATTTTTTGAGCCAACTCTGCTTACCTCTCCACCCCCCCCGCACCTCCGCCTCTCTCCCCCCCATTGCGCTCGCACGGAGCCGTGTGGAAGCGTCGACTCGTTAGATTTAGCCCAATGTCTTCCCAGTGCGGCCAGCAAGAAAGCTCTTGTTTCATGGAGAAGTACCTCCCCTGTTATCTCCCTAGCACTATAATCACTTAACAAAGACTTGGGCATTTGCACAAATTAAAACATCAATAATGCATAAGTGCTTTTCAGTTTTCAGCTGTAGTGTCCCTGTATTGCGGTGAAATACCGCCTCTACCAGTGGAAAAACTGGCTCGCCATATTCCGTGCCACAAACAACCTGCAATTTAAATTCAAAGCTGAAGCTGTGGTGAACATTGGGGATCTGCTCCGGTAACGGGACAAAATGGCTGGGCCGAGCGGGACGCGGAAGTTGTTTTTAAAGGACGAGGCAGTAAGTGGTGGTGGTGGTGGTGGTGCATCAATACAAACAGGCAACACCCTTGAGTGGGGCCGCGCGGCATCCTCCCATAAGCAACACCACCGCCGCGTCCCCGCATTTATCATTTGTGGTCACAGAGGCCACACAGGCCTGGTTCTAATCCAAGTCTGCATGTTTGCCCCATCGTCACACGGCTAAATATGCCCGAGCGAGTCCTTTCTTTTCCCTCCATGAAACCGCCAGACGTTTCGCATGGCTGTCAGAGAGCTTTGCTTGGAAACAAGTTCTACTGTATGGTTACACCTGTGAGAGGAAGGGAAGGGCGGCCAAAGCATTGGAAAGCAGCTCGGTGGCGTTTTAAAACCGAAAAGCTTTTCAGGTTACTGTTTAATTTGAGAAAGAAAAAAAATTTGTTGCTACAGTTATGAATGTGAACTGTTTTGCGCTGACTATTGAGGTTGGAAGAGTCAAGTATTATTATTGGACTTGTAAATCCATGACCGGTGCCGTTCCAACACCGATGGAGGACGAGCCATCCTATGCAGATGGCCTCAAGGACAATTAGCAGTAATCATTGGTTGCCACATGAAATGAGGAAAATTATATTTGCTACTGCGCTTGCGGATTATCACAGACCAAATGCCTCCGACAGTAATATGTATAGCTGTTTTAAATTAAACTGCTCGTTTGTAAATGTCGGAAAAAAGAAAAAAAAACGTTCTAAATATTTCCTCCTTCATTATTCAAGGAGTGTAAAAATAAAGAAAGGTGGATCTTTAAAGGTTGTACAAACAACACGTTGCTATAAAGAATAAAGAGATGAGACAAATAGCCTGATGATCTAAAATATTATCTCTTTAATCATATCCTTTTACCCAGATACCCCCCCCCCCCCCCCCCCCCCCCCTCCTCCCTTCTCTGTCAGTTAGTCTGGCAAACAATCCCCTTGTTAGCAAACTGTTAAGACAGCCGCTTGGTACACAAATTGCGCTCGACCAAGCGAATTTGTTTTGCAAGGGTGACCTGTTTAATCATCTCATTTTCTTTGGCGGACATTTATTCATCTGGTTTCCACGGTTACAGAGAACATTAAGGGGCTACAGTAATAAGGCTGGAGAGTCAAACAGGTAATAAAAAAATTAACGCCATTTTCCAGCAGGCGAGGACAGTGGGTGAAATGAATCAAGGGAGAGGGGAGAGAAGCAGCGGGGGGAGCAGGAGGCAGGGGGTGGGGGGGGGTGGAGATTTGGGGGGGGGGGGGGGGGGGGGGGCTCCAATATTGTCCAAACAATAAGCCTTAGCGGTTATTTTACTCTGTAGATCAGCTGGTGCTGTTATGGACATGACACTTTGGGCACAGAGCAGGAGAGATAAAGCTTTTAAAGTGGCCCTGCTCCTTTTTTTATTGTCATTTAGCGATTACGTATCAGAACAATTAAAAAGTTAGCCTGAGATATCTATTAACTTTGCTCTTTTTTATTTCTCCTGTGCTTCAGGAGGAAGAGAAATTGCACGGCAATGCAACGTGTCAATAACATGCCAGGGACGACATAACATTTCGATGCCTCGGAGAGGAATGTTTCCTAGTTCTCCCAAGTCGAATCATGTTTTCTAATATTGTCTCTCGACTAAGAAAGCAGAATGCCCAGTTCATTTCCAAATACTAATGTCACACGCAGCAATTGAGAGGGTTTCGACTTGGCCAAATATAGAAAATTCCGGCACAATAGGGGGAACAGGTGCTGAGAGTCCATCGAAAGTGACGAAGCCAAAGAGCCGGGTTGCTGCTGAATGCCAAATAAGGCAGCGCGAGACGTTGCACCAAGGCACTAAACAACCTTCTGTATTGTGTATTTTCTGACTCTGTCAACTGTCATCTCCTGCACAGTTTTTCACGGTGTTCAGACTTCATGCCAGGGCCGTTTTTCACTTCATTATCAGCCGAACAAGAGAAAACAGGCAACACATTTGATGCATTACTCATTTCTCCACTCCTTCCAAAAGTATTTCTAATAGACAACAGGGCTTTGGCACTCCTGAAATATGCAGAAACGTCTCAACCTAACCCTTAATCATTGAAATCGTCTGGTATAACCTGTATTTGGAGATTTTATGACCTTGCCAACACCTGCCCTCCACCCTGGTGGAAAACAAAACCGAATTGAATTCATTCTTTCTTCGCTGTTGTGTTACTCAAATACACGTTGTTCGAGGGGGGGGGCGGCTCCGGTGTGACTGAGTTCGGCGAGGGAAGTGCAACTGATGGCCCACGTGTCTCAGGAGAGGGAGGGAAAGAGAGACGTCAGGGCCCGGGCCTCCCGCACACAGGCGCTAAGGCTACGCTCCCAAACATCAAACACATACGTGCTCACGTGTCTCAAGGGGCGCACTCCCCCCTCCCCCCTCCCCCAAAACCAGCCCCTCACCCCCGGCTGAGGCAGGAGCCCGGTGAGACGCGAACTCTCGTCATGCACGCGGGGGTGAAATCCTAAAAAGGGGATACGGAATGGACAGCGACAAGAGGAGAAAAAGGCTAAGCTGTGGATATGGGACGGCCAACTGTTCTGCTAACAGCCTCTTAACAGGTGTGGGCTCTGGAACCATGTAATCCTATCAAGTTACCAAGTAAAAAAAAAGAAAAAAAAGAAAGGAATCCAGCAAACTGGGCTTTGCCTCTCTCTCTCTCTCTCTCTCTCTCTCTCTCTCTGTCTCCGTTGGCAGTGACAGAAGTGAACAGCTGGGCTTCAGATTCATCGTGTACGGGCAGTAATTATTGCCGGTGCTGCCTGCTACTGACCCAAGTCAATAGAATGTCACATGAAAAAACACACGGCGGAATAGGGGGGACCTGAGGCTGAGGGGGGCCGGGGTGCGTGTCTGCCTGTGTGTGTGTGTGTGTCTATGTGTGTGACACACAGGAGAAAGAGGAGGACAGTGTTTAAAAGTCACTACGTTCCTGTTTGCAGTCAATTACGGACGGGGACGGGGACGGGGACGGGGTGTTGGCTCCGTAACCCGGCAGAGCAAACATTTTCCTGCACACGGAGATGGTTGACAGAAAAAATTGCTTCTGTTTGTTTGTACAGATTTTTTCTTTTCTTCTTTCGGATCAAAATGAAAGCCACAGTCGGTACGACAAGCACCTTAATCCCGTCAAAGCAAAGCTGGTAGAGTATTGAAACTTAAGAGATGTGCTCAATGATAAAAAATGAATGAAAAAAAAAAGCAGCAGTAGAGTGAGACAACGGATTTAGCTCAACACCGTCCCGCCTTTGACCTTACATGTATGATTAACTAAACTAACCAAGGTATTGATGAATTATAAAAAAAAACAGATGTTGGACCACACAAAGTGTTTCCATCATTGTACCCAGGCTGACCCCACCTGCTGTATTTGTTCTAGAGAGATAAAAGTGTCTCTGATAAACTATCAATTTATTACCTGTGTCAATCACTGTCCTTGTCATTAAATAGTTAACCCTGCATCTGCTGCTGCTGCTTCTTCTTCCACACATTCAGCTGTGTGAAAGTATTCCATACCGACGAACCTACGCGCGTAACGGTTCACACCTTATAGACCCTCCGCCACATTTAAAAGGATTAGTCACCACATTTTGTGCTGGCTTAATCTCTCTTTCAGCTGGCCTAATAAGTGCGCTTCGATAAACTAAGCATGCAAATTCATTCATGGCCAGTGGAGACCGTGCTTTCAGACAAATGCGACAAAGTCTTCCACCCTGCTAATTACCTCTTCATTTTCCCCTTTTCCTCTCTTATACAGCATGTCAATGACTAGAGACTATTCTTCCCCCTTACTTTGCATGAAATTATAATTTCATATTTAAGATTAGGAAATCGGGACAGGGAGGGAAAAAAGGTGAAGGGAGCTTTTCTCTTGAATCTCACAAGAATACATGACATGGCATATACAGCTGTGAGATTTTAAAAAAAGGATTTATTTTTGGCTGTTAACGCTGAGAGAATTCGAAAAAAAGAAACAAAGGAAAATTCCCAGAAAATAATACATAATTAAAACTTTTTTTTTCTAATTAATGACATCATTTATAATTCATTGCCATTCTTTATAAGATAGTATAATTAAAAAGGATACCTCACCGTTCTCATTTCCCCCCCTTTTTTTTAAGTAGTCTAGTTTAACAAACATGCATTATCTTTGATAGTTAAAACTTGGCCCGTTATATTTTAGATGATAAAGGCAATGAAGACCCAAGGTGCAACCTGTTTATCATTCTGGAATATTTCTTCACCGAGTATTAATTAGGCCATTACTCCAGATTGGTGACGGGGAGCTTTGAGGTTTTAATTAGGTGCTGGCCACTGCATGAGTGCACAGGATGGAAGAAAGGGGGTGGCGATGCCACTTCGCTCCCGGCCCATATCAAGTAGCCATGAACACGTTGGCTACCGCGGCGAGATGCATGGCAGCCCACGTGCATCTGGAGTTTATTTGATTGTTTCATCTCTCGTGTTTCCTGTTTCTGCCCGTAAAAAAAAAAGAAAAAAAGAAAAAGCCAGTTGGTGTGATTTGGGTATTATAAGATGGGGGTTAAGGTAATTATGGTGTTGGGTGGCTTGTGTCTGATGACTGGGCACATGCTCAACCAGGACTCAGCTGTCCCACTCTTTCTGTCTACCCCCCAATACACACAAACACACACACACACACACACACACACACACACACACACACACACACACACACACACACACACACACACACACACACACACACACACACACACACACCTCCCCTTGTCTGCTGTCTGTATTTCCCCTTCTCTCCCCCTGCCACTCCGCTAAAACCAGGCATAACACACACAGCCTCACGTAACATCAATCAAATGCTGAAAGCGGACCATAAAACTACACAAACATATACTCTGCCATTAACTACTGTATTTGACACTTATTTAATAGTTCTTGTCGGATGTGGTGTAAAATCAGAAAAACACATTTAAACATAAAAAATGAATAATTTAACAAAAGAAAAATAGAGGAAATGATGGGAGAGGCTTTGTTTTGAATTACATTTTTCAAATATTCCAATAAAATGTGTCCATTTTGACAATTAAAAAAAAAACATTTCATGGAAATATCCATTTCTTTTTAAACACTCAATTCATACAAACTCAAGGAGGGTGATGTGAACTGCATCAGTGTTCAGCATGCGTATGTAAGTGAAAACAAAAATCATATTTTGGTGTCATTGAACAAGGTGTTTGAAAATAAATCTTGAGAATGTGAGTGTTTTTCCTCGGTTGACAAGGCGATACTAATCACCTCGTTGCTGAGAAGCACTCTTCCCTGACAAGGCTCCTTAGAATACAAGCGTCCCCCAGGAGAAATCGGCATGAAAGAGGTTAAAGACAATGACTCGCATTTTTTTTCCTCCAAATGTCTCCCTGTTAAATTTATTTCAAAACTCTGTTAATCTGCTGTACACAACATTTCCATTAGCATAGCCCAGCCCCCTAATAAAAAATCTGGCTGGTTTAATTAAAAAATGTAAATTTACTGTCAACCGAGGAGCAGCAGAAATAAGAGTGCAACAGCATATTTTATTGCTTAAGACATCAAATTGATTCAGGTTATTGCTAAATTGTGATAAAAGGTTATTGAAGGCCTTCAGAACTGGGCTTGTTTTTTCATCCTGGTTTTGTGGAAGGCCGTAAAAGATGGAGAGGGCCACAAAGGGTTAATGAGACAACTCAGCGAGGGAGCAGGCGATCAACATTACGACTCATATGAGGGTAGAAAAACATTTTCTGTGCTGACCAAAAGTTTGAAATTAGTGTGTGTCACAATTACAGTTTTACTTGTTTGTTGTCATTTGAAGCTATAATGCAGGTCACCTTAAATAACCTGACATTATAACCGAGCCTTCTTGTCAGTGGTCACAGTGGTCTGCTACACAGTCTCTCAGAGTTTTTTGTAATTAGAAACGATATCTTTAGATGGGATTTTTTTTTTTTTTAATTCTGCCATATACAAGTTACAGAGGAGAAACGCCTTTTGTGGTGTCAAGAGTGAAAAACTAAATAATCTTTAAAAAGGATTCAAATAAAATAGAGAATGAGTACACAACTGGCACACAAATGTATTCGAAAGAACTGCCTAGAGCATAACCTGCTTGAGTGAAGTTGTAATTACAGATTTTCTTTTTCGAAAAATGTCAAAACACCTCAAATAAAAGAATTCTCACCATAAAAAAATTCGAGTGTCCATTCTTGAATTTAAAACAGTGATTCCTATTTTAAACTCATTTTGAAATGATCAGCTTACTCAGATTTTGCCCAAAATCTTTACTAAATATTCTTGACTTTTAAAGCGTTTCAAAATTAGGCCAGATAAGATTTATCAAATTCAAAAGGAACCGATAATGTCTCTTAAAAGTTTAGTCATTGACTAGTTAGTATTTGACTGTAGTGCAAATAATGAAATACAGAGGGACTGTCAACACACACATGCATAAAAGGAAGACACCCCTCAGTGCATGGAAACAGAGAACACGCACACAGAAAGACTGACTAAATGTAAGTGTGAAGTATGACTTATTTTAAAACACACACACGAAAGCCTTATTACAAGTAAAGTGGCGAGCAGAGTGGAGCTTATATAAGTATACGGTTCAATCCAGTCATAGCAGGACAAGTTCCTCCCCTCAGAAGTCCGCACAGTAACTAGTTATTAACCTGACAGTTACAGGTATAATAAAAATTAAAATCATCTGCCCCACAGGTGCAATTGCACCAAAAATACTAATCAATGAGGAAAAATATTTTTCTCATTTTAAATAAACGTAGTGATTTGTTGTAATTTGATCAAACATGTAATGCATTTGATGTATCATTCGGTTTACATTTTTACGTAACAATCCCAAATGCACTGCGTATGAGCTGATTAGAAGTACCTGGAAAGGTGTTGGCCCTGCTCCCGTACCCTTTACATGTGTAACAACAAGAGCAACACAACAGTTTGTTTGCTTTGTCCCCTTGGTAACAAACCCTTAGGCCATTCTATGTACTCTAACAGCATTACCCGTGTCTTTGTGGGTAAAACCGATACCTGTATTTCTACACTACCAATAGTAGCTCCTTCAAAAACATGTAATTAACTGAACAAGCAGGAAAACAAGGACGAGAGAGACAGAACTGCCTGACAGGGACTTTTTGCTGCTCTCGCGTCCCAGAAAAGAAATAGACTCTGACGAGAGAAAATGAAACTGGCTGTGTGAACTTTCTTCTCATGTGCACTGCGTGTTACACAGCGTCTTGAGTTGTTTGTTTGGAGAATGGGCATCGCACTTGATATTGCAGTCACCTTTGGGCACTGTCAGAGAGCTATAAATAAGGGTGTCGCAACACTTGGGTTTACGTACGCTCGGGCACATAGTTTAATCACGAATAACTTCCCCTCCCCGTGTATTCAGTCAGAGATAAAGGCGCACCTTAAACTGTCAGCTAATAAAACATATCTAGCAAAGATAGAAAAGAAGAAGAGTACTCACCATATTCAGGGAAGTCGAAGTTAAATCCTCTCAGACATGTAACTTTCATAATATTACTCAACTCTGTCAGAAAGTCATTCGAATGTTGGTTGGTGGAGGGGGAAATAGAGCGGAAAAGTAACTACATAAAAAAAGGCTTCCTTCAATCATGCACTAAACTCCTTGACATGTAATCTGTCAATAGTTTGTTGCTGAGATAATGCCGGCTGCCATGAGCGGATTTGATTGGCAGCTTAGGGTCTGGCCCCTCCTTCCTGTGGTTTGACGGGGGGTAGGTGAAAGAATATAGAGCCTCCCCCTTTCCCTGCACGCTCTCTCTCTCTCTCTCTCTCCGTCGTGCTCTCTCTCTGCCTCTCGCTCGCTCTCTGCTCTCCCCCCACACACACACACACACACACACACCCTCACACACGCAGGCACAGACCAAGCTGTTGGGGATGTTGTCTGAATAGGCTGATAGGAAATTATGGCAGAGGAACCGGAGCAGTTTTTTTCTCCCTCCCTCAGTGGGCTGGCCTTTTCCATCTTTGTGGTCTTCTAGCCTTTCAACTCTCTTGGGGTGGAGCCTCTACTGCCTCTATTCAAATGAAGGGAGCACAGCAAAAAAAAGCCTTTTGGTAGGAGGAGAGAACGCGTTTGATAAACTGTATTATACTTTTGTCGCACACACGTATGCAAGGCTTTTGTGTTCATTGTTTAAATGTGTTATACCGTTTTTTTACCCCTACTATTGTGTAAAAAGACATGTTTACAATTTTATGAGCTAAATTCGAAGGGACGCTACTACATGTGATCTACATGCTTGTCCTTTAATGTGTCTTATCAGGAGCATCAAGAGGTAAAGAATATAAGATGTTACTTTAACGCTTGAAGCCAATAACTCTTTCACGTCTCTCCCATCGCAGGGATCCTCTCTGTTTCCGCGCCATACAGCGTACTTTCGCTGCCTCTCTCCCTCAGAGCTCTCTCCTTCTCCTTCCCCTCCCTCTGATAAGCTATCAGTTTTCATTGTAATTTCAGGTGAAATGATAAACGACAGCCGTTACCAGGTGGCAATGAATACTTTATAAGACAAACCCCTTATTTGCCTGGCAGTTTCTTCCGCAGTGGCATGCAAAGTGCCTCTGGACCATTTCGACATAATGGTCCATATACTGTAAACATGACTCTGTATGTCAAGAATGCAGAATTTACGCAGTGACACCAAATAGCTAAAAATGCCAGACTTTGAAAGGTCACTTGGTATTCCTGTTTGCCACAGCAGTTGCATTTTGAATAAAGGTGATGTATAACTAGCATTTACTGGTTATAGAAAAGAGGAAATGAACTACTTTATGGCTGTGAACTATAATGCAATGATACATGGTCCTGGCTTCAGTTCCTGAGTGCTGTCAGCAAAGTCCAAAGTATGTACATAAAACAGCTTTTGGTTGATTCAGACTTCATACCGGTTAAGACCTGAAAAAGGCTTTGTCTCCCCCTTCGTAACTTGCATAAAGAGAAGTGTTTCTATCAAAAAGCTTCACCCTTGATCTGACATTGAACTGTAAATAAAACTATAGTGTTGTTAGCCGGACAGCCAGGCGTTTTCTGTAGTTTTTTAAAACATTGTACTTTCTTAATTTGTGTTCTGGCTCTGTACCCTCACGGTTGAATGCACATATTGTAAGTCGCTTTGAATAAAAGCGTCAGCTAGACATGTAATGTAATGCAACCGCTAAACGCAGGAAGTACAGCTGAGAATAAATTACCAACTTTGTGGAGGTGTAAATCAACAGACTTGTTGTGTCATTGCCCCATCTACTTTTGAAACTGAGAAGATCAGACTACAAAGAATATTCTGCTAAGTAAATGCGCTGCTTGGATGTATTCTTATAGAATAGAATAGGTTTTCTTCACCCTGTTAGAGAAATGATGGTTTCAGCTGCAACCTGGTGCTGTGAAACCACCTCAAGGCCAAATATAAAAATATCAAAAACATACAAAATCTACTTTCATATCGTATAATCACGCACAGTACACGTAAAGCTACGAGTCTACGTAACTGTTAGGGCTCACGAGGCTGACGTGCATCAGTGAGTATCTGATATGAACATATAAGTAAGAGAATATAGACCGAGTTATTGTGGTTATGTAAATGTGATTTATTGTGCTGATAGATTGCTGCTAGGCCAACCCATCGGCATAGGTGCGCTGCATGCAGGAGAACAAAGTGTTTTCTTTTCGAACTCCGACTCTGACACAGACAATATAACATTAGAGCAGCATAATTCTTTTGACATTAGAACTAGCTCTTAAAGCCCTACCTGCAACTCTTTGAATTGTTATTGGCTTTCTTTTTTTGTTCCCAAGTCCGTTTCACACAGAATAAGGGAGGGTACTTTAACACATGTAATTATACTTGGATCTAACATGCCCTACATGTACCAGTGATTATATAGGCCCAACAATTTACTCATTCATTCTGTGATTTGTTTCATGCTGTACTGTTTTTCATTGGCAGTTCAAACTGTATTGTTTTCACTCTGGACTTTAACATCTTGGCAGTTGTGTGACATTATCTAACGACCCGTGCATCGCGCTTTGATTGGTCAGTACGTGGCGCTTTCATACGAGTTGATACGGAACATAACATAACATAGGTGTGCAACTTAAGTTACTACTGCCATCTGCTCCTGTCAAAAGAGAACTACCGCCGTGGAACTAAAACAAAAAAAACGGCGTCAACACTGAAGTTACAGCAAACATGATCACAGTAGTTGTTGTATTAATCTGTTACTCTAACGTTGTGAAAAAGTCATAGTTGGTCAAGCTGCAAGGTAATAATAGTAAAAATAATACTTGAGCTATACTTTCTTCCACATAGGTACAGCATATCAATACAAATAACAAAAACCACTACAGTATATGTAACCTTGGTATTGGGGGAGGTTTCAGTTGACTGGGGAATTTTTTTCAATGTCCACAGGAGGGACAGCCCACTGGCCCTTTAGCTGCTGTCTTTGGGGCCGAAACCATTGCTTTTCCAAAGGAACTGTGGGGACTTTCGTTTGATGTGGCCTGCGGGTATTGTGTGGAGCACGCGGGAGAGTGTCGAGGGCAAGGTGGAGTGTGTACGCCCGTGAGAGTGTGTGTGCAGGCGTCCGTGCGCGTGACATGGCGGGGGTACATCAGTCAAAGGGCCGCCGGGGCCAGACGTTTGGCTGCCCCTGACAGTGCGCTCCAGGAGGGGCTGGTCTGGTGAAGGGCCCACTCCGAGTCCTCCGTTCCCCGGGACAAAAGCTACGGCCCGCTTGATAGATGTGAATTCAGCGGCTTTTGTGCCCAAAGCCCAGAGACATGCCGAGTGAGAAATCTGACCTTTGCCGAGAGTCAGATTGTGTTTTTGAACCCCTCTTGCAGTCGCTGGCAGTTAGGGGAGTGAGCGGGGGGGGTAAGGGGCGAGGGGGGGGGCGTGGGTGGAGGTCTGTCCTCACTGGGGGAGTGGACAGGTGGGAGATTACACAGGACGAGCCGCACAAAGCACTTCCACCACAGAGCAAACTTTAAACTCGACTAATTAAAATAGTGAGTGTTTTTCAGTAGACAATTGATGAAGTTTGCTCTTGATATTCACTGGCATGTTGTTTCCAAATTGGCAGGAAATTGAACGTGTAAAAGCTTAATTCTGAAGCAGGGTATTTTAGAGTGGGATTCAACAAGAGTTCACCGCGGTGTGATTCTAGGTTGTCTGTGATGTGGTATATTATTCCCTCTCACGTCTGTTTATATTGCGATATATATTTATTTTTAAGCAGAGAAGGAGCTGAATATTAAACGTACACACAAATACAGCCGGGACAATGATGACGGCAGTACACCACTTCTTGACGATCATCATTTGCATTTCTCATGACAAAGATTCTTCATTCAATTTTCATAATATGCTACGGAAATCAACTTGCAAAATGTCATAATAGGTACACACTCGATAGCAATTAACAGTTTGTATGAGGTATTTGTTACATTTGCACATTAGTCAGCGTACTGCACTGCACTTCTTATATTCATGCCCTGTTACATGATATAACATGAATTATGATGTAGCATGTTGCTTGGCGGCGGTGTGCTGAGAGCAGAGATTTTGTAGATAGATAAGGCCTAGGTTTTTGAGTCATACATTTTTCTTGACACTGCTTTCATCCCCCGGCCGTAATCATCATATCTCCCCCACTGCTCTCCCGGATGCAGACATCCATAATGCAATCTTCCTAATTTTGATCCCTAGCAATCTGGTTTTTAAAAGGGAGGGGAAAAAAAGGGGACATATTTCTGAAGGCTTGCTCCGTAATCATTTTAGACAGATAGCCTTTCCCATCGCAGATGAGCAAATATTTGTAAACCAGCTATCTAATGGAAAATTAGAGTGAAATTAGAGTGAAATTCATGACAGTGAAATCCGATTATGAGTAATTCTATTATGCCATCTTAGCCCACACAGCATATTTTTGTAGAGTTTTTTCCATAAATACCTATGCCAGGGGTCCTGCTAATCAAATAAAATTGAAATTCATCTTCCCATTAAATTCAATTAGCCGCAATTTCTAAAGCCTAACAAAGATTTTAATTACTAAATTATAAAATTCTCCCTAGCCAAATTGGGGAGAAAAATAGCGCATACCCTGTCTCTGAAAAACAAACCCATGAAAGGAAATTGTTGATCAAAAAAGATATCCAGGGGAAAATAACATTAGGGAGAGCACTGGGGCCTTTATTCAGCGAGTCTGGGTGGGGAGTGACGTGTGCCAAGCGCTAGGCTCCTGGGCCGGAGGAAATGAACTTAGCTGAGGTTCTCTCTGGCTCTAAATGTCTGCCCTCAGAGTTATTATGCTGTAATTGACTAATTGACACCTTAATTTCATTTATGGGGCTCCTGTGTTCATAAAGCAACCTCTGGGTGGGGCAGTGGTCTTGAGCGGAAGCAAGGAAGTCAACATCCAGGACACCAGGTAGGGCCTCAGGCCGTCGGCTCTGTGCTCGCCGGATGACGATTATGCGTTTGATAATGAAATGGTCAGGAGGAACATATTGACTTAGCAGAGGCTTAAGGAGCATCTTACTCATATGTTTAAATCCCTCTGATGCATGCTGATTGGTAATAATCATGCCTGTCCAGTCTTACAATCTGTCACTGCAGACATGAACGACCTCGTTCAGGGGTCAAAGGAGTTTTTTTCTTGGGAAGTAACGCTCTTAAACCCTCGAATGCGAAGGTTTTCGAGCTTCTTTAACTTCACAGGTGACCATAAGTGAATATTGCATTGCGGTTTTCCGGCTGCGTTCGAGCCACTGGGACCAGGAATTGTTGCTGGTCATGTTTAGTGGCGACCACACTGCTAATGGGACAGCTCCGGGGTCTCAGGTCAGCCACCAGGTCCATTTCCCAGCCACCCCCTGCTCCCCACCAGTGGGCCACTAAAATAACAGCCCAGCACCCTCTGCAGAATACAAAGGTCCAGCTGAAAAGGCACCTGCTGCTATTATTCACTTTAGCTGCTCTGGCCGCTCACGCTGTCTGTTTTAAAGGACACGAAGAAGGGAAAGACTGACTGGTAAATGATGAATTATTTAAAGTATGATGTCTAATTGTTTCAAGGAAGACATCTTGTCTCTGGAAGGCAGAGGCTCGGGTGTGGATGTGGGAGTGCGTGAGGATGGAGGGAGGAATCTCTATGAAGAGGTCTGTCTACTGTGTAATGCCGGCTGTCTTGTAGTTGAAGTGGCTGGGTAAATATGACCAAACTGAAACTTTAATCTGCTTTTTCCACACCCAAGCTGGCTGGGTATTAAAGATAATCTGTTTCGTGTGTCATATGGCGAGAGATATAGATGGAGCTAATTTTTTAGAGACAAATCTGATATTTGTCAACTGGCTGAAAAAAACCAGGGGATTTTCTCCTAATCCTCCCTCGGATGTGAAGGCGCGTTAACAGCGAAATGCAGATGGTGTTCTGTGCACGGAGAGTACCCAGCACTCAGCGCGCTGCATACGGAGAGGCACGGCTAGCCTCGGCAGGGCTCAACGCAACCCGCAGATAGCGAACTCCCCCTACATTCAATTAGCAAGTCGCTTGTGAAAGCAGAGGCCTCTTGGTTTTTTCCAAAGAGCAAACTTTGCAAAAAAAAACAAAAAACATTTCCCAGTTCGTTCTCTTTACTTTTGTTTCCTTGCTGACATAACATCCTTACTTCTAGGCTTTCTTCATCAAATATTTAGTTGAAACTCAATAGCAATGAGGAAAAGAAAACAAATTATAAATAAAACGGAGGCATAAATCTTTCAGGATCCTAATTCTACCTTTCCCTTGCAGTGTTTCTGTCTTTATTTTATCACATCAAGCAGTTTGCTTTCCGTTTCCACTGCAAGGCGTGGCTGACGTGACACTGGAAGGAAAAGCCCTTTATTATTCTGCTCTTTTGTTTTGGAACACTGTGTATTCAATGGTGTCACTTCTTTTATGCACAATTATGACTTGTGTAACTTGTTTTTATCAAAGACGGAAACAAGAAAACCTAATTTTAGCACAAGAATGCAAAATGACGCAGAACTTTGAATGCATCCTTAACTGCTTTGTGCCTCTGCATTACATTTAGCTTTGGATTGATATTCATTAAGTGGCGCTTTACAGACATCCAGTCAAATATAGAACCCGAACCCTCAAATTGACTACACAACTCAAGAAACATACCATATGGGCATGCATTGAAATACAGCAGACCGTATTATTGTGAATGGGCTTAGGATTGTGTGACCAAGTCATGACAATCTACCGTCCCGTCACAACCATTCCACACATTCTTGGTCGTTACCTTACTCAGGTGACAGGAGTCAGCCAGGGTTGCTTTTGAATGACATTAGTTAGCACGGGTCACTAATTAGCCCTATCTGGTTTTGCGTTAGCTTGCAGTGACCTGGCATGATTTTTTTTCCCATGGCAGGCGAGCTACCGGCACCCGCCTTGTCGATCGACCGGCCAATCGCGATCGACCTATTGGGCGCCCCTGTTCTAAACCAATTATTGAATATCTAGCTACTACGGTTGACAGTATGTACCAGATCAGACGAATATCAAGAGGTGAGAAAAGACGATTGCAGCATCACAAACTACAAGTGCAAACAAACAATAAGTGCTTAAAAACTGCCTTCACTTACACTCTAACAGTAACTCATGCAGTCACACTCGTTTCTGTCCTTGCTACAACAAGGCGCCACTTCTACAAGACAACCAAATCCAACCAGTAATGTATGCAATTACTGGAACACAAAATCTTTCACTCATTGATCCGAAAAAAGGGTTCGCTATTAAAGACTGTTAAAAACACGGGTATACAACATTTAGAGCGGCTGCTGGTAATAGCAGAAGGCAAGGATCTAAATTGAAACGCAACAGGCAAAGACGCTACATTAGTCTGCCCTGTGTGCATTTGTTCTGTACAAACAGACTATTATTGATTGGTAATACAATAGAAAAAGTTGACATTATATGCACTATGAAATTCAGCATTTTTTAACCTTCAGCTATCCTTGTCATTCCCTTGTAAAATAAATATTTAAATACACACAAGGAGGAAGAGAAGGGGGGAAAAATCACTAAAGCTCTTTTGCAGTAATTGGCTGAATAGCACAGGCAGCAGAAAATTTACAGGAAGACAACAGTGTGAAGGGGACTCGGTCACAGTGTAAAACTAAGCCCTCAGCACCAACTGGGGAGTAAGCAAGCCAGAGCAGCAAGCCAGCGTCTAGGTGCCAGCCTGGCATTTCTTAACTAGCACGAGGCACTTGTGCCTCCTTAGCTTTGGCAGTAAGCTGCAGATCACAGTCCATTTTCTGGACAGGTTAAGTAAATAACCCAAGCAAGCAGGCATAAGACAGTGACAGGGAAAGAGAAATCCCCCAAAGTCACTGTGGTGACACTCTACTAAATCCCATCAAACCGAGAAGGGAGGGGAGACAGGGAGGGAAGGAGGATGGTGTCCTCTTTGCAGCAGGTGTGTGTCCAACGGCATTGATGCAATAAAACCTCATTCAGTGTTCAGCCCTCCTCGAAGGACAGGCAGGGATAACACCTTAAACCCTGTGGCTTTATCTCCTGCAGATTTTCCATAAAATGCCAAGCCAGGGAGCCTGGGCCATGTGACTACCATGTAGGTCATGGTAGATGGGGGGTAGAAAGTGTGGGAGGTGAAGGGAGAGAGACAGAGTGGGGGAGGACGGGAGTTCTCTAATGCAACTGTTGAAAATAGCAAGCGGTAACCAGATTAGAACAATTAAGATTCTGCCTGTATTCGTTGCTGAAGAGAATAGAGAATTCAAACGTTAAGAGGAGATAGAAACTATGAAAATATACGGCTGAATGCTGCCAGATTTGACCTGTTGTGTATTGCATGTATTTATTCATCATTTCACTCAGACCACTTGCATCCGTTTTATAAAATTATCTATTAATAAAGAAAAGGTGCAACAAAATTTCCACATCGGATTATATTTACTTTAGGCTTGGTCAAAAAATGTGAATACATGGCATGTTCAAGAGTCCCTAAAAAAAAAAACGAAACTTGGCTTTTGGTCTCTGCATCAAAGACGTAACTGAGACACAAAGATATCTCTAAGTTCTTCCAGTTGACACAACCTTTGCGAAGCCCCCTCCTTTACACCACGATATGCATTATTCTTGTGACCACCGTGTGTGGCTATGGATGTGTGATGTTTCTCAGAGAAAAGTGAAGAATTCATGCGGAACTAAGATATTGTACCTTTGACCTTACAGCCACAAATCCCACGCACGCCGTATCTAGCCTCTTGGTTTGTCTTGTCATCTTGGTTTGTATTAAAGAATTTTCTGGTGAACTGGTTGATCATTATCCATGACATTTTCAGAGTACAGCGATATGTCAATATTCTAAAGCGCAATGGGATTGTATAATTGAACTACGGGCCCTTGGTTTCCATATGCTGTGGGCACAGGTTCCCAGTGGAATACCAGTGACGCTTGATGGGATGCAAAAGATGGACAGGATAAGGCTTTGTGCTGTTGACTGACCTTGACCTATTTGTTGACCCACATCCTCACTCAATCACATGATTCCATTTTGATCAATAAAACAGGTGAAAGTGCTAGAAAATGTAACACAATGGTGAATGTGCCCTCTCTGAATATGTGCATTTTTACATCAGTACTAAGCACCACTGGCGAGCTTTGTATAACCTGGCCTCAATCAAACTCAAAGGCACTATCCCTGTGAAAAAAGTATTGATCAGAACAAGCATCTATCCATGCATAAGAGCTTGTTTCAATTGATTTTTCCTCTTTGAGCCGAAAAATATAATAGAGTTGATATGAATTATGGGGTGTTTTGCTTCAATTCATCAACAGAGTCCAGATAATGTTTGCCGTTGCCAGGGAAACATGATAACAAGTTTTGTCTGTTGTTCAACAATCAATTACACTAATGGATTTGTGCTACTGTTTACAGGGAAACACACAGCATTCTGTAGAAGTCCAGCAATACTGTAGTAGATGGCTTATGGGAGACAGCAGACAGCATGTAGGGTTCTAAGTGGACTGCAGAGCAGCCAAAACATTTCATGCATCGAAGTTCTGTGTCTAAATTGTAGTTTATCCCCACAATATTACAAACAAGATGACGAATACAGCACAAAATGTATATATATATATCCATTGTGGAACAAAAATGGCAGCCCACTTGTATCCCTCCAAACTATCCCAGTTGTACCGTTCTGCTCAAAAGATTTGCAGTCTCTAATTCCCAAGCTCCAGACTGATCAGTGTTAAGTTAGTGCCACTTCCCCTAAAGCCTCCTGACATTAAGCCTTTATAAGACAGTTATGGGTATTACATTGGTCCTGCAACATAAACTACTTTTAGGCCTTTACCATCAAGTTTAAATAAAATAGCTACGGGAGCAGATTAAACGCAATAGGCCAATAGGCTACCTACTGCCTTGTTAACAGGCTGTTATTGTTCTTTTATCCTTGTACTAGTGTCTAGTTTTAGGCTTGGGGGCTCAATATAATTAATGTAGCTGAGATACCGTTTTATATATTGTAATTATAAAAGTTGTGTTTGTTCAAATGAATTTTTCTGGCCCTGCTTGAATCTCCGTTTATGTAAATGTGGGTGGGTGAGCTAGATAATAATAAACCAATACTAGCAGACTTGTGCAAAATAACTGAAACTTGATTTTGCTGCGGGAAATCATCCAGAGCACGACACAAGTGAGCATGCTAACCCACTAAAATCTTTGAAATCCATAAAAGACGTGTGAACTGGATGGACACTTTTCCATGACCAGATATCTGCAATGCCCCTCTTGAATCTCATGTTTGACTCTCAGCTGGAGCCTCCCTTCCAGCAGATTGCTATTTGCTTTCTCAGGGAAGCTAAACAGTGTGATACCAAATTATTATAACACACCCACCAGTTTTATTATTTATAAAAAAGGGAACCACCAGAACATCTTAGGACACATCTTCTCCACCCACTATTTTAAGACTGCTGAGAAATTGGCCGACCTTCTTGCCTGAGAATTCCTCGAAGTCAACTACTCGTCAACTATTGATCATCAACACTTTTCCAGAATTTCTTTAAAGCAAAGTGAAGGTTCCTCTCAATGACCCAGTTTTTCAGTTAACCCCTGTTCTACCAGGAAAGTACAATTATGATTTTAAATATCTTTTTTGAGGGAGTCGTGGCAGAGGTGGCTGCTTAAAGTTTTACAAAAATGGCATACATTAAAATAACAAAGGTGGGTTTGATTAACGGCACACGTAATGTGGCTGCATGTCGCGTGACGCAGATGATTTGGCCTTAGAAAAAGAAAGAAGTTCCATTCTAAAGTTGTATAAGAAAGACAAACCAACTTGATAACTCCCATGATATCTGGGAAAACTCGAATCAAAGATAACTTGTAATGCAGCATAATAGGAATTCAAAAAAGATCAACGCGCATGCATGTATAATAACACCGTCGACTGAATAAGAGAGATCTCCAAAATACGCAGACAAAAACTCAGCCAGCACTGAAGCATTATCCTGGCACCTCTCATTCACATCTCACCTAAGTGACCTTGATAGTACTGGTGGTTTTGGCCACATGGAAATAACCCAAGGATTGGGTTAAAATGTGTGTTCATTTTCATGTTCTCTGCTCCATAGCGTGCCACATTTGACCAAATTGTAACAGACCGTAACGGTATGCAAAGAATAAAAATAAATATTATAATTATCTCCAAAAATTTGAGCGGTTAGTTATTCAGTTTCTTATTTCTGATCCATTTTCATGGAACCATTTGTCATATTGAAATAGCAAGAAAAGCATTTAAAACTGACCACGTCTTTGCTTGTGTAACAGTGTTATATAGGTGATATCATCGGGACAAAACAACATAGCAGAAGCTATTCTAACTTCATTAGATGGAAGAAAAGAAACGTATTTCACTTATCGACAAAGTTTCTTAAGGCTTAAGCGTCTTCCCCGATCCAGGTCTTTGGACTGAAAATAATATGATGCTCCATCTTTGAAATATGTACTTTTCCTAAAGCATTGTTGATTGCCCTGTGTCCATTACTTGGAAGGATTATGATAATATTCCACATTGTGCTCGGCGTGATGCACAGGAAATTCAATACTCAAAAGGTTAATGCAATCAATTAGGATGACAAAGGAGTAAAGTAAAACCCTCCTGCTCGTGGAAAAAGGAGACAGCCGAAGAGAGGGGGAGAAAAAGGTATTGAAAGCTTGAATGGATCTACAGAGAGTAAAGAGGCACTTGAAACGACAGAAAAATGGCATTTATTCAACGCGTTCCGTCCAAGGCCCACAAAATGAAAGACGTGCAGCGTGTATTCACAAAGACAGAAAAAAGGCTCTCAGATAGTGAATTGCGTGACTCAGCTCTTAACCAGTTGTAATTGAACAATAAAAACGCAATACTTTAGTTTGAAGGTAATCAGATAGCTAGAAGTGCCAGGTGTTTCAACATCGATTCATAATGCTCATAAGGTTTCTATAGACTTTTCCCCCTTTCTGAGTCAAGTTTGTTTCATCACTCCATTCTCATGTGCATTGTTGCATGGGCTGAATATTAACAGCACGACAATTGTGTATGGGAGAGATATCTTTTGTTATTTAGATAGAAGTTACAATGCTATACAACACAAAGGAGTCTCATCATTGCAGATAAATGGATAAACGTGGATGACGGTATTGAGCTCCACAACCATTGTAATAATCCATATTACCTTTTCAGGCTCAGTCTGTCAAAATGATGATGTATTAATCACATTTCGGCAATCCTCCATGGCTAATGATAATGTTATGAGAGTCTGGTTGGCAATATTTCGCTAACGTGTGCGACGCCTATTTTCTGCCGATAAGTTGTGCAAGGAGAAAAGCCTAAAACCTTGTAATCCACTTAGGTGAGGCAGTAGACTTACCTACTTCTGCAACCACACAACCTCATAAATCTACTGCACCGTCACATTCTTAAGACTGCCACGCTTGAAAGAACTGCAGAAGATCCTTCAATCCACATTTTTTGTACCAAGTGAAGACATGTAACACATTTCAAGTAATTGCAGGAATTGTGTTGGCCAAGGCCCTGATAGATACAGTACACCACATACATCATTAAATCACATCCACACTTGCAAAAGCAAATAGTCTAAAAAAAAAAACAGGACCGCAGTATGGTCTCCAGTCTAATAACATTTATAACATTTGACATTTTGTTCCAGTGCGGAGTGATACAAACGCAGAATATTATGGATTAGACTCACAATCATTGATTTTCTGCCAAGCACTTTGAACTCCAGCCTCTTTATTCTACATTCCCCCAACTTCCATTCACTTCTACAATGGACAGATAAAGAGGTATGAGGAAAACAAGCACAAAAGCCAGGCTTAGGTGGTAACCAGGGCTCTATGCTTTGACCGTAAGAATTCCTCTTTTTTTTCACGGGCACAACTGCTGTAATTTGACCTACATCACATTTTTCTGTTTGGGCATTTTTGGGGTCCAGCAGCCACGTCACAGAAACAAAGGCCCAAAATGGGCTTTGAAGTCAGCCCTGAATGAAAGCGGCGGGGCTGACACATGAAATGCCCTCACAGTTGGGCTGCCCCCCCGTCAAAGGAAAAACAAATACTTTGAATGAGAGGGGGACACGCCGCTCCTGTCTGAGCTTCCTAAGGCCCCTGAGCCACCGCCGGGAGGTGGGCTTTCACGACGTGCCCGTAATGATAGATGGATTGGGAGAAAAGTCTATTCACATGGAGATGTTACATCATAAATATTTACACAGGACTGCCGTTTCCTTGTAGCTTTTACTTGTTTTGACACATTGGCAAAAAATTTGGAAAAAGTGAGAAGAGTGCCGCGAAAAGAGAAGGTGGTTCCTCGTTTTTGTTATTGTGCGATAGTACCAAATTGAGTTTTATGAATTGTTGCTCTTTTTTTTCTTTTCAGTGAGACAAATTGTATTTCCCAAGGCGAATTGTGGACTATTTGCCTTTAACCACGATTGAATTAACTTTTATTAGAGAATAATTTCCCTCCTACACACAAACATTTATAAACCAACAAAGCGCAAAACAAAGTGACTGAC
Organism: Gasterosteus aculeatus; assembly: GCF_964276395.1. Classification (NCBI taxonomy): domain Eukaryota; kingdom Metazoa; phylum Chordata; class Actinopteri; order Perciformes; family Gasterosteidae; genus Gasterosteus; species Gasterosteus aculeatus. Next base: position 12,697,783 of record NC_135689.1, on the reverse strand, counting down.
TTTCAATTAGAAATCATTATCAAACACATTTCTTTGTTTTCCACGAAGAACTACCATAAAACTGCTATATGCGAAAGTGTGACTATTTATCCCTTGAACGTCTCTGAAAGGCTCACAAAACGATGCGCGATCAGATGAGATGATCAGATCTGGACTCTCGGCTTTGCGACGATAATGTTGGACTGATCAACGCTATCGGTGAAAATTGCTAAAATGACAACAAAGGCAAAGAGGGATGGCAACTTCACTCTCTTCTCTGGTCGAAATTATCCCTCTATGTGTGTGTGTAACAAATCACTTTTTGCTGCCATGTTAATGCTTTTAATCCCGTATATTTCACCAGAATTTTAGCACAACAACACTTTACCTAAAAATCTGATCTGATCTTCCGCTGAGACCCGAGAGAGGTAAACGAGAGACACCATTGTTGTTGGTAAGCAGCCCTACAAATTTCTGTTCAGTGAGCTCAATTAAAAGCCTTGAAGTCCCCTGAGATTGTCCCTGGAACCAATGAAAACAAATTTGGCAGTTTAATTTTCTTCCCACTGTCTAAGAGAGGGACTGCGCTCTCTTGCCCAAGTCTGTGGGAGCCAAAAGGAGAGAAGGGATGTCATTTCAGCCGAGTGTTGGAGCCCTTGGCCTTTATTATTAGTTGCATTAACATATATCAAAAGCCAATTAAACTAACTGCACTCTGTTATGTTGTTGTTATGCGGTTAAACGGGGGAAGACTTAAGTTAGTATAAGAAGTCACAAAGTTGACTCATACTTAACTTTGCTTCCAAATCAACCCATTCAAAGGGGTATTTTTGTGCATGTGCACCCGGGGAGTGGGGGACCTTTCAGGGGAAAAGTTGCTGTACTCAACCGCGTCTGCAGCTCCCATCCTCCCGTTGGTGCTACTTATTGTATCTATGTGTCGCCGTGTCGCGGAGAGAGCTGCACCGAACATGTTTCTGGAGCCCTGATTGATGCAAGGAGTGTGTCTGCGTCCGCTGTGTGAGTGACACCACCAGAGACAAAGGAGTGCGGTGTAGCCCTCCGCCTTGATTCTCGGCCACGCCGCACCCCCCACCCCCACCCTCCACCACCCCCCCCCCACGGTGATACTGAGGGTCTCCGGTTTGACATGAGACAGCCCACGGTGTCACTTCTGAATGTTTAGATCCCTCTTGACTAGGAGGCCAGGGGCAAGGGCTGTTGTGTGCATCCTCGTGACAGACTCCCACATCAGCATTGTGCTCATACCAGCTAACATCATTAGCACAGAAGGTTTCATCTCAGGGAGAGAAAGAAAAAAGCAACCCAGTTTCTTCGAGTCACAAGTCATTAGCGTCCTCTCGAGAGTCAAATTGTACAGAGGCAGATTTTTTTTTGTTTTTTTATCAGCAACAAAAGGTTTTATACTCTTGTTAATTTGGTGGATGTCATCTGTAGTTAGATGTCTGTGTCTAATGCCTGTTACAGTAATAAATGCCAAAAGTGGAAAAATTATATTATTTTGTCAAGATGACAGTGTGGGATGTTGCGACAACAAGATCTAGACATAAAGCAGACATAAAAGAATATCCAGTTATAATGAATGGAACAACATAACAGGGAGGATAACGTAATCTTGCATACGTGCTGGTATATTTAATATTAATGATGGTGTCACAATATATGCGCTATAACTACCAGGGAAAAGCTTATGTAACTTCAAATACTCACTGTTTCTTTAACATTTTAGTATTTTAAGTAACACACAGCGCTGTTTTTGTCATAAAACTGATAAACCAGCAGTTTATATATTTCAAAGCAGCTTATTGCTCTCGTAGTTTGGAGCTGTCTGCCGGGGTTTCACATACGCAGTGGTGGAAGTGCGTTTTACTGTATAGATCCCTCATAACAAGAGAGAGTGACAGAGAGAAAGCCATCTTTGGAAAACAGATACATCAGAGTGCCGGTATAGTGTACGACATTGCTGTGAGTTAATCAGTTGGAAAATAAAACGGTGGGGTTCTAATAAGTCATTTGTCAATTTTTACAACCCCCAGACACATTGATCCATGGGGATTAATGAAGATGCCTGATATTGTTGTAGATATGAACAGGGAAGATGGCGGGGACAGTAATCAGTCATGTTGGGGATTTGTCCTACCTCGTTTTCTCTTCCTGGGGAGTCACTCCATTCGGGGACTCACTTCATCTGAGGAGGAGAGCAAAGGAGAAACATTAAAAACCCAGACAGACACTGATTATTCCGACGTCTATACGCATGCACATGCACACATGCTCTGCAGAGATCCATACATTTTACTCAAGTCATCTGATCGACAAAAAAAAAAAAGTAGCAAGCCGCCAGATGATGCAAATGTGTACTTTTGTTCACTCCTGTCCTTCTGATGCACCGTATCAAGGTCCACAGATACCAAGTCGGCACATCACAGCTGGGGAAACGGGGTTAGTGACCGAGGGAGGGGCAGCGGAGAAGCTACAGTTTGTAAAGCCCATGAAAGCCTGGGGAGCATCATACAGTACAGTCACCCACGTTTGTGCATATTTCAGCAGTTTGCCAGTAAAAATTTACCAACAGGCAGTAATCCGAGAATCATGCTTGGGAGAGAATAAGTAATTGCAGTTTCCTACTTGGTAGCTGAGAGTGACTTGGCACAATCTTGTCGAATAGAAAATTTAGCAAAACACTTTTTTAACAGAAATGCTAAACTACTAAAATAGTTCATGATGTAACAGTGCTTGGATAAAGAACAAAGTAAGTAGTGGGATACGTACTGCTGGTTCTGTATTCATACTGTGCTAGAATCATATAAATGGCTGACATATAGATGATGAACATCAACATCTTGTACATGCAGAAAAGCACAGTGCCTTATATGACTTATGTATTAACCCAGACACAGTGTTACATCAGGACACAAACTAACTTTGGCAGAACCAGTTGAGTCACTCCTAAATCCTCTCAAAAGTTTCCTAACCTTGAGAGCCCAAGCATCCCCGAAAAAGTAATAATAATTCCAACCTGATCTTCCTTCTTATTTTATATCTCCCCTCAGCAACCTAACTTATTCTCAGCAACAGTGCAGTTATTAATTCATGAGGCACTAATTAGTTCTTTGTTTAATTTTGTGTTAAACAGACTGACCGGAATGATAACGACTCGCGCTGTAGCGCTTCGGTCCCATGCCACTCCTGTTTGCTACAACAAGGGAGCATCGTGCGACTAGCATGATGAACCCAATTCCCTTCTAAGTTGCACTTCATTAAGTCAAAATGTGACAAGGAGCTTAGAGGAAGAACTGGCAGATCTGATCATACATAACAATGCAGGCCCAGCAAGTTTGAGGGTGGTGCTGGTGCGGAAGGTGTTGTGGGGGGTTGTGAATTTCCAGCATGCATGTTGATAATTTTCTATTTTTAACCCTTGGGGGCCGTCTTTCATTTTCCTTTAATTGTTTTTGTTCAGCGCTGCAGTGTCCTCTTTTTAAATTGCAGCTCCTATCAACTCCCCTGATCAACCCCTCGTGCAACATTGCAGGCAGACGAGTAAACAACAGGGTTGCCCTTCTCCATGATGCGCTGCAGACGCTCCAGTAAAATCTGTCACCCTTCCATCACTGCGCACACATCCAACCACAAATATGTATTTATATGTATCCGGTCATGAGAGAGGTTAAGTAGTACTCGCAAGTTGAAAAACCTGCTGACTGAAAGCAAAAAGTAAAACGGCGTGAGAAGGTCTGCCCATAATTCAAATACCTTCTTCAAGATGCTTTCGTTGAGTAAGGTTTTCAAGAATGTAGTCAACAACAAGCTTGTATTTTATAGAGCCATTTTTATAGATTCCACACTTAATTATATGTTTCTAAAAAAGTTCAGTGTTTTTTAAGTAACCCATACCTTTCATTATCAGGTATCAAATGTCCCTTTACGTGATTCCTGAATCTCAAGATTAGCTCTGAAGACGGTTTTAAACCCCAATCATTAACTTTGTACATGTGGCAGATAGCACCTTTTTGTTTTGTTTCCACTGAAAATCATCAGCTGACGAGCTCGGCTAAGATGTTTAGCCTCTCAAAGTATCTTCCCGCTGGCTGAAGATATGATAAAATCAAAAAGAAGACAAGTAATTACACTGTATAATAGGCAAGATTGGCATTTTCAAAATCATTTTCATGTGGATGGAAATGACATCGCATAGACTATTCTGTATTCAGTGGTGCAGATAAATAAACAAGGCATGGAGAAGAAGGGGGGCATACAGAACGCACAGTACAATGGCAAGCAGGTCAGTAATTAGAAACTCTGTTTGCACAGTAATAATTTTAATATATTCATCAGGAAACAGAGCATGCCTAGCATGATAAAATCCCATCAAGGAACATATCCCGACTGCCTTAACCTTTTAAACAGGCTGGCAGCACATCGCTGAGAACCTGAAAGAACTAAATAAATAAGTTAGAATAAGATGGAGCTAAACCCATACACATCTATTATAAAATGGTAACATTACCAACTGTCGTTATAGTTTTATAGGAATATTTCGGCCCTTTTCTAATGCAGAAATTCCTAACAACGTTCAACGTACTTTTGACCTCTTTTGTCCAAGTGGGAAGAGACTAAAGCCCTCTAACACCAAAACACGTTCAGCTATGATTGCTTGTGTGTAAAGAGCAACACTGTCACGGTGTGGTTCACTTCCTGTCTTATTTTGTAGTTTTCTGCCACTCGTGTCCCCGGGTAACTTCACTTCCTGCCTTGTCTCGTCATCCCCTGTGCTCCTCTAATAGTTTCCACCTGTGTCCAATCACCTGCACCTCCCTTGTGTATTTAAGCAGTGTGTCTCCTGTGTCACTTGTGGCGTCATTGTCTTTAGCCACGCATGTCTTTCGTCTTGGATCGCCGTAGTTTCTCGTCTGTGTGCTTTTGCCTCCGGTTCCTGTTTTTTGGAGCTTTGACTATTAAAGTCTTTTGTTTTCTACAAGTCTGCGTTTGAGTCCTGCCTTCCACCCCAGCAACCTTGACAGAATGACGCGACCAAAGAAGGGCTCAGCAGACCCGCTGCCAGACTACGGTCCGGACTACCTGGACGTAAGGAGTCCCTTCTGGCAGCGGAAAACGAACTTCATCTTCGGTCCCAGGGGCTATCAGCTCGCCTGCCTCGAGCTCCGGGATCTGCTAAATCCTAAGAGGAGCCCTGGCCAGAGGAATAACAGACGTCCCGCTGGGCCGCCGCAGCGATCTCCCGTTCCCGCTGGGCCGCCGCAGCGATCTCCCGTTCCCGCTGGGCCGCCGCAGCGATCTCCCGTTCCCGCTGGGCCGCCGCAGCGTTCTCCCGTTCCCGCTGGGCCGCCGCAGCGTTCTCCCGTTCCCGCTGGGCCGCCGCAGCGTTCTCCCGTTCCCGCTGGGCCGCCGCAGCGTTCTCCCGTTCCCGCTGGGCCGCCGCAGCGTTCTCCCGTTCCCGCTGGGCCGCCGCAGCGTTCTCCCGTTCCCGCTGGGCCGCCGCAGCGTTCTCCCGTTCCCGCTGGGCCGCCGCAGCGTTCTCCCGTTCCCGCTGGGCCGCCGCAGCGTTCTCCCGTTCCCGCTGGGCCGCCGCAGCGTTCTCCCGTTCCCGCTGGGCCGCCGCAGCGATCTCCCGTTCCCGCTGGGCCGCCGCAGCGATCTCCCGTTCCCGCTGGGCCGCCGCAGCGATCTCCCGTTCCGAGACTCTCAGCCATGCCCCCGACCCCCGAGCCAGCGCCACGATCCATGCCCCCGGTACCAGCACCACGCTCCATGCCCCCGACCCGACCAGTACCGGCCCCACGCTCCATGCCCCCGACCAGTCCAGTACCGGCCCCACGCTCCATGCCCCCGACCCGACCAGTACCGGCCCCACGCTCCATGCCCCCGACCCGACCAGTACCGGCCCCACGCTCCATGACCCCGACCCGACCAGTCCCCGCTCCGAGACTCATGACCCCGACGCCCCCAGTCCCCGCTCCGAGACTCAGGCTCCCTCCCTCCCATCCCATGGTCCTCTCCCACCCTCCCGTTGGTGATTTGAGGGCCGTCTGGGATCCGGCCCTTGAGGGGGGGGCTACGGGGTGGGTTATGGGGGGGGCTGAGCCGCCGCCGACTGCGGAGGTGTTCCGTGTCCCCGAGCCGGACCCGACTGCGGAGGTGTTCCGTGTCCCCGAGCCGGACCCGACTGCGGAGGTGTTCCGTGTCCCCGAGCCGGACCCGACTGCGGAGGTGTTCCGTGTCCCCGAGCCGGACCCGACTGCGGAGGTGTTCCGTGTCCCCGAGCCGGACCCGACTGCGGAGGTGTTCCGTGTCCCCGAGCCGGACCCGACTGCGGAGGTGTTCCGTGTCCCCGAGCCGGAGCCGACTGCGGAGGTGTTCCGTGTCCCCGAGCCGGAGCCGACTGCGGAGGTGTTCCGTGTCCCCGAGCCGACTGCGGAGGTGTTCCGTGTCCCCGAGCCGACGCCGCCGACTACCCCGGAGGTGTTCCGTGTCCCCGAGCCGACGCCGCCGACTACCCCGGAGGTGTTCCGTGTCCCCGAGCCGACGCCGCCGACTACCCCGGAGGTGTTCCGTGTCCCCGAGCCGACGCCGCCGACTACCCCGGAGGTTTCCCGTGTCCCCGAGCCGGCGCCGCCGACTACCCCGGAGGTTTCCCGTGTCCCCGAGCCGGCGCCGCCGACTACCCCGGAGGTTTCCCGTGTCCCCGAGCCGGCGCCGCCGACTACCCCGGAGGTTTCCCGTGTCCCCGAGCCGGCGCCGCCGACTACCCCGGAGGTTTCCCGTGTCCCCGAGCCGGCGCCGCCGACTACCCCGGAGGTTTCCCGTGTCCCCGAGCCGGCGCCGCCGACTACCCCGGAGGTTTCCCGTGTCCCCGAGCCGGCGCCGCCGACTACCCCGGAGGTTTCCCGTGTCCCCGAGCCGGCGCCGCCGACTACCCCGGAGGTTTCCCGTGTCCCCGAGCCGGCGCCGCCGACTACCCCGGAGGTTTCCCGTGTCCCCGAGCCGGCGCCGCCGACTACCCCGGAGGTTTCCCGTGTCCCCGAGCCGGCGCCGCCGACTACCCCGGAGGTTTCCCGTGTCCCCGAGCCGGCGCCGCCGACTACCCCGGAGGTTTCCCGTTTCCCCGAGCTGCCGACGACAACCCCGGAGGTTTCCCGTTTCTCAGAGCCTGCCATTCCTGAGACGTTCCGTGCCCTGTGGTCACCGCTCCGGAGCCGGCGAAAGGACCGCCCGCCGGGCCGACCCCAGAGGCTCCCCGCTCGTCTGGCCGCCCGCCGGGCCGCCCGCCAGAATTTCCCGGGTGGTCCGACCAACGTCTCGGGTTTCCCTCCCCCCCTCCCCTTGTTTCGCTCTAGTGTGAGCCGCCTGGAAGTCGGCCCTTGAGGGGGGGGTACTGTCACGGTGTGGTTCACTTCCTGTCTTATTTTGTAGTTTTCTGCCACTCGTGTCCCCGGGTAACTTCACTTCCTGCCTTGTCTCGTCATCCCCTGTGCTCCTCTAATAGTTTCCACCTGTGTCCAATCACCTGCACCTCCCTTGTGTATTTAAGCAGTGTGTCTCCTGTGTCACTTGTGGCGTCATTGTCTTTAGCCACGCATGTCTTTCGTCTTGGATCGCCGTAGTTTCTCGTCTGTGTGCTTTTGCCTCCGGTTCCTGTTTTTTGGAGCTTTGACTATTAAAGTCTTTTGTTTTCTACAAGTCTGCGTTTGAGTCCTGCCTTCCACCCCAGCAACCTTGACAAACACGTGTGTGTAACCTTGTTTGCTATTGAAGGTGGCAGTGATGATGCTATGGAAATTATTGCAAATTACTTAAGGGACTCCTGACATGCAAAAACCTTGACCTCACCACGCCATTTCTCAAAGACAGGAGAATTTGTAATTGTTAGAAGAATTCGAGGTGGAGAACAAAGATAATCACTACACAACAATTTTGCAGAAGTGAAAGCAGCTCAAAGCCGCATGTGGAATGAAATGCGTCATACGAAATGTAATGAACAAGGTGCATGCAAGCCACGCCTGCATACGGTAAAAACGTTAGGGTGGAAAACAAGTTAAGCGGATAAATCACGCCTTTTGTTTTTATTACACATTTAAAAAACAGGAACACGGAAACGGACACTTAACTGAACAGAAAGAGTTTAAAATAATAACCGTCTTCGCTGTAATGACTGCCGATCGACTTTGCTGGTTTCATTTCCCACACATGAACTGAAAAAAATGACAAGTTTACGTGACATCCTTCTGCATGAAACAACCTCTGATTATGAAGTGGAAGCCACAAGAAGAATACACTTCTCACTGAGCAGGTCTGTACGTCGTGTCCTCTTGTCTGACTTTTTGAGCGCACTGCAGAGTGAGGAACTGACCATTTACTCATGCATATTGTGACAGCAACTAGCAGGCCCCTTTTTGTGCTGTCACTTCTGGCTCCTATTCTCCCTTTCCACTCGGAAAGGACAGAGTCGGGGGGCCTCGGGGGGTGCTGGGGGGGGGGGGGGGCAGCTACCTCCGCAGCCCCGCTGTCCCCCTCCTCGCCTAATTTTTGTTGTCCGGCGCTTTGAAACCTCAATCTCATGCAGAAGCAAAGAATGGTGATCCATGTGCAACAAGTGCCGGTGCCATGGAAACCCCCGTTTTGCCCCCAAAATATTCCTTTTTATCCCTTTTGAAGACCTGTCACCGGGAAGACCAGGCATCACACGACCCCAGGCCAAGCCGTGACAAAGCCTATTTTCTGCCTGCTTCTTGATTGATTAAAAAAGACTTTTTAGTAAAACCATGTTGAAGGACACAAAAAGTGACACACGGAAGAAAGGGCCTTTGGGGATGGTCCAATCCGACCGGCTGCACAACAATATCACAGCACAGAAGAACGAATAATAAGATATCCACCACAAAGGAAGGTTACGGTTGAGCATGAAACTTGACAACAATGATCGTTATGAAAGTGATAGAAAAGGTTTTGTTTTGGTCGGTAAGTAACATTGAACTACACATAGTTATATTGTATTCACTTACAGGAGAGGAGTGATTTTATTACAGACTGCTTTATTCATTGAGAAGCAACTGTGTCTTTCCAACTTGTGTGGATCTAAACACACTGACCCCCTTTTTGTATCGACGACTCACTGCCAAGCTGACTCAAATGAGCACAATACCTCAACATATTCACACGACATTTGGATTATTACAACTCCTTTTGGCGTTATCTTATGCACAGTAGTGTTGTTGTGGTGCTGTTGTGTGTGGTTCATGTATGATAGGGGATCAATACCCTGTGCATCGGACATTTTACCCCTCCAGTTGACCTGAGTGACAGACCATTTAAAACAGAGCGAGACTGGCTCAGCTACTCTGCACAGCCCCAATGGGAGACCACATTATTAATTTATCTCAAAAGCACAGGTCGATATAAGAAGCCTTTTGCTCACACGTTTTCTTTTTTGTTGGCAGTTTTTGGTGTCATATGCAGTGGCTTTAAATAACTGGCCTCTTCTTCCCGAGATCCGATTGTTAAACCAGGGGTGTTTAACTGGATTAAATCGAGTTGTGTTTTGTTATTGTTGGTCTATTATATAGTGAAATAGGTTATAATTTCAGCAACATTAAAGAAAGAAAGCTGCTTCCGCGTCTTTGTTTCTGTGTCGAAATGTGGAGGCAATATTTACCAAGACGATAGGAAGGGGTGGGGGTGTGGAAAGGAGGTGTGGGGGGGCATTAGAAGCGTCCACACATAAGCAATTAGTATTCCACATCCTGATGGTTGGAAACACAAAAAGGCCTCACCAAATCCCCACGGCGGAGGTGTCAGACGGAAAATGACGAAAATCTGCTCCTTGACAGGGAGTCATTTATATTTTAGCTTCGTTCCATTATCTTAACGAATCCATCATCAGCCAATGCAATATTAACAGCAGAAAATCAACTCATTAGATCCAGGGGGATTTAATCAAGATTGCAATCATGTATGCGGTTCCTGGAGAGTTGGCTTCTTCTTCTTTTTTTTTCTTTTTGGTCCTTTCCACGTAATTGCCGCATCTCAGATCTTAATAAATTATTCTCGATCTGAGATTGATGCCTTTTTTTCCCTGCCTCTCACGCCATGCACTCACTGTCTCCAACTATAATATTTACCATAAACATTATTATGTCATGGGCACACAGTTTAAAATGGCCTTTAGCTAACTCGGAGAAGTAATTGGCTTCTCCATTTCTCTCTCGTTTCTTTGCTAATTGCCCGGCGATATTACAGTTCCCTCGGAAAGAAAGAAACGGCCTCGTTCGCCCGAGCTGGGATGTGTTGCTGGGATTGTTCAACATTTATATGGGGATGTAGAAAAGATTTCCTGCGTTTGATATTGCTTAACAAGACATGTGAGACGATGAAAGAACATTCCACTTTTGATATGTTAAACTTTATGTGCAACCCTGGCATCAAAGAAAAAAACAGAAAGAGCTCGTATTTCAGGTGGAGATATTTTAGTCTTGTTTCTCAGAAAAACGCTTAGCAGAAAAGGAGCCGGCACCAGATGGATAACTGCCGGAAATACATCAATTCCAGATCTGAATATCTTCGTGTTCAGTCGTTTTATCTGGCAACAAAACAGAGACTCAACAACTCTGCATATTTTGCTGCGTTACCACAGAAACATTTATTTTGAACACTTTAAAAAAATGTATAAAATAAAATGTATTTGTGAGGAAAGAACCTATGAGATCATGACCGATTTGTTGTTTTCAACGAGTAACTCAAGATAAATTGCGTCAACAAACCAAGTGAAGGTGACATAATACATAATATTGCTGTTGAGAATGATTTGTGTAACTGACATGGACAGTGCAGACAACATTGACGACTCTGATGTTCTAGGAGTCTAGGAAGAAACCAAAAATCTAAAATCTTGGTCACATGACAGGTTTTAGAAGGAAAAACCGTCTGATATGTCCAAGTCTAAAACATCTAAACCAGGACATCTGCTGCATCTCTCATTGACCCCAATAGGTTGCGAACGGCTTGAAAAGTCCAACCACATGATTTAATCTTTAAGACAACCGGCCAGCTTACGAATAAAAACTTCACAGGACAAGTTTGTATTTTTCACTTGAAGTGGTTGTGAAATCGATAGTTTTCGAACGTTAACAGTGATCTTGATATCAGATGCGTACCAGGTGCCCTTCGATTCTTCATAGGGAAATCTATAAGTGGTACCGTCTTCACACCACGCATGTAATCGTGTGTTGTATCTGGCCGTGGGAGACTCAAAGTGGCAGTTTGCGTTTTATACGGGTCGAATGTGAAGATAAAGATGCTGCATGGCCGATTTCTTATTTAACAATGTGACATGGGATGAGCTGGTGCCATCTTTCAACAAATGTAGCTTTGCTGAGAGGGAATATGACACAAACAGAATGACAAGATCAAGGAAGATAAAAGATGAAAACATAAGAGAAATAGTTGTATTGTCAAGTATTGTTTTTTTTCTGCAGCTCCTTTTTATCGAACACGGTTGGCTTCCCGTTCTGTGCACCTTTCTTCTTCCCCTCACAGACCGGATTAACTCCTAACATGTTCAACATGATCCAAAAGTGTAAAAACTGTCAAAGAGACCTTTAATCTGCCTATGGAACAAAGCCTTTTGTACAAGGACTAACCTGACCTTGTCACTGCGAGTTTAACTTGATGTCTGTTAGGCAATATAAAGCCCAGCTCTTCTCCTCCACCCCCTCCCTCTAAGTCTTCCTCCCTCCCTCCCGCACCGCCTCGGTCGCTCTCTTTCTCCCTATGCGTAGAATCGGGAGTGTGTAGCTACTGCACCAAATACTGTGTTAATCCCTGTTTCTCTGAGATGGCCAATAGTAAATCCGAGCCCTGTGTAAACCAATCTCGGAGTTTTTTATCTTGATTTATTAGATTACGAGTCCCGGGTCCCTGAGCCCATGCTACACATACTAATCCTAATCGGAATAGACAAGTATTAGCCCAGTTCAAGGGGAGCTAAACAGCAGTGGTGGCCAACTTTCAGTAAGAGGGAAACTACAAGCTTATAGGCTTGATGGGGCTTTTTATCCGTTTTCCTTTTTTCTCCACTTACATTAGTAGAATGAGTGTGTAATTAAATACATAAATCCTGACACACAAACCCTCAAAAGACCTAAAACCACTGAACCCCGTCCAGTTTGGCTTTCTTTTCCCTGCATAATGTAGTTACTGAGCCAAGCCCAATCATTTGTATTTTTCTCCGATTTTTAACAGTGAGCAAGGCAAACACGAAACTCCCATTGAAAACAACTGCAAGAATTAATTTTACATCTCAGTGAATTCGAGGCAGTGTTGTCAAATTATGAGCAACCGGGCTACATAACTAATTTCCCTTGGTCCACAGACTGTTGAAAAAAAAAGAGCAAGAAATCACTTTTCTTCTGTGATACTAAATCGCACATAATTAGCAAGGTGCCTCTACTCTGTTTGCCTTCTGTGAGCAAACAGAGGCCAACCAAGTCATCACAGCTCCTCACATCATCGTTACTAACCTTCCACCGCAACGAAAAGGACGGCGTGTCGGCGTATTGTAAACTGCTGGTCTCACGCTGCCTTCAACCAATCCAGCCGTTGCGGATGGCAACTGGGTTAGGCTGGACGCGGTCCATGTGACACATGGGGCCGGGGCTGGGGAACATTAAGAAGTGTCTGCTTGTACACTAATGCTAGTGGCAGCTGTTAGTCTGCCAAAAACTGCAGCAGCAGCAGCAAGGATCTCCTGAAATACTATTGAAAACCGCTAAAGCTCCTCCTCACTGATGTAAAGCTATACAGCTGCTCGGCGCCAGCGCGATCACTGATCAATCCGGGAAAGTTAAAAATGGAGCCAGGTTTGAGGGCTAAATCGGCTGCTTTTTCTTTTTTTTTTTCCTTCGGCCTGCAAGGTCAAACTGCTTATCTCAAGAGGGATATTTAGGTTGAACGGCGCAAGAGGGTTGTTGCTGTTATTCGAGCAACGGCCTGTGAATTTGTTTGCATCCTCTTTAAATCTGCGTATTTAAAGGGTCACGTATTTCTGTACGAGTGCACGTAGATTTTCGTGGCGCTGCCGCGGCGCAGAGGCTGCCCCTGCCCACTGGCCTCGGGGGTGACAGGGAAGCTAAGGGAGATGTGACAGCCATGTCTGCTCCCTGTATGTGTTTGTTTGCCCCTGAAAATGAGACACCGGTTTCACTCCGGCCCCCTGGGCATGTTTAGCGCTGCCTTCACCGCATCGCCTCCATCTGATACAAAGTGGAAGTCCACACGATAATAATATGTATCTCTGCCGGTGGGGGGAAAGTTGATACATGGACACTCCGCGGCATGAAAGGAATTGATTGATTAAGTCCCGCTTTTCAGTTTCAAACATACACTGCTGACTGAAAAAGATTGAAGAATAATGTTAGTGCAAATAATAATACAATAAATGGTGTCAGACCAACACAGCATATTTTATTGTAAGGTCACCATAAAAAGCCTGACACAGCATGTAAGGTATTACAGTGTGTGATGAAATGATCTATGATCCAGTGCTCGAATAAAAGTGGTGAATGAGGAGTTTCCTTTGCTCCTGTGTTTTGTCCTTAGACCCAAGTGTCTCCAAGTGTACTTTGCAAGGAATATTCATTTCCTTAGGAGGGCCTTGTCAGCCTTGAGACACAATCCATATCCATTCTGTCCTGTCTGCCCTCCCTGCTCTGTGCCTCTTTTTTGTAAGTGCCAGATATTTCACCTGCCTATCAGTTTCCCTTTAAACGTGCTGGTATGTGCAGGAAAGGCGCCCATATAGGGTCACTGACTGTCCTCTACAAGGCGCTCTCTGAAGCTACTATCTGGCTGGTTCCACCCTCCTCCTCCTCCTCCTCCTCCTCCTGTCGCTCAAATTACAGTGTGTAGAGGTCGCTGGGAGAAATGAGTTCAACGGAGCTGATTAATCTAATTTGATATATTACATGGGATGTGCTGAAAAGTCTTTGGTATAGGTCTTGACTTAAAAAGAAAACTTAAAATTTAGGCCGCGTAATATTTATTTACAACAAGGTCAATTGTAACGTTCTTTGTTTATTCTTCTGTGCCCTGAAAACAGTCTGGAGGATTTTTGGCAATACAGCGTATGCTCGACAAACTAACGCAAAACTGTGCTGTGCAAAATCCAGTTTCTACCGGATAATGGGAATCAGATCATTTCATTGCTGAAATGCGCAGCGGGAAGGAAAGCAGCTGCTTCGATGTGAGGAAGGTAGGAGGAGGTTAACAGGAGTCAATGGAGGCTAAAGAGACAGCAGGTCTACTGATGACAGAAAGAGTGGCCAGGGACTGCAGTTCAGAACTTCTGGAAACCACATCAAACAGACTATGGAGCGCTGCCAAACGAACACACAACAACTGTTGCGAAAAAGGAGGGGAGGGGAGAGGAAGAGAGGCAGGACATGGGTAACAAATGTGTACGCGCATATATGTGATGTATGTTACAGGATCTGAGGAAAGTGAAGCATTTGGGCCAAACGTTAGAGAGAGAAAAGACACCAGTGCCAATGGTGTCGCTGTATGCTTACGGGAATACATAGGTTCATCAATTATATTATTAGATACGATGAAATTATTCATATTTGCTGTAAACAGTAGGCAGGTTCCTTGGTGAGTGAACTTTTTCTACATTTAACGCAGTTTTGCAAAGGTGCTTTTTAACAACCCCCTAAAAACTTGCTGATTCAAGGCAAAAGCCCAAAATCAATGTGAATGCATTATAGGCCTATAGACATTATAAACCTAGAGTATGCTTGCCCTCTCTGTCTCTTCAGAGATGTTCCTAACTACTACATGGCCATCATTTTTAATCTGGTTCTTCTTATCGGGTCCATTGACAGCAGGCCTATGCAGGAGCTTTGGTTTTCTCTCCCTTGTCACCAGCGGCCTTACGGCACCAGTATCTCAGACGGTAGCATAGTGACACTCATTCATAAGAGTTCCCACAACAATCTCCATACAGTAAGAGGTTTGGACAAACTTTCTCATTTAACTGAATGCCAAGATTCCCCCATAAAGCATGAAATCGCCATCATCCAACTAGCGTTGTGACACTCGATTGCACTTCAAACTCCACGCTGTCTTCAGGCAATTCGGCTTAACGTCGACTGCAAATACAACCCTAAACTCTTTGCCACCCGTTCAAAGGCCCAAAACAACAGTAAGATTCCATTCCTTATCCATCTTTTGGAAAATGTCCTTATCCACAGTCTGGTCACCCTGACTTCAGTTTTCTACAAACTCTCCATAGAGAAAACAGAGAGCCCCTCCACATCTAATGAGTTTTTTGGAATCACTCAACACAATTTTCTTTTTACACAATTTCATTGCCAACAAAGACGCAGCAACCTTCTGATGTCCAATTTCCTCCTCACTACATACTGCACCACATGACTTTTCCTCTCCCCGGGCCACCATAACATCGTCCTACGCTTTATTCCCCAAGCGACCGGCCTTTATCTCTCACCTGGACACCTTCACCTCTTCCCTTGCGTGTCGCTTGAACTCCATCTGACTGCACAGTACAGGTTGTCTGGAGCTCCGTCTCTGCAGACTGGACTGGCATCACCTTTTTCTACGATGTTGGACTGACACACCAGGACAACTTACATCTGTCCACCGATGACGCTCTTACTTACTATTGACCTACGTCAGTATGCATCCGGTTCATACGCTCCAGATGCAGCGATGCTCAGGTTGCTCAATGTTTGGAAGCCATGTTAGTGCTGATTCCTTTTGAGACCCCTGCTAACTGCTTGAAGTACCAGAAATCCCAGAAGTCAACCTGAACTAATCCGCTATTCGTCTCAGTGTCGGATAATACTTGATTCTCACCGATAATACTCAATTCAGCACTTCAGCCACGTTCTTTTGTCTAGCACATTTCCCCGCCCTTTTCTTTATAGCTACGTCAGGATCCGGGGCCACTACCTTCTGGAACGGCATCCCAGAACACTTTGTTCAAATTATGGGCAGCTGGTACTCTGCAGTGCATCGTGGCTACATCTGCTTAGATATTTGTCAATGACACTCAATATCTCTAAAGTACTTTCATATTTACAATTGGAAGGCTGCATGTCTGTTTTTCTCAGACAAAATAGAGAGCAGCTTTTGGTTTTATTGTGTTTGGGTGTGGAATCCCAGCATTGTGTAGAGTGGCTGCAATCAGCTCTGCCAGCCCAGTTGCTGAGCCTATCCCAACGGCTATCTCCAAATAAAAATGAGTAATTTGTCAAGTCTGCGTTGCTGTCTAACACAAAGATAGGGTATCTGTTTGCATACAATTGATATGAATGATTGATTGATTGATTAGACAAACGATTGAAACCAACTATTTTTAGGGATAATGCTATTTTTATTGAATTGATATCGGATATCAGTATCATTATCGGTGTGCACCTTTAAGATTGATGCTACATATTTGCAAGTTAAAGTTGCTTGAACGTAAGAATTTGAAACTTTTTATCCTCCATATATGTGTTTGTAAATTGAATTTATTTGGGTTTCAGTTGAAAAAACAAGCATTTTGAAAGTAAATGGTATACAGGGAAACAGTTTGGCCAAATGATTAAGTGGGAAGCTAATCATGAGCTTTGTGGTGTTTCTTTAAAAAGACACAGCGTGTTACTTTGATCAGTCTGCCTGCATCCCCATTCTCAGGCCTATCAGGAACCAGGCACTTGTTCAGAGAAGCACGGGACTAATACCCACTATAATGTCACTTCTATATTTGTATCCTGCTAATCTGGCTCTCAGGCTCCAATCTTTTCCACTTTCTTGCAAATTTATCACTAGACTGAAAGACCGGTGCCAGATCCTAAGTGCCTCACCCTTTTAAATTAAATAGTGGCATTTGTGATAAAGCCACTAAATTCCTTATCTAACTTCCCCGAAGAGTCTTTCAAGGCAAAGTGTCACTTTTCCTAAACTGAAGCACGCTTGACGCAATACACCCCACCCTATCCGACAGGCTCGCGAAAAAAACACATGCACAAATGCACACACCCACAGCCTTTCAGATTCCTTGTCCTTTACAAGGACAGAATCAGAGCAAAAATAGAACACGTGAGGCGCGATATGCAAAGGCCCGGACGCGTCCTTAAGATCGTATTTGGTGCCTATTCACAATTTATTGAACACATTCAACTCATTTTCAACTTTATTGTGTAACTGTTCCGTTGTTAGACAGTCATATGAGCGGAGTGACGTTACTACCCCGATACAGGAGGGAGCTGAGAAACTTCACTCTACTGCCAGCGCCGTGGGCAGTTACACAATCACTCAGACAGGTGATATGCTCTGTAAGCTTGAGGCAATGACAGAAGACGTTGCTATGTGTGCCTCGTAAATCAACACACATAATCTGACCTTAACGTATACAACTAAACCCAGTCTAAAGCATGCAGGACCATGCTGATTGTTGTCAAAGTACAGTCCACTACAGAAGAACTCCGTGGATCCATGTCCTAATAAGGCACTGTCAAAATCCGAGGGGTTATTTTGAGTTTGTGTGATAATGCTCACTCTGACTTTGTCCCTCTTTAGAGATCCTAAGAGGAGGCAGGCAGGGGACTTTTAGAGAATGGAAGTCTGATCAGATAACAGGGATCGCTCAAGGACTCTGAATCCCTGCTACAAATACTCTCACTACTACAACTACTGCTTCTCTTCTTAAGTTTGTCCATTGTATGAGATGTATATTCACTGCGTTGGGTACAGATACAGAACAAGAAAAAGAAGTGTGGCCGGTTTGTATTAGCGCATGCTGTCCAGTATAAGCACAAGCTGCACTAAAATAGTTTCTTTTAAAGACATTCATGTATGGGCAAAAACCTCCGAGGCTTCTATGTTTTTATCATTGCCACTGCTTTTGTTTTGATGTATTTTGGCCTTTTCTTCAGTTTCTAATCTGTTTGATATGGCGATATGTGACTTCCTGTCCCAGCCTGTTCCATTGTCTTCCTGCATTTCTTTTAGAGGAATGAGGTAAAAACAAACTGTTCCTATGTAGAAGGTCAAACAACAGAGTTACAAAACTAAGAAAATGAGACTAAAGGTGACAGCGTGAGGACCGACAGGATACTCACGTTCCCGAGCAGAAACCCTCTCTGTTGATCCATAATTAAGAGGAAAATCTTCACCATGGAGCTGTGGGCTCCTTGCAGAGAAATTTCCTCCTAATCTCAGCCTCTTGTGTTTATTTATCAGTTTTCACATTTGTACGCTGAAGGACTCCTTTATTATTTAGACAAGGCACAGGAGTATTTCCTGGGCCAACAGAGGGAAATCTCTGATGCAGGGCTCCAAGCAGGCAGCTTGCTTAATGCTTGACCCTTGACCTCTCCTGGGTAATAATGCCTCCATATCTATCCTCACACACGTAGCAGCACAGAACAATCACATATTCAGATGCCTGGAGAGGTTTTGCAAAGCAGTGAGAAACACTGTCAAATAACCGAGCCTTGATGAACACTCAAAACATTCCACTTATAACATGAAAATATGAGTATGTTGAATCCAACCTGCGTGAAGTTAGAAAAACACTTACAAGTGTGCCATGTCCCAGCCCCTGACCTTGTCAAATATGTTGCATTTTCTTCTCTTTTAACAGAGCCAAAGGAAACTTCAAGCGGTACTTCCAGAGATCCAGATTGCTCTCTGGTTAACATCTCTCGCATTTTCCATTGTCTTCACAATTCTGCAGACATTCATCCTCTCAGCTATTTGGTCAGAGTCATTTCACACAATTCATACAACGTGTCACAAAGTCGTGAAGGCAGCAAATGCAAACTGAGAGCTGCTTGCAAAAATAAAGGGCTCTCAGAATAGATGAATAAAATATCTGTTATCCAGCTGCCCTCTGTAAATCACTCCTACCCCCCTTCAACAAGTGGTCACAAGCTCTTTCAATAGCACGTGACAACCACAAAAGGGAATTATTTTACATTCCAAACCTGATTGCTCAAGTAAAAACTGGGCTGAATCTGTATCTTTGAACATAATTACAGTAGGTCCTAGTATCATCCTTCCTGTTGGGTGAAGTAACCGCTTACTGCCCTGCAAACATTCCTGGGAATAAAAAAATCTCAAAGAGGGGAAGTGGGAGGTTTTGTCAAGCTTATTTTTCACTCAATATTTCAGGACTTCTCCGAGAGAGGAAACTGACCGAGAGCACCCGTAAGAAAGAAGTCAGACATTCCCCATATTTCACATTTCCTTCACAGTATGGGGGATCACATGTGGACGGAAGGTTCAATAAACTAGGAGCTGAAGCGCTGTCAAAATATGCTTGTTTTCTTTTTCAGGTTTTGTTGAGTGAGACCGAATCCCACAACTGCTTGGCCTGCCGGAGCGTTCAATGTTTTACTGTGTCTTCAATTTCTGCAGAGCAGCCCCAAACACTTCATCTGCAAAGGCCCGAACATACACTTGCAGCCGCAGCGCACGAGCGAGCATGAGTTGCCAGAGTTACTTAACATGTGCTGCTATGAGCCTGCCAGATTCTCAACCAGCTGCTAATATTAGAGCATTTGAGCTTTTTTGTAGATTAATCAAATCACTTCAGAACGGCCTTCCCAGGGTGTAACGGAGGTACTGTGACCGGAATTTAAATGCCTTTTGAACAAAGATAGGAATTATGAAACAGTTGAAGTGATAAGATTGTTACACTGTACGAGTCTTTGGACAAAACAAATATTGATAACGTTTTCTGAAGGGAATTAAAAAAAATGTTTAAAAAAATGGTAATTATGTTGAAAAAGTGGTGGAAAAAAGTGAAGAGAACCATTTACTGTTCCTTGGACGTTGAAACCGTTAGCTGCTACAACAACCTCTGTCCACATAGAGCCAGAATATCCACTTGTCCCCTGTTGTTAAGGTGTCTCTGAAAAGGCACACAGTCTACAAAAGCCATTGCACGAGCAGCTGTGTTTTCACACAGCCAGCAGTGCAGTGGTCACACTCACTGACAGAAAGCCCAGGGATGGTCTCTGAAATCCCTACAATCAGGCTGCAGATAAATGCCATTTTGTACTCACTGCATTGTCTCCTGCCTCTATTCGGGTAATCTAATGTGTGCAACATGCTCTTGGTCACCTTGACTTTGGTTGCCATAGTGCTCAACACAAACATATCCCCACCCAGAAATACGCCAAATAAGGCTTGGAGGAAAAAATCTCAGAATCAGGCGGCGCAGAGGGAGAGGCAGATATAACCTTAAATATATTGCAAACAGGTCAAAGCTATTCCAGTGTGTACATATAAAGCGCCGGCCAGAGGTTACTGGTGACACACGCGCACACAGTCTGGCTAATTAGTATACAACAATAATTGTCCTAAGCTCAGCTATTGTTGACTCAAAGAAAATAATAATTGCATGGGCATCAACAAAAAATAAATTGAAGTTCTTTAGAATAGAGAGGTCTTTCAGGACGAGTCTGTTTGTACTGAAAATGACCTTTAAACACCTTCCTCCAGCACAGAGGAATCGGGCTACAAGAAGCCAGCCGCCCTGTCTAGCTGTCGACCCCGGCAGATGTGAGTTCTGAAGAGTTCAAAAGAATTCTGCGTGGGGGCATTGTCATTTACATAATCCTCCAGATATATTCCCCTGCAACCTAATCAAATTATTCAAGTCTAGCCCCTAACTATCTAGACCCTGCGATACACAGCCGTTCCCATTACCACACTGTGAGCCTTAATCGCATCGAACCAACCAATGTCACTTTTCCCTTTAGAATGGCCGACAGACATGGCAAACAATGCGTTGTTGTGTCTGACACTAAAACGTTTCAGACAAACAACATCTTTTCCCCTCCTTGTCCACTTTGTTTGGCATTTGTCATTGTGCCAGGTCTTTATTTGCTTTGGAAGAAGAGTGCACCCTAAGATGAAGGGAATTTTACTTAAGACAATACACCGTTATGCTCAATTGGTGCTTTGAAAAGAAGTTGTTTGTCGTGATTAGCAGAGCAGAGTTGGAGCTATTTAGAACAACTTTGAAAGACAACTGCACATGACACCAGGGATTGTGATAATCATGAGGTAGGGGTCCCTCTGGACCTAATCCGAATGGAAGATAAACAAAACTGCTGATTCAAATACAATTAGGATTTATCCAACAACAGAATGTCCAAGCTTGAAAATATGGCATGTTTTTGTACACTGTGAAATTGCTTGTTAGTAGTTTGTATAATTTGAGGTACATTCATACAATTTTCATTTTGCTGAATGCAATAATAATGTATTTTATTCTATGAATGAAATGAAAATGAATGCAGATAATGCAAAACACTAGACTCTTCTATTTTCGTATTTCACTAAACTAACAAAATGTCATTGGTTTTGAAAGTGTCACTATGTTTCAAACACGGTGCATAAAACACAAATATTAACCTTACAATTAACATTTGATCTCACTGCAGCATTGATTTTGCATTGTTGGTGCCGTAGAAACATCATCCCGTTGTTAATCAGCCCGTTGTCGCTTTGTGTTCAGTCTGCTACCAGGGGCTAAAGGGTTAATGGATCAGCCAAAGTTTACATCCCATATGCGGTCAATTTTCAATGACTTCTTCTCCCACATTGAAATAAACTAGTTTATGTCTCCAAATATGCAGATCATTTTGCTTAATGAAAGATGCTTGACGTCTCAGATCCAATTAATATGCAAATGTGAGTGAGGATTTATTTGTGACATTCTGTATGGGTGAGAGAAAACAAAAAGGCTTCTTAACAGTAACACTAATTGCTGTGACTGATTGTCACATATCATCGTTCACTCTGAATCTTCTAAATACCATAATTCACATGAAAAATTTCACATGCACAAGATTAGCTATATTTATTTACATTAATTTGTTGGGGTTTTTTGCTGCTCCGTGAATCCTCTCCCCCATCGTCACTCTCTACCTTTTGTCTAAAACGGTGGATAAATATATTAGAAAGAAAACAAATATTGGTGTTTGTTGTTTAATTTAACATACAACACCAATATTCACACATCAAATCACTGCATGTATATATAACTATATATCTTAGCATGTTCACACTTGAGTATGTAGTATAGTATGTTCAAGTGGTCAATCTTATATTTTGGGAGCACTTTTTCTTTAACGCGGTACATAACATTTTGAAATGTCTTAAGATTCAGGCTACGTATAGTTACTTTACCTATTAAAGGCTTTCTAAAACAATACCGTGAAAAGGCTGCATTAGTGCACATGTAATGCACACGTTAAGTGTCACATGAACAGACTTTATAGCTTTCACACCTCTCATTTTCGACTCCTCAAAATGGCAGACTAATGCAATTCATCTTTGACGTAAAAAAACCTTCAATCAGCGATGTATTTATCACTGTAAAATAAAATCAATAATGTAACTCAACTATTAAAGTCCTTTAATGGATGAAGCAATATACTTAGCTGTTTGCATCATCCTCTGGCTTTAATGCCGGAGGCACTATACAGGATGGGGCTTACACTTCCACAACCGTAAAGCGTGACTGACACCTATCTTGACATATTGCTTCAACATACTATACATTAAATTGAATTATTTGTCTTTGGCAGGATTTAAAAGTAATAATCACTGATCCAGCACTCCGTGGTGTGTAAAACGAGAAACTAAGTTCTCTTTCAGAGCGGTATTGCTATATGCACGGTGGGTTGGTCTTTAACCTTCACTGTACGGAATAGTCGGTAATACACTTGAGTAGCTGCTTTGTCGGAGCGCATGTTCCCCATTGGACAACCTTAACCATTTATATAGCATTGAGCGGCACAATGATTTAGTGCACTCCAATCGAGAAACACTTCCGGGGCTGTAAAAACAACAATCAGCCTCTTTGGATGAAAAGGCCATATGTCCTTTAACAACAACTAAAATAAAATAAAAAAAAGATGCTGACTAGCTGTAGAGTGGGCAAAATAAAATGATCTACTGACATTGCCTCTAATGCTTTTAATCTTCTTGTGATATATTTATAGCTTTTAACCTTGCTTTGTAATGCAGACAATACGATGATAGTTCAGAAAAAAGCATTTGGATCTGGATTTGGAAATAAATGAGAAGATTTCTCACCATAGATATGAAAACCTTCAAGGTTCGTATAACATAAAGTGCAATTGTAATATTTTTACATTATATGTTTTGTTGCCATCATTAGGCTGTAATTGAAAATCATCAAATCTCTCCACAAAGAAAGACAACTGAAAATAGATACTGTCAGATACGTAATGAAGAAGCCTGTAATGTTGCCGGTGTTTAAGTGTGCCTTGGAAATGAGTTTCAACATCAAAAAATATGTTAATTAGGCAGATTTTGTTGCTTTTAAGCTGAAAGTTGCGTCTTCGTATCAGGATTTGGTTTTCTCACACTGCTTCTGACTGAGAGAAAGAAAAAATGATAAATCAGCAAAAATCCCTGTTCTGCACTGTAGGCCGGACACATTCATAACAAAAGCTTTACAGGACCCTGCAAAGTCTTGAGCAAACGTATAGCTTGTGTCTGAATGTGTCAGTGTTTGTATGTGCACTTGATGTCTGTTTGCAAGCCTCAGATTGCTGTTTGAGGATGTAATTGCTCTGCTCCTCTCCTCCTCGGAGTGGCCCAGGATGGATCTGCGCGGGCTGTTTAGCAGTCAATGGCCGGTGCAGATTGTAAACAGATCTCCCATGAATTGCGGGTTTAGCGGTTTTGTGAGTCTCCAAACAAGGTTGTACCGATAACGCCATTCTCTCCCTGACAAAATCAGCCACTTTGCTGCAAGGGTGTGATTTGAAAGGTGCCAGTCAAGGTGATTGACAGTATTAATCCCCCACAGGAGCAAATAGGATGGGAAAACAAACCATGCCCTTATAGAAAACACGTCCCTGTTTAAATCCCACTTTGGGTAAATATTTTACCTATCTAACAGAACAGCCAAGAGCAGTCGAGGTTATTTAAATTAAGCTGCATAATTGGCCAAATTAGTGTTTTGAAGAAACAAAAACATTGCTGCATGAGAACAAGATGACTTCTTTTATAAAATATTACATGTAACCACATGCCGAGCTTTCACAGATAAGCTGATAACAAGTATTTACAGGTAGTTCTTGCCTCATATAAACATAAAGGTTGGCCCCGGCTCGTTTTTCCATTTACCTTCTAAATTCATCCCTGGTTTCTGTGCTGCAATCGTGATTAAGACCTCAGACAGTTGCACGGCTCTGACATACAAAACACACTGTGACTTTTAAATTAAACATTAAACCGGCCAGTAGCAAAGCAAGTCATCAAGCATTATGCACACATATTAATTTTCAATGACGTTAATGGGAACATCTTGGAGAAGGTGATGCTAACTTACCTGAAGCTGACAGGACACCAAAATGAACACGGTCTGGGTGAGCAAAAAAAAAATCTGGTTTCCTAGATGAATTTCCAACATGCATCCAACCCTTTATTCAAAATGTACATTAAGGTTGAATAAAAAAATGCAAAGGGCCAATCCATGTCTAAAGACAAAACCACTGACAGAGTACTTCAATTTCATGGGGGACGGTGTGGTAACCGTGATAAGGCTGTTGACACAACCCAGTCAAACACTGCACATCTGTGGAAACTCTTCAGTGCAATTCACAAAGGTTTCAGTGTCAGTGTCAGTTTGACAAGAGAAAAGTACAAAATGGAAAATTTGAATTACAAAACCCTATATAGTGTAGTGATTCTATGCTACTTGGACTGTTTCCAACTTTTAAAACGAGCATCTTTTCATAGGTCAAAGCGGCGTCCTCGTATCTATAGTTACCTAATCTGACTAAAGTGGCTATATGAGATATTATGGAGCTTAAAAGTCATACTTTGACTGAGGATTACCAAACAAAATGTAATAATGTTTGATACAAGTAAGCATATGCTGCACACAATAAAACTTAAAAACAGACATATGTAAGTCCTTTTTACAGTTATTTGACTGTTTTAAAGACGAGGACTAAGAATGGGCGCGAGATTTCCAAAAGCTGCTATCAATCCTGGCACATGGCGTTATGGAGGCCTCCGCTGTAACGACATGGCTACGAAGGCCCCCCCCAAGCTGTTAGTCAAATACGTCAGCTTGGTCGCATTCCCGGGCGATAGTTATGGGTGGAGTTACATAGCGTAGATTAAGTAGAGCATCATAGTTCAGGCAGTGTAGTCATTGACCAAGCTGCTGTGTGTGACGAGTTGGGAGTGAGAATGTATTGACTGCATGCATCGTCTGCACATGTGCAAGTATGTCCGACCATACGGAAACCCAAAGTGGTATCCACAGAGCTGTGAAGACCGACTTCTAGCAAAGTAACAGCAAGAGGTGGAATCTTCGCACAATACATTTTAAAAAGGCAATATGTTGTAAAAAAAAAGCTAAAATGTTTCTTGAGCCAGCCTATGCAAAGCATTTCCAAATTACTTTACCAACCAATGATGAAGGTATTATACATTAAATACATAGCATTCACACAATTGCAGTGATCAGTGAAAGCACATGCCGCGTCATTTTTCTTCCTTGCAAATGAAGTAAAAACGGGCCATTACTGCGAGAAACAAAGAGAATGGGGCCGCGTGGTAGAGCCAAGCCCTCATTGATGCCCCGGTGACTCGGCCAGCCACTCTCCCAAGGCCCACTCCTTGATTAAATGCATAATCCACTACTCCCCATCCCCAATGATTTAGTGTGCCTTTAAATCAGCTTGCGCACACATAAAAACCTCAAATAAAAATCACCAAGAAAAACCATTGCACTCTAACTGTTCTATTAAAATGATACCCAGCACGGCCTTTCTTCTCTGCAATACAGTTTTTTCCACATGAATGAATATCTTCATTTTTTTCATACGTATGCATATAAAATATTGAAAGTTTAAAATGTCACCATTGAAACATCAAATGCAGGAGTCTGTCATTAATCAGCAAGGGCGGAGGTTCTCTTTTAAGGTTATAACCCTTTGAAAGAGCAAAAATTACATTTTTGACCTTGAAGATGAGACAAACTCATAAACGTAAAATAATTTGCAGTTTAAAAGGGGAAGAGATACCGGTTACCTCAGCCAGCAACTCGCTGCGTCGTCAGGAGGGAGACCAAACAAGTCTCATTTTCATATTCATATCCAAGCTGTTAAGATTAATTTGAAATCACATCAAGAAAAAAATGAAACAAAACTCAGAGAAAACATCAAAAGGGGCAACTGTCAAACTTCCAAATCCGTGGGGCCCCAGCTATCTCCAACGCGTGCAACACAGACTTTTTTCTTGCAGTTTTATTAAATGGTGCATGACATTTTCATTACTCAAGGAAATTAAATTGACTAATTTTCTTACAAGCTCTGTACGTCTGCTATTTTAGGGAGGTGCACAGAAGAGAGCAATTGTTACACCTACACAAAGGAAATGCATGCAGGGCTGTGCTCTCAGAAGAAAAGTGATTTCAAAGCTCTAAATGAAAATTCTTCTTTAATTTTGATCCTCGCCTAAAATTGGGTTCATTCATGTTGATAGAACGAAACAAACTCAATATATATATATATATATATATATATATATATATATATATATATATATATATATATATATATATATATATATATATATATATATATATACACATGTATATATGCACACACCTCGATTTGCGTGCAAAGGTCAGAAAGAGAACCGCTCCAACGTCCCAGTAACACCGAACTGCATCCCCTGTATGCTTCAATTTAGCTCCAGCTCATAATCCCAAATAGAAAACAAACTGTCATTGAATGACATACTTCAAGGACCCATTTAAAGGCGCTTTCTTTCTTTATTCCGCTTTAGAAAACTAAAGATGACAGTCCAAAACATTTTTCGTCACTAGCACACACTCACATACTCGTGTGCACATACACCAAAGACAGATTGGAGAGACGATCCGTAGAACTTTACTTCTGACGGAAGGCGTGCGGATGGCTGAGGAAAATATGGAGTCAAGACTTCAACGGTGCCCCTCCTCCGCAGATGAAAAGGCTGATTACCTCCACCTCTCGGGGGTGTAAGCCACATGGCTGACAACATCATTGGAAAATAGACTACTGAGCTCCTTTGGGTCCTATAACAGCTCCCATGTTTTATAGGGGGGAATTTCACACTAAAAAGGAGGTGACACCACTGCCATACTCTTATGTTCTTGAATACATTATGAAGGAAACCACTTATTTCTTGTTGTTGGTTGTGGAGCAGTAAAGTGTGGAAAATGGATTACAAAAAAAGAAATGCTTTGTAGGAACTGACTGGTGTGGCAATTGGAAAAGGATGGTAGGACGGTTCCTGGGTACTAAAGACAAGCAGCGTCCATAGTTATAATGTTAAGCAGAGCTCTCCCTATAGAAATAACATGACAAATCTCCTGCTAAACAATTCCTGTAACATTTTCTGTAGCTACTGTTTGTTCAAATTCAATTTAAAACTCCTACGGTGCATTCAAATTACCTGCATGATATACCTCTGAATACGAGGACTATTTAGAACAACGTACGCTAAGTTCTGAGCAGCCCATGGTAAACGCAAGTTAGCTATAAAATAATCTTAACCAAATTTGTAATTGCTTTTTAAGTCCAGTGACACATTTTGTGTGCCACTGGATAAAAACAGCAATTCCAAAATGATATCCCACTAATCCTTTGATTATGAAGCTGGAACACTTTGTGTGACCTCTGTGTGCGTCAACAGCAACCACAATTTAATGGCTGCATGAACTCTGTTTCAAAGGTTACGGAATTAACTTAAAATTACATACAATGCTATTAAAATGCCGAGCTCTTTTGTTGTGGCCGTAAATTAATTTAAAACCTCAGCGATTTAAAAAATCCTGAGACATGTCAGAGACGAGGGGATAAAAAGCGGGGCTTCCTCGATGCTTTTGGCTTGAAAGATGAAAAAAAGAAACAGGGCTTAACCAGAAACATATGGTGTTCCACCGGAGAGGAAACCTTGGTAAGAGGATCATGAGTGGGTAATAAACAGAGACAGGGAAAGGGCACGTGTGGCAGTTTGGGCGCATGAGGAGTTTCTTGAAAGCCGCGGTGGCTCACGAAACCTCTCTTGATCAGAGCGCTGGAAGAACTATGAACAGAATATAATCCAATATACCGCAGACCATAAAGCAGTAGAACAAAGACAGCCACAGCAAAACAGCAACACAGGACATTTCTCACAACTCCCTATTTCTTATTGCCATTTATGTCTGTAATTATCACTATCAGTCTGAATGCCCGTGTTGTACCCGCCGTCATTTTGTAATTATAATTGGGATATTTTGATCTTGTCTCTATGCTGTTCTTGAGATGGGTGCTGAAAGGAAATGTGTCTAAGTTCAAACATAGAAGCTCCAGAAAGCAATACGTTCTGGAGATAATAAAAATGTATGTTTGATCGTTATAATCTTTAATAATTTAGCTTCAGAACATCAAAAACTGGAGATACGAATGTGAAAGATTATACTGCTAAATTCCTATTTTCTTCCAATCAGATTCCATGAGGATAATGTAACGCTATTTGCAGTATATTTATGTGATATTTATAACAGATAAGGCATTAACCAGGGTCTCTTTTGGGCTTTCAGCAGGCTAGTGTCTAGTTTGTTTGTGCTCTGTACTGGGGCATATGTCTGTGCTGTAATCACAACAACAATCTTTTACAGATTGTCCATAATTAGAAAATCTCCTCTCCAAACCAGCTCCATGTTAAGAGCATGATTGCAGCCAAATTGAGCAGTAATTTGTACGATGTGGACGAGGGAGCCGTGTGAGGGGAGAAGTCTGATGGTTTAATGCCACTTTTATCAGGCCTGTTTAGACTGCTACACTCTAACTAAGCACATGGACCTTTAGATCAGACTGGGAAAGAGTCTTTGTATTGCATCATGGTGAAACAGACATCAAGCTGGAAAAAAAAGAGGGGTGTGGGGCGAGGGGGGGACGCAGTATACAGGTTTTTCTGTCCTCAATAACCCCAGGAGACCCATCATGGATGCTAATGGGAACACTTGCCCCACTATTATACAGAAACCTAAACATCACCTGGCTGTCTGTGTGTGAAGAACAGATGCACTCATTATTATTCCACAAAGCCTATCAAGGCCATGCTAAGAGGTCCAATAAAGACTATCCTATTACTGTGCCACTGCTGTGAAGTTTATATCTTTTTGATCCTGGATAAGGGCTGTACATCTTGATTGTGACCTCATACATTTAGATTCCACCTTTTCATAGTGGTCTGTTGTTTGGACACTGTATGTACATGTATTTGCTTATCAACTTTCCTAACCTTTTCCTCCTCAGTTCTCAATATAGTAAGAAAAAACAAGTTTAGAATCAAATTTTCAATGCATCTTTCAATTTGTGAGGGATTTCCTGGTAGTTTTTGTGGTCTTACATGTTCTATGATGTTTCCAATTTGTGGTGTTACCATGCTTCTTGGCTGAAGATTGTGATCATCTTCATCATTTTTCAAGTGAATGTGACCCTTTTTTTTGGATCAAGCACAGTGTTTTACTCCAAAATGTCTTGGTACAAATGTATCCCCGTTTCCCTTCAGTCCTTCCGTCACATGCATTTACAGGTAGTTCGTTTCTCTCTCAGTGCGGTTTGTCACACGGTGCGAGCTGGTCTGTTCATTAATTGAAGCAGTTAGCGGTTAGCCTAAACCAGGTGTGCTACACAGATGTCTGCTAACCAATGGTATTTTTGACTCCACGCCTGATTTATTTAAATTGTGTTTTTAAGCGTCAACCGATGCTCATGTGACATTACCTGAGGTAATTTATCACAGAAAGAGAGAAGAGTCATGAATTGACCTGGAAGATCAAACATAAAAGACAATTCGCTCAACAGCTACAACATGAGTTTGCCTGCGACAGAAGCTGTCCATTACATAATTAGGAGTTAAGCACTCATTTATATGCTCCATCATACAGTATATTTTGTAAGAGACACATTAAATTACTTTTAATCACATGGAACTATAAAGCCCTTAGTGAAACACCTTCATATAAAACTAGGTAACCCCTAAACAAAGTGCAGGGCAGTTGATGTAACAGCAACAGCAACAGCAAAGGTATGAGAAATGTGTTTTCACCTTCCATAATTACTGCTGCCAATCCAGAGTGATTTCATAATTCCAAAATCCTGACACTTCACAGAGACTCTATAATTGCATCAGGATGGCCTTTCACACCTCAAAGGTCTATTTGTATTTTTTTCCTAGGACCTGCCCTGAAATATATCTCTTTTTTTCCCGAAAGTCACCTCATGAGAAGATGTGGAATTTTTCATGAAAACACGAAAAATATCCACCGTAGATGACTTCTTATTCCGTTCTCCTTTCCTCCCACAAAAACATCCAAGAATAGAACAATGACATGGTGCTAAATACCCAGTGAAGCTTCAAAAATCTCAGAAATGGATTGAGAGGACAGTTTCAATTCAAAGAGGCCGATTTAAACCATAACTTAAGTCCTGAGCAATGAGCAGGAGTGGGAACTGATTTGCTTGAATATCAATGGTGAATCTCATGTTTAAAGTTACTGTTTATAACGTTTAACTACTCATGGAACATACTCAATTGAATGCAGATGCCTCTAAATTAACTACATAAATAAATGATGACAATGCCTGTCATCTGTGCCACCAAGTTGTATCCCTTGCAAGATGATACTAGATGGGAGATGCCGAGCCTTATTTCTTAAGCAGGTCCACAGGGTTCTGATATAAGGCGGCTTGGTTTGTTATTGAGAGCATCAAGACAATTCATACTGGTTATTGTACTGCACAGTACAACCTGTAAAACAGCTTTTCTAATGCTGCGTTCACACCAACAGCCAAGCCAATTATTCGCACGGGTAGATTCCATGCAAAGTCAATGCACACACGCGTCCGGCCGCGAATGAGGCAAATTTCAAACGGGCGGCGCGAAAAAAGGGGAGAACATGATAACTGTCTTTACGGAGACAAGTAACAGAGATAAGCCACGTCCCCTTTCAAGCACGAATTAAGCAACAAAGGAACAGGACGCAAATTAGGCAAAATAACTACAACTAGTCGGGCGAGTAAACGCGCGCCGAAAATCCGCTTCGCTTTTGGTGTGAATGCAGCATAAAAAGAAGGGTTCTACATATAACACTGAGCATGCAAATGTCCCAGTCATGTACAAAGTAAGCTCCAGTGTTTATCTCATGAGGGTCTCTCTTCATGACTTGACCATTTTACCTCCGGTGGCAATAAGACATAAATGTCACATTACTGCGGTTGGGTAATATAGCAATGATGTTTGAACTGAGGGCTGTCAAAGGTATATGTTTGACATGACAAATGTTTACTTTGTGTGGCTGCACACAACGACAGCAACATGCAAATGTTCTTATCGAATAGATCATAGCCTGAAGGTGGTTATGTACAAAGACCTACAGCAAAGCACTCATTCACAGAATCGGAAATCTAATGACAACTATAAAGTTGTTTAGCATATTGCTCAATAGATCCATTGGCAAAATGTTTGACAGAAATTGGCAAGTGTTCACACTTTATGTGATGTAGTTGAGTCCAACGTAACTATGCCACAGGTAACAAGAACAACTTGTCGACCCATATGGCATCCACAGAAACTGCAAGTAAGGGATAGAAAAATAAGTCTGACAGATAAAATACACATTGATTTGGTTCAAAACTTCAGCTGCCTGATTGTTTTAGATACACGTACACAAGTGGCTCCCATTAGGGACTCAATAGGAACAGGGAGCTGCAAAATAGTATTAAAACAAACAGACAAACAAAAAGTATTTCTGGAAGATGCTAAAATCCCTGCAGAGCACCAAAAGCATAGGGCTTAAAGATTTACTGTGGTGCTCTTATCTTTCATTACTGACGGGTGCGACAGAGAGGCAAACACATTCCACTTTCTGCATTTCTGTTCTGATCCCAGTCCAACTCCATTAAACATTTCTGTTTCAGATGATGCGTCAACTTCATTCTGCTTGGATTTGTAAAAAGAAAAAGAAAGAGAAAATCTCTCTCAGAAATTAAGTTCTTCAAGACCATCTTTTTCTGTTCTGTTCTTAATAAGAGATCTGTCTCTATTTGTTGTTTTTTTGCTCATAAAGCTGTGCAATGTATTAAAGCCCTGGAATGAAAGCCAGTACAATAGCATTATAGAACAAAGGCAGGAAGGAGATTGAGGGGGAAAACAGGGGGAAAATGGCATCATCTCTAAACTTAATGAAACAGCATCCTTTCATTTTTTCTAGTAATTATAATAAAGATGGAAAAACATAATAAACGTCTCCCTGCCCCCACCTGCTAACAGTAATTATAATAGACTCAACAATAAATGGTAAAGCAGCACAGAGCTGCATCTTGGGAATTCTCAGGAGTCTGTGGATTAGCTTGAAAAGCCTGAATGATTAAAATACACTAATTAAAATTTTGTGTTCCTTGGTAACTCGTCTTCCAGGGCCCCTTGTGCTGGCAAAATGGGAATAAATGCGACAAAAGCAAATACTCTTTTGGACCCGAATAAATAAACAAGTCGAATCAACTTCGTGCTTTTACAGAGCCACTTACATAGAAACTTCCTTAGTGACCGTTGCTCACAAATTTGCTTCCACAGCAAAAACAGTTTGCCGATGACGTTCGGTAATCAAGCGGACTTGACAGACATACAAGGCAGCTTAGATGTCCTGTTACACCGCTTTTGACAGTCTAATTGGGACTTCCTATGTGTACTACCGTGTTACTTGTTTGCAGCCAAAGCTGCAAACTTCGTTACAGAAGTTGTGCATTCAATATTAGCAATAGAAAAAACATCTCTACATGAAGCAGAATGTGTATGTCAGGGATGATGAAATTCAGTCCATTTCAAAGTTAAGGTGTTTCTACACACTGTCTGGTATTTAGCTGTGATGAATAAGGCAAGTGCGGACTTGTTTTAAAACTCTGAGGCGGAGAGAATCTATAGTTAAAGGATCAGACGGGGAGGGATAAAAGTCCTGGAGGTTGCAGTTACAGTCAAATAGCTGCCATGTATTCTTCACACAAAGCAATATCACTCTATTTAGTAAGTAACACTAAAAGCAGTAGGCAAAATTATATAAATATGTGTTCAAATCTGATGTCGTTGCCTTGTGAGAAACAGACTTTTTGAAGAGCTCTCCCGGTGCCCCAAATACAGACATATGAATACAGAATGGGCATCATTCTATCCGTTTGCACCAAACATTTTCCTGACATTCCTCCCTGTCTACAGCCGCCCTAAAGTGGACGTCTAGTCTGTGGATGTGGCAGCCCGTCTGTCAGGTGTGGACGCGGTCTGGTCCCTGGGACTTGGCCTCTTTGCCGCCGTGGCGTCAAAACGGAGCCGTGCTTCAAAGCGCTTTAATCCCTGCCGGTATATCACCAAAGAGACTGAAAAGATTCAAAAAGCCTGCTTACAAATTTAATTACCTTTGCAGTTAACCAGAGCTTAGCAGCCAATGACCCAATATTTCCACTGAAGTCTAGCTGTGGGGGAGGGGGGGGGGTTGGAGACGGACGCACCGAGTGGGCCACAGAGACCAGCGAGCGCGGCGATCCAGGTCGGCTCAGAGGCCTCCGGTGGGCATACTCAGTGCCGGCCGGGGCGACAACGGCGCACATGTGGCCCTATCTTCTGCTGGAGTGCAAATTAGATACAGTTGATTAAAATATTGAGTCATTTCACAGTCACTGGCGGGGGAATAAAAATAGTGTGAGTACTGAAAATGTGCTGTGGTTTGTGTGTGTTTGAAGGTGTTTGTATGTGGGAGACAGAGGTGGGAGAGAGAGAGGGAGAGAGAGAGAGAGAGAGGAAAGAGGGGCTGTCGGGGGAAGAAAAGACCAAGCTCTCTTAAATTTGAACAATGAACACATTTTTCATTTGTATAGATTCCTCTTTGACAAATTTGCCCTTTCCCAAAGGACAACTTTCAAACACCTCTACTTGCAATGGCAGGGAAGTCTCTGCAATCAATCAGATCACAGCCATATAACAAGTGTTGGGAAAAGCAGCATGCCGCGTTGTATACTTGTGTTCATGAGCAGCACGTTCCACAGGCACCGTTTAACACCACCGCTCTTCTTCAAGAAAGCAAAGTTCAAGTTCTTTGTTCACAGAAATAAGTGAATATGAATACGACTTGTGGAACTTGTGCCTCCCTGCAATATAACAAAAGAAAATTAACAGTTTGGGGTTGCCCTGGTAACCTAATTGCATCACAACACTGCACACAGGAGCCAAAGTAACTGAATTTTGATGAAAAGGCAGTGATAATTTACGGCATTGAGAAATTAGTTGCCGTGGCGACGCGTTAATTACATCTCAAATTAACAATGCAAGTGTAGTGAAATTAAATATAAATCATATTTTCTGCATAAATTACAGGGGTTGATTAGTGCGGGCGCCAGGAGAGAGAGGTTGAGATTCCAAGGGCCTGTCACATCCCCCTCCTCCTCCCTCCCTCCCTCCCTCTCTCCCTATCTCTATCTCTCTCTCTGTCTCTCCTCCTCCTATTCCTTGGTGCTAACCCCCTCATCCTCACTGGTTCCTTTAAAGAAAGGCACTGGATTAGACCCGAGCACACAACTCAACCAGAGCGTGTTTGCATTTCCACAAAACATCTTAGCACGGGGAGTTGGTGTATTTTAGAAACCTTTTCTGTCATCTTTGTTAATGCTCTTTAAAACCCGACAGTGATAAATAGAGTGATCTACCTACTAGTATAACGGTATAGAAAAGAGTTTGCAAAACCTTGATGTTAAAAAATATCATATTGTAATTTAAGTATTGATTTGTAATTTAACCTGGCAGCCATCTCTGGGTCTGAGGAGCGAAGCCAATTTGCTTAAAAATTGCTTAAATATGTTGGTCCAGAAACCAATGGGCTTCTTACATGCAATCTAAAGTATAATAAGAGCCACACACTTGAGCTGCGTCGATGTGCGACAACTGGAGGAGTGTGTGTGTGTAGAGCGGCAATCTGCTTCCAATCACTGCAGTTAGACTGGTGTGTTTTTCTCTCAAACGCACATGCAAGTGCCTTTGTAGACGAATCAGGCTGAGAGCAACACATGGCACTTAAATGAACAGTGTGTAACATTTAAGGGTGTTTATTGGCAGATATTGAATGCAGTATTCATAACTGTGATTGAATCAGTATATAATCCCCCAAAACTAAGAAGCGTCATGTTTTCCTTCGCTTAGAAAAAGCTACGGAAAGACCGGATAAGCGGTTTGAGATGAGGTGAAGATAAGAAAAGGCTTTTTGTATGTTCCTAGAGAGCGAGCTGTCTTCCCTGCAGTCCGCCATCCAACCAGAACAGTCGCTGGCTCTAGCGAGGGCTTTTTACATTTTGAGTTATCTGACGGTAGTGACGTGTTGCGAAAACCCAGGAATAAAACGGGCCAACATGGTTCCGTTGACAGTCCCCGGAGCTGCAGGTGCTTTAATTTGTATTTCAGATTTTATTCGCTGCAGCCAACAGTTGCTTTGCTCTCTCTGTTTCGAGGCGCGCCCCTCCAAACACACAAAACACACATTTGGGTATTCCGCGATAATTTAATTACGTAGAAGAACCAGTAGCAGCTCCTAGTTATACTAAAATCCTAAAGACATCCATCCCTGCCTGACAGGCCGCTGTGGTTATCTGATACGCTCGGAAAGGACTGAGGGGTATTTAGTTGGTTGCAAGCTGCCAAAAACAACCCTAGATTCCCCTAAAACCTACACACGGTCCCTTTGAGCACAAACACAGGACTTTAGTCCAGGAAACCTGTCATCTCCAGAAATACAATTAAAGGTGAGATTTTTTCCTTTCAGTTGTTATAAGTCATTAAGCTTAAGTCATTAAGTCTCGTGACTCACTGGAGTTGTTTGTCATTCGCTCTGCGATCACTGTAACCAACCTCCACCTGGCTCATCTCCTAAACATCCCCAAGTAAGTGTTTGGTTTTTTGAAAACCAAACTTCCTGCGAGGAAGTTTATTTATTATTTGCTGAGCTATTACTGAGCATTAACCAAGCTGCGTTGTTTGGCGCGTTGGCGTGAGTGTGTGTTTTTTCCTTTGTGCAACTTTCATGTTCCATATGAAAAGAACTTTAACCTACTCGGGCGAATCTCTGTTAACTCGTGCAAAATGCATTTATATATAAGTGCCAGGTAAAAATGTATTATTGGTCTCACCCTTATTAACACAATTAGCAAACGCTAATGATCAGATTTTAATTATTGAAATCAAGACTGTCAGACTTCAAAGGTTTGCAAGAGTATCCACATGAAATATATGCTGGTTTGTGCAAGTGTGTGAGTGTGTGTGTGTGTGTGTGTGTGTGTGTGTGTGTGTGTGTGTGTGTGTGTGTGTGTGTGTGTGTGTGTGAAGGAGTCTGGGTGCTTAACTGTTTATCTGAGGTTTGTTAAGATGTAGGAAAGAGAAGAAGGGAGACAGAATGCATAGAAGAGAGGCAAAGTGAGTCTCTCCTCCCCTCGATTCCTCATGTGGCCCAACTTCCCTTTAAGCATCACAAACAAGCCTCAGGAGTGATGTCAAGGGAGGGAAGGTGGTGGGGGTGCTGAGCTGAGAGAAAGCTGAGCGCAAACACAACAGCAACAGGAACCAACTTGAGCCCTCTAAATTATTCATACACCAGATGGATACGTTTCCCCGGGATTTCGCACTAAAACGCCGCTATTCAGCTTCCCCCGCGCGTCTATTCAGCGGACGGCGCCAGGAATGAAGATAACTACCACTTTATCTAAATCTTTTCATGTCTGATTCATATCAACTTTGAAGAGTGGAAGCCCCTCGACACCGTGATCTCACGTTTGTTCTATTCCACAGGCACAATGGAGCGGGAACATGTTCTCTTCCCTCTATCTTCAAAGACGTAGGCGCTGCTATGACCTTGTCTGAAGGATATTATACAAATCAGAGGGTCCTTGGAGACGCATGTCATGTATATCAGTGACTACACCTCACCCGTATGATGTGTGCTTGTAGGCAGCCCGAAGGTGGTGGGATTGATACAAGAAATCAGCGTTATATTCAAATCTGTATGTCTGTAAACTGTTTTTTTACCACCACTCAAAATAGTATTTGTTTAACATTTTATATAGCAGTAATTGCTTTTTGCAACAATAAAAACAAACCATAATAGATGTGTGTTGATAGCTTAATTCCCAGGTTGGCATTACATTGTTATCTTATTGTGCATTTTAATGCAAAGAATTCTAAACCTCTTTCACATTGTCCAACTCAAAAACATGTATTTTTTAATATTTTGATTAAGCAGACAGAGTTCCAGGTTTTGATATTTAAAAATAATCTATAAAAAAAAGATGTCTGCCCTCTGTCTTTTAGAATTCTGCTTTCAAATTTAACCAAAATATTGTGTTCACAGTTTCTATCTCGCCACAGCTATTAGTGCCACGTCATCACAAATATCTGCTAACTGCTATGTGTCACTGCACTCCCCCTACTCCCTGTCAACAAATCGAACTTTTAATGCAAACTGCCCGGCCTCATTTCGTAGAAAGTAACCTCCTGTGCTGGGACAAGAAGGCTGGGATGACCTCAGTCCCTGGGGTGCTCCTCTGCCGTACTCTTCCATTTATGGATGAAGATGACGACTTTTAAAAGGACAAGTCATCATTAAGCGAATAAGTAGTCTAAGTAATAAGCAGTGGTCTTTTTGCCCCCCTCCCCCCCAAACTGAATGGAATTCTGATGCATTTAATACCGAACTGAAAGTGCTTGAGAGGGGGGGGGGCTGTGCTGCGGTTTAATGGTCCAGTAATGTCTCAGCAGAAGCACAGGTGCCCGTCCTAAGATGGTAAGAAAATAGTAACACACTGCAACCGACCAGTTTGATGACTTAGGAAGCAGTTACAGAGAAGTAGTGTAATAAACTAGCAAACGCCTTTATTCAGTAAAATACATTGCAATGTAACGGTAAGAATACGTCCACTATCCCAAAGAATGCTTAGGCCACGGGCAGATGAGCTGCAGGTGTGGCGTGTCCCAAAAAGCTGCCACCATTTCGATGCCAAAGGAAATTGGCACCTATGGACTTGTAACTGGAATCCCCCCCACCAAAAAAAAGTGTGGTTCTCCTAAATGTCACATAACCCGCTGCATGAAATAAAAAAGGCAAGACCTTCCCAACAAGTTTAAACAAACCCTGCAGGATAATGCTGGCTCCCCTGGGGGAACCAAAAGCTGATGGCTTTGAAACGGGAGGGAGGGTATTTTCAGCGGGGCTGCCCAGCAGGAGAGATCCTGTATGTCTCACAGCTGAGCTCGTTTTATTGAAAGGTTTTTTTGAAAGGCCCTGAACCCGAAACATCAGTGGTCATGTTTGTTTGGCTTAAAGAGGAGCAGCATTCAAAAGCTTCGCTAAAAAGAACAGTTCAGGAGTATAGGAAGGAAAATTAGATGGGTTTATGCCCAGAGCAGCTCGGGCACATGAGCAGGGAAGATTTGTAGAAATTAATAAAATGGCCTCAATGTAGCTTCGATTACAACCTCCTACAAATGTGCACCGAACAAGCATAGCTGCACTGCGTTGTGCAAATAAGGGCCAAAAGCAGCGATGTTATCAGGTAATGGAGTCAGAGGAGGAGAGAAAGCCTTTGTAAACTTGACACTCCCATTAGGCCCCTACTGGAAAGTGCAGTATTTGATCAGTAGATGGGAATTGAGCAAAAATGAACTGAAACTAGATCCCACATGACTTATTTTCCTGTTGGCTCTCAGCTTTAGGTGACACTCAGACTTAATAAAGCTCTCCCATTTTCATTTTATCACAGAAAATAGACTGGGCAAAAATAAAATCAGTCAGTTTTGCCTTAATGGAGCAAAGTAATGGCGAGGTGAAACTGACACAACACATTTTGTCCATAGTAATACTATCAAAATGAAAGCATATTCACTTCTGGAGTTTTCCAGGAATCAATTCAAACTGAGTATTGGCCTTTTTCATAGACTTTATTTCATAATGGTTCCAACAAATACAGCACTCTGGCAATAGTCTGTCACCTCGGGTGATACCAACACAGCTTTTTCACCCTATAGAGTTACAGCATCGTCTAGCCCGCACCGAACCTCCTCCAACCTATAACTCTTATTTTATTTCCGCACTTTATACATTAGAGGTACATTACACCCATCCCAGTAGATGGGATGAGTCCACTTTTACACCCAGGTGTTACATTGCAAGGTTAGGTCACTCGGGTGGCTGTGACCTTTGATGGCTCCGTCTTCAATGAAAATGATCTGGTGATCTCCGCATTGACACGCACGCAGATGCCCTTGTGCTGTACATTCACACTATGGGGATCAGGCCAGAGCAATTCACTTGGGAGACATTATGGAAATATTAATTTAGGAATTAAGAATTATAATCAGAACGCAAGGCCACACTTCCCAGTCGTAGGTATGGCGGCTTTTGCAAGGTTTCACATCGATGGGGCTAAAAAGCCACCTCAATAAGCCCAAGGTCGTGCTTATTTCCTGGATTATTTTCTTTAGCGGAACGTATGTCTGGTATGTTTATCACCCCGGTCTTCTATAGAGAATGTTTTGCTTATAAAGAAGTAATTAGATCAAGTACAGTGAGAGGAAAAATCCAACACTGGGTCCCAAGTGTTCTGGTACGCAATTAATTATTCTGAGGACGACAGATGTTAAATTGTGTATGCCCATCAGCGCTAAGACTTTCTGAAGATTTATCATTCATGTAAATCATGAATAAAATATTTCCTTGTTGAGAGAAAATGCTACATCTGTTGGTGCATCATTTAGTCCCGACTGCAAGAAAATAAGCACACAAATCTGACCTGTTTTCGACACAGAGTGGACATACTATGTGAATTCGTAGTATGCTTTGTATTAAACTGCATGAAATGACTTTAGAGAGATGAAAAATAGTTGAGCAGTGTGTGTTATTTTAGTAATGTATATTCATCTATCAATATCAATGATGCTATGTACGGTTACAAATAACTTTGCACCGCGCAAATTTCTTGGAAACAGAATGAACTGTATTTCATGCATATGAAACACACGTGTGCTTCTTTTTTTCCCCCCAGATATGTAAAAACAGTCACGGAAGCGTGAGGGTGTCATGGGGATCACGCACGAGGCAGTGGTGGCGGCGGCGGAGGTCGAGCCACAAGCCACCGGGACGGT
Organism: Gasterosteus aculeatus; assembly: GCF_964276395.1. NCBI lineage: Eukaryota > Metazoa > Chordata > Actinopteri > Perciformes > Gasterosteidae > Gasterosteus > Gasterosteus aculeatus. The sequence continues at coordinate 12,657,493 of NC_135689.1, read as the reverse complement.
AGCGTCTCCAATCGCCCCTGGCGACCATCACGTTGCCATGCTCCGGAACAGACAGGCGTGCTCGCACAACAGATGGAACTAATGATGCGAAACAAAAGAGATCATTTCAAAATGGTCCTCAAGGAAGCCACAAAGAGAGGCTTGGAAGTTTGAATGATGGGACCAGGGGACTGGCACGGGGTTAGATATGGGCAACCTTTTTGTTTCCTGAGGGTGGTCAGTTGAATAGGGGGGGAAAAAAGGCCCTTTGTTGTTTCTGACAGAGAGCAGCACATTATGAAATGGCATCTTTAAAAAGATTAGGATGAAAGGAATCGTGATGCCTTCTGGATTTCTAATAAATGTTCCTAGTAAATAGCCAGTCGAATATGGATGATCAGACCTATGACAGTTTTATGTTTGGCCTTCACAATAACTGCAGTGATGCAGTAACAGATTAGTCTTCTTTGAAGTTGGATCACTTCATTTCTTCAAACAAAATGATTAGCCACTAAAAAGGGTTTCCACTGGCAAAGTTAAAGGAAAATTCACCTTAACATTAAAACAGTCTAGTGAGCGAGGTTGTAAAACACAGTATAAAGTGGAGCTATGTGTGTGTGCACTATCCGTTTTTCACACTGTGCTAGATAACAGTTGTAAACAAACTGCTGTGTCCTGAACTGACAAAAACAAATCAAATTTGAGCTGAGGACATTTGCATATCCTGAGGGACGGGATTAGATTTAGAGGTCATCTCCTACGAGCCAGACCTCAGCAGACGCCAACGTAATGTTTCCATGTCAAGTACATTCAATCCAAGCAAATGTGGGCCCAGTCTGTTCTTCAAGTCAAAGACGCACGCAGCTCTTTAAATGCAGCACGTGAACCGAGGGAAGCCAAACACCTTGGGATGGGATTTAACCGGGATGGAGGGGAGCGGAGCCCAAACCGCGCCCATCCACACGCGCGTGGAAGGGATCACTGGGAAAAGTTCAGCTCCGACACCGGCACAAACAGCGGAGCAAGGCCTGTATTAGAGTCAGGTTAGCAAAGATAACGCTATCAGTCCGATCCCCATGGGTACCGAACGCCGGGCCTTGCTGGCAAATAAAGCTACAGTGTCTTGACTCCTTGGCACATTAGCTGTGATTACAATGACCTTCATTATATCAGCTACCCTTATTACAACACGTAGAAGGCGTCTCTCCCCTGGGCAAAGCACAGTGGGGGAAAGAGTAAAGTAAAGCAGTGAGATTCAATAGTAAGGCTTTAGCCGTAAAAAGCGGTTTAATTCAGATTTAAGTACGCTGCTTTGATTTGGATTTGTTTGTTTCAGTCATTTTTTTGGTAAGTAATTCAATCTAAAAAAATAACATTGTTTATATCTTTAAGTTTTTACCTCACTATGTAACCTCAATGTCTCCCCCCCCCCCCACACACACACACACACTTCACCTTAAAGGTGTTACGCTTCCTATTGAACGGGCCTATACCTTGCTTCTTTTATTAAACGTATATGTGTGTGCGCACAGGTGAGACACACACTCCCACTAGCAGCTAGAAAGCCCGTCAGGAAATGTGTCGGGTGCCCCCCCCCCAGAAATGCTGTGAACCTGGAGGAACATACTTACTTCCTTTGAATAGCATATCGCTGCCCCCCTCACCCCCCATCCCCCAATATCAGGATTCAATTCAATGTCTTACACATTTCATTACTACATTATATGCTTGACTATTCAAGGATTAACCATTCCACATCCTGTACTCACAGACGGGGCCTGTTTAATATGTAACAACGTTGTTAACCTCAATTTCCTTCCCAGTCTGCCCCTCCACAGGCCACATCGTTAGCCGGAGCGAGATCTTGGCACGCGTTATCGCCGTGGTGGTGACTCTCATTCAGTCTGAACGCCCTGCAGGCGGGAGGGGATTCTCTCCCACAGCCCGGCTCATCCCTCCTCCACCCCCCCCCCCCCCCCCCCCCCCCCCACCCGCTGTGCATCTCACCCTCCCTCTTTGCTGGCAGGTGACTCAAAATAACAGACGTTGCCCTGAGCGAGCCGCTTCGCTGCATTCACTTAGCGGTGCCGACGCGCCCGGCGCGGGATGAGCTGAGCGGTGGGGGTTCTGAGGGCCGAGCCTTCGGCCCGCAGGGGGGCAATGTTTGTTTTTGTACTTCGATACAGAGTGTGGGACGGAGGGGGGCGAGTGGGGGGGAATCAGCTTGTTGTAGATTAAGAACAAATCAAGAGATTTCTGAGAATTAGAAGAAGCGCCTCAAGAGCAAGTTGAAAAGAAGATCACCTGTAGGAGGAACGGACTCACGTCCACAGAGGGACACAAACAGGATCACTCTCACCCCCCCAATCACATGTTTGTCAAAAGTATAATTCATGGAGACAGATAAAATAGATTATAACAGAATCAAGACTTTAAGCCACATGGATCCCTAATGACTGTATGTTTGAAAAAAAAAAAAAAAAAAGCAAATAAAATTGTAACTTAATTATAGATTTATAATGAGCCGCTACACCACTGCCAAAAACAAGTCCCATACCAAGGCAAACAGGCACCTGCTGAATGCTCTCTGCTCGTGGGTTTTCATAGCTTAATTAATCTAGGCCTTGGGGTATCATGACTCGTGCATGCTGCTGGTGTGCGTGTTTGACACAATTAAGTTGTTCCTCGAAACAGAGGTGCAACTTTAACACTGAGCGAAGACACCAACACGGCACATTACAATAAAAATTGAGTGTTTTGTGGAAGTGAAGTCAACGATCTAATAATTGGTTTCCCGCATGAATGGAGATTTAGGACTCACCGTCACAGCAACAACAGTCTTTGCCAAAGCTGAACCCGCCGAGCAGTTATTGCTTCTGCCCGATTTTCACTCTTCTGCCATCTGATTTCTGTAGATAAACATAAAACAGCTATTTACCATCACATGTAGTTTCTTTGAACTGGGGGATTTAAAGCACCTGATCTCAATAGAATTTTTTTCTCGATGTGGCAAAGCCATGTCCCAGGTGAGAACAGATTGATATAAACTGCAAAAGTCTCACACATGAAAACCAAGAATCCCGACCCTGACTTTCATCCTGGTGAACAGCTGGTTAAAGAAATAAATAAATAATATAAAATAAAAAACCAACTCTTAACAGTGGGCAATGTTTGTATGTTTATTAAAAAATCTAAATGAATGTGTTAATTATTTATTGATGTAAAATACAACAGAAATAATTAGTGATTGAAATAAATTAGGACAAAAAGTATAAAATTCTTGTGGATGCTAATTACCGGTTTGAACGAGCCTGATAACTAAAGAGAAAAGGTATTAAATGCTCTAATTATTACCATTGCTAATTACATTTCCAATTATGTAACTAATGAGAAGAGCTTAATTATCAGCGCATTGGATAAATAAGATTTTTGCTTTACCATTTGTGATTGAGGGGACGATGTGGTTACAACATAAAGGGCAAGTGCTCGGACCAAAAACACACAAGACAAACCTGTAGAATGGGGATGACGTACCGATACGCTAAGTTATGTGAATATAGATACATATATATATATATATATATATAATTTATAGTTTTGCCATGTATGAAGCTTTGTTACTACCTTTGCTTGTCATAGTGTAGGTGTCCGCGTGACGGCCTGCAAGCTCCATGCATGCAAGGAGACATTTATATCCAATGCACTGTTTGTTGCATTATTCTCCAAAACACCAGGGGGTGAGGAGACAAAATGAAGCGCGTAGAACCAAAAAGACAACGAGTGTAACCGAGAGACTATAGGTATAACCTGCAAAAAGCCATTAACCAACCTCCTCTATGCCAAGGAGGGATTGTAATTATCTGTAAACTTATATCTCATATTCATGGACTACTTTATTGCCTTAAATCCTTGTAAAGGAAGCAAAGTTTGAAAATTCAATAATCTGAATTAGCTGGAAAAATATATAAATCGAATTAAGAATTTTATGACCTGTTCCTGAAACATCTCTAAAAACGAAATGGCCAGGACGTGTTGTTTTGTAAGTGTTTTTATCATTGAACTATCGGTGACAGGGACGTGAGCATCACACTAACAGAAAAAGTTGCACGGCCAGGCACCACAACCACTGGTGGAGCTACAAGCACCATGAGTCAGCTGGGATTACCTCACTGTTCTCAACGTAAAAGAATCTCAATTTATTACTTTTCCTCATTTCTTTAGCACAATTTGTCTGAGATGGAAGCCAATGTGGTTCGTGGCTACTGTAGAAACACAGCGCCAGCTCTGGGAAGAAGACCGGCTCCATGTGTAGGTTTAAATGGCTCATTGCAAAGATCACAAGTCTTATTTTTCTCTGGTCGTACAATAAAGTAAACATTATGAAATAAATATGCGCATATGCTTGGCAGAGGCCAGGCACAACTTTTGCCTGCTGTGGACATAATGTTATGCTGTCTTGTGCATCTGTCAACCAGTTGATGACTAGAGCTATAAGCTATATAGACCCAATCATAACACTCCATCTCACTGATCCCCCCCCCAACAGCCCACCTGCGACCGTCCTCCGTAGAGCAAAACGCACCCTGCATGGTATTTCAAAATATTCCTGTATCACGCGCTGAGACTCTCAAAACGCTGTTGATATTTCTTGCATTCCTTAAGGGCGTTGCTCTACCTTTCGGGGAGCGGAAGTGTTGCAGAGGAGCATGTCTGGGTGCCAAGTAAATGCACAATGGATTAGAGTCATATCTTCCACATGGCTGCTTCCTAATCCCACCATCTGAGGTAAACACGGGACCAGGTGAGGCAACACGCCTGCATTAGACACCTCAGCAGCACAGACATGGGAGTGCAACTTTCAAATGGCACAGAACTTGATCACAGGGAGTTCCAGTTATTTCCCCAACATTTTGTTTTACATATACTTAGACTTTAATCAAAATAGACGCTATCGTCTTTTTAAAAAATCGGGAACCTGGACATCTGGTTCCGCTCCTTGTGTTTTTTTTGCACTGAAAAAGGGAGCAATAAGATGACACTTATGTGTCACTAGTAAAGAATGTAGTAAACTAGTTTCAAAGTCTTCCTGTCAGAGACAGGACAAGAAGAGCACAACTGAAAAACCACTGAAAAATTCCCTGTTTTACGATATATCCATAACATTACGCAAAAACAGGTTTCAATATGTTATGGCATGACCGTTTTTCAAGACATTTTCCCACATGACGTCACAACTGATGTACACACCCACGAAACTTGAGATGATAAAAAAAAAAATGACAAAAGCTTCAGGCAGTGGGCATTTCAAAGGTTAATGCAGTATGTACTGGTATTTTCCATTGTAGTGATGACTGTTTTTACGACAGGAAATACATTTAACAGGATCTATTTATGACATTCAAAAACTATGCCAATGCAGTTTTAAATATACGGAGCCCTCATACTGTAATTCAATTTGTATACTTTTTGTATTGTATAATTATACTTACTAAAAAAAAAGTTTCAAGTGTTGTTTTTGCAAGTTGAAACTCTTCCTCTTATGAAACAATGTGACTCTAAAGTGCACAGTAATACTATAAACACAACCTAGAGCTAAAGCACATGAATGCCTTGTCAGAACATGTGAATGAGGAAGGTTACTGAAAAAGTGCATATTTTGATTTTGGTGATAAACAGCAATGCCAGGACCTGGAATGTATTAACTGTTCAGTGACTGACGACGTGCCACCGCAAAGCTGTTGGATCAGGTGATCAGTTCAAAACAAAAACATGTGTCAACAGGTGTCATGAAGATCAGTGTTGACAGTTTTCCACCATTGTTAATTGGTGCTCATTTTGTTGAAAATAAGATGTAATAAGCTAAGAGCGCTAGGTTTTATATACGCAGATTGGATTTTAGTATTTCAAAGAAGGTCAATCGGTATTCAAAAGAAAGCACTCTTGCACTAATCTGCAAAACTGCTCATACTGTAGAGCATGTGCATGACAAAAAAAGGGTGGCTGTTGGGATCATGTTACCAACAGTTGTCTTTGAGCAAAGGTGTGAGATAAATATACTGACGAATATACACACACCTTAGTCACGCAATGTGCCCTGAGCAAGAATGCATTCATGTTCATTCTTACCCTTCTTATAAATGCAATGTGCAGCTCGCCCGCCATATTCCTTTCTGAGTGTCATTTTTTATTTTGTGTGTGTGAGAGAAAAAGAAGAACCTGGGCTGGCCGTCTACACTGTCAGGACATCTGGTCCAAATCAGGACAATTTGCAACTCTGTTAGATCTAAAAAGTTTCACTCAGCCTGCACCAGCTGTGCATTCACCTGTTGACATTTGGTTGTTCACACCACACCAATTGTTAAGCTGCACTTTTACGGCATAACTTCACTTTTTTATGCACTGTAGCAGTCCTAGCACTCATTTGGACTAATGTGTGTCATAAGAAAATCTCTAAATCGATGCATGACAACCAAAGATGTCACATTTGTATTCCACACATTCTCCTGGAGGTGAATGTTGTGCTAGTAGCTAAAGTAGCCTCGAGCCAGCAGCCTCAGGTTTGTTGAGATAACTCCAAAGCTCCAGATGGTATGTGTGCAGGTGCCCATATCTGTTATAGAGTAACCTTTGGTTTTTAATGAAGAGAACGATATTGAATCCATGCTGATTCTAATGTATTCCGATGAGAACAAAAGTTGAACCATATAACAGGGAGTGCCATTTTTATATTGTGCCTTGCACAACATGGCTCAACCCATCTCATGTTACAATGACCACGTGACCACGCTGAATCCACCTCGCCCGGCTGAGATGTAAAGCCACATTTCAAGCATCGTCATCATCAAAATCATATCAGTTTTTGCATTTGGTTTCAAAAGGGCTCTTTCTCAAATACATCTCTGTAGCTTTTAAACTATAATGACAATATTGACACATCAGGGAAACGCTCATAATAAATACTCCCTATAAACTTGAGCAAACTCCAATTTCATCTTCCTACAGCACTGAAACATGAGAAGCCATAGCCATGTTTGTTTTCCTTGGGATATTTATTTTTGGGCAGAGAGCTTTGGGTATGATTAGTAGTGGTAGAGCATATAGAAACAGTTTAGAAATTCCATCAAGCACACCCAATCTGTTGATTGGTTGCATGAATTGGTGTGACTGTTGAGTCCTACCAATTTAAAGAGATTGTGCAAGTCTAGAGTATGTACCAAGTGTGGACACGTTGATTATGTATGCTAGGAGTGGTTCAGTCTTTTATTGGAAAATTTACACCCGTGCAGTGATTTATATAAATCAGTAGTGCCCACAAAGCAGTAAAACTCTAATTGTTTCTTCCATTTTGAAAGTCTAGCGTCCATTAAGGATGCAGTGAGTAATAAAAAGGACTTTTAATCAATCCTCTCTTGTTGATGAGTTGATGTGTGAATGGGCTATCCTACCTGACAGTGCTTCCATATGTTGATTTCTTTCTCCAATGGCCAGCAAAGAGACAGAGAGAGTTTATTTTTTATTGTAGGTGACTGCATTCGCTATAAAACCTAAGCGCGTAACTTATCTGAATCGTTTCTGGTCTTTTGATTTGTTTTCTTTTGCTGAATGAGCAAATCTAAATCGGTTTCCCGCTTTAGTTCCGCTCTTTGTAAAGCATTCACCAAAAAGTATTGTGCTCACCGATTCTGATGTTCGACATTGTCCAAGCCCCTCAAAAGAATGAGCCAAATGAATAGAATACCTCTCATCTTTTCCATACCAGAAACTTTCTTAATATTATGAAGCAATTTAAAGCAATAGCAGCGCACACGTTTTCCCCACACTGCACTCTGGGTATAGTGACCCATTCATCGTCGGCCGACCCCTCCTCGACCGGCTGGCATGGACACAGTAAATCCCGCAGACTGCTCATGCTAGGGACCTTGGGTAATTAATAAAATCCCCATTACATGCCTTGTGCCCGTTGTTTGCTATTTCAACACCCCATTTGTGCCACGATTACAGTCATTATCAGTCACCGCCATTAATTCTCTACCCGATGCCAGAACTGCATACTAATAAATTGGGCTCAGTATTTTTCTTTTTTTTTACCTTTCAAGGAGTTGGTGTTGGAGCTGGGCCAGGAAGTGCCACTCCAGATTAGGAGTCATCTGGTGACTCGGAAAGAGCCCTTTCAATGGAGGGCTGCTGCATCTTTGGAGATAGTTCAAATTTCCCCTTTGATTATTTCCCTTACCCCTTCAAAATGAATCTTTATTAAGCTTAAATCCTGAATAAAATGAAATTAGCAGACTGCAAAATATTGCTTTCTTTTTCTCACTCTATTCCCCCGTGCGTGCATGCAAATTCGAATGCTTATTTATGCAAATGAGGTGTCGTCTTTAATTAGTTTTGCTTGAGGGCATTAAAATACATGTATTCTTTCCCCAAAAATGATTTGTTTTGTTGCTCTGTTTAGTTTAAGTTCAAAATGAATGATCATGCAGACTAAAAAGGTTTATTAATTCTCAAGTTTTCCCTTTTTTATTTTTTTCTTCTCCTCCTTTTGGAGAACGATCTTCTCTGTGAGTGTATTCTCTGTGAAATCGAAAAGCCTCTTTAGGCGCTGCTCTGGGCACTACTCTGACAAGCACTTGTAAAGGTCCCAGGTTGAGACCACATGGTAAAGCTTCCACTTCCACTTATCGAATCTGAAAGCTGTGCTCCCCACCAATACCCTCTGCAGGTATCTGTTTAGCTTTTTTTTAGCTTTTTTTTTTTTTTTACACATTATTGAACAGAAGATCTGCTCATCCGCCGTTCTTTTACGTTCGTATACGTCTGCTACTGTGCTGGTTAACCATCGGAAAGAACATTGTGCTCTAATCATGTGTTGATTGTATTTGCATTTCGTTCATCATCCCAGACATCTACACTTAGAACACGACCCATCCTGAGAGTGAGAGCGGTGTTATTAATCAAACATTAATATCGATGTAAATTCTGACAGCCCGTCAGCTCGAGCTCAAAGCAGAAGCGAGCATGACCTGTTAATTGACCTTCCCCGCTGATTTGGGTCTTATTCTAATACTTGTTTAAAAGGATTTCCCGTGTTACAGTAAATCGTTCGCTACGCACTGTTTTTACGCATTTACCGTTGATTTACAGTCCATTGTTGAGTGGTCATTGAACACAAAACCACGTTATGTCATTGTAGAAGGTGTTGGGTCAACTTCTGTTGGAAGCAGCAGTTGACTGCATTATTAAACCACTTCAGGTTGAAAGTGACCAACTGCGTCTCCGGTTATTGTTCAATATCATGTCAGAATTTAGCATCCTTTCAACTGCTCAGATGAGCTGAAGTGGCACGTTAAGATGCCCCCCCCCCAGGCCCCGAGTATGATTTATGGAAAGGAAGCTTAAACCATTATAGCATTTTTATTATTATTGTTCTTTCAAGGCTAATGCAACAATAGATTTTTGCGTGATTGATGCGTTACACTAAACATTAGAGGATTACATTAACTTTGCATAGACCAGCTAAATGGCATGAGATTACTTATTGTTATTTTTCCTCCACATGATCATGCTGTAAACGTGGTACATATAGTATTTCTTGGCATGTATCGATGACTGTATACACGTAGTACAGATGCCTGTTAAACCGTGTCCATTGACGCAGAATGTCATGTGCTGCAGTCGCTGCTGTTCAACACTGCTTTTTTGGTTGTGAAAACTACAAAACTGCTCAGTGTTTCAGAGATTAGACGCAAGGCAAGTGACTGAGACAGTCTGTCATCAGCTCCCTTCATTCTGCCAGAGGAATATGGCAGCAATATGCTGATACTTAAATCAGCTAGGAGGAAATTCCAAATGTAACAAGGGGGTCCTGCAGTTCCGACCATTAGCCTCAGCTGTCAGGGCCTACAGTGCAGCCGTGAGTAGAAGAACTCAACACATCAAACCCCTCACATCACTTCTCACACATCAAGCACATGCACAGGCATCGTCTAAGACGACCGTTCCCTAAGATGTCCTCTCTCACGTCATGCTTTACTGGGACAACGAGTTACAGTACCTCCATGGAGAAAGAAGCAATACAGCCATAACAAAGCACACAAGTTGAAAAGATACTAGACCCCAAGGATTTTAGGTCACAGCGTTATTTGACATCAGCTGTTGTTTTGAGCTGAAAAACAATAATTTCTCAGCTCGGTTCAGTTTTTTCTCTTCTCCCGTTATTAAAAGGAAATATTGCCTGAATTTATGGGGCAAAATCAGAGAAAGTAATCGTATAGAGCTCAGTTTTCATGAAAAACTGTCCCGTCATTGTTTTAAAAGGTATGTTACATTTTTGATTAACTCTTAAAATCAAAGTTGCGTGGAGCCAGGACACGTCCTCCGTTAAAATGTTGACGCACACATTGGGTGCTTTTTACAGGCTTTTGTGGCTGTGTGTTTATCATGTCCATGCAATACAGGCAATGATGGGCATCCGGCCAACATAGTCTTTGCCCAAAGTGCTCATTTGTGCCACTCTGGCGTGCATAGCTCTATAATTACCTGAAAACTTGAACTGGAAGCTATGGCTCAGATAATAAACTGTATTAAATTGTAGCTTTTGGTGCTCAGTTGTACTGAGTCTTATAAGACATATTAATGGAGTGTTTAAAGGATATGGCACTTTTCCATTTGTCTTGTGGAAAAATCTTGTGCGAAACACCTGGTGCACTAAGTGCCTGCAGTCTGAACACTGAAGAGAAGCGAGCAGTCATGGCAGTCTTTTATAAAGCACTGTCACGTCTAAAACATTTTCTATTAACTATCCACCGCAGCTTCGTACCAGATTTCTCATTTCTTGACTGTCATTAGATGGCAACTCAATGAACCACCAAAGTCAAATTTAAAAGCCGTTTACCTTGTAAATTATATAAAAACAATGAAATACCTGTTTGTTTAAAAACACATCATTTAAATCACTGAGCTCTTATTCCGCCACAGTTACATGAAATATGTGATCTTTTGACAAAAGACAAAGCTCCGGGTGTCTTAAATACTGCTGAAAAAGGGATTCTGAGTGTCTCCATTTAACATACAAAAGACGGTATTCTGTCAGTGGACACTGAGCAGGCGGATCACTTCTCGGCAGTTTGGTTGACCGGGTTACATTAAAGTTAAATAAAGCACCAAAATATGTTTCTGAAAACGTTTGAATTTGAACAGCTTTGCCTGCTTTCACTATTGGAATGAGAGTTCACAGGAGTTTTAGGAGCAGTGAAGGACACGGGGGAAGAGATGCTGTTCTGATTGGCTGTTTTTCTTTCGCATGTATTTAGGAGCATTAAGAAGAGCCAGATGAACCTGATTTATTCACAGATTATCTGTCTCGTGAACTCTGTACAGTGACAGGTTGAACCAAAATCACTAACGTTTTCTTTATTGAAGTCACCAACTGTAGTTTTAAAGCTGTTTATAAATTGCCAGACCACATTTGAGTTACTTTCCTGTCCATTATTAAGAATTTAAATGAATACTGACACGCAAATGATTTCCCAGTATACTGTAGGTCTGTCGAATTGTTACTTTCCATCTTTAAGCCGTTGGAAAATATGTTCTCAGTCTCGTGTTTTTTTGGTCATTCGTAACTAGAAGAACTAGTTTCAGCACTTCAGGAAAGGGACACAATGTTATGCTGCTGATGTTTGGTATTCTGTTAATCCAAACCTTTGTCTCAATGCACAAAACCATCACACATTTAAAACGACACTCATACAGCAGGTAGTTTCATAACTTTTAGGTGTGGTGGCAATCCTCTAAAAACACAATGCAAGATGTCTTTCTTTTTTTAATGGCGCAAATCACAAACATACTTTTGTATGTGTTCTGTGTTTTCTGAAAACCAGAGTACAGTATGTATGGAATGCTCCTTCTGAGACTCACACCTCATGGGCCATGTAGGACTAAAGGTCGGACTCCAAATTCAAGTTCCAAATAGTTGCATAGCTTTACTGCTTTTCAAATATTTTACCTCAATTACGACTGTTGACTTTTTTGGCTCTTATACGCAACAATTTAAATGAATATTAAATCTGGGCATTTTAGCTAAGTGTCAACACAACTCTGTATATAAGCATTACTCACATTGTCCTCAACAACAGAAAAAAACAAAGAAAAAATGTGTTTCTGTTGAGAACCTGGGCAACCTGTCCCAGCGAAGAAAACCAAGATTTGTATCCTGGAAGACTAAATTGGTGGAAGTACAAAAAACAGGACAGACAGGTTGACTCATCGTTTACCGTAGATAGATGCAATAAGTATATAACATTAACAGTGAGTATATTCCAGTCACAACGAACGACAAGATTGTGTACTTTGAGGGAACATGAAGGAAGCTGTTTCTTTGTGCCCATCCATGACAATGTAGAAATTTTATTTTTGTTATCATGAAAGTTGTATTGATTTTTTTTTTGCATTCAACATTGTATTTTCACATTTTTCACTTTATTTCCTCCTTCCTGGACATTAGAGTCATTTGCATAGGACTTATGAGGATAAGGTTATGGCAAATGCTTGTGCGTTTATAAAATAATTTAAGGTTATTAAAGTTAAATACTTTATTTTGGTGTGTTTAACAAGGCCTCTCAAAAGCGACAAAAATGTGAGAGAAAACCAACAGGCTGTCAGGGCGAGCATGCAAGAGGCGAAGGGGGATCTGGCATGGCCTAAGTAAAGTCATAAAAAATTTTCCCTTTTATTTAATGTTGTCCATAATTCATTGCCAGGAAAAGCTAATCAATAGCACCTTAATGAAAACTTGAGCCATATTTTATTTTGCCGCACAGAAGCCCCGGATCAGCATTTGTTGCCCTGATATGCGCCGGTTTTCACCCTTGGGCTGTTTGACAGATGTGCATCACATTTGCAGATACCTTCAATATTTGCTCTCTTCGACTCTTCGCCTTATCAAAACACCACCGAGTAGGAGGCACATTTATGATGATGACAGCAATGGAGATTCAGAAGAGGAGAAGTGATCCCAAAAGGTGACATATACTAATGTTTTATACTAAATATAACCTCAGCTCATTGTGGCAAATATTTCAAAAGTAAAGCTGTGCTTAAATATTGAACAAAATATTTTCTATGCTCAACACAAGTATCATAAATACACTCCCCCGAGACACCACATTGAGAAGGGCGGTTTGAAAAGACATGCAGTGAACAATGTATGTCTTTATTGTCTCTCTCCACCTATATACGTAGCGTCAACAGCAGTTTTTGGACTGTAAAATTAAGTAAATATTGACATTTGGTGCAAACAAGGCTGGCTTTACATAATAAATTATCTATGTAAAGTTAATGTTATATTGCAATACAATACACTTTGCACTATTTAGGAAAAAATATTTTTTTGGACATGCCCTAAAATATTACATAAATCAAGTATTAGATTCAGTTCAATGCACTTGGTAAATTAAATTATGAACGTGTATGCTGAACTAATCCGTCACATATAATCAATCAGACTGCTATTTAGGCAAGAAGGTGTAAAAAGTGTTAACTGAGAGCCGCCTGCAGACTGAATTGTGTGATCGAATGCTAATTGTTTCCAGTGATCCCTGTCAACTACAGTATGCTCCGGTTCCAGTCAACTATCTCTGAACTCAGACTACAATTACAAGAGAAAAGGTCATTTTTCATGCTCTGCAAGGCATCCTAATGAACTGGTTGCCACCTATTTAACACTTCTCTCCAGTCCACTAAAACACGCTTTCCATATCCTCTGACAGCTCTCTTCACTTTGCTTGTGCAGAGGATGAGGTGTTTTTGTTTTGCCATTTGTGTCAGGGACGATTACTGCAAACCTTGAGGAAACTTGTTTAATGCCCGCATTCAGAGTAAACAGTTATTCATCAAAAAAAATAATAACGCCTCAAAGGTCAGGCAATAAAAAAACAATATCTGCCCTCTTTCCACTACCCAGTGCATTAGTTACTGTTAATGCCACGCAGAGCGATTGGATGAAAAAAGAGAGCGCACATACTGCCTGGAACATGAGTATGGACTCCTGTGTGGCTTAAAATGAAGAACTGTCACAACAGCCGACTATCAATGTGAAAAAAGATCATCCTTATGATGACCAACTTACTGTACACCAGGCCCATGTATATATTTTTTTAGCTATAGGGAATTACACGAGCGATACAGAGTCGTGTTTGCATTGTCAGCCGAAGGTTAGCGGGTGGAGACCTGCCAAATGTAAGGCTCTGGGCCAATGACATGACAGCTGACAACTCGGGCAGCCCATGTGTGCAGCGTTGCACTTCTAACAGCCAAGATCCCAGATCAAGTAAATCCTAATCACAGCGTTAGTATGCCTCTAATGTGAAAATTCATATTTCTACTCTGCGTTTCATGTTCAAAAGGGAGCACATGTCATTTGGCAGGCCTTCATAAAGCACTAGGGCTTCCATCAGTCACTGATTATTGCAATGAGGAATTAAAATCCCCAAACACAAAGGAACCAGCGCCACATTGCTTTTGCTGTCAGAATTAACTAGTGAAAGTGACCTCAGCCCATACATGCTGAAGAAGGAGCAATCATATTCAATTAGTTGGATGGAAATATTATAAGAGACATGCATTTGTTGTTGATTAATAAAGATACAGATGAGCATATTCCATTTGATCAAACCCCGACGCTGTACTTACATTCTCAATATATTTATATCTATATATTGTAAATGAACATCTCTTGATTTATAATCAAACTTTTTAAATTGCTGAGGTAACTGACATAACCCCACTGCTCTGCACGGCTGCAAAGGGGCCGTCCAGTTTGTCAGAAGGCGCCCGGCTGAGGGAGGCGGTGCTGAACTGTTAGTCTTCTCTCCCTCATGGCGCTCCGTGTTTACGGCGATCCCTCAGGCCATTTGTTTGCAGCACTTCCTTGCCTCACAGCACCATGCATAATGCAGGGAGGAAAATGTTAACAGTGGCAAATAAAATCGGCAAGGTGCCCCCACAAATCAGGGCAGTTTAGGAGCGCATTTAATCATCCATACATCGGGGAAAACGCGTGGCAATTAATTGTGGCATTTCAAAGAAGATCAGGACCCATTTTTTTTCTGGTTCCCTTCCTTCTTCTCGTCCAGTTGGCCCCGTCGACTGCTGAGCAGCGGCAGAGGCCTCATTCAAACATCTCCTTGTTTTGGCCCAATTAGGTTTATCGTCTCTTTGCTCTCAAAATTGAAGAGGGGAGAACTCTTGTAGAGGGGTTGCGAAGACTTGCATCAACAGAGCCCACCCAGCCAAAGAAATAACAAAACAAAAAAACAGGCATTGTTTGAAGAGGGTCTCCCATGTATACACACAATAAGTAATCCCGTCTAGGTCTTGCATTTCTCCGGTACGCTCCAAGACAAACAAGTTACCGCACCATATGGTGGTGTCAGGAAAATAAATAATTTAGAGAAATTCATGTGCAGCGCGCTGACAACCACAGAAATACCAACACAGGCTTACTTAACCCTTCTAATAAGAACCCTCAGCAGAAGGGCCACAGAGAGACAACCACCACGTCGGTCCGTAACTGGATTGAAAACTACTTCGGGAATTTCAAAGACTGCGACTGGCAACTGTCTGTAGATGTAAGGACAGCATTTTGTGCAGATACAATCTGCAGTGCCTTTCAGCACTTCCTGAACACGAGACAGTCTAATCTAATGAACCGGGGGGGGGGGGGGCTGAATCTGCTCCGGCTTTTAGTCGAGTGCCAGTGTGCCTCCTCTCTCATCCGACTGCAGTCAAAAATCCACTTGTTATTTTTATTTCCACTGTATTTTCCCCGAGGTGTACTCTGCGTGGCTTGAGTCATCATTGTTCAAGTCTTTGGAGTTGGAGGAAAAAAAAAAAGAAAAAAAAAACACACGCGTGCACAACACGGGCTGGTGGCAAGGTTACAGCCAGTCAGACGAGGGGGGGGGGGGGGGGGGGGGGGGAACTCGTATTCTGCCAACCCCAGGGGAAACTGGCAGAGGGCTCCAGAGGGGGGAAACAGAGATGTGCCATGTTGCTGACATGGCAGCCGTCACGTCACACTAAGCAGTAAGAGTGATGCGCACAGACAGCACTGAGATTTGTAGAATACTCCAGTAGGCTTCAAACCAACCAAGCCTGCCTTCCCTGTACCTAAATATCTAATACCAAGGAGCAAAGGCAGCGAGACGCAAGATGATAATGTGTGAAATGACACTGATTAGGTCAAGATGTCTTCAGTTGTTCATCAGATTTCAGAACTTTTTGTTGCAGTATGAATAAAGCATAAGAGGTTATATCAAGTATGTAATATATTTTTCTCCTGGCTCCAGGGCCAATTGTGCAGAGATTGTTTTATTTTATTTTCTTTGCATTGAAGATGGAGAAGCAGCTCTATATGTAAAGTAAGCGGTGCAAGTCAGGTCTGCAGAGCATGCTTGAATTAGTCAGATGAGAGTCAAATAAAGCAAATAATAAACATGGGTGTTATAAAGAACATCCACCAGTGGCTTCTTGTTGCTGTCTATAAGCATGTGCTGGGTGACATCATTTCCTCCTTTAAGAGTTAATAAAGAGCATGCAATTGATTTTGATTGTAACTGAAGGGCAATAAATTCAGAAACCAAGTCTATCTGAGTAAAGAAGTTGACTTCTGAATTTGAAAGTGGATGAACGGAGCTGCTCACTGCCAGTAAGACAAAAATCATCTGATTGATGCGATGCTCAAGTCCCCTAACAAGTGGAAAGGTCCACCAGAAACAAGACTGTCACCTCTCAAACTACTTTTAGAATGTACAGCTTCTCTTTGTTGCTTGACTTAGTAATTAAAGAGATTTGAGACCAGCATCACCAGAGGAATATTATTGATTATTATGCATCTAGAAGTAGCACAGCAGACAGACTGTTCCGATTCATATCAAACCAACACCATCATTGTCCTGAGCACAGTCAAGCAGCCGCGCAGAAGCTGGGAGACACGGAAGAATGAGAAGCTATCTGGCGATCAGGGTCCCAAGACAGAAGCACTACAATGCTCCAGATAACTTGTCATGCAGAGACAGATAACATTTGTTTTTGCTCAAAATTTCCATCATAGAAATAGTCCGATTTTACATTGAACCTTCAAAACCAGGTTATAATAATAATAAATTATGGAGTAAAATAAAAGCTGCCTGACAATTCTGTGCAACATCAACTCAACAGGATTGTTGATAAACGCACTCTGTAATGGCCATTGACATCACAAAGTGTAAAACTGGGAGTGGTGTGAGAAGCTTAGAAATGCCGTTGCCGTGGATCGTTGTGTCTTTGGAGGGCCGCGGGTACAACGCTGTTGGCTGCTAACAAACTGCAGGCTTTCACCTTCTCTCTTTAATGTGCACATCGGGACAAAGCGAGCTCAGAGAACGAGCTAAACAAAAAGAAAAGATGGCCCGAGTTGCTACACATCCATGATGAATCACTGCCACTTTTATAGCCTCTAATAAGTTGATGCAAAGCCATTTTTCTTCCTGCCCATCGTTCAAACATTTAAGGCATATTTACAAGGAACTTGTTAAAATATTTAATAATATTTAGTGGCAATTTCGGAGCAGCCTGTCATGGGGAAATTTATTACCCTTAAGTGTTTAAAAAGGCGATGACATGAATAACAAACTGTCAAAATTTCCTAATTTGCATAGACAGGCCATAACTCCTGATACCTTGCATTAAAAAAAGAGGTTTTTAACAAAACGAGTCATAAAAGAAGCATTCAAAGTGAATGATGGGAAAGACTCTTCCAGAAAGTTGCACCACAGAGACAGCCTCCCCCCACTACAGATGCTTCAGAGATCAAGTCAGCCAATAAAGGGACATATATCCTGCTGCCTTGACTTATTTATCCTGTGTGGATGAGCTCAAGATGGAACATCTCCTATAGGCAAGCCTAATTAATTGTGACAAAAGGGCTAATTCACAGGCTGCACAAGAAAAGTCAGCCAAACAATAATATTCCCTACAAATCATCTCTGCCCGTCAAATATTTCCCCCATAACTTTCTAATTCAAAGTCGTTCGGACGTGAGGCTTTTGTTAAGGAACTTCATGGAGCCAAACACCCTCCCACGCATCTCTGCCATTCTGTTCACACTCACACTGACTAAAAACATCAGAGGAAAGTGCCTTGCCCTTTGTTTGACTCGCTCGAGATGGTGGCCGTGTTTGATGCCGCTTCTTCCGGTGGATTCAGCGGTTTTGGGCGGTAACGCCCAGTGACCTGGGCCCGGCCCGGCTGTCCTAGTCACAAAAAAGGTCCCCCGTAGACACTGATTGCAAGGCTATGAGTACTCTCTCCCCTGTGCCCTCTCAGTGCAACTCTAATTAATAGCCAATTCATCTTCTCTGATCTGAGCCAGCACATGGAGTAATATATCGTTAGTTTGGCAAGCGAGCTATTAAAGTGTAATAACCAAGTACCAGCACTCGATTTGGAAGAGTAGCACATACTTAACCATGAAGTGGAAACAATTAATTTATTGGAGAATCTCCTGTAACCAATCATTTACTAGCACACACACACACACACACACACACAGTGATGCAAAACCATCTCCTGTTGTGTGTGGCACAAGTCAATGACGTATTTTGGGCTCTGCGCCTGAAAACTCTCGCGCTGTGACCAGTTATGTAACCCGATCTAAGCACCACTGTCGCATCAAATAAAGAAGACAGAAAGTCTTCAAATGGCATCTGCAAGGAAGGAAGTTCATAACACAAAGGACCCTGCTCGTTTAAAGGTGACATTATCACATTCAGGGGAAATTCATTCCACTCAATGATCACAATGATTTAACTCATTGATGAAATCTAAGTTTTAAAGAAACTTCAGGTGAATCTTTAAACATGTACAGCAAAGAAACTCTCTGCAAGTGGTCAGGGATCCCCTGAGGTCCAGGAAATACGTATGAATAACATAAATAAAGAAGAACGGAGAGAAGCTGTCAACTTTTGCTTTGTGACATCTTTATAAATTGATGGCAAGACCACCAAACCAGTTGATTGCCAATGTAAAGCATTGTGTAGCCTTACCTCCTATTTAATTTCTGTTAGTGAACTGTAGCCCAGGTGAGGGACTTTGGCAAAGAAGGCATATCCATAAGTGCCTTCAAACTGGGCAAAAACGCCATATAGAAAGCCAGTACATCACACACGATACACAATATTAAAATACACAGTCATCCAATCGTGATCCAAGCGCCTAGCCTAACAACAACAACAACAACAACAGCATGGTTTGGTAACAAGGGAACTATCAACATTAAGAAATTATATATTCTACACACTATGATTCACTCCACCAAATACAACTCATTTTATTTGTCTCAGACAATTAAGATACACAGTTACAAAACAACCCACTGTGTCCGCTTCCTCAATAAACCCATCCTTCAAACATTCATAATTGCAAGAAATGAATGAAAATACTCATGACTCAGTCTTGTGCTTTTGGTCTGCCACCAAAGCAAAACCTTTAAAACCCATTATTCTTTTTGAAAGAACTAATGACGTTTTTTGTCTCTTCAGCTTAACACACTAATTGACAGTTTTTTTGGAGGATAGCCCGGATGGAAAAATAAGTACCCCCTTAAAGACCCAAGTCCCTTGCTCATTCCCTTAGCTTTAAGTTCCTTATTAATTAAACTTTCACCAAGTACGGATTTTTTATTAAAAAGATAAAGTCTGCTCACCGTAAACAAAGAACTAGCCTATGGTCTCTAAAGTTACAATTTTTGTTCTATAAATAAAAGAGACTTTTTATACCATCTTTTGCATCATCCACACGGTACAGTAATTAGAGGGAGACTTTCACTCCAGCTACACTAAAATTGGTCAGGTTTAACCAATACCCTTTGCACCAACTGAATAAATACACTAAGACTGTTCATTTTAGCATCATGGGACGTTATTTACTGTATAGCAAACAGAGGCAGCGGCAGCGGGCTCAGGAGAGACAGAAGTGTCAATATGTGTTTTGCCAGTGCTGTGTGTCGAGCCATACATCCTGCCACACCGTTGTTCAGACGGAAAATAAAGCTACAGCCAAATATTGACTGCAGCTTTATGATCAGTCACCCACTTGATCAATCAAATTCCCTCTTGTGTCATTAACTTTGCAACAATATTTGTCAATCAACATCATAAGACAGGGATTGTGTTGCTCCAATTAGGAAGCCCTCTCCTTAATGTTGCTTTTATCAACAACAACAGAAAAATGCAGACTGCAGAAAAAAGACATTTTTACAAAAACAGGAATATTACAGATAGAAGCTAGAATGCTCAAGAAAATTAAAATGCACTTCCTACTCTATCAGTGGTGATCTAATATAAACCGTTCGACATTAAAAAGGCATTCATTATATTGTTCTGTCATCAATAAAAACATTTTCTTCCATCAGAAGTATCTTGGGAACTTCCTTTTCCTTTTTTTTTCCTGGCCTACTGTAATAAGCATCTAAAACTACATGGCAGAGCTGCTTCGGTGCTTCACAGTTCTCCAAATGTATTCAGCTGCTTTGACCACAAGTATACAGCGAAAACAGAGAAACTGCCTTGGGGGGGATCATTGTAAAAGATCTCCAGGGACTATCTCTGGATGCGGTTATCTGTAGAGAAGGTGGAGGAGGTCAACATTACATCCACTCAAGTGCAAACTGTAGTGGGCGGGTCGAAGCCATTGTTATGTCACTCTGTTACGGGGCTGAGATGAAAACAACGGAGACAGACACATGCGGCGTTAAGGTGCATTAAGTTGCCAGAAAAGTCACGTGTCGTCCAAGGAGGATCATTATGCCCCTTTCGCAGTAACTGCTGTACAGACGGCAAATCACAGCCAATTAAGACCCTTTAAACTTACAAGTCAAGCATCACTTGTTGTGCCGTCCATAATGGGGTTTTATGGATATGAAGCAAGTCCGATGGTTGTATTGGTGATGAATGTTAAACTTTACATGAAATGTTGCCCGAGTAAGAATGGTGTTGAAAACTAAACAGATTATTTCGTGCTTTCGGTTTTTCAGAGAGAGAGAGAGAGAGAGAGAGAGAGGCCTTGGGAACTGCATCTTTGATCCAATTCTATCATTTCATGAGAATAACACTTTCTACTTGTTCAGGGGGGGATAAACAGTTCAAGCCCGTTTCACAAATTTTTTGTGTCAGTTTTCTGTTTTCCGCTAACGAGATGTCACTAATATGTACTGGAATGCTGTGTGAATAAACAATTTGATGGGCCACGAAGAACTTAATGATGTATACCAAATGTGGAGGGACAGCTTCTAAGCGCAGACTTTTGTAGACAAACATAGCTGTTGACAACATTTCCACACAGCAAGGTACCGCAAGTGTTAACAAATCATGTCTTATTAACATTTTGCCTCAATTGGTGAAATTGAAAAGACAGATAATGAAGAAAACGCCACTTAGTCAGAGTGAAATAATAATTAAAAGAAAAACAGAATTCCTGCATGCATGCATTTGTCAAAAACAAACCCGGCTTCTTTTTGACTAATTAACAAAAGCATGAATCAAACACTGCATGTTCTCCATTTGTATAAATGCAGCTACCTATTGCCATGTGAATTTTGTTGCGTCGTTCCTCTATCCACATGGCAGTTTATTCAAGCCTAATTCGTGCCACTGTGTCTTCCCGGGAGCAGACTCCAGTCATCTTTAAACGGCTCCATTTAAAATGCAATTTGATTATCTGCCAAATTGCTACCAAGTCTCTCCCTCTGCAGCTTGGGGATGGGGGGGTGAAAAAATTTAATTAGCATTTGTGCATAAAAAGGGAGGTCTTTGTTGCATTTTGAACCTGACATCCCAGAATGACCACCACTTTCAAAGAGTCATCGCCCAAACGATTTCAAACGAATAGATCCAAGGGGACAGAAGCAGTCCTGCCAAGGAGGGGTGGGGGAATCACAGAGGTCTTCAGTGGCACTGAAAAAAAACCCAGAGGACATGGCATGTTTAAATAATCAAAAACTTTTCTTTAATCATAGTTTAGAAAATTGGCTGGGACCTTCAGCGGGAGACAGCTGCTCTGCCCCGTAGCCATTTAATGAGATTCACTGAGGGTTTCCCTTAAAATATTTACGCTGTCCCATGGCACAGCAATATTGTTCTAGAATGGGGAGATAAGAGCCAAGGAGGTGTGTTTAAGTTCTCCTAATCAATTTGCTAATTACTGGAGCAGCTATAGGAGAGGAGAGAGCAGTCCCTCCTGGCAAGCCGTATTCTAATAAACGCTGAAATTTTTATTTACTCCCTTAGCCGAGAGGAATTCTGAAGTGGGATTACAGCAAAAAGCGCTGATTGAGACAGAGCTGTGCGCTGGTTTAGGTCGCAGTAAAAGGATCAAGGAGAGGTCTCGAAACATAAAAGGATCTCGCAGGACCTGCACCTTTGCATCTGTTCAGTGAATGCAGATGACAGACTCTCCCAGACTTGGCATGAAAAGACCCGACTGCTTCAGCTAGATATCAACAAATATTAATGAGACTTCTGGTTGTTGAATAATAAAACAGGTTTATTGTCAGAGTTAATGCGTATTTGTGTGGTATCCACACTGCATTACAAACTGAAACAAAAAATATGTATATTCATTAATGTACATGCACAGTATAGAAATACTGAGAATACTTTATTACTTTAAATTTTAATACTTACTATTATATGAGCTACGGGGTGAAATCTTACATGGAGCGGAGGTCAGGAGGCCCAGACATTATGCCAGCCGTTAGGTTTGGCCCTCTGGAACACCCCCCCTCCGCCCCCCCCCAACCTCTGGGACTGAGGGCAACTCTGGACCTGTCATATTACACAGGCCACATCTTCTTCAGGGTTAGAGGCAAAATCTGCTCCACCTCTTCAATGCCACATTATCTAAAGGCCCACCTCCCTCTCCAAGGCTTATAGTGTTTGCCTGGATCAAGAAAGGTCAAAGGTCAGCATAGATGGAGAGCTGTTATGGACCACAGATCTGGTAGAAAAGCTGTGTAGTTCTTAAATTCTGTTATTGAACATTGTCTGTCCACATGTAATACTTGTGCTCTATGTTGACGGATTCAGTTCACGGAATGTCTAGATTCTCTTGTCTTGTGGCAAATTAAACTACCAATATTTTTTATAAATGATCCTCCCATTTGCAATACTCCGCCACCGCTATTTTTTGTGATTGAAAACAAGTCTAGTAAGACAACCTTCTCTTTTACCTTGTCTCCTATTTTGAATATTTGCAAACACCTTTAAACTACATAATAAAAATGACCCTCCCATTTGCAATTTGCTCTTTAGCTAAATACGACCAGACAAAAAAAGGTAAAGCACAAACACAGACTTATTGGTATTTACGGTCCATTTCCATGCCGCTGTATTCATCTCTCCAATCAACTTGTTCCCCTAACTCCCACAGTCTCTCCAGTGTTACTGAGCGCAAGAGATCTGAGAACGATTCCATCGAGAATTGAGGCAAAAACAAAAACACGAGAAAAAACCTGTTGCTGTGACATTTTGTTCCCTCTCACCTCATCGCATGCCAGTCACAATGGACCGGTGTGTGGGGGATCTGTGTTCAGGTCACCATGGAGATGGCTCTCTGCCTCCCAAGGCTCCCTTGGGAGGGGGTTGGAGGATGGGTGGGGAAGGAGTGAGCAAGGGGGGGGGGTAACGGAGCAGGTTGCCAATGAAAGCGCAGTGTCGGGTGAGAAGAATGGTAAAGGAGAGATGTTCCTGAGAAACACCTTTCGTGTGGAAGACGGCAACTTTTTCCGATCAACACACAACGAAATAGGCTGAAACGTTTCACTCCTTAACCTTTAAAAGGGAAAAAAATATATAACTAAATAGTCCAGGTTCATAAGCAAAGGTCTGAGAACATCTGTCTCTGGGTAAATCATCCCTACATGACAGAAAGGCCCAGAGATGGCATTACACTGAGCGAAACAAAAGGGCACCCGCACCCCACACCGTCAGCTCCAATTTCATTTGCTTATTTCACTGGTTGTCCCCCTCTACAATTAAGCCAACATATTTCAAGGGGATAGCCAGTGTCTTCATCGAAAGTCAAATACACCCGTATATAAAGCTGGAGAACAGGCAGGTATAAGTACAATATATAAAACTGTTTTTTAATGGTAACTAGTAGTACATATCTATCATTAGCACGTCGGTCAGCCTGTGTAAAGTGTGTAAACTGTGCGATCCAAAGACTGAACAAATGTAATTTCAATGAATTGATTGTTAATGTAAGAAGCAGACCAATAATCTGAGTTTTAATCAAATTATTACAAAGATTCCCACCCCTCATTAGTACTGCTGAAAAAAGAGCAAAACATTCTTGACGATTTATTTTGAGGCGTTAATTTCGCATTATTTTGACAGTTGAACTTGTCTCACTCTGGTAGCAGTCAACAGGACTCCAGTTTGAGAAGAATTCAACAATCCACCAACACTTTTAGTGTCACAGGTGCTTTACCTGCAATGTGTATAGTTCAAAACAATGCTTAACATTGACTCTGATGAGAGAAACACTCACCTTACTAGAAGTATAAAGATCACCGTTGGACTGAGATTAATGTAACAGACATGTCTCCAATCCGATGTGATTAATGAACAGATATTCGGCACACTGGATAGTAAAGTCGAGTAACACATGCTGCATCGGATTTACATTTAAGCAACATGGTTTAACAACCACTACAAGTGGCTGGCAATTTGTCAAGTGAGTTAATTGGTCACCAGTTCATCCAATTCATCTTAATGCGTGCTTTTGGACCACACCCAAAGAGCAGTGAATTAGGCATGCACTGCAGCCAACAGTCACTTTGAGTACAAGACTGAATCCCCAGTGGTGATCGCTGCTAAAGTAACGCTCCTATTTCTCTTATAGTCGAGCTTTGCTTTGCTAATCTGTGAATTATTATCAAATTCTGCTTATGAATGACTGCAGGTTTCATTTGGTATTATTATGGCCCAATTTGTCAGTTTTTAGTTCTGATGCAGAACTAAATGCCAGGTGGTGTAGCAAGTGAAAAGCTAAAAGCTGTGAGGTGGAGGAGGAGGGGGGGTCCTAACCTTTACACAGCGTCCTCACTTTCTCCTTGAACATGTACCCTAAACCGTGCTCCTCTGGTCCCCCGCATGTCCCAAAGAGGCCAGCTGGGAACGGTGCGCATGTGCTGACGTCCCTACTAACCTTGTGTACGGATTACCGTGCGTTTACACTCAACGCTCCTTCTTTCCTTAAGACTTATTAGGAATGATAATGAGCTCGGAAAGGGGCAGCATGTCCCTTTCTCAACTCTGTGGAAGCTCTCCTCCCTCTTTCTCTCTGTTTCTTGTCTCACTCCTCTCTTTATTCCTTCTTTCTGCAGCCTCCCCCCCCTCGCCCCCCTCCATCGTATTGAAAGGACCCAGGACAAATTACCAAAAGGGCCATTTTCATCTATGAACTGCTGGATTTAATCGATACTTATTTCATGCCTTCAAAATCAACCCTATAATACTGTTGTCTGCGTGATTTGTTTATTTTGCTCTGGAATATTCCCTCAGTCGAATGGGGGGGGGGGGGGGGGGGGGGGCACGGGATGCAATTCACCTTGAACCTCCATTATATTGGATTTCTCTACTGGCTGATCAAGCATGCAAAAAAGACATTTCCTTAGCAGTAAAATAAAAACAATAATGATGATTAAAAAAACACGTGTGCTATTTGTGCGGGCATAACAGTATGTGTTGGAAGGCAGTATATGTTTACAAGGCAAAACACCGTGGTTGAGCCAGTGTGAATTTGTATACAGAATCCGTGCACCGAGGGCAATTGATAAAGCTTATGAGCTGGGAAACAAAAGTAGTGGCTCCTGAAGCTTGTCAAAGCCGCCTGGGATTACGGACGCTCATTTGACATCAAAGACCTGAGGTCCACAGCCAAGGTCAGACAGAATAGGAATACACAAGGGTTTAATTCTACACACCCCTTGACAGATGCAGATGGGTACTTATGAGACATGAGGCATTTCCCTGACTGATAGGGCTGCAGGAAATAAGAACGGCGGAGGCATCGCACACTGATTATCCTCCGTGATTCTCAAACAGTCGAATGAGCCAGAAGCGCCGAGCTACAAGAAACCATTCAAGTACCATTTTAGAGCCCGAGCCAAACGAAAGGCCTACGGGACCACACCCATAAACACTGGACTAAACACACAGAAACCAAAATGGTCCATAAGGGCCTTTGATTTTCGCAGAGCACTACCTTTACCTACGGTCACAATGAAAAATGACGAAAGCAGGGAGGCTGAGAGCGAGCAAAAGAGAGGATGGGAAAGAAGGGCAGTATTTTAGACGGATGGATATTGGACTGTCTCATCAATGCCGAAGAGAGATGAGAACCTCGACCACCGGTCTGACAGTGAAGGCTGGCTGGTGGCCAGATGGAGATGGACCTTCGGACAGCGGACGCATGCCGTCACATTGCAGTGTTACATTGAGGCCGGGCGCACGGGGACGAGGAGCTGGAAACGGCTTCGAATGATCAATTTACAGCTGTTCACGGAGGTGAACTCTTGCACCCTGTAGTGTCACCTGCTGTTGGTTATCATTTTCGGTGACCTCGTAAAATAAGCGACACCACTAAAGTAAGCTTATCTCTAGTCTGACTAATGTTTGCTATTGAAATCACACAAAATGCAAGCTAATTTCATTTCATGTCTAAACATGTATTTTCAAGTTTGCCTGTGTAAGTGTGAAGCGTGTGCTTGCTTTGCACGCATGAATACAGTTAGGCTGGACAGCTGCTGCAGTAGGGGGCTATTATGGGGAAGACCTCAAAAGAACACTGGGAACATAATGCATCTTTTTACATTATACGTTTATTTAATCGACGACTGACTGGGGAGACAAAAAAAAAAATCAAACACAAAACCGTAAAGTAAAAGATAAGAAATGTAATGTTTACCTTGTGTTGTACTAGAACTGGCATTTTAATATAGACGATGGCTTTCCATGAATGATCTGTTTAACCAAAGACAGGAGGGAGAGAGAGGGGGGGGAAAAGGATAATTAATTACTTTTGTGAGCTATTGCACGGGAGAGACAATAAACCTGCCTGGTCGCCATGGATATGACATATTTGCTCTGAAAACAACACAATAATTAGCAAAGGAGAAAGATCCGGTGAGAATATGAGAACTCGGGGTTTAAAGTGCCAGTGATCTATTCCTGTCCTCTTCTTCATCCCTGAGAATAATAACAAACACGTTGGCTTGCACACAACACAGACCTCTATCAATTCACTACGGCGACCCTTTACAAAAGCATGTTAAATGAAATCTCACATCAAAGTGGTGATTTATAAAGCTCACAGCTAATCAAACACGCAGGGTACACAGAGTGTTTTTTAAACAGATTTTAAACAGATTGTTGTGGTTTTTTTGCTCTACAGACGGTGGAAGTCAGGGGAAAAAAGCTGCGTTTCAGCTGCCGAGAGAAGGAACAGAAGGAGAAGCGTGCCAAAGTGCGTGAAGGTGGATAAACTGACAATAGTTCGCACGACATATTGGGGCAAATAAGCAGGGTTTTTTTTGTTTATTTTTGCCAGACGGACTAATAACGAGGTCCGTTCATCTGTCAGCAGGTCACACTGTGACCAACAGACCATACTTCCAAAAGCCATTTACAGAGAATCAGCTCAACTTCCGCATTCGGAGCTTTGAATATTGACAGCATTTATACCAGTTCCTCTATTTACGGTAAATGACGCTGCGCGAGGCTGCTACCTGCTATAAGCGAACCAAACGACTTTCACCAAGTTTTTTCACAACAAAAACTCGGCAGTTTTTAGGTAAAGCAGACGCGCCCAAAAGTCCTGGCGAGGTGTAAAGTGTTGACTGAACACTTTGCTGAATGCACAATAAAAACAACCTCACGTCGGTCCCGTTTTCGCTCTTTTCTCTGCTTCATATCTTTGGGGGGGGAAACGGGAGCAGAAGGGGGAGAAGTTGCCGTGTCAACTTTTTGCGGGAAGCGCGCTTGTTTCGCCCGATATTGACGGCGTGTTCATCTAAAAAAAAAACACTGTGAGGGGAATTTATAAAGTTTTACGGGAAAGCCCGGTCCTCTTTTCTTTTTTGATTTGTTTGTTATTTGTGTGCGTTCCTTCCAGACGCGCTTATCAGACTGCGTGAGTCCGCAGCGGACCTGCTGCCGCCGCCGCCGCGTCGCGTCCACCGAGTCCGTCCGTCAATTCACTGACATTCGCCGTAAACTGCCTCAATAACTGCCTCGAAACGCCCGCGCCCACGGCCACTGCCACCCCGCTGTGTGGATGTCGCTTTCCGGCAGGGAATGATGTGTCTAGAGAGGGAGCAGCCCGTCCAGTAGTTGAGAGGAAAAGGAAAACTCTTACCTGAGGTATACTTCGTTGTCTCTCGGTGACTTCCGACTTAGAGCAGGTGTGCGCGCGTGTGTGTGTGTGTTTACGGTGGATATTGTGAGCGCTTTCATTCATGAAGTTGACACATTATTTTTTTCTCAGTTTTTTCGGGTTTTATTATGTAGCATTTTCTAATTTCTCACTGGGCGAGTCGCCCGGAAGATCTGCCCTGGAGACCGGCTCCAAGCGGGAAGAGGAGTCGTTAATTGAATTTCTCGGCTGGCAGGTGTCGCTTAGAAAACGTGGACTGGAGTTCAGCTGTGGTCTCTTGTGTGAGAGTTTGACCAAACGATCGGCTCTTTCGTTATATTTCACATCAATGTGTTATGGGTTAATACACCCAGGCCAAGTGAAATCACTTGTCACATTGTCACGGGCTAATAAAGTAGTTATTAATAGTTATTGTTAGAGGCGCGGCTGTAGTCTAGACCAACTTCATCAAGTCCTATAGACAAGGTCCAGAATCAAGACCAAGTCCAAAAGTAGAGACAAAGACCGAGTCCACCAGCAAATCGAGTCCTGTCCGAGATGATTACAGGCCACAGTGTCTTTTTTTGTGCAACTGCAAACTGCAAATACAGCTGATAACAGTCTAGATGTAACAATGTAATAAACGGCAGTTCCAGGATAACATTTCTGGCCCATAAAACATACTCATTTGCATTTACGTTACCCAGACCTGGTTTCCTTATGAATAAATGAGAGTCAATATTAGAACTGAGTTGGAACTTGGTTCCAGAGGGTAAAAGCACTGGAGTTAGGCAATATGTTAAAAGTCTTCCATTGAGGTCTCTAACTGTATTAATCATTGTCTTAATATACTTTATTAAAGCCATTATGACAATAAAGAAGAAGAAGAACTAACTTGGAGTCATTCTAATTCCTTTTTATTCAGTGTATGCAATGTTTTATTTAAGTGCTTTTTCTGGTAAAATAAAAGTTACATGCAGCTCTATGTAACACCATGATCACAATATGTTGACAACCATTTGCCTATTTACAAATTCAGCACAGCAGCAGCATTCTTTTACAGTGGTTTTTCTGAACATGTATTACCAACTTCTCCTGTTAGCAGTTTTGGTGACCACTAAATCCTGAGGCATATATACAGCTGTTATTAATGTACAATTAAAAGTTCTCTTCGATATTTAAAACATTAATATCGCAGCAAAAACAAATCCGTAGTGGACTTTTTGTGTGTATGCGTCGTTTAAGTTTCACAATTGATCAACCATTATTTAAGTTTTTCCCAGTCCGAGTTTACTTTTTCTTTCGGCAGAGCACAAATGTCCCTTTCTGTCTTTATTTTCCTTCTCTCTCACCTTTCCTACCGACTACCATATATCAATAATTTACTGTAAAATATTCTGAGCATGAGACTCCTTGAAGGTATCCCAGGAGCAAAGCCCATAGGAACGGCGAGGCTGTGATAATGTATTTTAGATTTGAACTATCCTTATCTAAATTCTGCAGTCTTGCAAACTATTGACAAACAGATTATTGCCAATTAGCAGTTTTGTGACGTGTCCTGTTGTACACGATAAAGAATTAAGAGGATCGATGCGAGTCAACTAACGAGGTAGATAGCGCTTTACTCTTTGATCTAAACCCGTTGTGGCGTTTAGGGTCCAAGGAATGTGACCTACTGCTTGGTGTCCCTCCAGTACAATTGGGATGTTTGTTAATTGATGTGTCATATTATAATCACATCACCATCTAATCCTCATTCCAGAAACACATGGAGGCAACACAAAGTCTGATTAATAAATATCCCAATTCAGACCAATCTCTCAAACTGTATGTCATTAAAACGTACACGTTTATTATCTTACGTCCCAATGTTTCCACCAATTGTCCTACCGCCTCAGACATGAACATGCTCACTATGTAGTTGAGAATGTCAGAGGTACCCTTTAAAAAAGGACACTTTATAAATCATACATTTTCGTGTCATTGTATTTATTTTATTCCCAGCACCCTAGAATGTGTTATTTATACTACATTCTTAAGGAACCTCCCCCCCCCCACGGTCACGGCAGAGGTCCCAGCATCCCATCCATCAGTGGGTTCCTCCTGATGTAGCAATACTGTGATACCGAATAATAAAGAAGTAAGAAAGACCAGAAAATCAATAGATTATTCTGCAGATCACTTGATTCAGTAATGATCCAGTTCATTTATTGCCAGCCGTTGATTCATAAGGCCTGCTCTCAAGGGCGTACCCACCCCACCTCTGCCCTGTTGACTCCTCTCCCATTGGTACTACTAATTATAAAACATTAAAAGCTAATCACAAGAAAGTCCAAGGTTAGAAAAGACATGCAGTTTGGTTAAACTAGAGGGTTCATTTCATCCTAAGAGAATATCCGGTACATAGCATCGATTCACAGGTAAAAAAACTGATTTATACAAACGTTTATGAAAAAATGAGCTATTGTAAAGATAAAGAACATAATATGAGTCAATTATAACAGATTCTGATTGGAAAATACCCATGTTCGAATTAAAGGTGAGTATCTGTTTCAGCACCGACTGGAAGGGGGAAACTACTTCAAAGCTGTTTAACCGATGTCATTTATCTTGGTACTACGCAAGCTGACTACCAAAACAATTAAAACAGCCAAGCCATGATGGAAGGACTATTGAAATGATGTGGGCGCCTGTCACAACTTACAGTAAATTTTGGTCTGAAATAGAGAAATAGAATACACGCTACTGTTCCTGCCTACGTTTATATCCACCCGCAAAACAAAACGTCAACTTTTGAGTTTTTCGAAGGAAGATTTGTTTTACAGCTGTTTCCTCCTGATCCTGATCGTAACCCGTCCTGGCTTGACCTCTCTCAGCGCCGGACTCCCCGTGATTAAATTGATATTGAACTTGTAGCTCCTGTATTCCTTTAAAAGCCTTACTAACCATTCAGTGCCGTGGTTTCCGGCTATTGTGCCCGTTGCGTTGCCCCGGTGTGCTGTGACATCACACACGGACACACACGCTCACACAAACCAACACACAGGTATGCAAGTAGATCATTTTAGTGGCCCAAAGTGAACATTGCAGCTGCTCTCACTACCACGTGCTCCCATGTGATATTATGTATCCTCTCATATTTTCCTTGTCGTCACACTTGCATTTTTGCACAGATTTCTGAAACAGCAAGAGGAGCAGCTGCTGCAATACAGTGGTTTGAAAAAAAGCAGTTTTTCAAGACTAACAAAACAAACAACAGTAAGACTGACATGGTTGGCTTGAATCCGTGTGTGTGTGTGTGTGTGTGTGTGTGTGTGTGTGTGTGTGTGTGTGTGTGTGTGTGTTAGTACCAGCACAAATACGTGTTTTATGATCATCCAAACAAGCTCGGGTTTCACACTGAAAGTAAGTTCCACTGTATTTTATGAGCCACCGGAACACAGTCAAATCCGGGCGTCACATTTTCTAATATTTTGACGGTGAAACAGTGTTTTGGGTGAACTTTGTCTCTTGCCATGGCACAACAAGTATGAAAAACATTGGTCAAATGAGCCGAGTGGACTTGGGCCATTTTTCAGGCTGAAACTGAGATCTTGATTACTGAGAAGACACGTGTCCAGCACAAGGCGGCCAAGACGTCCACCTGCAGGAGCCTCGTCAAGGTCGACTTATTTTCAGTCACATTGCATGAGGGGGCAGATGAACTGGCATTCACCTTAATTAAATAAAGGCATGTACAAATGTCCTTCAGCAGGTGGCTGTCTTATAGAAGTTAACAGTGGTGGCAGCTGCCTATGTATGGTAAACAGGGAGCATTTCTGCAAAGTGATGGTGGCTGGTGAGGGTGGAGGGAGGAGGGGGACGAGGGGAAGATTGGACAGCTGTCGCCACACTCACCTCTCACTGTGCTGACTTAGAGCTATTGCTCGATCAAGTCTTTGTGTATATTTTTCCAGCGCGTTACAACACTGTGTGCACCAGTGTTGGAGGCCTAACAGAGACACATTTGGTGTGACAGATGTAGGCAGCACATGAGGGCCAGAGCCGAAATGCCTCGGCCATTGAGTTACTCTTTCTGTCGAAACTTCCGGGATGAACGGCGCTGTGAAAATACAATGTTGGGAAGAAAACACTGTGGCCAAAATTTCAGAAATACATGTTGTTTATCTTTTCATCTCAGGGAAATGTGTTTTCTCCATTTAAGCTATTTATGTGTTTAGGCAGCGGACAATGAGAGGTAGGTGGCTACTTCCTCAATCAATTCCAACAGGAAATGAAGGTGCGGGTCCCTCGTGAAAACTGCAGTATTGTATCTATCTTAACTTTCAAAAAACAAGCAATACATTTTGGGGGTTAGAGGTGAGTTCATCCTAAATAGTACACTAAAATGTACTTAATGTGCTCAAACGTCAGTGGGGAAATTATCGGTGCTGCTATCGCTTAAAGAAAAAACAAAAAATGACAGAAGCGTTTGTTTTACACGAGAAAACAACGCCGGCTGCAACGTGCTGGTCACTGCACCATATGGCGATGATAACGCGCTCAGGTAAAATCAAATATTAATAAATTCCTAATCAGCTTGGAGGGACACTGAAACAAGATAGTTAACAGAAATGTGTAGAGTCAGCAAGGTCTTTCACAGCTGTGGTCTTTAATAAGATTGGAGAGGCATACAACGGCATTGCAGTCAACGTCATGTTGAGCTGCTCCCTCTGTCCGTGACTCCAACAGAGGGAAAAAAGAACAGACAAATAAGGGAGGCGAGGGGAGGAAAACATGGTCATCTGTTTCAAAAGAGCTGAAATCTGATCTCGGGGGGGGGGGGGGAGGCGTAGTCGGAGGCACCGCATAGTACACATCATCTCCCCCTGATCATTCATGCTTTCTAATTACAGAAGGTGAGGAGGGCCATAATTTTATCGTATTTGTTTTGCATCACTGCAAAAACAGAAAATGAGGGCTCGACAAGCTGCACCAATTTACTTCATTTCGACCTTGATTAAAAGAAAATTAATTGCCACATCTCTCATTATGTTGCAGGCTGCATTTGATGACGCGAATGGAAAAAAACATAAAAATACGATGCGGCGGCTCAGAGGGAGTGTGAGCTCGACCTGGACGTTCACGAGACAGCGCGCTGCTCTAATGATGAAAATAAACAGGCGCTCACCGCAAAGTCGTCGCGAGAAGCTGTCAGATGTTAGAATACTGTTGCAGGAGGCTCTGCTCTCAGTATTTGTAGATTGAATGGAACATTTTCAAGTATCATAGTTTTTTTTTATGTCTTAGCTTTAAGACAATTACTTGGGTTGTGAAACAGAAAAACAAACCCCATGTCATGTGCTTGTTACAGAAAGGTGCCCCCTTGCAAACAATCACAAACCAAACATTTAAATCCTATTTCCGTACCCAATGCCCCTGCAGCTCCTCCCCTCACTAAGACACCATATGTCTCAGTAGATCAACTTCAGAAGTTTTCAGTAACCATGGTGTATGATTACATGAGAATTTCTCTCAGAGAAGGCCTCCAGGAGGAGTAAAATGCTAAATGCTATTTTTGAAATGAAATTCTCCTTCATGTGGCTGCACCTGTTTCCCATCGGAGGGTAAACAGAGCAGACGCCTGATACAGTGGGCCTGCCCCTGACACACACCTAATTCTAAAATATTTATTAGCTTTTGACACTCTTTAAAGTCACCGTCTGGGACCCGATTCCTCTTGCACTTGGTTGGCTACACTTATTCCTCTCCCCTCTTCACTGTGCTGCTTCAGCTGCTTATCCGTGACGACGGCGACGCACAAACACTCAGCGCAGCTCCGGTACGCGCCGGTTCTCGACCTCACGCAGGTCGAACTGACACAGTCGGCTTTCCGCAGTTGGGCGCGATCAACGGGCCCCGGAAGTCGATTTTTTGCCGTTGGGGCATGTGAATTTTTCACACTCGGCTGAGTGTTTGCAGGTGATCGGGGAGTGTGCATCCTTGCTGTGTGCATCCTCGCGAGCATGCGCGTGTGGGGAGGGATCATTATTTGGCGTGCCTCCTCAAGCCGTCATGAGGGCAACGGGGGACATTTTAATAATTGATTGAAA
This sequence comes from Gasterosteus aculeatus, assembly GCF_964276395.1. Lineage (NCBI taxonomy): Eukaryota > Metazoa > Chordata > Actinopteri > Perciformes > Gasterosteidae > Gasterosteus > Gasterosteus aculeatus. The sequence continues at coordinate 12,622,970 of NC_135689.1, read as the reverse complement.
TAATGTAAAGTAATCCAGCCAGCTTTCATTCTTGGCACACCTGGCTCCTAATTCTAAGACCGCTCTCAGTTAACAGGGGACAGTGGGGGACATTTAAGGACATGGGAGTGACATGGAGGAGTCCACATCTGATCCACCATTAGCCATCGTCTCTTATTTCTCCACCATTTATACCAACGATGTTGTGGTAAATAAAAAGGTGTGTTGGATCCCCTGTCCGCACCAATCATGGGTACTAAATATAGGCCAAAATAAGCTGTCAAAAAGGCTCAAGCACTTTGCTGCTACTTCATCTGATGTCTGCAATGAATACATGTCAAAAGCATTTTTACTACATTAAAGTAAGTGAGCTTCATCCGAAGTGAAAACATACGTTTTATGTCGATTTTCCCTAAAAATCCTGCTAATTCTTTCTGCACGGCGAGCCTGAATGTAATGTGTTTTTATTTATTTTAGGTTTGGCACATTATATATGCTGAGGCTACATGAGAAATGTAAACTAGTGATAGCAAAGACCATAACTGATAACCTTTAGGAGTCTGAAGAGTAAAGCACATCAGTTACGCATGACTGAGCGTCTTTGTTTAGACTGTATTCGCGCAATCAGCTTAGACTCTGTCACTCTGTTTGTCTCACACTGTGATAAAGTTTTATGATTGACCATAATCATTCCCTCGGGAGCCGTAACGCGGCTTCCTCAAAAATTCAATCTTCAACTTTCCCTGCTTGACTTGAAATCCAAGCATATGAAATGAAGGAAAAATGCTTCATAGTTTTGTGGTGTTTTTTTTCTGTTGTTGTTTTTGTTTCTCAATAACCTCTCCAGGTTACCGTAGTTAAACCAGGCGTCATTAACCGATGCACGCAGACACACCTGTGCTCCACTCATCACCTGACGAATGTGTCATTTGCTTTGTTCCTATTGTTGGTGGAAATTGCACAACTGCAGGTGTTGTTCATCATTGTAAAAAGCAAATATTTAGGGAAATACTGTACATCCTATGTGTGCACGTTGTGTGTTGTTCCATTACACTGTGCATGTCAGTCGCTCTTCCCCAAATACAGCTCTGTTCTACATTTGAATTATGTTTCTAAAATGATTTAGCTTTTTCTCGTTTACACCTTGAGCAATAGTCGGATATGTTTCGACAGTAAATAGGGGCTAGCTTGAGCTTAAGGATGGGTGTTGGAAACCTTTCCTGGCCGGCTCTGCAATCCCCCTCCTACTGTATTTGTTGAGACACTGTGTTTTCGGCGTGTCATGCGGGGAGCTGCCGGGCACACTATATCACCTGATATGGCGTTTATCCTTGAAAGCTCCATTGAATGCCTCAAACTCCCTCGGCGGGGACAGAACATGTCCGTCCTCGCCGCAGCTGCTATCGCGTAGTCCTCGTCACGCTTTGTCACTCATGAGTCGCTTGACTTGGGAATTTAGAGAGGTTGTTAAGACAGATAAACATATATTATTTTAAATAACTTATCACGTGATAAAGCAAGTAAGGAGGCCTGTCGTCCACTCCTGACTTACCGAACCAAAAGTGTTCAGTTTTAGGACACAGGGGTCACACCTGCTGTGGAACTTGATAGAAGGCTTATTTATAAACTTTCTGAGCTCTAAATTCCTCCTTCAGAGAAAACGCTTACACTTAGAGAGGGAAGGAGAGGAGCTGGGGGGGGTCCAGCTGAAATGCTTGTTTGTGAACACAGCAGCAACTCGGAGATCCATACAACTCTGAAAAGACTAAATTAACAAACCATCTAATCTGCAAAGTCCAAAGACAAGAGCTTTGGACCATCACACCGAGTGAGTCAAGTTCGTCCCCAAGCAGAAACAAGTGTAGATGTTATTTATACTGCCATTTTCATCACATTATTGATAAATATACACCTCTATCAATGAATTTAGAGGATGAGTTGTCAAAGCTCTGTATTTTTTCATTCTGAAACTGTCAGACCTGCGCGGGCCATCTGTGTTTTCTGGCGCTCTCAACTGCCACCGTCATGAAAGCACTCTTTAAATCACGTCACAGTGTGTATTCCCAGCGACCTTCACGGAGTCTTGGTGGTAATTTGAAAACCAAACACGTCACGAGGACAGCCTCTGTTAAACGCCGCGCTTTGCTCCCAAAAAAAGGCAAAGGTCGGCAACGAGTCCAGAGGGGAGCGTCTTAATATATTGCCTAAATTTAGGTACTGAGTTATGGCCCAGAAGACGTCCGGGTGGGCTCATGTGACGGATGATTTCCAGTAGAAGAGGGAATACGTTCCGTCCGTGGGGCAGAGCTCATCCCCGAGGCAGCTGATTGCATGAAAGGTGCTTTTTTGAAACGTGAAACTTTTATGACTTTTTAACGCCTGACAACCATTTTTGTGTCTATTTCTAATGACCGGGTGCCGACAGCGTATCATGGAATATCAGTCACAGTGTGAGTCTGTCTTAACCAGACATCTGACCTTTGAAATCTAGATTTGACATTTTTCCTGATGTCTTTAGTAGGATGCTTGTATCGAATGAAACAAACAGACATAGAGGGAATGCATGCAATGAGTCCAGAGGGGTGTCAACGCAGTATAATTTGCAGAAATCCAGTTGAGGCGGGAGGGCGGCATTAGAAGGATCATCATATTCTGCTGAGCCTCTCTCTCCGTCACTCTTGCCGTGCCATGTAATGTAATGTTGTTCCCTTAACATTTAACAGGGTTCAAGTCATTTTGCACTGGTCAGGACATTTTAAGGACGAGTTTGCGCACAAGTAAGCAGATACTGCACACTTTATTATAGACATCTGGGTATAATATTAGTCATCTCTGCCAATATCAGCAAACCTAACAGGCAAAACGGGTGACAAGGCGCAATATCAGACAAATCAATGGCACAAAACAGATTGCTTTGCAGAGATTCCTTTTGCTGCGACGCCACGGGATGGTTTTGGCTTTTAGAAAATAGCAACATCTTTAAGGTGACCCCTGGAGTGCTTCTTATAAAATTACAAGAGACAGAAATCCATTTGCAACTGTGCCATAACACTGAGATTACATTGTTACTTTAGAGGCTTGGTGCAAATTAATTTGAGGTTCATTTCATGTATTATATAAATGGATGGCGGTGGGAAAATTAAATCCGGGTATTGCACATTTCTATATATGGTTTTATATCTGCGGAAGGTGTTTTGGATCACTTTGCTTGCCATTGAATTGGCCAGCAGGGCAAGGTTCCAGCAGATTTAACTCCTTTATAGCTACAGCTGTCAAGTGGGGGACAAGGACAAAAACAATTTGAGATACATCGCCCATAAATAAAAGTCTGATTTGACATATGCATATATAAATGTCAGGGACTTATAGGTGCAACCAATATAAATAACCTCAGACCATGTTAGCGAATTTCCTCCCGGAATTGAATATGCTTATTTTTTTTCCATATTTCTAGTAATTATTTAGATGTTCTAATTCAAAGTGATTCAAAAGTGTGAAAATGCAAAGGTGATCAGCTGAATCTGCATTTCAAGCTCACCTGGCAGTGAGCTTCGGTGGACTCTCGTGATGATTTAAGATCCATGTTCTCAGACTGGACTGCAGCATTGTAAAAGAAAAGTTGCATTATTGCACTACTTTGCTTTCGACTTTTATTCCCAGCTATTAATCACGTTGTAAATGCAGGTTGTCAAAACGGGTAAAGTTACAATCCTTTAAAACCACAGGAAGTGAAGCTACCGTAGTGTTTCTCTATCAATCCAATAACACCCGAAGTATGTGAGCAAACGACCTCTCAAGACGACTTGCGTTCTTATTTTTTTTAAACCACTGGTCATTTCAAAGTGGTTTGAGTGTCCTCTGTTACTTTGGTGATGAAATAGCACCGTTTAGCTCGGTGGACGTCTCTCACCCTTCAGGCCTGAAGAGTTATCAGAGTAGTAAACTCTGCGACCGGCCTCAGCACCCTTTCACCCAGCGGCACCCACGCATATGGAAGGAGTGCAGCGCGTGTCAATGGGGCAGCCCTGTCAGGTATGAATATCGGAGCATCTCACAGCCTATCCAGGGACCTTGGAGCCATGTGTCGACATGCATCGCACTGTTAGCTACATCGCCTGGTCATATTGGGGACAGGAAAGAAGTGGCGGAACAGAAGCACTCCAGATGTTCTTCATCAGTGGGCCACAGGGGAAGTCTGTTACCACAACACCTGGCTCATTCTGCTCGGCGCTCAGAGCGGCGGCGCACTGCCTCAGTCTGGCTATCTGACTGTTCAATGATAGTTTTACGTAAACCCCTGTACTGAATCTTTAGCAACAATTATGTGGTAATAATCCCGGAACAGTGGATGCACAAAGCATACGGTTCTGGACTCTGAAACTACTCTCATTTTTACCTTATGGTCTTAATAAAGCAAAAGCAACCATCCATCTTTTACTCACTGATTTATGATGTATGGGATAAACAGTATGTCTTGAATACACCTCAAAAGTGAATACCCTGCATTACATGAATGAACGACTTAATAGTTAAATGAATGTACTGAATGAACGCTTTATGGGACCGAATCACGAGGATGCAGTACAACTTATCCTGGCTCTATCCGACTGAGCTGTAAAAGTGACCTCAAATGCGTTCTGAATAGGTGTTGGGAGTTTTTACGCTGAAGAAAAAGCAGTTTGTTTTTATTATCAAGTGGAAGAGCGGGGAAAGTGAGGAGGGCAGCGGCCCAGGTGAAAAACGACAGATGCCACGCTCAATAATACCAATGTTAAAATCTCCTTGACCTGCGGGTCATCAAATAGCAACCCCAATTCGTTTCATATTTTCCTTGCTGGATCAATGGTAGCATAAATTTGGGGCTCAATGACAAGAATAATTTAAAACAGATCTATAAACGATAGAATGCTATTCCCTGTGGTCACAGATGCATAACAATTTTCTAGATTGACAGGATGAAGCTCTCAAAGCGTTGCCACGGATCTGTGCACATGCGAGTGTGGAAAAAAAAACTAGAATGCACGCGCTGTAATTTAAAGCATGTGAGTGTGCATAAACACACCTTGCCCTGTTTGGTGCATCTTCATCTGGTGAGTTCAAGAACATATTCAGATATCGATCTTTGCTGAATTTCTCGGCCTTTTCTGCTCTGATCAGCAAAGATAGGAAGGACAGATTGTTTAACATACCTGAATAAATAATAATGTCAATGCTGAAGCCCCCACCCTCCTTACTAAAGCCAAATGAGTCTGGCTCCCTCCAGGGAATAAAAGAAAAGCATTAAATGTATGTGAAATGTAAATATTTATGAACGAATGAATAAGTGCTGCTCTGAAACATACATTAACTTCGAAATTGTCTTTGCTGTAGTTTCCATTTTTGTGAATTCATCTGAAATAAGACATCTGGTAGGCTGATCACATTTGTTCAATATACAGACACCATTTCCCTGCTTAGAGGACAAGATTATTGGAGTTCCAGCTAATACTGTTTTGCAAAGCATAAAAGCCTCTTGCTGATAAATATTAATTTGAGCCTTCATGATGTATTTGAAAATTCTGGCTAAAATGTCACCACATGGAACATTAATGTAATATTTCAAGGCCTGAGAGCAATACTCATATTGATTGCATTTATTTGACTCTGGGGAGGAGAAATAATTCTTCAATGTGGAGGCACATCTGGTAGCCAAAGATCCGAGGCACGGAATGAGAAAATGCAAAATAACAATAAAAAATAATAGGACTTGTATTTAAATGCATTAGCCTTGCATTGTTTGGATATCAATGCCTTATTATATCCGAGAAAAGACAGATGCACCCAGGTCTTTTACTGCTACCTCTGAAAGGTTTAATTTTCTATAAAGTGTTTAATACCCAGCAAGAGGAGAGCAGATCGTTTGCATTCATCTATTTCCTCTCCTCCCTGCTATTTGCAGCAGGTCCCCTGTGATACAGCCAAACCAGCTGGACGACAGGAGTACTGTTACAGTCTCCTGCCTCTCCCCCTTTTCTGTCCGGTACCGGGGGGCTGCTGCACTCGGCGTTTTCTGCCTGCGACGCGCTCTTCGCTTCTCCGCAGACTTCAGCGAGTTCATCCGGAGAAAAATGCAACTTCGAGGCGCGTCGTCTGTCCTTTGTTACTGACCACGTGGACCCGCAGAGGGTCCCGCCGCCCGCTTTTGTCTTTGTGCAAATGAGTTGAAATGTGAGAAGAAGAAGAAGAAGAAGAAAAAAAAAAAAGCACCTTGACCCTCAGCGCATCCGTCACCAGCCGCGCGGACTTTTTATTTAACTGGGTCAACAACATTTGGGCGTGTGGATCCGCAATCCTTTTGTGTGGGAACATTTAATTAAACTATTTACCTCGTGAAGGATCCGTTGGAGACTAAACCGACGTGTATGCACGTGCAGGCGAGTGCTCTGCTTAAAAGGAAAAGCCCTTATTTATAGTGTTAGTTCATCCATTCTGTGGCGCTAAACCACACAAAAATATGAAATGTCCCACAACGCGTTCACGAAAATGTCTTCGCCTCTCATTTTAAAACAAAGAAGTTTGACCGTTGACTGTTTCGTATTATTTTTGTCAACAAAATAAGAGAAGTCCAAGACACAAAAGTTGTTTCGCTCCGAGGAGAAAGTCTGTTGTGCACGAACCGCACTTTGAATCCAACACGGCTACAGCGCCTCCTACTGGCGCGTCCCGGTACCGGAGCGTGTTCATCACACACCTGAGCAGTTTCATCTCTTCTTATCGGTCTTATTTCGAAACGAAAAGACTAGTTTAGTGCGATACTGATACGGTTTGTTTGCGACAAACAAGTCGGCGCACATAGTGATGCGATGGGACCAAAAAGGTGCAGACAGAATGAGGCTACATAGTCATTTTTGCGCAAATCCTTTGAAGTTATTCCACCATTCTGGTTTAGTCTGGTGAACTAGAATTAGCCCGGATTTGCCATTAAGTATTCTGTAAATACTTAATGAAATGTCCCTTTAATTATATTTCATGTGAAAAACAATTCTGACAGTCCCTGCTTACATGGGTGTTACATTTGGACTTTAGTTTGGGGCCTCACCCACTTAATAAGCTCTCATTGGTCCCACTTGGCCACGCACTCTGTCTGAAAAAAAGCATTTTCAAAGACGTTTAGGGTGCATTCCTGTTTTTATTAGCAGACTTTACAGCGAGGATAAAGAAGAAATGTGGAAGACGTTTATGTGACAAAGGTCGTATTCTGAATTCAAACTATTCGCCAAATAAACCACTCAGACTTATTTGGCTAAGCTGATAGTTTGAGCACTATTTTCCCCAAAAGTGTACATTTCCCAACCCAATGCCAGATGCTTTTGCAAAACATGTCCTCTTTTTTTTTGCTTTAAAGTGTGTCAAAGAGCTAGAATAAGCTGTTGTGTTCGGCCTCAGTGGTTGCAGGGAAGAAAACAAAAAGTCCGCTGTGAATAAACCGGTGTCATTCTTGTCTCACTTCTCTTTAAAACTTTTGAATTTGCACAGCTGCTCAGGTGAAATAGGGGCCTCTCCCTCACGCTTCACACCTCCAGGAACTTTTCTCAAAATTAATAACAATAAACATCCAACCAAGGAAATCCTAAATAATGAATTTACACAAAAACCCAGGACAACGTCTTCAAAAGGCAAACACCTCTTATCGCCATCTGTAGCGGGCACCTGGGAAGGTGCGCTTTGTGTGGGGACAAGAGAGCGGGGAAATCATGGTTTTTGGCGCAGACAATGTGACCATTTAAATAAGAAATGGAATCTGAGCCCGACTGTTTGCTTTATTCCTCAATTCCCACTACGGGTTATGAAACAAACACAAAAAAAAGGACAACAAAACTGAAACAGTGACATTTTTTTTTTTTTTTTGGCGTGAAGAAAATAAAACACCAGGGGAAATGACAAACCAGAGAACAGTGGCACACGTCGCTGTATGATATGTGATGATTGTGAGCAATCCCTAGCGCGCACTCCCCCGTCTCCCCATCCACCTCCGTACTTCTCTTGTCACTTTGTCACTTTGTCACGTTGTGCGTTGAATTTCCGGGGGAAATGGTAAAAGAAAATGATTTCGCAACGCTCACAAAGAGGGCTTGTGTGGCCCTGAACTGTATGTGACACAAAGCAGAAGCGTGCACTGTTGGGGCTGGACGGGTCAGCCAGGCATCAGCGGCGGCATCAGTAAAGTGACTCCACCGTGGCAGGTGATTTAATGGTTGTCACAGCAGCCGTAGAAGTGCACGGAGAGACAGGATTCCAGTCAAAGCTAATATTTGTGATGAATCACTGTCACGCCGGAGGTAAATGTAACACTAATAGACATGGGGAGATCTACCGTTAGCTGGTTTTGCTAATGAGCATATTCTTTCAGAGAGGTGGTGTCACTTCTGCATGCAGGTTCCATACAGTAAGGAGAGAAATGAGGGGGCTTATATTGGATCGGGTGTAATGAGGGTGTCACAGCCGTGCCGCTGTGAGAAGCTCAGTGGAGGAGCTCAGACGTGCAGTGCAGTGAGGCCCCAGATACGGAGTCGCTGTGGTTTTCAGAAGATCTTTGTTAATGCTTAAAGGTGATATCTGGCTGAATTGTGTTTTGCAAAAATAAACTCCACGCTGGCTACTGCAGTGGGTGCTGGAATGAAGAATGCTTTTCTAGTACGTGAAACCTTCTGCTTTTCTAGGTTTTTTGTTTACTGATATATAAAACAATGGCAGATTTAGATGTTTAATCCCTTTGGAGAAGTGCATTAACTTAAATGTAATATAAAAACTGCTTTGTATTCGCTTGATGAAAACCTGTATTTTACACTCTTTGTCTGTTAAAGATTTATCCACTTGAACGCACACAAAAAATCCGCATCCCAGGGATTAAAACTCTTGATTAGCCATGGTAACACATACCTCACTGTATTTGGCATGCCTCATTTAAACCATGGCACCCTTCATCACAATGATTATGTCCACTTTTGTTTTCTCTCGTACTGTTAAATCCTATTTGTTAAGTATTTTCTCTGATCGGGATATTGATATTTGACTTAAATAAGAAATTGGGACGTAGGGCTGTAATAATGAGTGCAGTTGCTTACTAACTGGTTCGTCGGTAGTTAATCACTAGTTATTTTTTATCAATTTTTTCAGCAGTTTGAAGACATCATTTTAGCCTCTTGGAGATTTTGATTACTGTTATTCATGCATGTGAGGTAATATGAGCAATAATGATGTGTTATATAATAGTTATTACTTGCTTTTTCCGTGACCTCTCGTGAGGCAACATTTTCAACCTCCGGATACCTGGTAAGCCTCTGTTGCATTGGCGCAGTAGGGGGGGATATTTATTTTTGCTGAATGGCAAGTGTTTGGTTTCCTGTTGAGATCAGCCAGCTTTAAAGCAGGTGCTGTGATACTCAACGTGTGGAGAGTTTCTTCACGTCGGAAGGTCACAGGGACGTTTAGTGCGACAGAGTGACTGCGAAGGACTTTCTCAGTCAGGTGAGACGACTCTTTAGCTGACTTTTAGATTCATTTTCCCCTCCATGGGCTGAAATCTGGTCTGTTCTAAAATCGGCAAAGACCAGTGCACCGGTAATGTAGATGGCTGTACAGCATCCGTCATCACCCAACGGTCCTGTTTGTCTGCAGCGCATCTCAAAAATGGCTTTAAATTGGTTTATTAGGACTTGCTTGTTACCAATTTGTTAAAGCCTTTTTTAATTCATTCACATGTTTTATCAATTTTCTTCTCAGCAGAATAATAATCCTGTCAAAATGTGAGATTCTTTAGTTTTTAGAGTTCACTCAATGTCTGTTTGCCTGTATGATGGCGTGGATTTTACATTTTTCCAAAGATTTTAAAACTTCCTTTTTATGAATAAGGCATAAGTATCTATAAGCATAAGTAGTAATACGTATCCTTTGATGGTCTTACTTGAAGCACGTTGAATCCAGCTGCACATTAAAGTAATTCTGTGTCGTCAAACAATTAAATCCTGCAGCTATGACAGAGGTGTAACTGCTTTCTACTTGTGTTTGAGTCAATCCAAAAATTCTGTGAAAAAAAAAACACATCAACTGTATAATCATTCCATCCTTTTCAGGAGCTTTAGTGGAACCATAAAGTCAGACGGGGATCATATTTCCTTTTCAAGTACTGGTGCCAATGTAGATTTACAAATGTGCCTTTACAAAGCAGGAACCACAGAAAAGCTCAAGTCACTGATCTCACAATTACTTAGTCCCTTTGGCCGCCTATCCGCTCTTTGAACTCCATCTTGTGAACTGAGAGCGCCTTCTTCCACTGGAACGAGATGTGGCAACAACACGTGATATTGCTCAATCCACTGAGTATTCAAAATTACAACGCTGTCTGAATTTGCCGGTGCAAAAATCCCTTAAGCCTATCAAAGTCTGATGGCCTAATTTGTCTTGTTGGGGGTCTCGCTCAATCCCTCGCATCCAAGTAACACAGCGTGCTATTTCGCTTAGTACTCCCTCTCAACACATTCAGCCCGAGCCCTCAATTGCTTGTTTAACTTGACACATAATTACTGTGGAAATATTTGTGTATTTTGTACGAGTGCCACAGTCTGCATTGCAACCGACTGCCAAGTCCTCGCAGCTCCCACTGCAGCTATCGCAGCCAGAATCCCTGATTAAAACAAGATGCTTTCATTTGGGCCAGCTTTGGAAGAAATCACTCCCAGAGACAAGGCCTCTCCCTGCCAAGACCGACTGCGGCAGAGTTTGCCATGTGTGGCAAAGCTGACATGCTCATTGTACCAAAAAGAGGCTTGGGGTTTATCCCAAATGTGCTACTGGATGGAGCCCGCTCCGTCAAAGTGGCGCTCTGAAAGACCTCAGTGTAACTCGGTCCGTGCCAGTGCGGCTGCTCAGCGTGAGACATCGCTCTGAAGGCTGAGTTGTTAATAAAATCCCATGGCGTGTGAGGTCATCGTTGACGTTTTTCGCAGAGCCCTTTAATTTAATACTCGTTTAATAACTTTTTTTATGAAGATGAATGTAAAATGTGCACAAAAAAGGCACTTTTAAGCAAAACGGAAAATTTATTTGAGTAAAAGCCCTTGATGTTGCAGATGGTGCGTAGTCTCCTTTAATGATTTAGTTTTAAGAATATTAATATATTACGTTGGTTTACGCATTCATTCATATGAAAGCTTTGTCTATACAGCTCTCATATCCCTAAATTAACAATTGAAGCATTTATTTTGTTTCAGATCTGAATTATGTACAAAATTACATAATACAAGATTACATATAAAGCGGACCTGATTTTAATTTTAAAAAGGTTGTGATTCGGAAAGGTTTTCATTCTGCGCTCGGGGCCTGTTTTGTCCACTTATATCACCATGGAATGTGCAATTATTAATTCATAAATGTCATGAGAATAGATGTTTAAGGCAGCTGTGACTGTAAGGTTAAGGGGAAAAAAAGGCCGATAATGTCCTGTGACAGGTTGTGAAGTCACTCTCATGCAGCAGTGACTGGACGTCTGAGGAGTGCGGCGGCTCTGTTGCCATTTTGACCGGTCAGCTTTGACTCACGGATCAACAAACTCGCAAGAGTCGCTGCACTTTTATCCTGACACCTGTCATGCAACTCCAGATCCTAATTTGTTTGTTTGAAATGGTTCATCGGAAGTTCAGAGTTGATTTCTGGACCAAACAACTTGTTCAGTAATTCCAATCTTTCTGTTCTGAGTAAACTGGGAAATACTAGTAGCACGCGCTCTCAGCAGCAAAATAAGTAAAACACACCACTTCAATCAATGTTGGGGGCCACTTTCATGTAAATTGGGACCTCATTCACAATATCCAAAGCAAATTATCTTCATTAGATTTCCAAAACCATGCCACTGATTTGTCAAGCTGTGAATGATAATGAAGTTTTGTGGTTAATGAAGGGCTGAAGATGCAGGCTTTCACAATCATGATCATCTTCTATATAACCCTTATGAATATTTAAGGATCTTAATTCTGTATATAATTGCGCAGCAAGGCTTGGCATCTCTATAGACATCACAAATAAAATACGTAATGGAGGAGACAGACCTGGCGATATTTCATTAATCATTGAAATTAATTAACTGGTGATAATATAGGATGTTACACTTGCGGGATGCACGGAAAACTGTGAAGAAGGAACCGTGCGGAAGGTGAAACTGTACATGTGTGATTATTCACGGAAACTCACTTCCACTTTAAGGGAATTTGTTCACGTTGCTCCTGAGACAAAAAGTATCTTAACACTTAATGTGCGTCTGCAGAGCACAATAATACGGTTCGTGTCAACGAAGGGAAATAATCACTGTCCCTTTACCAGCAGGCTACATAGAGGGAAGTGATGCTCATGGTTGAAAAACAGGAAGTAAATAAGCTTGGTCGCATTGTGTTCCTCTACCTGCTTCCTCCTACCAGAACGGCTTTGGGAGCAAACTGGAGTCGATTTCAGTGTCACGGTGGAAATCCTCAGTCGAATAAAACAAAGTAGGGCCGCATCGATGCTCTGTCTTGTTTTATATGATGGCTTGAAATAAATGAACTTTAAATGGAACCTTGGCAGGGACGCGGGCTATTGATCGATTGAAGCAGGAGCTGAAGTTTAAGGGCACAGCATTCCCGGGGCTGGGGCTGTAACTGGAGTAATGAAATTGATTAGGCCAAGGGAGGGTGACAAGCCAGTAGAGTCAAGCCCTTGATGTAAGGAAACAAGAGTGCCACCTAATTGGGGTGTAATATGGGTCTTTAGAGGACATTAAGCACACAAGTGGCGGAAGGGAAGCCAATCTACTGGATGGAGCCAAGAGGATGTTGCACCGGTGTTATTATTTTGTAATTATTCACTGTATATTCACTGCTGATTGGATTATCGGAGTCAAAACTGAGAGTCCAGCCAAGGGTCAGCGTATGTAAAGAAACCTCAACTCCTGCTGCGCCTCCTGGTGTTTCTGCGAAAGCACTCCTTGAAAGAACGTGAAATAATTTTAGCACCATTAAAGACCCTCGTCGCTTTAATTATCTCTTGTTTTTTACAGTTTACCCTTTTACTTTTTAATGGTTGTCGTTGAGCGCACACAGATGTTTTCTGCAGTCAACCTCCTCTGCCGCAGTTTGTGACATCACAAGTAGTGTAGGAGGCAAACGTGATCCAGATTCCTTATTCATCAGTTATTTGTTTTTAAATAGCATCTATGTCTTTTTAAATCCTTTTGTTTTTTGATGCCAAGTTTCAGTATCTCTCTTTGTGTATTGGGTTGCTTTTAAGACTGTGTGGTGAAGTTGAAGAATGTTTAGCCCTTCACTAACTAACTGGTGATACGAATCAGTGCAACGGAAAATCAACAAATCTTTGAAATAAAACATATTTGCAGATATATTGATCATTCATGTTTTTGTAATGATTTAGAAGGAATTTGTTATTTCAGCAGTTGGAGTGGATCTCTAAATCAGAACCAAACATTATCGAATGCCAGTTCCCACCTCGTGTGCCAGCTGAGCCAGCGAGTTTTCCCAGTAAGAATTACTTTAACGACCCACTGCTCAAAAGTCATCGAGACGGCGTAACATCTGCTTAAAATAAACTTTTTACCATATCACCAACATGTCTAGATGATTCAACAGGACTCAGAACACGGATACCCGTTTAAATCAAATTCAGCACAATTTCATCAGGAAGTCCGGCCATCTTTTGACCTGAAAATCAACAAATCAGTGCTTACTGGGCTGTCATTATGAACTACGGAGTACCTCTGGCCGGGATCACAGGGAGTGCAGTGTCCTCCTGCCAGCAGAGGCCCTGTCCAGTACAGGGGGGGCATTTATCTCCTGGCCTGAACTGTCTCACTCAACAGGATGGCCAGAAGTTACGGTGCATTACAAGCACTTAGCGTAGTGATATCAAGGTTCACCTCCGATTTCCAATCTCAGGCCAGAATAGTGGGCTGGGAGGCCGTCATTAAAAAGCCATTACATGGCCATATTTCATAAACCAGTCTCTCCTATGTTTCAAGGTGTTAAAAGCTCAATGTATATTTCCTCTATATTTAAGCGGCAGGACAACGGAGCAGCACATAGCATCCCGCTAGTAGCCATTGACCTTGGCCTAGCCAGCCTTCATTAGCTTTTAGACACTTATCAGTCATAACTGGGTTTGTCCTCTCCGCAACGTTTCCTCCTTCACTTCACTTAGGCTGGAAAATAATGGCTGAAATCCATTTATCTGCCATTTCCAACAAGTGCGTGACATTAACAAATTATCTACTTTTCACTAAGTATGGCCAAGGTACCCTCTAAAGGATTCCTCCACTCTGCTGGCCAAGGGCAGACCTTTTTAGAAACTGACTTTTTTTTTTTCCTCCTCCGGAGCTATTTTCTTTCCTTTCCATCTTTAAATATTCATTTTGCTTTTGCATGGGGGCTTAGATTTTATGAGCACCATCAGCCATATTTCTCCAAACACACATCTTTATTTGTTTTTGATTATTTATGCTCCACTCTGACTTTATAATACACATCCCTAGGAAAACATTGATCCAAGAGGCAAATGAATCTAATTAGGACCTCTTTCTTCTGTGCTGAATATTGACTTGTTTTGAAAGGTGGCTCTCCATTTCAAGCCAATGTCTCTGGAATGCTCTGTGCCACTCTCTTTAAGGAAAACTTCTAAATGCTGATGAGATATTTTTGTCCATAAAATGCGATCTATAGTGGCGCCTGCTCCTTCGTGATGTAGTGCATTAATTGCCGGATGTCGTCATTTGCGAGGTCTCAAAGGCACCAGTTGTTTTTACAGTTCTTGAAGGCTTTTCATTCTCTCTAATCTGAAATTTCTTAAGCTTCCTCAAGGAGTGGAGAGACACGTGGCGGCTGCAGGGGCTCAACCCGTCAATCCGGTCAACGAGGACAGAGAAGGAATGATGATACAATAGCTGCAAAATCATATCAGCGAAGAAGAATCTTTGTTCTCGACACAGAAAACTTGTGTTCCATCTCAATCAGTGAGGAAATGGGGCCCGGCGAAGCGTGCGTCGCCTCGCATTTGTCTCCAGTTGCTGTCCCAAGGCACCACTGCTTGTTCACAGCATTACGCTGCTGGATTTTGATGTAAAGGACCTGAATTTCACCATTTCACACAAACCCAATTTGAAAATATTCCTTCACATTGCATGTAGTGTATTTCTATTTAAAATGGTCATGATTATTTTATTTTGTAACATTAATGGAGGTACATTTGGGGTGGGGAAGGAGGGCTGCGGGTGAGGCATTTGCAATTCATATTCCCCTGCACGATTACATTAAGAGTATGTTCTGTCATATTTGATTAATGCATTGTGTTTTCCTTAAAACAGGATTAAAATATGAAAACCGACAAAGAATGATCAATTTTTAATAATCTACTCAAGGAAAAAGGAATCAAGTGCTGCTCAGAAATGCACAGATCTGGATTCTGCTACACCCGGTAATCAGTGTAAGGCTGCTAAAAACAGGCTTTGTTTGAGGCACAGACACAATCAACATGAAAGGCTGCCAAGCGACAGCTTTATGACGTTTATGTTATGGCGCTTGAATTAGAGGTATTACTACGGTTGCCAGTTGTACTTGTAGCACCGCGTTACACGGCGCATTTATGTTGCCCAGATTCTGAAACTTTTTGTTGGAAAAACTGTTAGAAACGTCTTGTTTTCCATAAAGAGCACAAACTCATCCTGGAGATATGTTTTTATTTAGCTTTTAAGGAACCATAAAGTTCAACGTAGCTTCCAAATTGAACGGCTTAACACACAGACCAAAACATAAAAAGATAAATACAGGCTCAAATGCTGGCAGTCACTGTTGTGAAAAGCATTTTGACAGCAGTTTCTTACAAGCACGTGATACATCATACGTTGTACCTTTAGATGTGGTCTTTGTTATGTATTAAATACAATTTTAGGAAATGCTCTCTATTTTTCACTCAGAGGGAGGCATTTTTCATAAACAAGCCAGAGTCAGATATTTAACCTTGTAGAAACACTGCTACAAAAACAGCTCCAGCTCCTTTGTCAATGTCAATAGCCATTTTTTTTTTAAACAAAGTGTGTGTGTACTGGAATAAAAGTGGGCCTCCAATTCCACTGTCAGCCATTTAGCCTGACCATGGGTGACTGTGAATTAAAAAGAGGGGCCTTTATGTGCGACCCTGCAGCACAAAAGGCTACATCCATAAGTTATAGAGACAGGGAGGCCATTAGCCGCCACTGCCGGCCCACCTTTACATAATACGGTGTGTGTGGAATGATCACTGAGCTGAGCAGTCCAACTGCTTTAAGTCCATAATGTCTCTGTCTGCATGCAGAGTCCTCCTCCGCTGTCGCAGAGACGCTCTGTGTTGAAAACCATTTTGAGGAAAGTCCTTCCTCCTTCCCGGCGATTAAAGTCTGTTAATCCTCAGTTAGCTTTGAGATCAATCGATCATTTGCGTGTTTGTGTGTGAATGGAAGCCTGTTTCCCCAAAACAAATCACATCCATATGGGCTCCCAAATGCGGCGGGACAAATAAAAATGTCTCTGAAAAGCCAGTTATTAATGCTGAAGCGGTGCCTTTTCTGAGGGCAAGCAAAGACAACAAAGTCTGGTTGAGGAACCAGAGCCACATGGGTCGGGGAGGATGCTAACAGAAGAAGTTCCAGCTACAAACTATTAACAGCTGCGTGAAGTTCATGTGCGCCACGTTTTGTCCGAGGCTGATCGGGTTATAAATACATTTTACACAAAATTCCACCGTATCAATCTTTCCTTACTTTTTTGAATTCTGTGTGTGTATTTATTTTCTCTTACTTTTAATAACACCCTTTTTGTTTTATTGCATTGCGACAATGAAAAAAAGACTAAGGAATACGGGCAAAATGGACTTGTTTTGATAATGCTGTCCAACCACTAACCTTTCAAATAAAACGAAACATAAGTGTCTTTGATTGTGCTTATCTAAAACAGACTCACTCTAATGTTGCCACTCGGGCAGAAATCAGGTAAATGATACCGCGTGTGCTGCTTAAAAAGGATTCACAAACCATTTGGCCTGACTGCTCTTCATATTACCTTAATGTCTCCCAAAAGGCCAAAGCCAAGAATGAATTATTGATAGCCATCATATGGATCGCACGCTGTGGCTCCACATGCCTATTAGAGGGTTTTGTTCATTCATTTACGCTAGCTTGGACTGCTGCCTTGAACGACGCATCACTCTTCTTCTTTTACTTTTATCCATTAGCTGTTAACAATAACTGACTTTATGCGGGTTGATGGGTTTCCAGCAAACAGTGAAAACAAAGTAACATTGTGGGAATCATTTGCACGCCTTGTGCTGAGAATGTACTCCACTGCCTGTAATTTGACCTCTGACGTCTTTGGTTAGCCTGCAGTTCATTTAGGCTTTCCTCCCTTTCTGCATGAAAAGTGGAAAACACAACACAACACTTTGTGTGGAAATGATAGTTGAATGATAATTGCAAAGAAAACGAAAAATGAAATCAAATTGGGTGGATCCCCCTGGAGACTAATATTGGACTATCTTATAAAAGGCCCACAGTATCTCAGCTATGATTTATTGCTGAATTCCAGTCATTTTCAATACATTATAGTTTCCAAATTGTGTTTAAATTGAGTGTAGAGGAGAAAAGGCCATTAGGAGATGCAGAAATGAAGATTATATTTAAATATTCATGCACTCGCTACCTTATTATTGAATCTGTACACTAACAAAATCAATATTAAGTGCAGTTTGACATAAATTTATTTATGAATTTCGACTTTCTAAGTACTTGCGCTTTTTCACTCAAAAAAGGATGAGTATAATGCCGTAATGATATCAAAACAGTGTGTCAGGGTGCATTAGTCTGGGAGTTTATGAACCCGCACATAAAAACTCAGGAGCGTCCGTGTAGAAGTGCTTACTAGGCAGAAATGTCGCTTTTTACAAACATCAGTCATTTTACGGCCCCCCGTATCACAAGACACTCCTCCGCTGTGGGTGATAGTTAGGGAAAGATGCAGTCATCTTGTTTGTCCTAAATGAGATCTTTGCTGTAAGCCGACTTGTATTAAGGCCTGGGAGTTGGACTGTGTACCATTTAATTAAAATGGATGTCTCTTGTTGTGCCTAACCTGTCCCCCCATCTCCCTCTGGTTTCCAGGCCATGTCTTTGTTTAGACAACAGCCCAATGTGACACTTATGACACGAGGACACTGTGGTTCAGAGGATTTTGTCGTTGCGTGAGTCTTAATACAGCAGCATAAAATAACATGTGATTGGCTGTCTCTTGCTGAAAGCCTCAAGGGGAATTATAAATATACTCGCAGTAATAAAATATCAATGTCTTTTATTTCAGGGTATTGTTTTCACCGAGAGTACTGGAACTGCAACGTTTTTCATTAATATCTCACATGCTTTGTGCACACGTGTAGGAATACTGTTAAAACGTAATTAATTCCCATGTGTTTTTGAAACAGTTTTTCATTCTTTTGTTTTTATAGAAATGTGAGCAAAGTTAAAAGGCTCTTTATTGGAGGAGCCACATCTCTGGACACAAGATGATGCCATAAAAGCAGTAAGGCATGGAAAAGCAAAACATCAATCTGAACGAAGAGGGGGGGAAGCCATAAATCACAGAATCATTTCCTTCTGCCCAGCCTTTAAAATCATTTAAACAGATTCAGAAAGCCTGATTCTGCTCGAGTCTGTCTGTAAGCACCCTTATAAAGCCTTTATATGCCTCGGACGCACAGGATAAAACCACAAAAGCCTATTGAGAGACGGAAAAGTGATGCCCTGTTTCCAGGGAAGTGGATGCTTTAACCGTTCGGTATCGGCATCGGGATCACAGAGCGGAGATGAGTAAGTAAGGATCAAGGAAGTCGTCCATACAAAGCATTCCTCTAATATGTTTTACAAACCTTTTCAGCTCTCTGTTTCACCATGGAGGTCCACTCACATACAGAGTTAAATGATTAAAATGAATATCAGATTCTAAGTGCATCCGCAACATTACTATCCCGCTATTTCCCTATTTAGAAACATGTCAGCTGTTCTACTTAAACTCAATGTCAGTGGATGAGGTGGATAAGGGTGCACGTATCAGCGCACAGTGTCTCCTGCAACATCCTGTATCCATGTGATGCAATATTACAAGTTTGTTTGACAAGTTTGACCAACCTTTACTGAGGGAAAACAAAAATCAATTTTGTCACTATATAAGACGAAAGACAAAAGACAAAAAAAAGAAAGCATCACAACCATGACCAGTGACAATCGGGCAGACCCCCAAAAAATGGCATATCCTGTTTTTTTCACTTTACACGTATTGTAGTAGAATATTGAGAATATTATCAGACAACTATTTCTGGCATGGAAGTGAGGCCGTAATGTGCACATTCGACAAAGCACACGATTCCCTTGATAAAGAGTTAACCTCATCTAAAATGTGATGCTACTTAGTCTTTGGTAATTCACTACTAAAAAAACAAAATTGTGTCCATATTATTGAGTCAATTTCTATTCTCTTAAATAAAGTAATAAATCTGTAACATTTTTTGTCCCTAATTCTGCCGGCTTCCTCAGCCCTTACGTGATAGAGACTTTTACAATTTTGGTATAAATATTATTTAAGTAACAGATCTAAACTTCATCACTATGCTTTTTACTGTATGTCTATTTACTTTTTACTTTTTCACAAAGATATGATATCACTGCAAAACAAACACATGTCTTACCATCAGAAATAACCAGCATTGATTGGATACAGGTATTGGTTGTGTATGGCAACTGTTTGAAGAGAAAACAAAGTTTGGCTTGAAGATCTATTCCCGACATTTAATCACTGAGGTTGGTTGAGACTTTGAGATTTTGAGTAAAAGGGTGTCATTGTTTTGGCAATAAAGGGGGCAAAGTGTTTTTCAATAGCGTCGATGTGTCCTCTGTCTGTTTCAAACCCTCTGTCCTCTTTCATCCCTGTTTGCCCAAGAAATGGAATCATAAAAACCATTCATGCTAAATAAAAAAGGGCATCATAAAGCTGCATTACACTGGAGTACACTCCTCTGCACCTTCCATCTTTATCAGCATCACCCTTCGTCTCCCCGTGCATCTCTCTTCCCCCTCTTGAAACAAAGCATAAAAGCCTTAGAAAGAGGCACAGTTTGTCATTCCTGTAATATGAGATAAAAGTATTTAAAGCTAGTATTTGGAGCCGGCAGTCTGCATGAGATTAGCAGCACGGAGAACTATATATTATTTGTAGAATAGCTTACCGAGCAAAGTCTAAGCCTATACATATAAGTCAATTTATATTAGAATTTCCATACATGCATTTTCTTATTACCGTCAATATGCAAAAATGGTACTTACTAACGTATAATGCATAATGCACAAGAGGCAGGGCATCAATAACTGCATTTCAGCTTTACAAGAAAATGCAAAAAGGCAGAGCATAAAGATGGGCAGTATGAAATATACAACACATAACACACAAAACCTTCAAAATATAAAGATGGCTGTTTGCTCAGTAGACAGCAAGTCATTTATCTATAAAGAGGACGAGGAAATAAAAAGCTTTCATCCCAGAGCTCTTCGTTTACTACAAATTCATTCTTTCTTCCTGCTGCCAGACCTTCCAGCTCCAAGACGAAGAGGGCCACAGGCATATCATCCAAGCTTGTATTTTTTATTTTAAATGGAAAAGAACACTCCTTCCCTGCTAATTTAGTGGTCGATTGGGTTCAAAACACTGGATTTGGGACCCGAAAAGCAAGCAATCTTCTGTTCAAGCAACACGGCAGAAAAAAGCAGTAGTTACTTAAAGAGCGGCAGTTTAGGGAAGCACTCTTAAATAAAAAAAACTGTCAATGTACACCTCCTTTGGGCACTTTGGTACACCACATAACACATGTTCCCCTCTCCTGGCTGGCTCAGAGTGGAGAGGATGCCGTGTAGTTTTGTGGTGAGGTGTACTGTTGCTTCTGTTGCATTTTCTCCCACTGGTTTGACATTCAAGATCGCTCAATTATGTATGAACGGCAAGCAATATCCTTTACCATCAAGTCCCAATGTAACATATTTCATTTTCAAGGGCTGCAGAGCACAATCAGACCCTCCGTGTAATTACGACTTATTAAAAATGATTCCAAATTATCAGCGGATCTGTGGGCTGGTGTCTGGGTGCAAACTGAGAGCTGCTGTACTGTATTACTCGCAGAATAGCTTCCCATGGGTAGATGGTGTGTCAACAGCGATTCCTGTCCTTCGATCACTACATATTAATTAAAAGAAAATCACAACCATCATTGAATGTGCGCACATACCATACAGCATAATAAGACAATGATAACCGTATGGAAGCTTTTTTTTGAAGAGTTTTGCTCTTCAAAAATGTGTGACTTTTGGTAAATATGCAGCATTGGAAAGGCGCCCTCATTGACTTGTTGCGATACACTTTGAGCACTTTCGTGACTAGTTTTCGCTCCCTATACACAGTCTCATAATGAGAAAACACAGTTCAGCAGAGAAAAGACATCTCAAACAGCATGTTTACCCCTCACACAACATGGAGGAATTAAAAATGGATGAGCGCCCCATCCATTATTTCAACCTCCAAATGGCAAAATCTGTATAAAGCTCTGAGTATCCGTCTGGATGAAAATAAATAAATCAAATATGCACTTCAGCGTTTCCTGCTCTTTTTCTGCATAGTATACAGTGTTGTGTTTGCAGAGGGCACATCCTGCTCTTGAAAACATGATGAGCTTTCTAAACGTATATAAATAAACCAAGTGTTTTCAATTAGCTTTCTCATCTTTTCTGTTAATTCAAATGATTTTGTCACTTTTCCGGGGCAGTGCATATAATATTTAGACTACTCTCATACTTGTCCCGGCCCCATTCTCCCAACTGAATATCCCCTATCTGAAGTATTCTAATTTGCAAACACAGTTGTGTCAGAAGTGATTTTGCGGCAAAGTCACTAATTACATGCAACATCAATGTGATGTGGGGAAAACGTTAAAAATTTAGCATCACAAGACAAATGGAAAAATGCGTGCTGAAACAAGGAAAAGAAGCACTAACATTCACAGTTTTTCAATGAATAATACATGTTTTTTTCTCTCTATTTTACTTGCACACGCCCAGACTGGCTTTAGTGTCACTCTCATCTTTATTTAAAAAAAAAATGTGTTTCTGACTTTTCACAAGCAATATTGCTTTTTGTCTCCACAAATTAAAGGAATGGTTGACTATATAAGGCACTTTCATATGGACAGATGTGCAGAACTGGGAAAGAAATAGGAGTTCAAACAGAAAGGGTCATGAGTAGAGTACGACAGTAGCATGCGCTATTCCACCCAATTTCTACATTGGAAAATTTGTGCATAGGTTTTGTCTCTCAGCATGAAAACAAGCAATTATGAAAGTGCTAGAAAGTTAAACTCTTTTCACTCATGCAACGTGATAATTAAATGATATTTAAAGGGTGTTTGAACATTTTCGGCTAATTATATTTGCAGAAGAGCATTGTTATAGATAACATCAACTAGCTTTTAATTACCTCACCTCTCTGCAGCAAGAATGAACTGAAGCATTAGAGCCTGTGGTTTATTGTGGCTCCCCAGCCGCTCACCAAACGGCAGCCATGTGTGCCGTATAAAAAGGTGCAAAGGAGGTTGATAAACTGTTGGTGCATCAAGTTGATAGAAACTAACACGACCTGCCCTCTGAGCTCTGTTAACCAAGACTGACACGGTGGGTCACTGTTGGACCGACAAACAAGTTTGCTTTATTTTGAAAGTATTATCATGGCTCCCTTCGCGCAGTAATTATATTTCAAATCATTATGCGTTGTAAAGTCTATTGACCCCATGTAAACTTATATTTACCAAGCTGGAACAGTTAATGAAATAGTATTTTAATTAGCACTCCCCCTAAGGGTGGGACATCTGAAGGGGTCCCTGTTCTGTTTCGTCTTTGTGGTTGACTGAAGGGTGCAGATCCGCTGTTCCGAGATAAAACAGTAACATCTTAATTAAGACGTAGCGTTTAACTGTTAACAGTCAAAGTCAGCGCCGTTGTACGCACCTCTGTGCCAGGGGCGGCACCTGCAGTACAGGAATATTCACCGCACTGTGAATCAATAAAACAATATCATAATTTCTTCTTTTGTTGTTTTGTTTTTTTTAGGGCCAAGTCGTTTTTCAAGCTTGACTGATTGAAAGTGGTCCGACTACTCAAGGTAACAACTGAAGAGGGGGGTTGGGGTGGGGGTGAGTGAGGTGCTTTGCTGCTTGTATAATGCAGTCTTTGGCAGGCTCTCTCTTTGTATTAGATACATTAGGGCGGAAATGTGCTCTAACTTAAAAATGCTCATGTGAAAAAACATGGAATGTATTAAATTAATGGTCTCTTTTGCCTCAGGGCAGTAATGAAAAGGGACCCCCAATGAGTTCATTTTTCACGGCTTTGGTTATGCATTCAACACTCTAATTGAATTTCAATGTAAGTTTTACAAAGTCTTTATTACGGTGACTCTTGATGTAAATTTCATGTGATCTATCGTGGGACTTCCACCCATTAAGTAATTTAATTGTGACATGCACTTATACGCACCTCATGCTTTTATGCCTTTTCCTCCTCATGTAAATTGTCAGTTTCCTCTATTATCAGCACTGTCCATGTGGACTGAAGAAAGTAGTCTGCATACACTCTAGGCCACTTCCAACAGAACAGTTCCTTAAAAGGAGTAATTGCTCGTCTCCCCCATGCTAAAACCGGGGACAGCGCCGGACAGCGAGAGTATGCTGAAGTATACACAAGTCACAAGGATTTGCAAGATGTTTGCAAATGACTGCACACAGCACGTTTTGTATGAGAAAAACATATGATTGGATTCATCCTGTGAAGAGTGGAGAGTGTCTCTAAAAGCAGGCAGAATTCTGTAGATTTCTGAACAATAGAAGCTTCTCCTGAATAATGTGTCATTCATATTAAATAATTGTTTATGTAACCAAAAGTGAAAAATGGAATACGACAATACGCTTTCTTTGTGCGTGTGTTTTTTCCGATGTCTTAAACCCTGTGACTTGTATTCTTCGACCTGTCTAACCCGGGAGTCAGTTTCCTCTGTCTCCATCTAGTGTTCCGGCCTTAAGCCATTTAGAGGTTCCCAACAGGCAGAGCATAAATAGAAACTCAAATTCTCCCTTTCCCTTAAGGGTGTCTAAATAAATATAACACACTAACAAGACGGAAATATGAATCACAAACTGTACGCTTCACATCAACAGCGTGGTGTGTGTGTACATGTGTGAATGTGCACGAGCCGCCTGAAATACTGAGACTGAATTGACCTGATCATTAGAAAGGGGAAGAGGCTTGACCTGATATTTCCTCTGTTGTTTGGTCAGGAAAGGGACGTTATTGTAAAAGGGCTGTAAAGATAAATAACCTCGCCGTTTCCATGGCAAAGGCACAAACAGTGGCAGCAAAAGACAAAAGAGCAGAAGGTAATAAATCCAACACTGTCAATTTTGTTTGGTTCTCAGAGTGTTTTTGTGGGAAATATAGTTTCAAAACAAGAGGCCACATCAACTTTTCCATGAAGAAGAGGAAATCGGATCCGTTTTTTTAGCTTTTTTTGAACAGGCCACAGTTTCATCTTGTACATTATTTTCCAGACCACGCCATCCTGATTGGTAATAGGAATATCTGACACCATAGTTTGCCTTTGGATCAGGAAACTCCTTGTACAGCTGTATACATGTTTTTATAGCCTTTGAAAGAAAGGGCATTGTCTTTAAATTCCTAAGAATGCTTTGTCCGGCCTGCAAATTTAAGTGGAAAACCATCCCAGGCCCTTCTTTTTTTTTAAAGTTAAACAATCAAGAGTGAACATGCACACTTGCCTTTCTCTTGAGGTCAACTACAGTTCATTTGAACAAATTCAAGTCCCTGAACAAACCTCTGAACCCTGCTCCTCATCTCTGCTTTAGAGTCAAAGTTACATTAGTACTACCGTGACGTGACTTAATCTCTGTTCATAATCAGGTTCATTTGTGGCTGTTGTAGCTGCCCAACTTTGACAACAACCGTGCATGTAGTTTAAAACTGACAGCGGCTTCCTATCCTAACCTGAACCATTTGAGGTCCATGACCAACCTCAACCATCCTGCGATGGTTCTACAATATGGATCTTTTTTGTGCATTTGCTAAATCATTTCATTACTCCTTTTACATGAAAAGACGTTCCTCTAAATATCCAAACTTTCATTTGCAACCCTTTTTCTGTCATTAGACCTCCATCTACAATGTCAACGAAACCTCAATGGCCGCCCTCTCTGCCCCCCCCCGACACGGCCCCTTCCTCTCATCGCCAGGGGAGATGAGCCTCGCCAGGAGCGCGGCGTGATGAGGAGCGGCCTTATCACTCCAATACAAGAGCAAACACGGGCGTTTTTTACAGCACGTTGTCTCGGGAAGCAGCGCGCGGCAAGATTACTGCCCTTTAAGAAGCCCTAACACAAGACCAATCCCAAGCAGTGTTTTATCTTGACAGTTTGCAGCGCCTTGTTTGCCTTTTCTGTGAAGACCGGGGATAAAAGAGCAGCCCGTGTGAGCTGTGTCTGATTAGGATCCAATTGTTAACATCCACGGTGACTTTTTTCACCATCAGCCTGGCGTTGGCATTCATGCAGCAGGTAGAGGACTTTAGCCTCGCTGCTCTCGCGTGTTACTCAAGTACTAGTTAGCACTAAGGTGGCAGGAGAGGAGCCCCCAGCTCGTCGACATCAACATCAACAACAACAACAACAACATCAACAAACAGGAATTGATGGCGAGTGTTTATTATCTGGTTTAATTGCTCCTCATCTGGAGGATCTGACAGTTGCGGTTAATGAGAGAGAAAGAGAGAGAGAGAGAGAGAGAGACACACACTGCTGGCAGCGAGCTTCATAGTGGAAGATGTGTGTGTGTGTGCTCTTGAGTCAGTGTGACACCACACATCTAAACAGAGAATTGTAAAAAAAAATCTAGAAATTGTTTATTGACCTTTCAAACAGGCCTAATCAGGAGATTCAAGTCCAAACTGAGGCCTGCAACTGCACACTGCAACAAATCTGTAAACCTGAACAGAAACCCGCACGATGACAAACCACAGCAGATTGTGGCTCCTGTGCAGGATGCACACACTAATCAGATGTCCAGCAAATGCAGGGCACCACTGACATCAAGCCTCTTCCTCAACATTTCAACTGGCCTGCAGCAGACATCGCGCGGCGTCATGCTCACCCTTCCGAGGCCTTCAAGCACGTGGTGATGCTTGTAGAAACGCCTAGAAGACACGAGTCATGTTTCGTCCTCACAAGAAAATTGTGGGAGATTGTAAGAAACTGCTATTCTACAAATGAAAAAAAGGCCAAACACACATAAACACGTACCAGAGGCCCCTTGTCCTATTCATAAATTTGTCTCATTGAGAAATACAGGCAGATCTTGCACAGAGCATACCCGCCCCTTTTATTGCTCCAGCTCAGCAGGCCCACATGGGAACAATTAGGGGTATACGCAAGTTTGGCAAAGGTCCGTAGCAACCAGCTGCATCTGTTTTTATTTACCTTTAGCTCTGGTGCTGGATAATGTCAAGAGCACATCTGCTACTGTGCGACGTAACCGTGGTTACATGCCTGGTTCACCCATGATTCTGTAATTACCCGCCGAGCGAGATGAAGAGGCCCGGCAAACCACTCAAAGCCACACGTAGCCTTCATCCCCCCTCATCCTCACTGCATCTCTCCAGTGGCATTAAATCCCGTCTGCCTGGCCAAAACGTGGCACTGGGAGTTGGTATTGGGAGAGCAGAGGATGCTGAAGTGGCATTTAATGACCCAAAGTTTACCACAATAGTAATTTCAACTTAATTTTGGTGTCATTACGTTACCAGTGAGTTAATGACACTCTTTCTATTATGCAGGATCAAATGTGGTTATTCTCAGAAGAGCAAGGATGAGAGGCACTTATTAAATCTCCTGATCTGATCTGATTGCTTGTTTGTGGTCACATGGTACAAGCTGCACAGTTTGTCACCCTGCTCTTTTATTGGACAGCTTTGGTCTGAGACAAAGGGACAACCTTTACCAGGAATATTTTGTTTTTGCACCCCCATAGAGGGTTTCTGCAGAATGTTCAGAAAGATTCAATCAGGAGAAACACGTAGGCCAAGAATGTCCCATAAATGTCTCCAGAGTGTTCAGAGTTCCAAAAACGGACGACACCCACAAATGGTCGTGTAAAGAGACAGGGATTAGTCAGCGGCGCTCAATTGCTGGATAGAGTAAAGAAAAATGCCTTTATGATGTTTCACAGCTCTGAATAAATCCCCAAAGTTTTAACTTCCCCCAAATGTGGGGTGTTTGTTTGAAATACTGGAAGCTCACATTAGTTAGACGGCAAACTCAAAGCCGCCAATGAAGACGAGGCTTGTTGATAATAATGATGAGTGATTATGAGCAATAACAATGAAGACCATATATGGATCACTTCTCAGAAGCAGTGTGTGTGGAGGTTGGGTGCCACCACGCTTAGCATCTCCCAGATGTGCAAACCATATGCTCTGACTGAAATTAAAACAAAAAAGAAACAGTGAGACATGAAAGGGATTTCTAACTTTGTAAAGACAGTTAACGGTCGGTACAGATAGCGTAATGACCAAGAGAGGCCACATGAAAGAACAAGAGATGTTGGCGGGCTTTTTGCACCATTCATTCCATTTCCTGCTCATAAGTTCACTGAGCAGATGGGGACCAAAGGCACAAGGAAGTTTAGATTTTCTGCCCCACAGCCTATTGTATATGATGCATGTAACTGCGTAACACTGCACTGTTATCATTTAAAGATGCTTTGGTGCATAACGGGAGGTCACAATAATAAAGGTGAAAACAGTGCGTACACAACAGCCAAACGTCTTCATGTCCTTTAGTTCAAAGTAATCCGGTTCATTCCTTTGATTTTGTGGGCAATCAAGGTTATCATATTTAAAGCATCCACTAAATTAGCAAAGATGAGGCCACATTTAAAATAAACCTTCTAGCAGCTTTTGAATTGCTACACGGTAATTCATGTCTCACATGAACCTCAATTGTCAATGCAGACTACAAGTACGTGGAAGATAAAAATGTTAAGCGTACATGTTACACAGTACACTGGTTCATTTTAAAATAAGCATCTGCATGAAGGCTGCCGGCCATCCATACGCATTTCTAAAAACATATGCAACAGTGCCCTCTCCTGTTGGTTCATTGTACTGCAGCAAGAACAGAAAACCAGCAACCACACAAGTTCAATGTTTAGGGTTCGGTTTATTTTATTTTTTTAAAACAATGAATAAACTGTGAATTTTGCCCTACAAAAAACCAACCATCTGAAATTCTTCGATAATCGTCATTGGCAACCAGATGTTCTGTGTCGAATAACCCAATGTTATTGTGAGCTTCGAAGTGGCATCGGCCGTAACAATTGCAGGGCCTTCTCTTCGTCAGCTTTTTGTGCAGCTCGCATAGAGACATGTTTATTTAACGCCTGCCTTGTCTATGTCTGGATAATGTCCACCCTGAGGCAACGGCTGGCATAGGTCGGGGCTTTTTTTTTTGCTTGTATAATCAACATTCACAGGGCTGACTGACCACAGCATCACCTACAAGACTGCAAACAGACGTGCAGCCATTGGCACCAATGACAATTTAAAAACAACAACGGCGTTTTTACTATGGTGGAACTGTATTTGAAGCCCTGAGTGACAAAACTGTGAATATGATATTGAATAAATCATGTACTATTTTGTTAATGGGTGACATTATATTTCAGTGTGAGTACTTCTCTGTTGTTGCGATATGAATTATACGTAAGTTTGCTAAAGTGATACCTAAAAAGACAGATTTCTAATCCTCACTAACACCAGTCTGCTTTTGCTGCACTTTATTGCGGTCCGTTATGTTGAATTGTTGGTGATGTTCTTCAAGTCGAACCATTGTGAGACGGTTCCTCGTGGATCAACTGTAGCAGGTGTCTCAATGAAATCTGGCTCTGCTGAAGTATGCAGGGTCGCATTTATGGGACTTAAAACGCTTATTTCAGTGGTATTAATGGAAGCAATGTGGCCTCCATCTAACCCAGAGGACGAGTTTATCCTTTGGCCCTCATCAGTGTGGAAATGAAAGCCGCGGGCCTCGGTCTGTGTATGGGTGGAATCAGCGGAGGAAAACTCTGCGGGCATCTCTTCGACTGGAGCTCGATCATCTTGGTCGTCCTCCGGCTGTTCTGTGCTTGACCCCTCGTGCTCAAAGTTGACCGTTGGTGGCGCTGTAGTGTTTGGAACGGGTGTGCTGTGTGGAACGGCGGGTCCGGCTGCGGAGGTACGATGGCATCATTTTAGTGAGATTTTATCCCGAAGCCGTGATTATTATCTAATATTCTTTAAAATGATTCAATAATAAATGATATAAGATCAAGGAGTTAGGATTGCCTTCACAACACTAACCGTAACTCATGTAACTCAACATCAACACATCCATGTGTTATAACTAGTCCTGTAACTCTAGTATCCCTCCACCCCTTAAACATTTGTTTTACATGCTGTCACTTGTCCTTTATGTTTGAGCTGCGGAATGATGTGTGATGTGTAACTTTTTAGTTAGAAGTTCAACTTTTCTAATGAACAACGTTATTTGAACGCTGCATTTTTAACAAGATAGCTTTTCATTGCTGGAAAACCAGACACAGAGTATTTTTCCGATGTCTTAAAACATGATACAATAAAGATTTGTGGTTTTCCATCAATTACTTCTGCGTTCACATCTGTCTCGCTCTGAATTGTATGCGATGTGCTACTTATATTTAATAGAGGAATTGACTGAGCAACAATCTAAAGTAAAAGCCTTGTGTGACCACAATAAACGCGTTTCAATGGCTAGTGGTCAAAATATCATCCGATAATAAATCACCACTTTAATTTTACTGTGATCATCAGCCGCACACTCACCTGTGCATGGCAGTGTGTTCTCCATGGTCCAGTGCGTTTTGTGATTTGTCTCTTTGAAGGTGAGCACAACATCCACCCTGTAAAATGGCTGCAGGAATTGTTTCCTGTCGCCACAGGTCTTTAAGAGAAAACCTGGTTTAGATGTTTTACACTCTAGTGAAACCCTGACGGTAAACTGCTGGTAATAATTCAAACAGGTTTTTTTGTCAGCACTAACCTTGGTCTGGAGTATTTGGGCTGTAGTGATGATCAGTGTCACAAATTCCCTCGTCTCATGCACGGTGAAATTGTCTGTCTGGTTCACCGACACATCACTGAGTGTTAGTGCTTCGTTGTCGCGACTGCCTCGCTTTGTCAAACCCATACGGCGTTTGAAAATGTGCAGCTCAGTCTCCTCCGGCGTGAACGCAGTCACTGAGGTTTGGATCAGAGATACAATGTCAGATTAGTGGTGGAAGAACACTTGCTGAAATACACTTTTGAGGTACTGCTACATGGTTCTTTCAAGGATATACTACTTTTAGATGTAAATGTTGTATTTATTTATTCCACAGCATTTATTCATAAGTCAGTTATGTGATAAACAGCATTTTGTACCTAACCCCTTTTAAAAGAGCAATCTGTAGTCGGGGCCCCTGTGAACTTTAAATAATCCACCATTTCAAAACGTTTTTCTACAGAACTTTTTTCTTCTTTCTCATCCCCACTCTTTTTTGGGAAACACTATATTTGTACTCGACTTTATAGTTTGAAATGAGAGCACTTTACTTTAAATGGTGCATTTTTACATCATTGTAGTGCAGGATTTACCTAAGTAAACTACTTAGTAGTGAATATGTTACAGTTTGTGGTGTGGAAAAAAGAATAACTTCTGAGTCTGATTCTATGTTGCTACCCACCTTTTGGACAAGTGGCTTCCATGCTATAAGCATACTGGCCACTAACCAGCTTCAAGGCCAGGAATTCCCCTTCATTTCCCAATACCTGCGTTCAACATTAAAGTAATGCAGTGAGATTTAGTTGTAATGCTGCCATTGGTCACTAGGTGGCAGGATGCTGTGCACATTCTCTTACTTCCACGGGGCTCAAGACCTCCCTTCTCCTGCCTTGAACTGTAATGTCTGGTCCGCTCATGTCAACGTTCATCTGGATCAGACTCGCATCCTCCAGAGCAACAACGAGGTGATCGCTCAGCGACAGCGACCAACGCAACTGTGATGCAAAAACCACACATGCAAGTACACAAGTAGGTGTTTACATGCATAATTCAATCGTATTACTAAGGGCTGAGTTCACTGGGATTAGTGTGAATTACTACCTTGTTGTCCCAGTTGTCATGGGGAACTTGTCTGGTCACCTACAGACACACACACACACACACACAAAGCGAATAAGATTCTTCAAACGAACACATTGGTAAGTAACGGATGACCGAGTGAAATCAACAAGTACCTGAATGCACTCTGGGTCACACTGGATCTGCTCTCTGCTTGGCAGTACAGGAGCCACGGGACACTTCATCGTGAAACTATAAGGTCTTTCCCTGAATCGGTTTATCCTCTTCACCAAATTCAGTTTCAGAACATGATGGTTGTTCTGAAAGATCAATATGCAGCCAGAGAATTATCAGCACTAGGCCCATCGCGGGCAATCGTCCGAGTTTGTGAATATGCATTAGACAATTCTAAATGCGTCGTACGTACCAGCTGTTGGACAAAACATCCAGTGTAACTGACTCTAAAAATAAAGTTGTTGTCAGGGTATTTGTGCAGTGAGAATCCACAGGCAGACAGCTGGAGGTTCAGGTGGTCCAAGGAAGCAAGGTGTACTTATCCAAAGAGAACGTGAGTTAAAGGGAGTTTATCTCATATCTATGTCAATATTTTTTTTAAATATATTGAAAGAATTACCTTGGATCTTTAAGGCTGCAGACAGCCAGAGTCCCAATCCTCCAATCCTTCCACTGTGTATCCACATCTCCATGTATTCAGAAAAGCATTCCACATCTCCTTCTGAAAGTAAAGACAGAAAATATTTCAGAAAATAACAACAACATGTCCAGAGATGTCAAAACAACATTTAAAATGATTCACCTGTCAATCTTGCCGTACGATTCCATTCTGTTGACTGAATGGAAAGTGCGCTCCCCATGACAAAACATTGTAAAACACTAGAAAGAGGGAAAATTAGACGTTAATCTTGAAAATAGTGCAGTTCATGTTTGTACAACATTATGCTACTTACATGATTCTAAGTGGAATGCCCAATCTGATCTGATCCATGTCCCTTCCACTGACGTATGTGGGCAGTCTGACCCTTGAGCCTATTTGTAGGTAAGTGGACTGATGTCACTCAGGGATGTGACTTCATTCAGGGGAAGTGGGAATAAACACAGGTGTGTTTGCTTTGACACTTTCAAGTTGAAATGATCATTGTGCCCCGGATGTGTGAACAGTGGGATTTGAGGCAGTTGAAACACCTCTTTTTTAGTGGTCATCTATTATGGATAAAGTAAATAATCGTAGGCCACATGTCCATTCATCTATTTATTGAAAGAACGTGTTTAAAATAAGGGGAAATGTTAAAACCAAACTGTCACATATGTTTCTTGTTAATGGACCATTCCATCAAATACAAATATTCTATATATCTTACACTATTTTAGACTTGGTACCATTCATCCTGACATCTTACAAAATCTATGAATCTGTGGGTTTGAGGATGTTCAACAATGTTGCACTCTAACCTTTGCTGCTGTAATCCTCTGGTTATGTTTGGCTACACAGAATAATATAAATGTAAATAATGTAAACCTAGTATCCCTGAATATGGATTAAACTCTTATACTTCGGTTGAAAAACAATCTCCCAATCCTCACGGTGATATGGTATTGCATGCGATTGCTTTTGATATAATTTCCCAGTGCGCATGGTGCGCACCTTTTGTTTAGACTCTGGGCAAATCTATATATACGACTTCAAAGGGTATGCCTTGGTTCTTAAACCTTTCTCATTGAAAGTTATATAACACGACAAGATCAACGGAGTCAAACAAATAACGTCAAAATTATGTGTGCAAATAGTTAGGCCGGGACAAATGACCTGGATTCAAATAATTTACTCAATGTTTATAGTTTGACATGTAAAACAACCCCACAAAAACTCAAAAGTGTACTCTTCCATCTGGATGATGTCATCTCTACAAAGTGCGCAGCCATTTTGTTAGCTAGCTTGAGGTTACAGAGGTTAGCCGCGCGCGTACTGCTGCAATAAATGTGTTCTTTGCGATTTTGTGCGTAAATCTGAACGAACGAGATAGTTTGTCGATGTTGATGTAAGCGTGCACTTTTTAGCTACAGACCCGCAGACAAAAACAGAGCCCGCGTGTTCGTTAGCGGTGAACAGTGCGTGAAACTGAATGGTCATTCATTTTTCAAGCCGTTCGCTAGCTTGTTAGCTAGCTAGCCGACTAACGTGTTTACGCGTGCTAACAAACGGAGAAGAACGCTAGTGAATGTTGAAGGGTTATTGAGTGAGCGTTTGTGGTCCACATAGTTCGTGCGTGCCTTTGACTACCGATATAGTTCAGTCTCGTCCCCCGGTTGACTAAAGTAACGTTAAACTTCATCGACGATCGACTCTACAAAAACTCGCGTGCACCATTCCGGTCTTTAACTTTTAACTCCATCGGCTGCTTCCACTTGGACCGGCGATCGACCTTTTAGAGACCATGTCGGAGTTGTACATTCGTGTGGCTGAGGATGAAAGCGAAGAGCCCATGGAGATTCCTTCCGAGGATGACGGTACTATATTGCTGTCATCTGTAGCCGCACAGTTTCCAGGCGCGTGCGGGCTGCGGTACCGGAACCCGGAGTCCCAGTGCATGAGGGGGGTCCGGCTGGTGGAGGGGGTCCTTCATGCCCCCGAGAACGACTGGGGAAACCTGGTCTATGTCGTCAATTACCCTAAAGGTGAGATGTTGGCGTAGGGTTTGTTGTGTTTAGGCCGCACTCGTTTTAGCCGGTTTCCCTCTTGTCCATTATTTCGAGTGAAGATCGATGTTACTGCTCCTTTTTTCAGTTTTTGTTGTTGTTGAAGAAATCAAGCTTCAATCTTCGGGGAAAAGTTTCCTTTCCTGATGGAACATTACATCTGCCCCCATGCACAACAGGGTGCAGTTCTTAGATATTCCAACATATGCAACATCACTTCTGCAATGCTCCCTAAATGGGAGAAGATCCCCGCAGCCAGTTTCCATAGACCAGTCAGGGCTGTTAAAGCAGACCCTCAGTGAGTTGCATGGGTTTGGAGTAAGGTGGTCTGCAGCCAGATACGGATCAAATGTTGAGGTGCTGTCTTACTTGGTTGTTGTGTTGCTGCCACAACCAGACCGCAAAGAGACCACAGGGTTTGTATTTCCATCTCATTTATTACACCATTTTTCCTAATGTGACTCGCGCCTTCCCGTCCATTCTCCCCAGATAACAAAAGAAAGATGGAAGAAATTGATGCGGCCTCGGCTGTGAAAGTGAAAAGAGGCTTTCAGAAGACGTCGGATCTCATCGTCCTCGGGCTGCCGTGGAAAACGTCGGAACAAGACCTGAAGGATTATTTCACCACCTTCGGGGAGGTCATCATGGTGCAGGTGATGACATCTGGTCTTGATCTGAATATCTTTTTGTTTGCCCCGGAGTGTAATGTGACCCTTGTTATTCGCATTCATTTACAAGTTGTAATTAAGCTTGCCTGCCCTCCGTTCACTCCAGGTCAAGAGAGATTTAAAGACTGGCAACTCCAAAGGGTTTGGGTTTGTCAGATTCACTGAGTACGAGACACAAACCAAAGTGATTGCTCAGAGACACATGATTGATGGACGATGGTGTGACTGCAAACTCCCCAACTCAAAGGTAATTTGGGGACCATTTCAGTGCAAGAACAGTTGGTATGAATACATTCACGTGGCCTTTGGGTCGGGGGTCAGTTGATTGGATTTCTGCTTTTAGATATTATTTTGTTAAGCCGTTCAAAGAGCTGATTATTCTGTCCCGATCCTGTCCTTTCCATTCAATGCAGAGTTAATTTCCTTGAGAAAGTTGACAGCATTTACAAATTATGTCAAACCTCAAAGTTTTTGGTCTCTGTCCCATTTTTTTTCATCGAAAAGATTTGAAATTACACATTTGCTGAATTGCAGTGAATCAGATTAAATGTTTGAAAAATGAATTCAGAATTGAGCAGAAGTATTTCTTTAAAAAAAAAGCTCAACCCTAGAGTTCTTAATCCATTGCTGTGCGCGTTTGTCCTCTCAGGCGTCTCCCGATGAGCCCATGCGAAGCCGTAAAATCTTTGTTGGCCGCTGCACAGAGGACATGACCACGGACGAGCTGAGGCAGTACTTCATGCAGTATGGCGAAGTCACGGATGTCTTCATCCCCAAACCGTTCCGGGCTTTTGCATTTGTCACGTTTGCCGACGACCAGGTGAGATTCGCCATCAAAGGCAGAGCTGGATTATAAATGGCTGCTACGTTGACGACCACTGATGGTCTCCTCTCCTTCTCAGGTTGCCCAAGCCTTGTGTGGAGAGGACCTGATCATCAAGGGCATCAGCGTGCACATCTCCAATGCCGAGCCCAAACACAATAATAGTAGGCAAATGATGGATCGTGGGAGGTTTGGGGCTGGGGGGTTCAGTCAGGGCTATGGCAGTAATCGCGGGGGGCTAGGCAGCGGTAGCGGTGGGGTAAACTTTGGGGCTCTCGGTCTAAACCCAGCGATGGTCGCTGCTGCCCAGGCGGCGCTGCAGAGCAGTTGGGGAATGATGGGCATGCTGGCTAACCAGCAGGGTCTGACCACCACGGCAGGCACGGCCCCGACCACCCGAGACCAGACGTACAGCTCCTCCAGCACCAGTTACAGCAGCCCCAGCTCGGCTAGCCTCGGCTGGGCTGCAGGCACTAACACGGCCTCCACTAGTGGCTTCAGCTCTGGCTTTGGTACCTCTATGGATTCCAAGTCTTCTAGTTGGGGAGTGTAGGTAGCTTAGAGTTGCGCTTCTCTGTTGCTGTTAGGCTAATCCGGTAAGTATACATACAGTTGGGAACTGCTTATATCTTATGTTCCTATTATTAAACATATACTGCCTTTTTATTTTGTTAAAAAGAGAAAATTTATACTTGCGTGTGACTGATTATGTCATGCATTGAATGGGTGGAAAGTTTAGTTTGTTAGTGGAAACTCCTACACTTCATTTTGTTTTGTTGTTAAATGTTAAAACAGAGGGCTGCATGCAAGATAAATATTTAAACATGCACGAGTATCTTGAGAGCCCCTCGTCCCCGTGTAAAATGAGCTTGATAGAACTTTATATCTGTGTGCAGTTCATTGATTCTTTTTGTTTTGACGTCATTTGGAAACGCCTTCATGAAAATCTCTTCTGCAGTTCATCAACTCTTTCCCAATTTCCCGGGAGGAAGCGCCTCATTGGCTGCAATGTTCGACCGATCTCAGTATCAATTCCCCTCTTCCCATGTGTAAATGCTTTGCCATCAAAGAACACAGCTTCACTCTGCATATTCTGTGTTAGACGGTGGGTGTTGTCTTTTTTTCCTCCCTTTTTTTAAGGATATAGAAATCTTGTCTACTCTTGTCGCTTTTCAAGATCAATGAGTGGGATTGATGTTGGACCGAGTGAGTGCGCGAACGGGAGAGCAAATTGAGAGGAGTGTGGAAAGGACTGTTTGTGCGGAACATTTTTTTAAAGAAACAAATGCCTGCGAGAGTGGAGAAGAACCTGTGGCTTTGTGCGAGTGTGAGCGGAAGAAGCAAGTACGAGTGTGTCCCAAATGGCCATCACGAGGACATTTATTGCATCTCGAGATCCCTCTGGTCTCTGCTTTTTGTCATCATCTTTCATCCTTAATTCTTTAAAAAAAATAAGTGAAATGTCAAGTATTTGTATCCCTTTAGTAGCTTTCTCTTGCCGTCTGATTTAATGTGGATGCTGTGTCTGGTTGTTTGCTTTATTTTCTCCTTGTTACCACCCTCTGTGTGAAAATGCGACTTTGAGTCTGTGTGGAAAGAAATTACAGAAAGTGTGTTTAAGTTTGAGGTGGTGTGGTGAGTGTTCCCATTGAAAGTTTGTGTTTGAAGTGGTTACGAATGCTTTTCTATGTTTTGTGAATCAAAGGGAAGTCTGAAATAAAAACTGAATTTGACTAGGTATGATACACTCTTTGACAGTGACTTATTTTTGACTTCACATTAATTCAAATGCCAACACTTTAATTCACATGTATAGGGACCTCGGACACGGACATCCCGGGTTTTCGTCAGAATCCAGGTTGGAGTCAGTTGTGAAGAAGCTGAAGACATTGGTGGGTGGGCCGGCACAAACCAAAACCAACAATGGGATTGCTGCACGACTGCCTTAATCCTGAAAAGGATCTCCTTCACTAGCAAGACACCTCGGACCATCCCCTAATCAAATTTTTAGAGCGGCCCACACTCCAATTGGCCTGAGGTATTTGTTCATACCTACAAACGACACAAATAGGACCAAAGTCACGCTTACAGTTTGGTGTTAGTCGTTATTTCTTTTGTTTTTTTCCCCCAAACTTGTAAAACACAAAGTCTGCCTTTTTTTTCTCAATCTGAAACCTGCAATTCTGTCAGTGAACGCTTTATTCTTTGTCCTCGTAGTTGTCACTGTTAACTTATGGAAGTATTAACTGGTAGGTTTCATTTCAATGTGATCAAAAAGCAGTTCAACAAAGCAAGATGTTTCTGTCATTTTGTTTATCCTGTTTGTGAACTTGGACCGAATGTAACGCTGAGATTTAAGAAAGGGATTTAAACGACTGATTAAACATGCCAGCAGGACTTTTCACTCTGTATTGAAATATTTTAGTATTGCGGTGTAAAATAAACAGGTTTTTGAGTTTTTAATCGCCTGTCGTCTCTCAATGTAGATTGATTCAAATATTTTTGTTACAGGGCTTTAACCCACTCTTAGTTAGACACTTCATGTCTTCTATTCAAAGATTTCTTTTTTTGGGCGGTAAAACGAGAATTTGTCATTTTGGTGCTTGCTGTTAATGATGCTTCATTAATGGACAGTTAAGGAGAAGAAAGTAATTGTACAGTGTGACAAATACTGGTATAGTTATTCATAAGGATGTCCCAATAATCGCCAGTATATATATATTTTTAAGTCCTGGTATTAAATATTAGTCAAAATATAGAATATAAAAAATGTCATTCTGAAAAAAGTAATTCTAAATATAAAATGTTGAAACATAAGTGATTGTATCAAGTATGTTGACAAGAACTTAAAGTTCAGTATTTACATCTCAAATAAAGGGCATAGTATAATGTCGGAAAAAGTCATTTAAGTCTTGCCGTATTATGTAAAAAAAAGAAAGTCAGTTTAGAATGTAAAATAAACCCATTTATTCATTAAATGTATGTGAACACTTTTGTGTTGATTTGTATATTCGTCTATTAAAAGTCATAGAGCAGTGATCCAAAGTATATGGTGAAAGAAAACATTTAAATATGCCAAATAAAGGCCTTAAAAGTTCTAGCATACAATGTTTTTGACAGTTATGTAAAGTCTGTATTTTGAATGTCTAAAAATGTGTTGTATAGTCTGAGGTTGTATGGCATTCATCGGAGCAATTGATGAAATAAAAACAATATAGCCGGTCAGCGAATAGCCAGAAGAAAATGATAGTTTGAAAGCATCTCGGACTAGTTGGTACCTGTTATCCAGGCTTCATTCTGCGTCATTGGTCTTCAGCTGACTCGTCCTCCCCCTCGTGGCTCCTCGTGGCTCCTCGTGGCCCTCTTAGAATAGTTAGAGAACGTGTAGATAATCCAATGAGTTTTCTTTATTAGAGAAGAGGGGGCAAAATAAGCTCACAAACATGTAGTTTTCAACCAATTGGAGAAATCCAAATAACAGCGCAGCAATAATTTGGCAGACAGCCTCCCACTGCCTGTTCCTGCTATTTGAAGTGTGTGTAGCTGAATGTTTCATTTGTTGGATCTGCCGTGTTCCCGTTTCAGGATGAAAGCTGTGACTGTCCAACAAGGAGGTGTCTAGAGCATCAAATAGAAGATAGAAGCCATAGCAGCTCAGGTGCACCGAGGTGAGGCTTTGTTAACTGTGTAGCAGCAGGTGTGAGAGCAGCTGCGACACACGCCTGTTAGCTGTGGGGGGTGTTTGCGTTTTGGTTTCAGCAACCGACAGAACAGCTGAGGAGAGCAGCCTGATTTGAGAGAGCACAGCGGGGAATAGAGGGCTCCTTAATGCCGCCGCTAACGTGGTTTCTCTTTTTCCCCTTTGAATATATTCGCGTGGTTTGGGTTTGTTTTACCTAGAGATGCCTGGCTGGCTGAGGCCTCTGGCACACATTTTACCCCGATGGATTTACTGCTCAAAACCTGGATGTTCATAAGAGGTCAGACTTTCTGCTTCTACAATAAAAGGGTCCTCTGACACACGGCAGTGTTCAGCTTAAGTCTTAGTATTACTGTCTAGAGATGCGTCAGTCTTGGGGCCATCTGCTGGACAATCACTGGAACACAATAAGCTAGAGACGATGCCGATATTGGTCCCAATACACATTCAAGATTGAACTTTTTCCACATGTGACTGGAGCGTGTGTGATCATAGCATATGTTCACTCCATGTTAGAGCACAAACTGATCACAACACCCGACACGTAAGGAGGAGACGAGCTATTTATAAAGGGATTGAAATCTTTATTTAGCCTAATACAGTGCAACGGTTCACCTTAATCCAGAGTTAACACCGTGAACCCGGAGGGCAACATGACCGGTGAACATTAGCACGACAGCAACCCACTTGATAAATAAAAACGGCAACAACACAACCGTGAGAAGTAGGACGTTTGATTACAGGGTTTGTCCCAGACGAGTCCCTCAAATTCAGTGGTTATTATGGTTTTGAAGTGGGAACGTGTAACATGTCGTCTGCTCACGCGGATCCCTCCCCCGCGACCTTCCTCCCCCGCGACCTTCCTTCTTGGTTGTATTTTGTTTTGAGTGAGGTGAAGGCGATCCTTAAGCATTGTAGGAGGAGGAGGAGATGTTTCCCCCGTGGCCGGTCCAGTTGGTGTGGATGAAATGACCGGGGTCTGACAGCAGTTCATATGTGTGGGCTCCGAAGTAGTCCCTTTGGGCCTAAACAAACAAATACAACAACAACAACAACAACTAGTTACACACGCGATTCACTGGACCGTTCTGTAAAAACTAGTTGTCAGTTTTTTTAAAAACGTGTCTCCCTCCCGAACAAGGACGTGTTGAATCTCACTCCCGCTGCAGATGGTGACGGCGTTACGAAGGACGTATTCATGTCACAACAACTAGGGTGGTTCATAACATATCCGCTTGTTTTTAATCGCTACAGGAGGTCGATAACGATCACTTGCGCCTCCCAGTTGAGAACAGCGAGAATCACACACACGGAACATTTGACCTTCTGTGTAATAAAGAGATTCAAACTGACCATCAGAGTACATTTGTGTGGTTTCAAAAGATTAAATAAAAAATAAAAATAAAGTCTAGTCCAAAGATCGCAAACAGAGGAGCTCCGTGTGATCCCTTGTCTCACCTGCAGCAGGTTGGCTGGCAGCTTTTCGGTTCTGTAACCATCATAGAAGGACAGAGCCGTGGTGAAACAGGGCATCGGGATGCCGTGCTGGACGCCGGTGCTGACTGTTCTACGCCAGGACTCCTAAAAACAGAAGAAAGGAACCGGATTGACAACTTTTCATTGTAAAACTTAGTTTAATAAAGAAAAAGAAAAAAAAGAGAAAAGTATAGCATGTGTTTTTGATAGTGGACACCTGAATATATAAACATGATAAAAGTTCTCTTTAGTGCAGAAGGAGCAGTTTATATCTGAAAATGGAGCAGGTCTTCTACGAGTCCAAGTTGCAATGAGAAGTTTCCACAATATCCAAGAACGGACAAACCAATAACTTGCTCAACCGTAGTTCTGCTACACGCTTACCACACAGAGAGAAGTCCCAGTTGGCTGCAACCTGCAGCTGCACTACCAAATCCTACACAACAACATTGTAATACGGCCATGTGGTCACTAGTCACATGGAGCCAATGTGATTATAGTCGATCAGTCTGCTGCAGAGGGTCTCAGGTCTGTGAGACAACATGTTCCCTGTGGATCGGTGCAGACTCCCTACGAGTGACAATGAAGCTAAAAAGTGGTGTCCACACGTTCTTTGTGGAAGAGGAAATATCTATTTGTGTGTCTTCAGTCAATGTGGGTATTGCAGATTGATCTTTGGCCACTTCCTCCTCCATCATACCTGACAATCCTGCACGGCATTACTGAAGAAAGAGTCCAGCAATAAGCTCTGCAACTCGGCGTCCCGGTCAAACGCCTCTTTGATTTTACCCAGGAACACACTGGTGGGAAGAGCAAAGAGCAGAAGAAGGAAAAGATTGTCATTAGATAAGTGCAAGTCACACGGAGGGTTATTTGAGTTGGATTTACGCAACAGTTTTTGCCAGATTACACAAAACAAGCCAGTGTCACAACCATCATTTCCTCATCCGTCTCGATTTCTGATTTTACAAACGGCAAAAAGAGTTAAACTTCCTTTATGGTGAGACTCGGCTCTTTTACTTTAAGAATCATAATTAAAAACCCTGTAGGGAAATCTCGAACGGGGAGTTGAATCAATTGCTTTTAGCAAGTCTCTCTTACACAACCAATTAACATTACCAACAGCTTTCACCATCTGTGTGAAACACACCGGTTGACATAGAGGTTGCACAATACAGCAGTGAGGCAACACTTGCCATATGGGGACACAAATGAGGGTAAAAGTACCTTCGGATGATGCAGCCTCCTCTCCACATCAGGGCGATGGCGCCGTAGTTGAGGGACCAGCCGAACTCTTTGGCTGCCTGCCGCAGGAGCATGAAGCCCTGCGCGTAGGAGATGATCTTGGAGGCGTACAGAGCCTTGAAAAGGAGAGAAGTACACGGTAGATAAATGAAACTGGGAACTCGTTTTAAGCCGTAAAGCAAAGAGCAATGATCCTCTTCACAATGGCAATCAAGCCAAAACTGAACGTTGCCTTATACACCAAGTACACCGCACTGTGTTCTACCTTTCTGATGTCCTCTAGGAAGGCAGCCTTGTCCCCGCTGAACTTGACCCCCTGTGGCCCTGAAAGGCTGCGGCTGGCCTCGACTCGCTCGTCCTTCAGAGAGGACAGGCATCTGGCGAAGACAGCCTCCCCTGAAACAGATTTCATTATTTATTTTTTTTTTAAGGACACAGGAGGCACAGAAAAAAAAAAAAGGGACAAGTAACA
Organism: Gasterosteus aculeatus; assembly: GCF_964276395.1. Taxonomy (NCBI): domain Eukaryota; kingdom Metazoa; phylum Chordata; class Actinopteri; order Perciformes; family Gasterosteidae; genus Gasterosteus; species Gasterosteus aculeatus. The sequence goes on along the minus strand of NC_135689.1, from coordinate 12,580,530 downwards.
ACACTTCCAAGTTATTAGAACTCCACAACAGAACTCTGCAAACCGTCATTTTGATTTTCCGAAATTCCTCACAATAAAAAGGATTTCACAGGTTATGATGACACATTCCCAGTTTTACTGCAGGAACACCGAGCAAACAAACGCCGACGGATCAGCACGACTCAAAGGAGCTTTGAATGATTCATGCCACGGCGACGTCAGGAGAGAGAGAGACATGCCGTTGCCATGGTAAAATGTCCATTAGATTACCACAGTACCAAGAGAGGAGGAAGAAACTGTTGGGTAAGCATGACTTGCCAAAAAAGAAAAAAAAAAAAAAAAAAAAAAAGTGATGCAATCGACTGGCAGAGGGTGTACAGGGAGGGGACGATCCTGGGGAGTGTTTTCCCAACAGGAGATGCGGCCATGCGCACGTTAACGGGCTGTCAGCTCGCTTCCCTCAGACCGGCTGAGCGCTCACACAATGACAGCTTTGTTACACCTCGATGTCGCTCTATCACAAAAGGATCTACAGCACTGAGAGGGATCGAGGAAACAAAAATCTGTTTTCATACAAGATCTAATCTCTAGTATGGTTGAGGGAAACATAATATCTGCATGAACGCACCTTAACTCAAGGTGTCTGATGTCCCGGTCACGAGTAGTGGGTTTGGTTTTATATGAGCGGATATAAAAAGACACCCATTGCACCTGTTGATTAAACTCCCTGAACATTATTTTGTCCCTCGGCGTTTTATGAAACCGGCCGCCATACAGTCAGAGCAAAGAGCAAAGCTGCAGAGACAAATCCTCCTTATGTCACCGGCGAGGACCAGAAAAGCCGTCAATCTGCTTAGTGGCCGCCACACATCAGTGTGTCAGCAGAGATAAAGGTGGGTGAAAACAACTGGGACCCTTGTTAGCTGCCCTCCAGTTTGTTCAGTCGGTGCTGAAATCTTTTACACGTGTGACGTAATACCGTCTTTACTGGAAGAAGAGAGAAGGAAACCAGCCACTTCCTCGTCGACGGGCTCTTTCTTCCTCTTACCGATCAGAGTCACAGGTGTGCCGTACTCCAGGGCTGAAATGGCCGTCCACTTCCCGGTGCCCTTCTGTCCGGCGCTGTCGCGGATCTTGGGCAGCAGATGGGTACCGTCGGAGTCCCGGTATTTAAAGATGTTGGCCGTGATCTCGATCAGGAAGGAGTCCAGCTCGGTCTTGTTCCAGCGGTCGAAAGCCTGAGAGATTCAACCACAGCGTGATGAAATACATTAGTCAGGCACACACACACACACACACACACACACACACAACTCACGCGCAAACACCAATGCAGACGACGTAGATTGAAGCTCACCTGTGCCATCTCATCGTGGTCCATACCCAGAACGTCCTTCATGAGGTGATAGGCCTCGCAAATCAGCTGCATGTCGCCGTACTCAATGCCGTTATGGACCATTTTCACAAAATGACCTGCACCCTCATCTCCAACCTGCACCAGTCAAATCAAATCAGAATATTGGGAGAACGACTCGACACAAAACAACAACGACTACTGCTGCTACAACCAATAGGTACGAGGACCAGTCACACACACATTTCACGGCACTCACCCAGTCACAACAAGGTTCTCCTGTTCCGACCTTGGCAGCGATGCTCTGGAAGATTTCCTTCAAGTGTGGCCTTCAAAATAAAGCAAGAGGAAGGGTTTTAATTGATTCACCTGCTCACAGTCCCACACGTCTCTGGCAGCGGAGCTCTTTATTTGGCCATTTCTGTGCCCCGTATCCAACGTTTAACCACGAAGCTGAAAGCGCGAGCAGGCGAGACGTTTGTGAGGACTCACCAGGCCTCTTTGTGTCCTCCCGGCATCAGCGAGGGTCCATAGCGCGCCCCCTCCTCTCCACCGCTGACTCCACTGCCGACAAACAGCAAGCCCTTCTCACGCAGACTCTTACACCGCCGCTGCACGTCGGGAACACGGACACCATGAGAAGTTCCACAAACGGAAAGACACTCACTGCCATCTGGGTTTTTTTTCCTGCGCGACTTACTGTGGTGTCTCTGTATTCAGAGTTGCCACCGTCGATGATGATGTCACCGGCCTCGAGCAGAGGAACCTGAAGGAGAAACAAAACGCAGCACGGGGCCGGTTGATGCAGTTGGGAAGGACTCAAGTTCCCTCAAGCGAATCGGGAACGTGGTTCAGACCCGAACTACCGACCAGTTTGTCGATGAAGTCGTCGACAGCCTGTCCCGCCTTGACCAGCAGGATGATCCTCCTGGGCGTCTTCAGCTTGGACACCATGTCCTCCAGAGACTCGGCGCCAATCACCTTGGAGCCCTTCGCCTCATTCTTCAGGAAGTCGTGCACCTTGGACACGGTTCGGTTGTAAGCACAGACCTGTTGGAGAGGTTAAGGGAAGCACTGAGTGAAATAAAAGAAGGGATTCATTTTAAAAAGTGGGACACGGAATCATCGGAGTCGTCATCTTACCACGAAGCCGTGGTCATTCATGTTCATGATGAGGTTCTGGCCCATGACGGCCAAGCCAATCAGTGCAATGTCTGCTCTGCAGGGAGAAGAGATCACGTTCAGTCAGACACGAGCATCAACAAAGTTCCTTAAAGCTCACAATCACATCCAAAACATTCAATGACATTTACATGCTGTGTAATTAATCGGTGTTTTTAATCGCTTTGTTATTTTTACATATTATTTTTCTTAAATCCGAGAACCAAGTTCACTAAAAGCTCAACAAAATAGCTGCGAACGAATGATACGTTAAAGGATACAGTCTAACGTTACGAGCATTTAAACGCGAGGATTTAAAGCTTTCGTCCCACTTTAACGGCTGTGTGAAAAACTCTACTCGGAGGACTTACGTCGCCATGGTGCGCCGTGGATCAGGTATGTTAACAGTGACAGAGTTCAAACGACGAAAGGACTCCACTTCGGATTTCCTCCTCGCTCGTTTTTAACTTCCTTGTTCGTTCCTCTTCGTGACGACAGAGGGGAGGGGCTCACGCAGACAATCCAGTAGAGGCGCCAATCAGACGGCGGCCAGTGAGCTGAAGCGATGTTGTTCTCGAAACCCCATTGGTCCAGAATCGTGAGCAGATGTACCCGTTCTCTTATTCGCCCTTTTGGCCGTCACTTACAAGGCGTCAGCCACGCCCCCTCCCCCCATCCTCCACCCGCTCATTGGCTGCGTCGTTTCATGACCAATTACGTACTAAATACATTTAAAGGGGAAGACAGTATTCTCTGAAATACTTGCACCAGCACCAAAGTAATTGGACTCTATTTCAGAGATAAATTTACTTTTTACTCTACTACATGTATTTTTCGTTTTTAAATTAATAATAGTATGCATAATAGTAAATATTGTTCAAGATTAAACAAGTTGCTTGTGACGTTTTACATTAACCCAGTTTTAATCTGGGGGCCTTTGTGACATTTAATGTCCCAATTACTATGAAAATGTTGAGCAGAACTCCTCTCCTGCACCTCTTTCCTCATCATCACAATCTCAATCTAATAATGTCAAATGTAATCAGCAAAACTGAAAGTGTAAACACATTCTGCTTTTAATACTTAACTTGTGGAATATGAATACACTGTTGTAGCAGTTTTGTGTCAGAATGTCTTACAACATTTTCGTTTCCTAATCGGTTTTCCTGGTAGAGATGTTTTTTGGTACCAGGAAGTAGTAATATGTCAAAAGAACAATACGAATAGGACTCCAACTGCACAAAGGAGAAGACAAACAGGCTGCACTTGTTTTGCTAACGCAAAGTTTGCACTTTTATTTTTGCCTCATTCACTAAACAGTTCAATGGTGCAAGATTACCATACACAGAATTAGGATATCTGCATGACACATCTATGCTATACAGCGAATGGATTATAATTATTACAAATACAGTAAACATATTTACATTTTAATTCAAGCTCCATACAACACAAATATTTACAAAATAAGTATGAAAATGAAACCAGTCTGACAAATAATGTACAGTGGTAAATGTTGTGGTTTGTCTTTTCTTTTCTTTTTTTGGTGGACAAATCCAAAGAGAATGCAGTTAACTGATATTAATTATCAGAGGGGAAGATGGAAACTATCATTGGTAGCTTTGTTTTGAAAGGCATCAACGGAAGAATAAATCAAAATGTTTAGGTGAAGAAAGACACCGTTACAACAATAGTATACTGTCATTTTTGATGTCACTAGCTACTTCATATTATATTCCCTGATATTAGAAAAAAAAAAATGAATGAGTTAAAAACCACCCTAATTTAGTTATAATTCAAGTGGCTGGCTAGCACGAGTAGTAGTAAATATTCTTCAAATCCAAAACAGACTTTCACTCAAACCACCTTCTAATAAAGAGGACCTACTCTAACTCACCTCCCCTGAAAAAGTGCTCTGGGTTTATTTTAGTTCATCTTCTTTTTGCTCTTCATATTAAACGATGGAAAAACACCTCTTCATTTTACATTCAACGCTCTCCCGGTTCAGAGCGGAAGAGGCTGCCACACCATCATTTGGTTCACTCGGAGTAGAACAACTAAACCCCACAGACTATTTGATCGGTTAGTTGAACCTTTTATTAATATGTGCAAAGAGCTGCAAACTAATATGTACATTGCAAACAATAAATACACAATCCAAAATAATATATCTCTGCAAATTAGTCAGTGACGTGAAAATGTTTGCTCTAAAAAGTCTTCCTATCAACATGCATGTCACACACCACGCTGAGGTTAATGTGAGCCACGTTGCACAGGGAGCCTTTATCAGTGCATAGATAGCTTTTCATCATTATTATTATTATTTTTTTTCCATCAGGCAAAACATTATCTCTGAAACAATCCAGCAGGTTTGAGTTTCTCTGACCAGCAGGTTGGCTGACCCGAGGGCAGTGACGCTCCACGATTCTCAATCATTCTGACTCCTGAGGCAGAATTGTTATTTCTTTACATCAACAACACTAGAATCTGGCAAAGGCAAAGGCCACCTCTGTTTCCTTCAACCATAACGTCCCTTCCTTATGATAGAGTGGGCGTACTACTGGTTGGTTGGCCAGCGTTTATCTAACGCCCATCTGCGCATGTCACACTTCTACCTTTTGAAGAAACAGAGGTAGAATTTATCAGGAGCCAGTTGTAGTACAATGTTGAGAGCAAATATTTTCATTAAGAATATCAGAAATAAAACCTTTGCCTATTTCTTCCCTTTAATATCACTTCTTCCTTTCCAATAAACAGCTATCCAGTGTAGCTTTGATATGTGCTCTTATCGGTGTTCCTGATAATCATAAATAACCGTAACCGAAACATGGGTGATCTGCCTTTGTCTTGCTATAGATATGTGTAAATGTGCAAAATAAGGTTAAACACCAATGAAGCTGGTTACAACTTATGAAATGAATGCCCTGTTACATGTCGTATAAAACTTCACTGTGGAATGATTAAAAGCATTTTAGAAAAGAAAACAAGGTTAAGAATTAAAAAAAAAAAATCCACCAACGAGAGTTGGTAGAGATGAGTTTCAATTCAAGAACACAAATAGAAAATAACCAATGGTGACCTGTGGTGTGCTGAACAGTAAGTACTTCTTTTAGAGCTTTTACCCCACAATGTCATGACAGAGAGGGGAGTCATGTGGTAGACCATCCGGTATCTGTCAGCGTCATCAATTATCTACTGACGTCACGACTCGAGCATCGACACTTTGATCTCTTTCCCACTCCTTCCTTCCATTTCACCAAGTTGTCGTTTGTCTTTCGATCACATATGTGATGGCTGGAGGACTAAATGTTGGGCTTTTATCAACATTTTACTGGAAGAAAAACTGCGCTGAGCGGAATGTCTTAAATAAGAGTTAACTACCACGCTGATCCCAGAACGGACTGTATGTACAAAGCATATTCTTTCTGTCTTTCTTCCTCCTCTTCCTCCTCCTCAAAACTTGTTTTTTTCTTTAGATTAAATAGCAAAAAGACAGGGATAAATATCTACTCTTGAAGCAACAATCCACTGTGACGTTTCCACGGATGAGACATGACGCATTTTTGGATGTTGACACAAATGCGTGATTGTAGGTAATCGCTTGACTGACGGCACTACGCGGGTTGGCGTGGATGGACGTGCACAGACGGAGGAGTGGGATCTAAATAGCACATGGATGACGGTGGGAATCCAGCCCGAACCCCCCGGGTCTAGCCGAGTTGGTACACATTTTTCAGACTTAACATTTTGTATCTTAAGGCCGTGTAGGGGACGGCAGAGGGGAGCCAAAGGCGGCGGCCCGGCCTCACGAAGAGAAGAAGAAAAACAATTAATTCATTAGCAGCAATAAGTCTGGAAGCAGCTTCGCATTTTTTTTCATATTTTCCTTCATGGTTTAAACTGTAGGTTATCCGATTCGTTAGAATTCTTTGAGTAAGCAAACCCGGTCGTCTCCTGAGGACTTCTGCTGTTCGCATGCAGGCGTCTTAATAAAAAAAATAAAATTAAAAGGCCAAAAATAGAATTCAAACTGTTCTCGGGAAACAAGTAACACTGATGGAGACAACTTTTTTTTCTACAGATGATCGGCAAACTGAAGATTTGTGTCTGAAGAAAAGTTTCTGAAGAATCGTGCACACACAAGTAGACTATCACAACATGCTACTAGTTAGGGAATGAACAGTGCCATAAAAACAAAGAACACAAAGAGCTGAGGAGGAAGAGGAGGGGAAGAGAAATAGAGAGCAGGAGCGCTAAGTTGACACAGGGTTGTTGAAGGGGGCGGCAAATTTCTCTCAAACTGAAGCTTTTAGTTGCATGAAAGGAGACTTAAGCCACAAGTCTACTAACAAGAGAAAACCGTCAAGAATCACAATGATTAATAAGTGTTAACACTTGGTATGTTCAAAAGGCTTGCCGGGAAAGAATGGAAGCCGTGGTTTCCTGGGCGCCAGTCAAGCCTCTCACTTCTTCATTAAGCCACTGCGCCTCCTGGCCAGCTTTGATCTGTGGGAACAGGAGGTATTTTGTGACGAGAAGAGACAGCAGTTTTCAGAGGAATTAGGAGTTAAGAGCAGTGGGAGAGCACTTGACTAGTCTGAACCAAAATTAAAATGAAGGTTTTTTTCGTTTTCTTTCAGAGTTTTGTTTTGCTCTTTTTGCTCCGTTTTGGTTTTCTAACTGTGCAAATGTGAGCTTTCTTTGGTCAAGATTTCAATAACTGCTGCAGAAGTCAACCGATTTCCAAGGGGGACACAACTGTGGAGGTTTTGTTTCACCATGGAGGGAAATATATATCAAGTGGGGGTCGTGGGAGTCCCGTCCCACCAAATTTCCAGCATTCTGGTTAATTAATTAACATCCGGTGAAAATGCTTTTATTTAAGTAAATAAAAACACAGCACTCAGACATTTCTGAAATATAATGGAAAAAGGCTCTCTGGCCTTCTGTGTTGCTCAACCTCCAGTGTGCTGTGAGCGGACCTCCCGTCAACGGCGTGACCAACGTGACCGCAAAATCCCAGCCAGCTACGGAGACGCCCGGCAGCAGCCAGGGACGTATGTCACATGCTGCTCGTCGCCTTCGTTAGACACTGAGACTAATAATTCTAATCACACGGCTCATGAGGAGACACATCATTGTCTGCTCTCCTCATCCCTTTGTGTCCGAGCCATTTCAAATTCACGTTTGTTGGCATTCTCGCACTAAACGGCTGTTATCATTTATACATTTTATGTTACGGTTATATAATGCATTTATGATAATTCTTCCCTAGCCACCGACACCGGACCTCTCCCACTCCTGTCAGCCTTTATTTAACCTGTGTGCATCTCAACAGCAGCCATCCTTTAATCCTCTATTGTTTTGGTTCACTTCTTACAATCGGGTAAAATGATATTCTCACTGTAATCTAACTGCACACATGTTGTCTTGGTCCCCGCCAGAGTGAGATTACAGCACTCACAACACTCTATCCACAATACTGCCTGGTTAAAACGCACGCTGAGTCACAGCACAGGTGTATTGGTTCGTGAAAGCGCCCTGAGAGACGTGCGTGCGTACCTTATCGTTCCTGCTAGCAGAGGGTTAAACGCATACAGCCAGTCGTTCATGTCCTTCTCGTTGTTGGCCTGCAGCAGGATTCCTCGATGTTTTGTGCACACAGCGAATGTGTTGGGAGTCTGAAAAGAAAGCATCAAATAGTTGTTATGCTTGAGTTTTTCTATCTATATGGCTTTTTTCTTTTTTTTTTAAATGGTTCACCTTATTTTTCACATTTTGTCAAAGTCTGATAACTTGATCCTTTTGCCTGATACCTCATTATTTACTCTGTGAATGTCAGTTATTCTTCTGTTGAAAGTAACCATCTGATACGGAACAGGGAATCGAGGCTCTACCTTGAGCATGGCCTGCTGGTCTTCACTGTATTCCACCTGTGCTGTGGAGAGATTGAGGACACCTCGCTCCACCGGGTCTTTGTCGCTGTTGTAGATGAAGACGTAGGGCCGGCGCACAACCACAAAGTGCTTCACCCACGAGTTGGAGCGCGGCTCCATGAAGCTTAGGAAACCTTTCTTAGAAACCACCGATCTAAAAAAACAGGGGAGACACATACACAGTTTTTTTCTACTTCAGCGAACTAAAATGAGGATTGCTTCCAGTTGAAAACACCCAGATTCAAAAATCCATTCACATAATTTCTGCTTGGATTGGAGAACAAGAATATCTATTTTTGTTTGGGCTCATATTGACTTTTTAAAACAGCAAAAGAACCAACAAGTCAGCACTCACCCTGGTCTCATTTCTTCAATATCAGGCACCAAGTTGAGGAACTCGTTCTTTCCAGCCCGTGCAAGGTAGGAAGACTCCAGAGTCGGAACCATGGGGAAGTTTTCATAGTCTGAGCAGGAGGGACTGGAGGCACGGGAGCTGTTCTCCGGGGTCCTAAGGAAAAACAATTACACTAAGTAAGCATCGTGGTGACAGGCTGCCAATATCAATATATATATATATATATATATATATATATATTCATATATATATATATATATATATATGAATATATATATATATATATGAATATATATATATATATATATATGAATATGAATATATATATATATATATATATATAATCTATAATCATGAATAGTGTTGAGTATTTAAGGAAGCTTGCAATATTCTATTTAGAAATAAAATAAGTTTTACTTCTGGTCCATGGAACCACAGCGGGAGTCAGACAGAGAGGGGCAGGTGGACGAGGGGGTGAGAGTGGCGCTGCTGAAGCTGGTTACTGATGGGTCACGTCCCATTGGTGAGATGTCAGACAGCTGAGGGGAAGAAGAGGAAATCATTTTCAAAAGTGAACACTACAGGAGGAAAAATATTTGGTTATTAATGAGTGTGCTGCTGATTTTACTCTACAGCACTGACACCGATCTATACCAGAGAGGGGACATTAAGTAACTAGAGTCAGAGTTCCTTTCTATCATCACTCACCTTGCAGTCACTAATACTGTTGACCACTTGGTTGTATTCACTGTTGAAGGTATGCGTCAGAAGGCGCAGGCACTGCAAGAGAACAAGGATTAGACCGATCTGTTCACAGCAGAGGAGGAGCGGCATCTGCCACCGGTTCATAACTGTGCAGTAAAGGCTGAAGGTACGCTCACCCTAGTGGCCAGCTCCTTCTCGCGATCCACCAGGCTCTCGATGTCAGCCGAGTCATAACCGCTGCTCTCGCTGGGCGTGATGGCGCTCTCAAAGGTGGTGCTGGAGATCTGCGAGGAGATGGAGGTGGAGGTGGACAGGCTGTCTGTGCTCATGCTGGGGGATAGCAACCCGCTCAGGGACTTTGGGGTGGGAGCAGTTCCCAGTGGAGCGTCGTCTCCCAGCCTCTCCTTCAGCAGCAGCAGGTGCCGGGTCTTCTCCACCTGGATGAACCAAAGGGGGGGGGGAGGGGGGGGGGGGGGAGGAGTTAAGTTTACATCTTAAGATGAATGTTTGGATGAGGAAAGTGGGTATTAGATGGGGACCCAGTGGGGCGATAAGAAATTATTTATATTTCCAGACTGCAGAGGAGAGTGACCCACCTCGTGCAGCTGCTCCATTTTCTCCAGCTCCCATTGGTGCTCCAGGATGAGACTGTCTCCTCTGGGCCTCCAGCCGGCCAGGTTTTCCTCTCCACGCACATATGCCACCGATGTGTCCAGAATTTTTCTCCTCCTCCGCTGCATCCCTGTTCAGCACAGAATTACACTTCAAGACGAAGCTCTAAGAGGAGTCTTAATAATGTGGTGGCTTTCTTTATGTTGTCTGCTCACCTGGGCTTCCAGAGTCGGACATCTTGCACAAGCTCAGCTCGTAGATGCCAGTGACTCGATTGCTGTAATGAGGCAAAGGAAATTCCATTTTAAGAGAACTGGATATTACGTAATCTAGCTGTCACATTTGTGGCAGTCCAAAGCCTTACCAGTCAGGGGTTTTAGAGTATCCACTCCCAAAGAGGTTCCGTAGGGAACGAGGAGGAGAGATCTTTGCATCTCGGGAGTAGAAGACCATGCAGATGTCTTTGGTAATAATAGCAGGCTGGATGCAATGGTCCAACTGCAAAGAGGAGACAAAGGGAAGATGTTCGATGGGTTTGCATACAGAGAGGTAAAACACTGAGCTCAGCACCGAGAAGTAATGACTGACCTCCAAATATGCAGACAGGGTCATGTAGATCTTCTCTCCATAAGGAGTGACTCGGTTTAGCAGGAGAGAGTTGTGCAGAGAGCTGTCCCACACTGCCTCGAAGCGGTAGAAAGTCCTTACAAACAAAATGACAAAATAAGATATTAACATCCATAGTGTTATCTTCTGTAAAGTCCTACACACGGCTTTAACAACAGCGTGTGTGTGGGATCCAGTCTTACTACAAACAGACTAGACACATTTATTAAATAAACACGAGGTTAGATATACGGTAATTGATGTAACAGATACAATTATGACACATTGAGTAATGGCTGAAGTGGCCCCACCGCTCATCCTTAGTCACGAGAGCCCAACAATGGACACAACTCAAACAGCTGTTAACAGCGACAGGAATGTGGAATGTGCGTGTGACCCAAACCGCAGCAAGCAGAACATAAAGTTCATCTGCCCCGCATTTCGTATTTATACTACAACATAATATACTTCATAGTATCAATGTAAAGATCAGACTACTTTACATTATCTTTATTGCTATTTAACGGCCCATTCGGGGGTTTCCACTGTTCCCGTTTTGGGCAGCAGGGGGCACTCCTCCCTACAGACTGCCCTGTGGGCGCTTCAATGGCCTTGGTTGTTGTTGAGCTATGACTCACACAGTGAATAACAGCTGAGAGGAAGGCATTCATTTGGAATCTGGGTGCCACATAAGACCAACATACTGTTACGCAAACAAATACAAAAAAGGTTTTGCATTTGCATGTAAGATTGCCTTTAATTTTCCATAAATATGTTTGAATGAGAGTTTTTGCTTGGACGGAAATAAAGGCAGACTTAATGCAAAATACCAACAAAAACACAGATAACTTATTTCTATTAATCTAAGGGACAAAAGAGAAGCGTAACGATCTTTCAACGAAAGAGCCTTATGTTCTCTGGTCAATGGTACCTATCAATATCCTTATCAATAGAAAGCCTGAGCACAATCAAGAGTCCAGCCGCAGCAGGAGGAAAGAGAGAGTGCACAGACAAAAAGAAAGAAGCACACAGTCAGGCAACAAAGACAAGGGAGCAAATTAACAGGAAAATCAACAACAGTGAAAATGGAAACGATCATGCAATGATTCCACTGAGCCTTCAGCTTAGTTGGGACAATGGCACATACACAGATGTTGCCTGATTCCGTTTCCAAACTGTAACTGACAACATGTAATAGTATAAAAATTGACCTAACAACAGAGTTGATATTTTCAGAATTCGAAAACAAATTATTTGAGGTGAGGCTCAGACTAACGAGCAGAATGTCAGAAACCTTCTCTTAGCATCAATAAATCCTTGAAATATTGAGCCTTGAAATATTGCTTCCGGTGAATATGAGCAGTTTATTAAATACCTGTTGGAGTTGTGGGACGACTTGATGTTCTTGGCAGAAATGATGTTGAGGGACAGGACAGCATCAGCAGCGCTTTCATCCACTTCCGCCTTGCTCCTGATCCGACCTGGTGGAACACAGCAGCACGACATCAAGATGTTACCATGGATTAAAAAATGCATTGGATATGAACACAGAGTAGTTTAATAGCCACGCGTGTCCAGACACTCCACAAATGCCCCCGTTTACTCACGCCCGCGTCCCTGATTAAAAATGTCAGCAGCTCACTGTGAAAAATGTAATTAAATTATTTCGTCATCGGCTGCAGCTACACTACTTAAAGAGAGAGGTGGCGTGAGGCGAAACTGAAACAACTGCACGAAGGGAAATTATGACTAAGGAGATGCCTCCATCCCTGCCTCAAACTGGACTCCCTGAGAGAGACAATAGAAGGCGTTGTATCTTATGGTCAGGGAATCAACTGATTCTGCTGTGTGGCAGCCGCCATGCAGGAAAAAATGAAACCGCCGTTTCTCCGCTGCGTGGCCGCTGAACGAGAGACTGCCGATGCTCACCCACTACAAGCTCGCGAACGTCCTTCCAGTGGAGCTCGCTTCCCTTCTCGTGGATGAGAGTCACAGTGATCCTCCGCTGGATCCCCTGCAGCACACATGACAGGAGCTTAGGATAATAGTACAGAGCTAGAACTAAATTAAGCCTCTCAATGTTTCTTGTAAAGAAGAAATGTCATTTACTGGATTACAAGAACAAAAAAATGGATGTTCCCTTTGCTTTTGTGCTTCTTTATCCTTGTGATGGACTTCATGAGAAGTGTGACCAGTGTATTTGTAGAAAATGTGTAGATCTCCAGTACCTGGTGCAGTAGGTAGTTGCCATTACAGGGCAGCCCTCCACTGTGATCCACGACAGCCGGGATGTACCTGTGGAAGGAGGGAGGTCACAATTCTCATGTCATCCTAACCAATCATAATGTCTTGTGTACTTTTTCCAAAGCATATACATTTCTTATGCGGAAACACAGCCAAACTGTTTTAAGAGTATAAGATGAATGTATTGACACTCACTCTCCAGTGGGCTCCAGTTCGCTGATCTCAAACCAGACTAGAAGGTCATACTTGCTGACGCATTGACCCAGGTTGGACTTGGTGATGGTATTCAACTTGGTAGCTGCAACTGAAATATACAAACATAGGCTCTATATTCATTTCAGGGAAGAAAATAAGCGATAGATATATAACTACATTAATTGCATTACCAAGTCAGGGCTGGATGTAACGTGAACACTTTGCTGACCCTGCACTGAGCAAACAGCCCACATATATTCTGTTGTAGTTAGTTAAAGAACGTGTTCATCTTTAAGTCCGATATCACTGAAACAAGATGGACACTGAACTAAACTCAGCAGTTGCAGATACTGAGATGCCATAAAGGAGCTAAAGATTACACCACACCCTGCTGTCTAACACATCAGGATTATCTTCCTGATAAAACTAATCTTTGAGGCATATAGCGACATTTATTTGTGTTCAATATGGTTGAAATTGACATGACGACTATCGTAATTAGACTGCAGCTGAGCCTGTTATGCTCCTTAATTCTGAATCGTGCCGTGAATATTACGGTACGCCAGTAATCCTCCACGATTATGATAAATACATTTTTTTTTATTATTTGGCTTAAGATTCAGCATATGCAGCAGATTTACCTGAAGGTGTCGGCTGAGGCCGGTTTGTAAGCGACAGGGGAGGGTTGGACCGAGATGACGGGACCTAAATAGACCTGCAGCAAGGTGCAGCCCACACAACCCCTGCAGGGCTGTGTGGAGCTTCCGCCTGCAGTCAGAGCACCACGAGCCAAGCACGACGCTAGTCTAATCACTACGACGCAGACGCATCTGATGCCTCAGCTACGACAGTGTCCACTGTACCAACCGTGGTGCTTGGGCACAATTAGCACGGGGTCATTGGGCACTGGGAGGAAGATGAAGTGAGAGAGCTGGTCGGCCTCGTCCTCCAGACTGGCCACGGCAGAGGAGGCCAGGGCGTTGGCGTGCTCGGACAGCGTGTCCAGCACTTTGCCGTTCACATAGCCGCTCATCAGGTAGCGGACCAACTCTATCTTACGGGTGTGGTCTAGGGTTTCAATGCATAACATTGTGAGAAAGATTGGAGGGGACGTGTGGAAGACGGAAACGTGGAAGAGGGAGGATGGAGTTGGGTAAGAGGATTACGGATGGTGTGGGAGTGATTAAATAAGAGACAAGAAATCCAAAGGAAGCGAGAAATGGAAAAAGTGGAAGGAAATATGAGGCATGCTGATATAACCATAACACACGGGAGAAATGTGATGATATGAGGTTGACACGTGCAGAACAGTAAGTGGAGGGATGATATTAAAATCCTCACCTGGTTTAGACAGAGGCATGGGAATTGGGTAGTATTTCCTAGACGGTGTTGGAGGACTGTAATTAAATAAATGTACAGTTAACTTCCAACACAGAAACTAGTTCTAATAAGTAATATGTATGGTAATGGTAATAATTACAGCATAAGAAAAGCATTTTTAGGTAATACGGATGAATCCCTGAAGAGGCATTTCTTCAGTAACCACACCAACCTGATCAGGTCCTGGCCATGAAGATGCAGCGGGTGCTGCTGGTAGTGGCCGAACACTTCAAACACGATGGGCTTGGTCTTGATGTACTCTATGAAGGACTCTGTGACCTCAACCGAAATCTGCTCCAACAGTCAAAAAGGGAAGTGTCAAAATGAATCTTTAAAGTATACCGTGTGTGTGTGTGTGTGTATGTGTGCGTCCTCACGTTCTGGACGTGGTAAAAGCCCAGAGGAGCTCCCTTGCCAGTGTTCTTCAGAGGCTCAGTGGAAAAAGCCTCGTCATGACGATGCAGGAAACTATGGAAGGAAACATGAAAGAGTGTCAATGTGTCACTTTAATATGTGAACATAAATAAACAGAATGCAATCACAGTTTCTCCCTCAGCTTTTTAACTGTATAGCTTTGATATTAAGAATTAGATACGTCAAACTCTTGTGCACTTACTTGAATTGGCAGAAGATATCTGCGTACTCTGGCGGGACGCCATTGGCCTGAAGGACAGTAACACGGAAGGTAAAGATGCTGCCCACCTCCAGCTGACCTGCCAGATCATCTCCACAACTCAGCTTGGTGTCTGCGACGTTACCGAGCTTGAGGTCTGAAGAAAACAGGGGGGGGAGGAGGTTAGGAGCTGAAATTTATTGAAAATGAGCTGCACCTGCAATTTGTAATCTGCATATGAATTGAAAGCGTTGCACAATATAATCAAACTGGTTTCTGCATATAATAAAGGCTGTGATTTGTAGAAACATTCCTCCACAAAGTAAGAAAAACAGCATCGGTCTTATTTCCATAACTATAGAGCTGAAGCCCTCCTTTGCATTTAACAGGACCATCTGCCAAGTGTGGGCTGAGAGGTCAACATTTACGAGCTGAGGGGGGAAGGTGTGGGCAGCCGTACCCATGTCATTGATTCTGTTGAGCTCCTCTGAGGGTGTAATAACCTCTGAACTCTGACCCTGACCCTCCACGAAGCGCAGCTCTTCCTGGGACAAGCCGGAGTGGGTCATTACCGTGGAAGGGAAGTCATTCTGGTTCAAAGGGAGATAGATGCAACAGTAGGAAGACATTAGAATATAGATTGTATCAAAACAAATAAACTAATCTCCTATAATCTTTTATACAGCGTCACATTGGATGATTTAAAGATGAAAAGTTTAACTTTTCCCATTTCTTATGTATATTTACTTTAAACATGATTAATAAACAGTATAAAACTTCCTATTATAAATTTACTTATTATACACCAACTCTCAAATGTATGGAGACTACTTTCGTGTGACTTACCTTTTTGAAATACTCATCATCGAAAGAAATCTTGGCAGTTCCTGACTGTCTGACTCCTGAGCCGTAGTCTGGCGCCTCCTCATCAGCTACAGAGACAAAGCAGACTTTTTACAGGACGTATCACAGGAACAGCTGACTTAAGCTTCTCAGAGCACATCAAAAGGAATACACAGATAATCTAAGTGGATCTTCTTTCTGCTACCAATTTTTCAAAATGTTCTAACACAGAAACCAAAATAGAAAATGGAACCAATTACAATTTCAATTTGCATTAAATACATTTTCAGATCTAAATATAAAGAACATATTTGAAAAGTTCAAACAGTAAGTGGCAATAAGTAAGCTTTTATAACTGCTAGAATGAAACACTTTTCTCCGAGACCTTGTCAAATCACCAAAATAAACCTCATAAAACAATTTCACACAAATTACAAGCAGGGTCGAGCCTTTGCATAACAATAATTACTCACCAGCTATAGCCTGGACCCCCACGCGCAGGAAACCACGCACCTCGCCCTTCTCCGTTACTACGGCAACACGGTGCACCAGTGGTACAGGGTACAGCAGGTTGCTCAGGTACACGAAAGCCCTGAGAGTAGAAAAGACTTAGAACCTGATCCTGATGCAGTGTTTGGATCCAGATAACATCATAATGTGCGTGTGTGTGTGTATATAAATAGATGAATAAATAAATGCCGTATCTTGCATTTATTAAAGCCTGTTAAAAGCAAATTAGTTATCTGCTTTTTTTATATATATTTTTTATATCTGCTATTTATCATCCACAGATTGACAAATATGTCAAATGAGCACACACACATTTCCAGCACATTTCCAGTGTGTATTAAAGACTACTTTTAGAAGCAGCAAAACATTAGTGGCAATTAATGTTAAGAAAAGAACAAAAACACATTAAAGAACAGAAAAAGTGACGTAAAATTATGAAAGCTCCGAAGCACTAAAATCAGAGGCAGTTTTAACGGTTTTCAAACTGCGCGATGGGGTGACGACAGACCAGCTGGGATGCAGCAGTAAAAATGATGAATGTTAATGTGTTGGTCTCTAACTCACAACTTACTGACGTTTTGTCCGGATTGATTGATTTGTTTTGTGCAGCCCAGGTTACCCAGTCTGTGAGTCACCCCCCCGCCCCCTCTTCTAGGAGACTCAAGGCTAAGAAAACATATCAATCTCTGTCCCAATGACACTGTTCGCCCCGGCGATGCCACAGCATTGGTGCGTGTGCTGTGATTTCAAAAGCTTTTTGTCCAGACAACGATTTAAAACAAACAATAAAAAGCATTAATCTGTCAACTACAAGTGAGTTAATATTATCTAGTTTCCAAAAGCAATGTTAACAGAAACAAGGTTATACATACAGATGTTCAGGTAATGCAATAAAAAATTAAAATAAATAAATAAAATATTTAAAAAAAAAAGGATTTAACAATAAAATAAAATGACCACAAATGGACTCAGACACAGCAGATACATGGAGTTCACACACAGATGGGCGTTAATAAAGTCTGCACTGCTGTGGCAGGGGGTGACACATCACGCTGGGAGGAGAAAAGGGAATGGTGGCTTTTCAATTTGTGGGAGCTAAGTCTAAATTAAAAGTAACTCATACAAGGCAGAGCTATGAGCACAGAAGCATGACTAATCATATTCAATTCAAAATGTATTCCAATTTATCTCTGCAAAGCTGCTATGAATACATGATCTGAAATATTCTTTCACCATGGAGGGCTTAAAGATAATTAATGTGCGGTTAGTGTTTCATTCATTTCACTCTACCTGTGTCTATTTAAAAATAAACCCTCAACCAAGCCATCATCCGCCCCAAGCCCCCGTTCCAGTGTGTGCGTGTGTGTGGGGGCGGGGGGGGTGAGGAGGGGAGGACGTGGCAACGCCGCGGCACAGTCACCAACCTTCCCACCAGGATAAACCAGGGGGAGCGGTCGTAGAAGGGGTCCTGGCCGTCGCTGAAGATGTCCGAGCCCTCTTCGGTGCCGGCGTCCGAGCTGGTGTCGTCCACGAAGGCCTCGTCGTCAATCAAGTCAGACATCTCGCTCTGTCGCTCGTCCGCCAGCTCGGTGATCTCGGAGTCCGTGGTGGAGAAGGTGGGCGAGGGAGTGCGGTCAGCCAGGTGCTCATTAACACACCCGTGGAAGATGGGGGAGCTGAGCGGGTTGGCAGTTTGGGGAACAGTGGCAAGAACCAAGGAAAGGTAACAATGGAGTAATAGAAATGTTAAAGACGGGAGATTTCACTTTGACATTGTTCTGTCATAAATGGTATGTTGGTAGTAGTAGTTTCATACAACAAATACAATATGGTGTTTAATGCACTATATCAAAAAAAGAAAACATTTAGTAACATTTCATTTGTAAAGTAATCAAAGACCAACCAATAGCCATACATTGATTTGTAAAGATGTGATTCTAGTAATAAAAATACTACAGGCTACAGAATGATTTGAAGAGCTGGTATTACAAGGTGTCGCAGCAAGTTAGAGGAAGTAAACTGACTTTAAAAGGATTAACAGATGTATCTAATATGTACATATGCTGGCAAAAGAGGATAAAATACTAAATGCTAATAAAATTCCACTTCCAAATTCATTACATCATTAACAAGCTTTTGAACCTGGAGACAACATGAAAATGGCAACAGACACATGAAATGATACAAAAAGAAAATCCTAATGTGATTTCAAATAAAATGAGCAAATGCAAAAATAGTTTAAAAAAAAGAAAATTAAGATCACCAAATACAGACACAAATGTAACATCAAATTATAAACATGACAGCATATACAATGAAAGATCAATGATGAGTGAAAAAATATAACAGACAAACAATTCCAAAACATGTGATAGCAATGAAACACATGAATAATAAAATAAAAAAAAAAGAGAATTCTGCCGAACAGAATTAAATGAAAAATTTAATGAAATGAAAAATTGAACGGAAGGAAATGAATCAACCCGTTTACAAGTACAGCAATGGAAACGAATATTTCTAGAAATCAAACCCAAAAGAAGCAGCACAATAAACAGCATGTTCGATGGGTAACGTTGTTCTGCAGTGGCGTTACGTACCTGCCCACAAGTTTAAACCAATGGAAGCGATCATAGAAGGGGTCATTTCCTGTCAGAGTGCCCTCGCCGTCCTCCGGGTTAGTCGAGGCCATTTCTCCAGCTCGGTCATACATCTCTCTCATCTGCTCCAGCCTCTGCCTGCAAATGACGATGGAGCACAGAGCACTTAACTTTAATGCGAAGCAGAAAGAGAATATACGGCACACCTGATGGAAGGAGGGATGTAGACATGTCTCATTCATTCAATTCATTGTTCTTTTTGTAAAATCTTTGTGGTACTGAAGGCAAAGCAAACAACGAGCAAAAGCAGCAGTGCATAATAGCACCGGTAAAGCATTTAAATATTAAAAGCCAGGGCTAGCTTTTGGTATGATGCTGGCATTACTTGAGTTTATCAAGGGACCAGTAGTGCGTGGCTCCATTCTTTAGGTCCTGAACTTCAACGGCCACCACGGTGCGAGGGAAAGGCCTGGAGTCCTGCTCTTTGTCTGCTTCTGGGCACAAGAGCTCAGAGGGCAGTGGAGAGTACAGAGTGTCTGTCACCAAGACAAACTGGAACTGGACCTGAAGGGACAGGGAAGAAAAAAAAACATCAAGTCAAATGAAAGAATGGGCATAATCATCTATTATGACTTGAAGCGTCCTGAACTAAAGCTCTGACCGTTTATTGAAGATTGGATGTCAGTTAAAACATGCTGGGCTCACTGTCCTGTCTGGCAGGGTTTTATTTAAATGCAGATTTACCAAGGTAACAGTTGACATAAGTTACAGACAGAAGTCTAAAGATCCGGAAGTGGATGCAAATATAAATCACACTGGTCGACAAGTGGAGACGTTTTTCCATCGCAGACCAGCTATCGATTCTTAACAAATCCCATTTCTCTCTGTCACAAGGGGTCAACTCCACGCTCTGGGAGATATGAAGGATTGCCTTCAGCACAAAAAACACATTACTTTATCAATTGAGTGTCCAGATGAATAAATCACTGGTGTTATATTATTGCACCTTCATGTAGCTTCCTGGGTTAAACAGCACAGAGCCTTGATGCTCCTGTGTGAATGTGGCTGCCAGGCAATTACAGGATTTGAAGACAGCTATACTTACGCTCGCTATTTTACATCATCTTGTAAAAACAAAATGCATTCAGCTTTTAACATTTCCCCCGTCAAAGGTCGCAATGGTTTTTTTTTACTTACATTTTTATGTTTTGTTTTCGAGTCTTTGAATAAAGCGGTTTCAAATTATATTGTTTAGTGAATCAAAAGTTTATGATATTTTTATTCTCAGAGCTTTAACCAATTCTAAAACTACGATAAAGTAAAACATAATCTTTGCTTACCTTCTTCTTTAGCTCTACACTAATGGCATTGGCCTCTTTCAAGTAGACTGCGTTCCCCCACAGCTGGTCACGGAGGGAGGTGAACTGATGGTACCTCCACTTCCTGAAAGCCCACTGAGCCAACTCAAACTCGTGCGGAGTCCACGGCACTGCAGGGAAAGACGCAACACAAGTGACGTTAACATGCATACAGACACACACGCACACAACATCTGTGGTTTTACTTACTTTAGTCAAACTACAAAGAGAGTCATTTACAGTAATGCTTTTAATTACAGGTTGTTTATCACGTATTTTTAGTCAATTTGTCTTGCAAGCAGCGTATGAGCTGAAAACCTCCCCTTATGATGAGTTCAGGGACCCTCCGAGATTAGAATGTATGAGAACAAATACACAGAAATGTTTACCCCGTCCCCAGACCCGGGTATTGATCTCAGCCGGATAAACCGCTGCATTCCCTTGGTTTAATTTTGACCTAACATCATATCAGTATTAAACGTTGAAGTACATTTTTTCTATGCTTTTAAAAAGGTTGAAATAAATCAAGTCAGACAGACAAAAATGTAGATTTGTCCCCCATCAAAAAACGAAGGACTATAAGTGTGGTCCTTAATAAAAGTGAAATGTTTTAATCATTAGTAGTATTTTACACTTTAAAGGAATTAGAAAATACTTATGGACTAGTTTCATTCAAAACCGTAAATGGGTAATTAGTATGACACTATTAACAAATTGGAATTTGAATGAAGTGAAAAAGTACATTCATCTATGAAACAGGAGAGATTATACGCACATCCCAGAAGTTTAGGCTCTGGACAGTGAGAAAAGCATACAGTGCATTGTTACATTATATATTTTACATAAGATAAGTATAAAAGTATAAACTATATATTATTGGTTTAAACAAGTAAATAAGCGGCAAGACAGAACATTCACAGTACACACCTTCCTCTTCCTCCTCCTCTTCCAACTCCTCTTCATCAGGTGTTTCAGCGACCAGAGAAATAGTTTCCACCTGTTTTTGAAGTTCCTGCAATTTGCTCTCGTACACCTGGACACCAACACACAGGGACAGAGACAGAGAACATGGACAAGTGTCCATCAGCTATAACAACCAGTGAAAGGAGCTGGCCAAAATACAAACCATTATGTCAGAACTACTGCACATTCTTCACTTCGACAGCCAATCCGACCAGAGACCTATTTACTCATTTATTCATTAAAAGTACCAAAACCTTTGGTTACTGGTCCAAATGATGCATGATGTACATGAGGCCCGATGTGTAAACAGAGCAATGAGACATGAAATGCCAAAATGTTCCACAGCATACAACATACTCCATAACAAAATATCTAAAGAAAACATTTATTTCAGTAAAAAAAAGCCAAATAATTACAAAAGGATATTGTAATTTTGACGCAAAGTTTGGGTACCCCAATTCAAATCAATCAATGTAAAGTATGAAAAGCTTTCGACTTTTGAAAACACTCATCTAAAATTTTAACTCAACGCTCTGGAAATATAACTTGATGAGAGACTGGGAGAAAAAGCCTGAGTGGATGGAAGAGGATTGGTGCTGCTGGTGGAAGCCGAGTCAACTGTAATCCAATGAGGGACGCCAACGTCATCAGTGCAGGACGGGCTTTGGTCCTGGTGACCTCTTCCTGCTTGTTCATTGTCTTCTGGGAAGCAGAAATGTTTCTTTTCGTTTGTCATTAACCTCCTTCCGGCTGAAAACTGAATTTCCTTTATTCAAAATCAACTGGAAATCCAAAATGTTTTACTGAAATGTAGTGATCTGCAGAAAGCTGCTGTTTTTTTGTATTTGTCCCATAATACTGCACCAATAACCATAATAAATTCCTGTATGTGTAACGTACAATGTGTACCATTAATACACCATGTGAATAAAGAATTAACCTTTTAAAAACATAATGTTAAAATTCCCAAATACGTTACAGGGTGGAAAAGGTTAAATGCAATTCCAAAATCATGATAATGGAATTAGGTAAAAGCCAACTTTCCTCACTGTCTCATGCTGAAGGTGTACAAGCGTTCAATTATAACAGCAGTGTTTCTTTTTGCACAGTATAGCGGTACAAGTCTGTAGATAATCATTGAGAATCCTGAACTTGAAATCTTAAAAATGTAAACTGTACAATAATATAAAAGGTTTAACAAAGCCTTTAACCTCACGCAGGATGTTTCCTAAAGTGTCCCACAAGAATCCTGCTGTATAGAACTTGCACGGATCTCATTCTGCTGGTCATTTGACAGTAAAAAAATCCCGACCATAAGTAACAAATAAGTGTACTTTTCGCATCGCATGTCATTTTATTTCAGTCATATTTTCAAATCCTCCAGCAACACAGGGATTCAGTACATCGTTGCCTCATTCACGTATGCACCGCATGTGTTGTACAACATGCTTGATAGGGATTAACAACTTGGTACACAGACGCTATGAGGCACTTGATATTGTGGATTCGAAAAGCAGGTGTACAACACTCATACACATACACGAACACTTTTAGTTGAGCACTGACACAGACATAGTTCATGAGAACAGTACACGGTTCATTTGATGTTGTATACCCTTTACCAGCTTACCTGGCCGCCATCAGCACCACTGCATATGTTAAATAAAATTCTTTAAATGGAGCATTTATGAGGGATGAATGTAGGCTATCGCATGCACAGATAGTCAAAGACATGGAGGTCGGGGATTGCATACGTTGTTGTATCATTTGGTTTTTGTAACAGCATAGTTTGATAGAATATAGACTAGTAGTAGAAAACACAGAAAAAGTTGAACATTTCTAAAATCTTCAATGGTCTCTTCCATGGTGCAGAGTGTCACGGTTGGAAGATAACTGTTACAACTAACGGGTTCTTTAAAAGCAGAAGAAATGCATTAAAAAGAAAAAGGCAAAATCGACAAGCGAACAATATGCTTGTTCAAGTAAGCGTCAGCGACATCACGGAGGCAAAGGATGATCGTGATTGACCACCCGGGTTTCATGAGTAGGCCGCATTGATGCAGCTAAAACAAGGCAGTCTTAAAAATCAAATTTGGATAATTCCCCTCACAAAACATTATGCAAATGCTTCAAGTCTGTCAGCTTTCCAACATTTGTAAGGCAACTCTGATGCAGCCATGACAACACTATGGACAACATCCAATCATAACACAGAGCCCTCTGTGCTTACTCAGTGAAGCACAAACCTAGAATGTTATCAGAAGACCACGTGACACGGAAATCAGAGCTCAGCTTTCCGTCTCTTTATACAGGAGGGACAGAAAAGGATTTTGAACTTTGTGTACTGGGTAAAGTGGAACTGTCAAATAGTTTTTGTGGATACTTTCCTTCATAATGACATCATTCTCCTTCATTTCCACTAAGTGGTTCTTACTTTTGATTGGGTCTTAAGTAAACTCCAGGATTCTGAGAGAACAATATTAAAAACTCTTAAATATAAAATGTCATCAACTAATTATCTATGGATTGAGGAGGTGCAAAGTACTGAAATACAATTATGTCACAGTTGCATATTTGAAAAAAAAAAAAAAAGTGGCCTACTAAGAATTTGAATAAATGATATAACCAAAAAGTTAGTTTGGAAAAGTAAAGTTATGAAGGTTGCCAGTTTTGCATGAGTGTTAAATTAAAAAGAGGAGGGGGGGCGGGGGGGGGTATAAACAGTTATATGCACAGCAGGATTAATGTAGTTAGTGTATAAAAAGGCACCTTTTGGATAATACTTTCCCAAAAGTCTATTTCAGTCAATTAAAAAGGCTGTCATGTTATTGACTAGTGCATCAAGTTATTCAATTTCAAAATGACAAAACATACCATTGATTTGATTCCAGATCAAGGCCAGTACTGATTTATGAGACAATTAAACACAAAATGTATAAATGCAAAGAAAACTGATTATTTGGTATTAAGATTCAGTTACATGTCAAACAGAAAGAAAGAAATAGGGACTAGGTTCCTAAATTGGGCTACAATATCAACAAAAGTCTTGACGAAAATAAGCACTGTAATGAGTGTATACTGTAGTGGCTAAAACATTCATGATAAATCATACCTATCATGATTGAACTATGGGGAGAATTTGGGCAAATAAAGGCAGGACTGATGAATTGTCACATGTGCTGAAGAATGTGCAGCGAAGGCATGAAATCTCTTCAGATGCAAAGAAGTCCCTTTATTATCTGTTGGCTTCAGTTCCTTATGACTCCCAATGCAGCAAAGACCGCACACACAATGCAGCAAAACAGATGAAATGGCATCTATTATAATGATGATAGAATGTCCTCTTATAATACACACGATACTTTCGGATCAACCAAGAACGCACCCATCAGTGCAAAAGTCACGTGATTATGAGCTGTTGTGATCTGTAATGTTTTTGCCAACTAGAAGTTTATCAAACTAGTTCTTGATTCTCCGATTGCCCACTCAGACTGCCGTCTCTCTACTGGCTTTCAGATTGGGTGCAGACATTTGCCTGCGCATTCGCGGGGGAGCCTGAAAGCTGATGGGATAGTTAGCGTGGTCAGCGGGAGGGTACTGCTGGTATCCGTTGAATCGGCCGTCTGTGTACACCCCGGGGTTATTATGGTAGGGCTGATGGTGATGGTAATGGTGCTGCTGCGGATGCGGATGTGCTGGCTGGCCCTGGTGGTGGCGGGGCAGGTAGAAGGCCTGAGTGTGCCTCCTGTTGCTCTCAGACTGCTGCAGGGACTCCATGGAACCCGAGGGCCGCTGGCGGTTATTGAAGGAGTGGCTGCGGCCTCGTTCGTGGGGCTGCTGGTTCTGGTGGTTCCTGTAGCCGTGCCTGTGACCCTGGCTCGGACCTTGCTCCGGGTCCTTGCTCCTGCGCTGGACCGACGGGCTTGGCAACGGGGGAGTGACTTGGATCAGCGAAGCAGCCACAGGTTCTCTAGACTGAAGTCCATCTCCAACCTGGCTTTCTCCCTCTTCTTCCTCTACAGCTTCTTTGGGCACCTTTAGCTCGATGACCTGCTGATCTGTTATTATGATATGAGTACCAGGGCTCCATGAATTGCGGTGCTTGGGGTTGCTTTTGAAAGGGAAGCGTAGCTTTCGGTCTTCGGGCGGTATAAAGCGGTGTGGTCCAGTTTGCCTGCGGAGCTGCTTGGAGATCTCTTGTTGCTGAAGGCTTTTGAGGCGCAACTGCTCTTGACGCATCCAGCGCATGTGGCCTCGCTTTAGTGTGGAGTCATCTCCCGTGCTTTGGCCAGTTTGTAAATCAACGTCATCTCCATCGGTATAATCGCGCAAAGGAGGTTTTCCCTCACGGGGCCTTTGAGTTGTGGGGGGGCAAGTGGAAGTGCCAAACTGAGGCATTTCCTGGCTCTCTGGGGTGATGAGCGGAAGCACCTTTTCCATTTTGACCATCTTGTTTCTGAGAGCGCGGATCTCCTCGTCTTTCATGTTGTTTTGTTTCTTCACCTCGTGCAAGATGTCTTCAAGTTTATCGATGTGCACCTTTAGGTCATCCATCACCACCCCTCCCGCTCGAGCCCCATTGGTGAAAACGTCCTCGATGCGCTCGTCGCCGACGCCCACGGTGTCCCAGACGTCCCGAGCCACTGCCCTCCACGAGTCCCGCTCGTTGGGGTCCTTCTTGCTGTAGCTTGCGCAAAGCTCCTTCATCTTCACGATGGCCAGCGCCTCGATTTCCTGCCGCGTTTGGCGGAAGTCGTTGAGCGCAACTTCGTAACAAATTTCTTTAACTGCCTGGATTTTCAGGTCAGAGATGGTCACCCACTTGGAGTCCTTGGTGATGCGACGCCGCTGGGGGACCTGGTACATTTTTACTTGCTCTCTTATCTTCCCACTGCTGGGCAATCCACACTTTTTCACTATGGTTTGTAGCTTGCTGGGGGGCAGCTTTTCCCTCAAGGAAGTGATCAGTCTCCAGCTCTCCTCACAAGACCTCTTATCTGAGTCATCCCCACTATCAGAGTCTCCATCCTTGAGAAAATGACACAGGAAACAAACCAAAGGGTTCGCCAAAAAAAAGGGGGAGAAATTAAAATGGGAAATCAAAGACAGGATGAAGGAATGTTTTTGTTTTTTTAAGAATGAAAAAAAAAAAAACATATAAATCTGCAACATGGGAACTTCAACTGTGAGTTAAGTTGAAGTCATATCAAAACATATATATAACAATTTTCCAGCTCAGAATTGAGAGATTTTAGAATATTTACTATAATATTCCTATTCCTATTGAATTGATTTAATCTAAATGGTTTGCATACATCATAGTGTAAAAGATGTATGTCAACATGCAGAATCCATCCATCCAAAAATAAAGATAGGAAAATTGAATTAAAAAACAGTGAGTTTCATTGACTTTTTTGCTGGTGATTTTTTTTCAGTCATGTTTTTTCTTGTAAAATTATTATAATAATATGAATAATTTAATTCAACATTGATTGTTGTAAAGAGTAGGTTGTCTACATCGCACAAAAAGGGAGATCAACTTTAACAATAGTGTTCCCAATGTTGCACATTGATATAGATAAAGTAAAGGTAAAGCATGTCTAGAATGATTAGAAAAGAAATATGAATAGAGAACAGTTGCTGATTGGAGCGCTTTTGTATTGTTTTGTAATACTCCTCTTCTCAAAAAGAACATGTCGTGATTTGAAAGCCAGATCCCAAACATGCTACAGTGGCATGCATGTAGATGCAGTTTGGAGCTTTCTCCCTTTGGTCCAGAAGGTTTCAGAGGCTTTAGCATTAGCAGTGAGTTAGAAGACAAGAGTTTTCTTGCAGCTGATCAGAAAGCCAGTAGAGAGAGGAGAGGCAGCAGTGAGGGTAAGTGTTAATCCACTACAAGAAAGGCGTTAGTTGGAAGAAGAATGCAGTTTCTCATTTTTGTTGACAAAGTACATTACAGATCACAACCATTTGGTACAGATAATCGGGTCTTGTGTAGGATACAGGATCCATGGCTAGAATTGGACTTATTATGTTCCTGGGAGTCTGAAGCCCAATATACCTGTAGCTCAATACATAAAACCACCGGAGTTTGGAAGACGTCTCGATAATTCAACTGTAAGCTGTAATAACTCTTGCAGTTGAATAACTTGTTGTTGAGTTGTGCTCTTAGCCGTCTGCATAGATACCAGGTAAGGCTAGCAAAGTAACCAAAGAAGTCAATGAGAAACCACATTGTCACTAACTGTCAAAGAACTACAGCAGGAATTGTTGTTATCACAATGCATTGTACATGTCAACAACTGCATTGAAGAGATTAAACTTTAAACAGAGCAAGAAATCTAGAGTAGAAATCTAATCCAAGCAAATCAACAGCTACTTCAAAGCCGCTCAACACCAAACACTGCAACTTAGTCCAAATCCAGTACAGAAGGAGTTAATAAAACATGCTATTAACATGAACCATGCAAAAGCAACAGGACTTGGTAAAAATCAAGGCAACGCAATGCCGACCAATAATCAATTCATTTTAAATGAATGTGGATCTTAATATTAAATCGACTTCAGCTGTAAGTTGCTGTTTTGCAAGATTCAGATGCACTACAGAAAACAGAACAGGGAAAACAGGGATTTGGAGAGGAGAAAGCTTCACAATCTAATCCCCACTTGATCGAATTGCTACAAAATAAAACAGTTAAACTCAAGAGGAAGGCAAGAAAAATCATCCGTCTCAAACCAGAAAACCTTCCATGCAAGAAGAACAGACATGCGCTAGGAAATGTGTGATTCTCTTACACACACACACACACAAACTCAAAAGTGTGAGAGCTCAGAGTGAGAATTAGTACTAGAGGGACACAAATGGGCCAAGTGAAACTATCATCCATTTGTACTTGACTATAGAAAAACCATGCTTTAACTTTGAGTTCCACTTGTGAATATTAAATCCAAGTCACTCACAAAAATGACACAAATAAGCCAAAGCACTCAATGTGCTACTTTTAGTCACAACTTAACTTGCAAAGGGCATAAATGATGGCTTAAAATCTATTAAACCCACTGTGCCGTTTATTATAACGTGTCTACAACTTCTAACACGGTGGTTACGCAAAACAAATTGAATCCATAGAATTTAAAAAGTAGGTTGGAATAATATCCAGATTATTTGTACTTACCAGTCGCTGCTGCTCCAGAAGTTGGTCTGCTTCCTCCTTCTCCTTTTTGTACAAGATTTCCATCTCAGTGAGCCTAAATAAATGAGCAAAATCTATTGTGAAATACATGATACAATTTGTGATATACTGTGCAAGACACGACCAATCACACTGCCGCCGTTGGCAGAAGCTTGTTTGAATATAGAAAACAGGATGGGTTGCGTACCTTTTCTCCATCTCCTGCTTCATGTCGATGCCCTGCTTCTCCAGAAGCTCCCTCTGAGCGAAGGTCCAATCCACCGGCTCCACCGGGGTTTCAGCAGTTGGCGTTTTCTCCCTTTCAGCTCGGGCCTGTTCTGGATGGTTGAACCGGAACACGTGGTTCTTTCCCATAATGATGCGGTTACCTGAAAGGTGGGGCAGCCATAAGCGTTGAGAGTATCATCATAGGATATCGAGCTTTGAGTGATGACACAACAGAGATATCAAACTGTTGTTTTTGTTATTTTCTCATTTAAGTTAGAGCACCACAAGCCGCATTGCAACTACTATTTATGAAGGCCGAGAAAAATACCATTACGTGCCTTTATCATCTAAAGATAGAATACAAATAAAGCTTTTACAGATTATCTACAACTTTACTAGCAAATTTGAGATACATACCTGAACGAAGCTGGATAGAATCCTCGACGCGTTTGCCGTTGACGTAGGTTTCTGATCCCTCGCAGGGCACCAGCATGACGATAACTTCACAAAAACACCCCACCCATTGATCAGAGACTCATTCGAAGAGTATCAAAAGCTAATATTAAAATGGTAAATGCAGAGTTCGAAGTGATTACTGACATTTAGGGCATTGTGTTTTCATTAGAAGCGGAAGATCGATCTTGAGTCTATATTTTTGCACAATGTCGTCTATTGTCCCATCCGGTGAGCCTTGGGTCGCACATTTGTACTTTGTAGGCAATTAGGGGTTACACGTATCTTTCTTTAAATAAGAGCACGAAAGGGTTCTATCAACTACGCTTAATTCAAAAAACAATCCCAGTACTCGAATAGACGTAAGCGAAGGCAAACGGAAGAAGGGAAACTTATTATGGTGCCTCACCATTTCCATTGGCATTCCTCTCGCTGCGGAAGATGCAGTGTTCTTCCCTGATATGAGCACCGCTTAAAACGATGTCTTGTCGTCTTTCAGCATCAGCCTGACCCACCCTGAAAAATTCAGAGAGGCCATTTTGAGAGAGTGACCATCAGCGGCCATTTTGTCAAAAAGTCACAGGCAGAAGTTGGATGAAATCTTTAAGCCATACTTTTGGAAGACACCACTTCTCAAGCACTATACGTTCTTTCGTCAGCTATTATTGTTCCCTGGAGGCCAAATACTCAACATGGGTATACTACAGAGTGGGCAAAAAGGAAACTGGGCAAGAACGTAACTTTAGACAGCCAACCTTTTGTCATTTAAAGCTTTCTGTGACTCTGAATTTCATTTTCCATCTTTTGATGTTAAGAAAGAAAAGCGTTCAGCGTAGCTGTTCAGACGCTACCGAGATACTGTCTGGAAGAAATTCAGAACCTTTACATATCCTCTGAAGCATTTCAGTGTCATCATTCAGGTTTCGGTTACCTTGTAATTCCGTCTTTGATGTAGTAGAGCAGACACTCTGACATGAGCGGATCCTCATTCAGGTTAACCAGGTGTGGAGTCTACAGGTGAAACATAAAAGGTCAACAGTTTGCTGCTAAAACATTTATAGGGTTTCTACTTGCATCAAGTACATGTCAATAATAGAACTTGAATCAAGTGAGCAATTGGCATAGTGTCATCGCTGATGACCTCTCAGTGATGCGTGGTTAGCAGTACATGAACCCAAACAGCCAGAACTGGTTTCATTGACACAGTGCCGACACCTCTAGAGTCTAGATGAATCACAGCATCACTACAGCTACTAGCAGCTACGCCGTCAAACCACCAACCTTTTTGGGGGAAAACACCCCGTTAAAGTCTGCATATAGATCACAAGGCTTCTCAGCGAAATGCTAAACCATTGAGCGGCAGTGAGTGAAAGGAGAAAGAAAAAAAAATGAATGAATGGAGGAAGGAAAACCTAAAAAACACACCAGCATAATCAGCAGTAGAGGAGGGGTGATCTAAACATCCTAAAAGATGGAATGTATGATCTAGTGACGACTTTGTAATCTTCCCATCACTAGCGAGCCTCTTTTCAGAAGCCTGTACAGACAAGTCAGCCGGCCTCTATGTTGCGGCCACACAGCACATTATCTACTAGAAGGTGCTGAAGACGTGCAGAGAGTGAAGGGAATGCACTGAGTTCTAAGGGAAGCGTTTTAACAATCTACTCAAAAGCAAGGGCCATATTCAAAGACAATCCATTATTCAACTGGTCTGTGTAAACATGTGCAAAATTATGGGGGAATTCTGCCTACAGAAATAAGCACATTTATGTTGAAAATCACTACTTGATCTGCTGGAGGGAAGGCTCTTTGTTTTCCAATTCAATTTAACAAACCTTCTTGGTTTCAAGCTGGTCATCAAATGGGCTTGTATGGCTAAGCTGATTATGTGAAAGAAGAGAGTAACAGCGTGGAAAGACAGACAGAATGATGAAATGAGCACATGAGATAAATCAAAGGGGAACAGAAGTGAGGAGGTCATGATGAGCAAATTCTCCATCAACGCCTGTCCTTGGTGATCATGTCTTTTGTACCTTTTTAGGAGAAAAGACCCCCAAAGTTCCTCCATCTTCACGGATTGCCACACCCATCTCTGCAAGCAAGGCCTCCCTAGTGAAGGAAAAACATTTGTAGGCTCAGGAATGAACAGAGAACATAGAGAGAAGCCCATACTCTTCAGATCTATTTAAAGAGCCTCTGCTTTATAACAAAGAAGAGAAGTGATGGTGTGCAACAGTAAGTGATCTGTGGAATGGCAACAGGCAGAGAGTGGCACCATCAACGGACAGACATGGTTGATGTCGGCGGCCACTGATGAGTGGATAAAAGGGAAGACAAGAGTGTGAGCGGGGTGTTTGTGCAGCGGAGTGTGAGAGCAGAGAAGGGAAGGGAAAAAGACAGAATGAGTGCAGAGGAAATGAGAGCGATAGGTGAAAGAAGAGACATACCACAGGGTGAAAAGACAGACAAAGCTATTGGGTGGGGGGGTGTAGCACTGACAGGACACAGACGAATTGAAAGACGGGTGGATGACACGTGTAACACACACACACACACACATCTCTCCTCTTGAGAGATACAGGTGGGAAATCCAGTACCGACCTCTCCATGCGAATGGCCTCCGTCTTTCGCAGTTTCTCTTCCCAGGTTTCATTGAGCTCGGCAATTATCTTTTCTGATTCCTGAACACAAGAGGTAAGTATAACAAAAACAACAGTGGTTTCAAGAGAGTTCTTCTATTATACCAGATCTTTGTTTAGGTTCATAATGAATTGCTGTATTGGGAAATACTGACAATGATGACGACTTTTATTGGATACTTTTGAGGATCAAAGAATGTGAATACTATGTGCCTCATTAATGAGCGTTTGGCTTTTAAAAGCCCATAAAGCTGGATCTATTTTAGTCGAATATCATCCTTATCTGCGTTGGTGCTTGACGTCATTGGATGACAGACAAGACTGGGCACTGTGGTTGCCATGGAAACTGCAGCTCCTCTTGGTTGCTTGTTTAAATTCTTATGCTCCCTTATCAAATGAGTGAGAGGTCTACTGCGAGCGTGAGAGAAGACTCACAGGCTAACATGGTAAATAAAGGCCATGTGTGGGCTAAAACTAAACCACAGCCATGTTGACATTATCACACCAACATGTAATTTACTCAAATATTACAATGTGAAGGTGTTATTGTAAATTAGTTTGAAGTTCACCAATTAACAGATATTTACTGTGGACGT
Organism: Gasterosteus aculeatus; assembly: GCF_964276395.1. Lineage (NCBI taxonomy): Eukaryota > Metazoa > Chordata > Actinopteri > Perciformes > Gasterosteidae > Gasterosteus > Gasterosteus aculeatus. The sequence continues at coordinate 12,548,031 of NC_135689.1, read as the reverse complement.
GTAAATTCTACAGGACTCATTCTACTGAGGCATCTTTGTATCAATAATTACAAGTGTGTTTTAATCATGTTTGGTGAATATTTTCTATATCATATTCAATAACTGAGATATTGATAAATGCAGAGATGAGGAGTTCTAAGTAGCCTGGTGGGAGATAGCCGTGGACCCCTTCTTTGTTAAAAACAAAACGTAGGTGTGATTTGACTGCTCCCTTATATACAGGCCAGATTTACCTTGAGTCTTTCAATGGCCTCCTCTCCTCCAGGGGTGGACATGATGCGCTCCTGGATGCTGGTGACCGACTGAAGGCCCCCTTGGTTACACAGTGAGCCAGACGATGGTGAGGCTGTCAGGGAACCAATGGGGGCTGTGGAGAAATGGCCAGGGCGTTGGTTCTCTGAGGCTATCAAGTATCTATTCTTATTGTTCTGAATGTCTTTGAGGTCTGAGCCAACAGCAGGAGAGAGAGAGAGAGAGAGAGAGAGAGAGAGAGAGAGGCAGAATAGGCCCAGGGTAGGGTAGTAATGGGATAGGGGGATTAAATACATAAAATGGAGGTGCCAAATAAGAGAGAAAAAGATGGGGAGAGAGAAGACAAAGGGGAGGGGAAGACCAATGTAAGACACACGTTTTTCGTCAAGGGATTAAGACAAACACCACGCATGATGGTCAACTAGAGAGCTAAGCAGTTTTCATCCAGGTGGTTTGCAACAGTCTGCTTGTAACATTTCTTCAACTCCCAGAGCAAATACATTTGCAATTATTGGTTTTATTCACTTAAGAGATTCCAGAAGGCTTTTTTTTATGTTGGCAAGAATTAGAGTGCAATGAACTCTGTGCACTTAATATCTAGACCGTACAATTTTGAGTGACAGGATGATGTCCCTTTGTTTTGCATAAGAACACACTTAATGAAAACTGCTATCAGTGTATCTATTACAGGATGGGAGACTTTAAGAGGATCTAGAGAGGAGACAGACAAATGCATACAAGTTCAGCCTGCAGTTGAGAAGTTGGTTTCAACGTGCACTCACAAATCCACCATAGAGGAGCCGAATTACGAGGAGAAGATTACTCGGCTGATATAATGGCCTAGGACCTCTCAAGGACTACAGACTGGGCCTTCCGGAGCTTAATTCAACTAACTAAGTTTTGATGGTTTGGGTGGTGCTGACATTTGAGTTGACACTGGCAATATAGGCTTTTCCTCTTCAATAAAAATAGGGATGTATACTGAGCTACACAACTAGCAACAACATGTATGTTCTTATTCTGCACACGTGGAAAAGTGAAAGCCTGCTTTTGCTCAGGAAGTCTGGTAAAAACATTAGCATTATCAGCTTTAAAAGGGAAGGGATGTCTGAGAATACAGCACACTAGCAAACTAACTATTACTAATAAAAATGAATCATAACACATCGTGCTAGTCAACTATACACATAGAGTTCCACTCTGCTACATAGAAAATTTTAAATCATGCACCTTCCCATCTGTAGCTCTGAGCCTCAGTTTGCGAACTGAGAATAGCCATTCTAAAAAGCTGAGCGTTGTCACCTGCAGCGGACGGTTGGTAAGCAAGAAAGCAGAAAGATCACACAAAAGAGCTTTCAGAAAGTGAATCAAAGACAGATATGGTAATGAAATGGTGTGGGCGCCTGCAGGGTGGACAAGACAGACGAGCTATCCTAAAAAGTTTCTAAAAGTAAGCTGCGATATAGTTGGATTGGAGCCAGTGAAAAGCTGCTTGGGCGCCACCATTGGCGCACAGCGCATGCTAAGCTAGTGGCATGCTAGCCCTCGCCAGATGAGCACATCTACAGAAGCCCGGCCTTTCTGAGTCTGCTTCGATCAGGCTTTTGCTCTTTTAGCATTTACATGCAAAGCTGGTAGCGGATTAGATATGCAGTTAATAGGGGGATAAGCAACATTAGCTAGTATTAATAAGGTGGACAAGTCATGACTACCACACATATACACACATTTTATTCCACTTCCTGGGCAATCATCTCCCATAGGATCAACTGAGAGGAAGCAGGAAAAGATGAGAAGGGTCAGAGGTCAACACAAGTAGATGGGGACGAAGAGGTTACAGACATTTCTTAGTGAGCTAGATGAGCGGTAATGGCGTAGGATGACTAGTTAAGTGCCATGTCATTTAGCATGATCAAATCTACTTTATAGCAAGGAGGCATAATAATCCAATGTGGTCTCATGGCAAGTTTTAAAAGCTGTTATAAGTGCTTTTAGTCATGTACTAGGCAGGAATTCAGGCACAGTGATGAAGACAAAGTTGGATGATTGAAAGAAACGAGACAGTAAAGTAGAAAGAACATGTCACCAGCGTGTGGCAGACCCCGGGGGGGGGGTAGAAGCGGTGTGGCTGCAAGTAAGGCCAGTGGGGATAGCGTTAAACTCACTGTCTAGGATGTCTCCCAGGCCCTGAGCACGGAGAAGCTCCTTCAATCTAGCCACTTCATCCTTCAGGTCGCGCACCAGCTTGTTGTTGGGATCCTCATTGATGACAGCATTGCATTTGATGTTCTTTGCTCGGTCAGCATAGCTATAAATTTGAATAGTGATAAACTTAATATATAATAAACAATTAAATGCAAAAATAATTATACAATTAACTGGAATTCCTATTATTATTTAGGTCCTAGATTGGAACCTTACCGGAGCGTGCTGAGAGTTTCATCATAGTTGATATCTGCAGGACTGAGGGCGGCTACCATGGCTGTTCTCGAGTTTCCACCTGATATCAGTAAAGTAAAGTAAAGTTAACTATGCAACAATGTGGGTAAAAGGCCACTTTCCAAACACAGTCTCTAGACCAAGACAAGATATACTAGTATTAGATTCATTTTTTTAAAGCACCACACGATGATTTCCACTGCAGTGTGCGGCATGGACAAAAACATCAGGAAAAATTAGATGGATACTAATTTCATGAATACAAAAATGTGGTGTGCTTAAGACTAAGCTGCAAAGTACTCCTTGGGTCATGCATGCTAAGATTAAAGGTACACTTAACAGAGTGCTGATGGAGGTGCTTGTTAGCTAGTTAGCTTGAATTACAGTCTGCTGACAGTGTTCTTCTTAAATTGGCAGAGAGCAATGTACACTAGCTTGTGTTTTTCCCCCCTCATCTTACAGGACACAGATGGTTACATTTTATTTGCTGTCCAGGAATAAGGATTTTGCAGCACAGTCTATTGATCTAAATTCCACCGGTAAAAGATATTAAGCAGGAGATATTAATGTTGATACCTAGGTTCTCCCTTAGCAGCCATGTCAGAACAGAGTCTCTGTACGGGATGAAGTCAGTCTTCTTCTTCTTCTTGCTCTGCAGGAGACACAAATGAAGCGAGTAAGGAAAAATAAAAGTAATGCAAGATGTCCGTTTTAAAACTGAAAATTAGTCTTGGCCATTAAGACCGTATTACGATGCACCATGACAAACACCTCATGTGTTAGAGAGAAGAGGTCGAGTGAAATGAACAGAACCCTGATTGGTTTAGCTTTTGCTCTGCTGCAAGGAATGTAGGTTGTACTGCTTGTGAGGGCTAAAAGCACAGCTTTTGACAAGACTAAGATCATAACAATAAGAAAATGATGGCGACAAAGCATTTAGCTACAGCTTCAGCACACAGGAAGAGGATGTCACATCTGCCTCATGAGGGGATTCAAGAGGTTAGTGGTTGAGCTGTTAAAAGGGTTTACCTTGCTTGTACAGTTATCCTGAGTCTGCAAGCATTAGAACAAGAGAAAGAGAAAGAAAATGGCAGACATTACAGCATATGAGACTAAAAACATGCATTCCTTGAGAGGACAGGGACACGTTTTCGAGGGTAAGAGAAAAGTCTGAAAAAGAAGGAAAAGCAGCAAACAGACAGGAAGAAAGAGATAAAACACTCACCACTTCAGCCAAGGCAGAGATAACCTTTCCTAACGTGGTGAGAGATTTGTTGATGTTTGCTCCTTCCTGCAACCATAGATGTTTGTTATTAAGGAGGCATCAAGGTAATGCTGGTCAGCTGCTTGCTAATGCTGTCTGTGACAGTAGGAGTCTTACCTTTAGCCTGGTGCCTGTAGCTCCAGTGGAATCTGCTCGTTCACTCCCTGCCAAGTCTACCAGACTGATTTTGCTGACCTGAATAGGGAGCAAATATATTTTAGATGCATCAAGCTTATGAATAATATACATTAGAATGTTAAGAAACAGAGCGGGGATGAGAATATTCCTGGAAAAAAAAATAACAGAACAGACAACAATATAAAAGTTATTATTAGTTATTATGTAGTCAAAATATATTTTTTGTATCATTCTAATTATGCAAACATTACCATCAAGTGTGACGCAACCAGGCATTCAAATCTGGTGGTGTCTAAACACAATGGGCATTGTGTTTAGAACAACACAGTGGTCTTTGTCTGTCAGAGGAAATGCTACAAGTCCTAAAATGGCGATCAACACCAACTGAGGGGCCATAGGAGACATCTTAGCTGAAATCATAAGGAGCAAACTAAATAAATGGCCTGAACACTAGTATAGAAACACGTACTGCATTCAGCGCTGTATCAGAGTTAAACAAGTTAGTCATGAAAAGTTGATATCAGTCTCTCAAATCTCGTCTGACCTTTTCCGTGGAGATGTCGGTCTCGCTGTCATGTTTCTTCTGTGTGAAGACGATGGTAAAAACAGCATGGGACCTACTGCTGGTCTCATTCATGTTGGTGGCAGCCACAGTTCTGTAGGTGAGCACATCGGGTTATTGTGAGAAAATGAAAAAAACAACAACCCGGATGCAACGTGTTTCTTTTTTAATAGCAAAATTCATGGTCTTGGATATTAAAAGGAGCTGTCATCCCTCAGTGTTACCCATTTTTAGGGTGAATTGAGTCTAAAGCATTATGGAGGTATGGCGGAGGAGAATACACCAAATACAGTCAGAGGGACAGTCACAGGGGAGGTACGGATTTTTCACGCCATGTTCCAGAAATAAGCCCTCCGAGTCGGCACAGGAAGATTAAGGCAGGGTTCACTCCTCCCCACAGGAGCCCGGCACACGCACACATTCCGAACTTTAGCGTTTGGCTGTTCCTAGACGCTGACTCATAAAGCCATCGATATTTCAATATTATAAGAACATTTTGTGGTTCCATCTTATCGTTATCTTGCCAACAATTTGCAGCCTTAATTAAATACTTCTTCGGGGCATCATCAGAGCACATCACCCGCCCTCCCATGGTCCCAGGGCTTGGCTCACCTAGCCTTGTTGCCGGCATCCATTAGGTCAGCAATGTCTGTGTAGGATGTGACAGCCAGCTTGGACAGGTCTTCTACGTAGGGACCCAGTAGCGGATGTTCTCGCACTCGTAAGTTCCCTTTGTTCTTAGGATTTAGCAAATCTCGCACTCGCTCACAGTAGATCTCCATGTAACTGACCTAGAAAGAGTCAAAAGTATTGGTAGTTAAGATGTCATAATGCACGGCAGCACCTAAAGTCAGTCAAATTAAGCGGCATATGAAGTTTTATACTGCAAATAATGTAGGTACAATTTACATCCTCACAACATTCTGATGGTCTACTTGTTCATCAACATCATGATAATTTACTGTTGCGAGACATCTCACAGTTGTACACTTTTAAGAAAGAGTACAATTCAACTAAATCTTATAAAGCAATGTGCTAAAGGATCCTAGCATTGAAGGGATTTCTGACCATGACCAGATATACTGAGAAGGCTAGCAATGGTTTATTAGAGTCAAGTGACAAGGCAGAGGCTGAAAACAGGGGTTGCAGATGAAAAACCATACTGAGACTCACCTCCACGGAGTAGGAGAGCTCCTCTTTGTTGCTGACGTCATCGATTTTCTCAAACAGATCTTCACAGAGCTGAGCGGCAGAGAAAGAAGAAAATTAACAGCATGTCGGGAGGTGAAAGGAAGGATGAATAGAAACAAATACTAACAACTTATTTATTATGTCAAGGAAACCACATTTAGTAACTAAACATTAGAAAAGAGAGGGAGAGAATCAGCATGTGAAACTTCAAATCATTACAGTACATTATAGAATTATTGTTGGAATGAATCAAAGTTGGATGTTACAATGTGAGAAACAGTTGGCTTGAAGTATAAGAGGGATGATGAGCAGGGAAAGATATTCAGAAACAAAGAAAGCAGAAATGTAAAGCACCCGGTTTGCATTTCTGTGGTGGACAAAGTGGGCAAAGTCCCATCACTAAAATCAGAAAGAGGCATTGTAGAACAAACCATGGGGATGATTCCTTCCTGCCCCTCCTCCTGCTTGCCCATCATGGTGTAGGATTTGCCAGATCCCGTCTGGCCGTAAGCAAAGATGCAGACATTGTAGCCCTCGAACGCATGTGCCAGCATCTCCTTGCCAATGTCATTGAACACAAGGTTCTGTGACGCAAAGCAGGGATCTTCCGGCTGTGGGAAAGACAGAGTATTTCAACATAAATATACATACACCTTTATATTTAGTTTTTAAAAATGTTGTTTCCAACCGGACGCAACACTAAACTACGCACAAACTCACCGTAGTGTGTGACCAGTAGGAGTAATCAAAACTAAAGGTCTTTGCTGGTTCCTTCGGGGCTTTGGGGTTGAGAATAGCTGTAGGGAAAGAAGAAAATGAGTAATGTGGTTTTAATGTGATCTTCGGAAGGCCTCCATTAAGTTAATCAATTTAGGATTCGTAGTCTGTTGAGTCACTGGAAAAAGTTTGATTCAAACCTTTAAACCACTGTTACGTATTGAGCAAACATTGATTATTTGCAGTCATTTAAATAATAATAATGAAATGGTAATCTTGCAGGTAATCTTGAACCAACCGGGCGTTGAAACACAAGTTTGTGTCATGGCCTTGTTGCCTATTTGCAAGCCTTTTGCCTTTGTGTCTAATGAATGAGTTTCTTTCTAGTTCAAGCCTTGAATCTAATACATTTCAGTTTTTCTTTTTGTGTTCTGGCACATTTATCGTGCTTTTCATTTTGCTTCATCTAATTCAAGACCAGTGAGGACGGTTGTTTGAATAAAAAAAAGTTGCTTAAAAATAAATCTTACCAAATTCCCATCCTTCAGTTAAAGGGATTATTTAGACTCTTTTTTCCTTCTCGAAAAAACATCTTAAGTTTCAAATGTACCGTTCACATACAATTTATTATAATCCGGTTGGCAAATAATGGGTCCATCTTTAAAAGATTAGGTTCTTCAATCAGAGCCTCAACAGCTATAGATTTAGAACTGAGTAGTGACCGGTGATAAGATAGAAAGCTTTTTTGCAACTCTTTTTGTCAACCTTTACGAAAACACGCCATCTGTAATCCGTGTCTTTACTCATGATATGCATGGATATGCATCATGATATGCAGAGTTCAAATGACGCATGGAGCCTGTTCTCATTGAACCACCTGCACCTGTTGTATCTGCAGCCGACCCGATGACACAGTATTTCTGCTCTACCCTGCCGGTCCCTATGGCCACACAGACATTTCTTAATGAGGAAGAATCTGCAGCCATGCCTGGCATGTCATCCCTCTCAACCACGCTTGCTAGGACCCCTGGGACTTGTGTTCAGGCTTTCCACACTCCCACACACGCACTGGAAATGTGACTGAGAGAAAAGGACATTATGAAATTTGATGTAGGATATTGGTAGAGAAGTATGCCTCATAGCCTTGTCTTAAATCAAAGTGAACTGGTATTGACTAGAGTTGCCTTGCATCAGGGGCCAGTGTAGAGGTCACTTAGGCTACAGACACACGCACACCTCCACCGCCAGGAAAGCTTCTTGTTTTTTGCCATTTCTAGGCAAATCTCAGTGTGGACCACAAATGAGCAATCAGCTTTGTTTAATGCCAATTTGGTGCTTCGCAAGTGGCAATTTGAAGCCAGGTCTGGGTCCTCGACATGAGGGTGCTTGAGAGGCTTTTGCATTAAGACGTCCCAGGCAGAGGGCATCACGGTGAGGCAGAGGACCTCGTGTGGAGAGGGTTTCAGCACACTTATCAATAATGCAGGAGATGGGGAGAGACAGGGATTGTATATCACCCTCCACAGCTCACATGCTGACAGAAAAGCACAGCGTGTCCTCAGAACTGCTGCATGCTAAATATGGGATGGTTATAGCAGCTTCCACTCACTCACTGCACGGAAACCCAGGTAGCTACGACCTAGCACAGGTAAAACCATTTCCCAACCAATCCCAACTATTTTGCAAAAGGTTATGGTGCAAATGCACGGCAGTAGCTTCCATATTGGGCACTGCAAGAGGATACAGCAAACAGTTCGCTAAATAAAACCCAATTGCACCTTTGACCTGTCACCAATGGGAAATTGGAGCTAGTACACTGGGAAATGAAGGTTGATGTAAGTTTCCACAGCACCTATTCCCCTTTCCTGGATCACCAGTGGCTATTAATGAAGAGAGTCAAATTCAGACTCATTCAGTGTCAGACGAATCCAGCGATAAAGAATGTTTTTAAAAAGATGATGAGAGAGCGGACAGTTTGCGGACAGCGGGATGGATGCCCAGGACTGGTCCGCAAACTGACTGTCTTACTGGGAATCACAGCTGTGTACCAGCAAGACAAGAAATTAGATGTGAGTTTTCTAGTACCTGATTCTGTCACTTTCGCTCTTTGTTCATGGGCTCTCACCAGAGAACAGGGTGGATGTGGTGGTGTAAACGTGTATCCAAGCACAGCTAAGCTGCATGGGAGTAGCTAGTGGGCGACTGCTCAAATCCTGAAGGTGCATCATGCTCATGACGTGGCATGTGGACGTCTCACTGGATTGCCCACTTCATTGCTTTCAGAACAGATAGCTGCTTCCCCCATGTGATGCTGCTAGTGCGTCACACTCTCACACGTAAGAGTCTATAAATGTGTTGAAGGCATTGATGTATTAGGGCTGGCAAAGGGGTTACATGTGTGAGCATTCTAATTTCTGATTACTCGTATTAAAGAATGACCGATTGCCTCTCGTGGTATACGCCACGATTTGGTGTTGTACATCAGTCAAACTGTTCAATGTTGAAGATTGAAACAGGATAAAGTGAATTGTATCCCCGCAATCGAACATTGAGTTAATCCAAAAGGAGGACTCCCTATCTTCCGACATAACTCCCCTACTTAGGAGTATATCAGCCACTCTGTTCCCTTTATACACTTTCCCTTTAGAACGTCAACGAGGAATCCCTCTGTGTACCATTTCTAGCAAATATTCCCATCAGAGTCACTTGCATGACTTTAAAAGGCGGGTATATTCTGCTGCTGTATAATCATCATCACTACTCCGTCTTTCTCAACCATGGCAACAGGTATAGGACCAAAATCTGGTTGCCATAACAACCTCAACTTGGCACACAAGGGGAGGATGTGGCACATTATGTTCCGTTTTCTTTCGCCCCGACCAATCCTGATAACTGCTCCGTAGAAACAAACAATGTACATCTACAAAAATGCAGGTTTTAAGGTCAAATACACTCGTTTCCAAATACAGGACTCAATACTTTAAAAAATACTACAACATGCAAAATGTGAAAAGCTTTAGGATTTCTAACTCAGACATTACGCTACGTACCATGTCAGACCACAAGGAATTACAGAAACAACTAGTTTGTAAATGGAGCATTTAACAACATGCATATTATAGTGAATAAAAAACAACAACTTTTATTTACAAAACCCAAGGCACTACTTTTGGCAGCACAGAAAGAACACATTGATTGGCTGCCGCCTAAATACCAGGTACACCTCAAACGAAGGTCCATGGGGAGAAAACCAATATTATTGAGATTCTAATCATCTATTGGTTATAGAGAGACATATAAAAAGGAATGTTTTATCCTTCCTCAGTCACCATCAGTCCATTGAACAACATTAACAGTCAATAACAAAGGGTTGTCGTGCAAATCTACGTGTTAGAAGATAGAAAGATTCAGTGGGGAAAGATTATGCAGATGCCACACGAGGGCATGTTTTGTTTTTTTTTGTCCTAAATTCCAAAGCTCCACCTTTTCAGTTCCACTTCCACAAATCACAGGACTGATGTGATGCTGGCACTCCACAGGAGCCTTCCATTTCAAGGCAGGGTGGAAACCCGAGTTAACTAACCACATCCTGCCATCTAAAGAACATCCCTCAGCTGGTTGCAGCCAGCAGACATTTTGTGCTCCATTGTTCAACATGGGGCCTATAATCTGGACGGGAAAGCAATAACACCCCTCAGTAATTAGGTTGTTAGGAGGTCTCCGCACACCAGATGGGGACTAAAAGCTAGACCCATTCACCTGAGACTACGAGGCGAACGGTGTCTAAAATGGTTGAACTAACTGCCTTTCTCCTCCTGTAACCCCCCAAGGACCAGATAGCTGTACGTTTGAGCTGGTCAATGTCTCTCCGTGATCGCAGGAAGGAGAAATAAACACTTGGGTATCAAACAAAACCAATGGATGAGTTTCCAGGAGAGCCCAGGCATTCTGCAAAATAACATCTACACAGAAATGTCTGCGTGACGGACATTTTAATAGCATCCCTGGGGCTTGTGTGCATATGGTCAGCAGTGTGACGTAACAGCTCACTTCTGTTCATTCATTTTGTTCACTCACAGGATTACAGACGCATTCCACCAAAACCTTACTGTTCACATCCGCAGCACCAAAGCAACCTTAGCCGGGATCACTTAAATCAGTGCACACATAAGGGTACACACCCAAATGAGGCCTAACCTTTGGGGTGCTCTATCCAATTGCCACTTAGAGAGAACTCAATACCATCACTGCTCTCGTTTGTTGCATCCATAAATTATAAATGTGCACCTGGGTCACGGTTGGCGCATGAGCGGTGAAGCACAGCGCCAGTTGACATGAGCTGATGGCTTGAGCGCTGCCACAGCAATGCGAATATGGTTGTTCAGTGTAGTCAGACTAAGACTAGATGGGCTGCATTCTGACGTGGCCTCAGAGACGCTCTGCGTGTTGTGTCCTGTGTCTTTGGAAGCGAGTGTGTGATGGCTCGGTTGCCAGGGCTGCAGCACAGGTGACAGAGTTGTCACTGGAAGCAGCTCAAAGCCGGGGGGCTAAAAGTAGCGTCGGAGCACCGAGGCGCTCATTTGACAAACAGCTGAGCTTGCCGCAGCCACAACACTGGACCTACAACATCTCCAAAACAGAAACAAACATGTGGTATCTTGATTACCCCCCCTGGATACGGTCTGGTCAGGGCGATGCCTTGCAGGCTTTAATTAAAAAGGAAAATGTCTTAACAGCAATGTAATACTCCTCTGCAAAGTACTCCTGCCAAAAGAACCCTGGAACTTTCCGAACCAGAAGATGTGACCCGTCACACCAAAATCTCCATCATCCACTCAGACAGACAAAATGCAACTATCTTTCAATGATAGGCTCTTGCATTAGCAATTCCATTTCTCTCCACTACACCAGAGCAAATTTGCCATAGAAGGCATTGAGTTCCTACAAACAAAGGCTAAGCACGTCATTTTTGTTTTCATGGAGAGGGGGAGGAAAGAAAGCACAGGAAGACCCCAGAACAATGCACTGAATGCAGGGTATTACAATTTTTAAAAGAGCCCACAAAACACATTAGGTAATGTGTTATGACAAGGCTTTAGGTTCCCCGTCCCCTCTAACACAATGCCTTACCCCCTACATGTGATCCCCACAGATAGAAATAATAAAACAGTCACTATTTCTGTTGCAAAGGGACTTAAGTCAAAATAATGGAATTGGAAAAAAAATAATTTTAAGATCAATTCTTACTGTCCTCACCCAAACCAATTGCGTTATTTCATTATATCTGAAAACCAGAGATCTAAAAACTTCAGTCATTTTTTAAATAATAGGCCTAGTGCATTTAAACAAATGCGCTCTTCATAATTGAAAAAAACATTTTTTTATGTGCCTTTATTCCAGGAAGTGAGAAAGGAACTCCATTTAAATGGCTCTGGGTGGGGAGGCCTTTCTGGCTAGAAAGCAGAGGGAAAAGGTGGCGTCCTGTGTGCCAGCTGTTCCTGCTCCGACTACCGTCTATTTATACAGCAGCAGATGGCAGCTAGCGCTTTGCATGCCGACGGACCGTCAGTGACAGGAAGGAATGGACAGAGTTCAGCCGCTCAACCTTTCCGCCGAGCTCGTCGGCAAATCGTAAACTGCTCCGAACCCCGCGACACCGAGGGCTAGCTCGAGCCGCGAGTGCCTTTTGATATTAGCTGCTCACGCGGACTAAAGAGAAGCTTCTGGAAGCTACCAGACAGGAAACGTGCTAAGCCAGCAGGACTCCATTCAGAAGCTGAACACACACACACACACACACAACAAAGAGAGGGGGAGCCTCTCAGGTAATGACACAGGGCCCGAACCCCCAACACGCACCCAGTGGTATGAAATTAAGAGCTGTAATGTTCAAATGACATGCCAATGGCTTTTATGTAGTGGCTGGTGTTTTCTAACCAAGGTCTGGGAGGACACATCTGCCAATGTGTTTAATGATCATATTTATTGTTGTCACCTCGATGCTAACATTAACAAAATGACACAGGATCTTCGCTCAGGGTTTTCAGCTGTTTTCACAGCTCCAAGAGGCAATGACTCCCATGGATCGGGTCCACGAAGGATATTTTCTCCTCCTTGAAGGTGCGCAGGCAAAAGATCAGGGGCTTTCCAAACACCTCCTGTGTCATGGAAATGTTACCGTCTAAGAATAGCACTTAACGTATTAACGTAAATGTGGAACATTTCTCAAATTTCTTCAGCTCAACTGAAAAACTGAATTAATAGTACTCGCATGATAAAGATGCCACAGGACAACAATAAAAATAGAGTACAACAGTAATAAAACTTGATTCCAACATTCTGAGACTTAACTAGAACCGGGAATGCTTTGAAATATTAAAAGTGGGTTAGTCTATAAATATTAAATTCCTTGAGGGGCAAAAGCCCCTGTGCATTATAATGTCCATTCAAAACAGTTTAATAATTGTTTTAAATCTTAAAACATGATGAAAGTGTGTCTTAAAACCACATAGAGCTCTGATCCGGGCAGTGTGTAGACAACAGTGCAGAACAGGTTGTGCAGACATGAAAAATACACAGTCCTTACATTCACTGCTGACAACAGGAACCCATTTTACAGAGCAGTGACCTGGATTTCCTCAAAGAACTCATCTCAGAGGCCGAAGTCTCGCTTTAAATGCTCTCTGGCTTTATGTAAGCACTGTGACATCATGAATACAGCTCTGGCACATGGACCTCGCATCTCTCATTTGTTTTTTTTAATCTACAAAAGGCTCATCTCGAAATGAAAACTACAACAAAGAATCCGCATCATGTTTAACATGTTCTGTGACGCCAAAAATGTGAGAAGACTGAGCCGTTTTAGAGAAGACTGGTCCCTTTTATCCAGCAGTTTCACTCGGGGGGACAGAGAGGTTGCAAAAAATGTATCCACATTTCATACTAGTGATCTCCATTAGCTTCGCTGTATTCAAACAGTGGCAGGAAATGGCTCCATTTTGGAGAAGTAGAGAAGGTTACCAGATTGATAGACAGGCCCCAGTCTTATTAATTAAGGTTAACATCATGCTCACCACCAAGCTACCCGTGCCTGGACTGCAAAGCTCTCCAGTTTGTCTCTGAATTCAGCCCTCAGACTGTGAGAGGAAACAATGTAGTCTGGAAAAAAGCTATGTTCGTCGGGCCGACAACACTCAAAACACATTCACTCTCTTGAATGTGGAAACGTTGAGCCATTCCACTGAATTTAGGCAATGGCCCAAAAAGAGTAGGCAAGAGGAATAAAAGCCACGAGAACCATAACTTTAAAACAAAGACACCAGGACAATGTTGAATAATAACGGATGAGCGACGTTCTGAGCACATTCCGATGTTCATAGAGACCAAGATATCCGTTAGTAAGACAGTGGTTCTATGGGATAATCAGGCAGTGACCATACACACCATGTGACTGGAGCATGTGGATGCACATGCGTACACTCGCTCGCACACACACACACACACTCCTAATTCCCCCTCTCCCATGCTCAAGAAACAGCTGGTGACCCTTTTGTTGTACAGACCATCTCTGAAAGCTTCAAATGATTGGGTGATGCTATAAAACTGGGGCACATTTGAGGATTTGGCTGAACTGTATTTCACCAGACTAATTCAGCATTTTGTTGTTCCACTTGGAGCGTGAGCGGTTGGCCTTGTCTCTTTGGTAGTATCACTAACATTATCGGATTTGTGTCCCCTTGGGACCCCCCTCCCCTCTGCTGAGCATCACTTTTGATCATTATCTCGTAGCATTTCTGAAGGGTTCCATGCCAGGAAGAAAAATAAAAATCAACATCTCCCTTTAACAATAAAACAAGACGTCACAAGTTATCTTATGCATGTCTGGTGATCTGCAACTAAATACATTTGTTTCTGGTGGCCGTTTCCTCAATCAGCATTGCAAAATTATAATAATTATCCAATGCCATTGGTGGGCCCGTTTATGAAATAATGATGAAACAGTCAGATATCTGATGACAACTCATGGATGGATACAAATACGATAGCATGGCCTTTTAGCTCCTCTGCATTACCATTTCTTAACTTCCAGTCAGATTGGGTTAACTTGGCGTCACTTTAACCTCCGTCTATATGTGATGCTGCCTCACGCTGCCCTACACGTGAATAGTGCTCTTGTCAAACTTTGCGGCTGTAGCTGCATTTCATCGCCCTCCCTCCTCCCCTTTAGCAGGCTCCCATCCCATCGTCCCATCTTGTTTCGCAGTTTTTGCGCTGGAGGAACGGCGAGTGGGCTTAGAAAGGGGAGGTGAAACTAGGTCTGAACAGTGAGGCTCCAAATGGTTTCGTACTTAAGAGCTTCCTTTGGCCAGATCCTTACAGATCAAAACGTTGCCTTGAAAAAGGAACTACGTAAAGGATGTAAGGGGATTCCAAAGAAATGGAATATAATGTACAACTATGTTTAACTATGTAGAATCATCTGATACCAAGAATCAATTAGTATTTGTTGTGGCTTGGAATCAGGCCACTAGATGCTACTCAATTCTCTTGCAAAAAGAAATATACTATCTGAAAACGAATGTGTATTTGTCTGGACGTACTGGTGTCTTGGTCTTGAGAAAAAAAAGCATTTTACGGATATATGGTGGCTACTGAAACATTTAATCACTGTGGTTGCTGCTATGCGAGATCCTTCCAGACAAAACCAAATGGACCAAGACCTGCCGCCCCCCCCGTCCCCCTAAGTTACTGTTGCAAATTCTAGGCGGGCCTCTGGCTGCGAGCAGCCCACCCAGACAGACACCATGAGGTGTAGAGCTCCGTTCCTGGCAGCAGCAGCAGCAGCAGCTCTCCACTTCCTCCAAACAGGAGCCGAGCATGGCCGTGATGCTCCGCCGGGCGGCGCTTAAAGCCGACGCCTCGCTGCTGGAGGCCCGGGCCGTACTGCAGGATGAATGGGAGAACCAAAACCCAGAGTGGGCAGACTGTCAGACCCTGCTGCAGCAAAGTAGGGTTTTCTAAAGAGGGACTCTGGTGCTCCAACACTGCAAAAGCGTTTGTTTGTTTGTAATGTGACGTACATACTAGTGTTACCTTTGATCAGAGGTAGCATTACTAAATATTACAAGAAACATCAAGCTAGGGTTCTGTCAAGTTCCATGCTTTCTAAATTAGAGCCCATTGCAAAAAGAGGAAGGATTTAAGATGGGTCGGTTGGGCAAATCTGACAGAAAATCCCTTCATTTTACATTAGCAAATAATGTAACCAACCAAAATGAGATCACAAGATTTAAGCTTTTCGTCACCAATAAAACCTTCTTTTGAAAGAGATCTGATCCTCAGGCCCTATGTTGTTGAGAGGGGAAATTCCAACTCATTCACCAGTGATATAGCCTGTGTGAAAGCCTCAGTGTTTCCACTCTACGTTTTTCTACCTTCTTATGCTTCCAGATGTTTTATCTATCTGCAAAACGTTGAGGGTCGTTTCTTCCTGATAATTATTGTGAACACGTTTCAAAGAACTTCCGCATGCTCCCAATATCAACAAAGGAAAGTGCTGGCAGTTGCAGCAGCAACAAAAACACCGCGTGAGTGTGGACATTACTTGTGTGTCCACAGACACAAGTTCAGCGATGCACCCGTCACGCTCTGCTCACACAGGCAGTGTAGTGCGGGCCCCGAGTCGCTTTCTCATACCGAGAGGCTTTTACGAAAAGGTGTACCGAAAACTGGAGCTGCACAACGTGTATATCCACAACGGGCCTGAAACGACACAGTGTGATGGGATCACAGACACAGAATGCCGGTCATTGGGAGGTCAGTCTGGAGAGTGGAAGTGGTGCACAATGCCAAGCGTGCGTCGCTCTCAGCGTGAGGCCGCTGAGGAATGTAACACCTTGAGTGGGTGTGTGTCGGCGTGCATACACCTACAAGGATCACCAGGATTACGGGAAGCAGGGCGTGCTGACCTGAGGCAAGCCTGTGGATTATTCTGGACCCAATCAGGGTGGATTGTCCCCGTGAGCAGAGGAGAGGGTTCAGCAGCAGGATGACCGACCCTGAACCAAACCCCTGCTCCCAACCCTACTCCCCTACTTGTTCCTGTTGCCTCCTCAATGACCACGATTCATTCATACGACATGGGCTCATTGCCATGGCCTCTTATGTGTAACAGACACTAGAGCGGCGTGGATCCCTCCCGGTCGGGTTTTTGTAAGGTCACCACCCACTCGACAACTGAGAGAACACTGTATCGAAAAAGGTGAAGGTTTAATTGATATGGTGACCTTCCATTGGTACTTTGCGTACAATTGGCAATTAGTTTAACCTTAGGGAATAATTTTGTGAAACATCCACCCGTTTCTTGAAAATGTGGACAGGCTTGGCGGGTATCTTTTCAAATTGCAATCATAGCTTAAAAAAAGAGGGAAATAATCTGATCTGATCGCAGGTTTGTTCCACTAAAGTCAATGCCATGGTCTAACATATGTGATCTCCTTCTCTTCTGCACTGTGCAAGATCTGCCAGCCATCTTTGGCTGTACACTCATAAGTGGCTGAGGGGGAACATGGGTTACATAACTAAACAAAGACCAATGTGGAGAACACATCAGAGCCCCAATGAAGGCAGGCTTTGGGTGACCTGAGGTAATTCAACATTTGTAAGCAGCAACACAAACTAATGCAACACACAATTGCGTCACCCCTTTATAATTACATTAGCACTGGTATGTTTAAGAGCTTCTACTGGGAGAGGCCTTTTACTTGTTTCCAGCCTGCCTGCAGAGGCCTTGGACACATTTCCTGCACACTGGATAATCAATTTGCTACCCCTCTGCCTGCAGCCCATCCTCGACAACCCGCCACGCATGGTGAAAAAGAGAGAGAGAATAAGGGGGGGGGGGGGGGGGGGGTATCTGGGGGAGAATACCCTGCCCTTGCCCCCCAGGCTTTTGCTTTCTCTGTGCTGCTGACACATACGCCCTTGAGTGACCAACAATAAGGGGAGTGTCACAGCCTCGTCCACACATCTGCCTAACACCTACAAGTTGACCAAAAACACACACTCGCGCTTAGTTTCATTAAAATGACAGAAAAAAAGCTACCAATCTACCAACAAGTAATAGCCACCTTTCAAGCACATTGAGGAGTCCTTGATACTCAATAGAAAGATGTTTACTGGCCGACGACGTGAAATTGTGATGAGTCATAGATTGATAAGAGAAAGAATAATCAAGGGAATTTGTTTCTGGATAATTATACATTCATTTAATAGAATTAATTGGGGAATTGCTCTCACCTGGTAGTCATGAAAAGTAAAATACATACAGCCAACTAAAGCGAATGACTCACTTGTCAAAATAAAAACTAAATTACATATTGTGATCAATATTTTGTGTGTGACCATCAATTACCATATTGTGAAAACCTTGACAAACTACTGCTGGATAGTTTTGTTTAAGATTTTTTTTTAAATGGCCCACGAGTGTTAGTGTTGAACCTCAGAGATTCCTAACGAGACAGCATTCTCAGCATGCCATCTGCATAGATGAAGGGAGAGTATGGCCGCCTGCCAGCCTCCCTCTCTGCTCTGCAACCTGCCCGTGTGATCGGAGCTAGAGTCGGCAGTGCTGCAGCCTCCTCTTTACCCCCCCCCAAAACACTGCATATTCCACTGCAGTTCGGCTAAGAACCACGAGTCACCCTCCAGCACCTTCGGGTGACATTGGCATAATGAAAAACCCAGGGATATGTAGTAAAAAGTACTAGGGATTTGACACGAAGCGTCTCTTTGGTAAAGCCGGAGAGATAAAGGGCAAGTGAGCCATAACCGGTGTAGGAACACTTGATCTTATGGAAGATTCATAAAGGCTTAGTATAATCAGCGCCGGGTAAGACGGGCAGACGGAGCTCGAGGAAAATAAGAAGGACTGCTGCAAGGACTGGTTGGAGGGAATCACACCCCGTCTTGTTACGAGGCCATTAAACTTTTCCGTACTAGTGTCGGGCGGATTGTGTTCATGTGTCCGCTAAAAAAGGGACGTACGGCACAACCATCAGTAAGGAAGCAGCTAGCGCTTCACTGCATCTGATGACTCACAAGTAGAAAGGTTGAATCACAAGACTACAAACCACATTTAAGTCCTCCATTGTAGCTCCTCCTCCTCTAATGTCCATAAGCAATACGAAACTAACTTCGCAGCCCTATTTTCACACATTCTGCACATGTGACTAAAGCCAAGGATGACTAACACATGAAACTGCTGATCCTCAATAAAAATATGGAAGCATATCTAATCTGTACAACATCCCTCTTCCTCCCTTATCCCGTTACTATGTTGTCAAAGGTTACACAAATCGGGGGACAACTGCATAATCTACAAAATGACTTAAAGCTTTCCATAATGTCGGAAGGTTTCGTAACTTAATACAACAAAATAAAAAGCAGTAACCATTGCAAATGATTGACTTTTGGCCATGAATGGTATATATACACTGTAAAAGTGCTTTACAACCGTTGTGTACACCAGGAGATAACACAATCATAACCAAAGTAACAGACATATCTAGTCTAAATCCCTGTGTGATGAAGCCTTAATGAATCGAAGGCATTAGCGGGACAGTCCGCGTGGTGACCCCCGGGTCCCCCAGTGTGAACCAACTCAGCGTTTCACACACACACAGACTCCTAAAGGCATGCAGGCCCCTTCAGAGGAGGAGGAGGAGGAATTTCACTCTGTAAGCCTTTTATTCTCTTTCAGGCTGTTTGTCCCCAACCGTCCACTATTCAGTTTGCTCATTCTCCTGTTCTCTGCCAAGGGCCCCAAAGGAAGACCACGGGAGTGCATGCGTGGGATATCAAACGTCCCCCCCAAGCAAGCAGGGCTAAAGATTCAGGGGACCGTGTTTGGTTGCGTGTATGTGTGCGTGCCGGTGGGCTACTTACTTGTAGTATTGCCTTGCATCTGAATGATACATTTTGACTCCTTGCCCATCTCCCTGGAGTTGAAAGGCCGTACTCGGACGGCAACTTTTACAGAGGCCCCAGACATGTTTGCGGGTCAGTAGAACTCCTCGTGTATGTACCTCCTAAACGGGAAAAAAAACACAGAAAATGTGATGTTTGCATTAGTAAAAGCCATTGGGTGAATTAAAAAAATGGCCATCAACACATAACGCAATGAAAGTCCACCCTCCAATGTCCAGTCATAACAGCGTACAACAAACATGGCCGACCAGAACCACCAAGGCGCCGGAGTATTTTGTAAACAGCAGACACATAACGGTCAGATAAATAAAGGATGACAGGGAATGCCTATAAATGTATCAATACATGCTAAATACACCTTTTACGAATGCAATAAAAGTTTATTATATGCAATGATTGGGCTGCAAAAACATTGCATGTTTTATATGTCTAAATAACTTTGCAGCGTGTCTTATCCGAGCGGCAATTGAATACATCCCCCCTGCCGCGGCCCGGGACCACACGAGCCTCACAAGTCGTGTTTCTTCCACGTCCTTGCAGTCAGCCATACTTGCCAACGCATACGCCCATGACATTCTATAGCTACCCTGTTTGTGTGTGGGGGGGGGGGTAGTTACAGTGGGGCAGAGAGCCGGGCCGTCCGTCGTCATTCTGCTCGGGCACACGGCTTAATTTTCCGTTTTTAGAAATGAGATTCGCCGATGTTAGGGAAGTAGGCTAATCCCCCCCCCCCCCCTTTCCTCCTCCTCCTCATCGCTGCTGTATGTTGTGGAATCGCACAGGGAGGAGTTGCACGCTTATTCTAGAAGCACACACCGACCCAATGTCCTAGGCGCAACCTGGTCGGGTTTCAGGATTTTAACACGTTTAAATCCAGAGGAGCCGAGGTGTTATTGGTCGTTTTAAGCTAGCCGTAGCGCTTAGCATTAGACGTTAACGGCTTTGACTTCGGTCCGCGGCGGCAGACGGAACCAGCGTTGAGCAACCTCCGCTGTCTGTCCCACGGACACAACTATTCAGGCACAGACACGGAGTATAATACCATTAGACAGGTAAATAGCACACGGTTAGAGCGTAAACTGGTGTCGGAATCAGGGCTATCTGGCGTTTACATTACGTGTGATTAACGTTAGCTATAACTGCTCACCAACAACTGCCTGCAATGCATCCGGTGTTACAAACTCGTTCATCACAGACATTCAGAATATCAATTAATGCATCGGGTTGTTTTTACTCACGTCTGAAGACTCTCACCAAGACGGCACCACAGGACAGTGGCGAGAAAAAAACCCCACTAAGGTTAGCTGGCGAGCGTCAAGGTGTGTGTGGCTTTTAAAAATCAAAATCCACGAGCAAGGAAACTGTTATGAAGTCTACTTTGGTGAAAAACACCCATTATAGCGGTATCCTTCACCAGATGGACTTGTAATCGCAATCAGTTGCTGCTTGGCGAGTTTATTTTCCAGTAAAGGTACGAGGCGGACGCCTGCACACAAGCGAAAAGAATTGATAGATTGCCTTGATTTAGCGAACAGATTACGTCAACTCCCTCTCGGTAACCATGACCGACGGCCGGGATGGCCAATGGAGGGGAGGCAGCGGTGACTAACGTGTCGCTGAGCCAATGGCGATGCTCGGAATCGGAAGGGCGGGGGGGAGTGGGTGTGGTCTCTTTTCTTTGCCGTGACGCCACACTGCAGGATTTCTACCCACCGCTCCCCACAGTGCTGTCACCGCAACACCCAGGGTCACCGCAAAGAGCGCCTTCTAGTGACAAATGGAGCCTGTCACATCTGCCCAGCTTCTGAACTTCACAATGTATACAATCATATCTGGTCTTTATAACCACATCTGCATGTAGATGTTCTACTTGGGTGCAATTCACTTTCGTCTGGAATAGGCTTCTGCAATACGTTGTGTAGACTAGCTTCCAGACTAACGAAGGATTACTTGTTTTTTTCCAGATAAGCAGCTAATAGTTTATACACATTGTTTACATTTTACCGATACAATTGGGACAGTCGCCAAGTTTAATCCATCAGTTTTTAAAATTTACAGTAGAAGTCAGCCTATGCATTTTGGCACATAACAAAAATCAGTTGATATTCTTTGCACCTTGCAAATGATTCATGATTCTTACAGTATATAATCTGACATTTTGTATTTACGAGTGACGTAAAGTCGTTTATTTCATATGGTCAATTATGACGACCTAGGCCAAAAAGGACTGAACAAAATCACTTTGGCCTCTATCTGAAAAAAAACAGTGACGAGTTGTGAATTAATGTGCATCATCATTTATTTCAGTTCAAAATCCTAGCTTCCAAAACAAGTACGTGGTTTAAGGAAATCATTTGCTGTACAGTTAAGGACAGCAAGGTAACGTTAAGTACAGTGCCATTTGATAGAGACCGCCTTCCCGCGAGACGTCAGTGTTTCTCAAGAGCAGACTTTGTATTGCGCTCCTATGATGGTGTTTCTGGTGGACATGCTACATTCTCTCATGTTCCTTCCATTTCACCTAGAAGGTTATTTGTCCATCAGGCGCTTAGGAGCTTCTTGACTTGAGGCCATGCACACGCAAGAAGTAAATTTCATCTATTTAAGTCAGCTGGGAAAATGAGACTAGAGAGGAACATCTCAACATACTGTTTTGGTAATTCACTGTTTCTTCCTACTGTACTCAAAAGTAAGCTGACATTTAGGATTAGTTGACGTTAAGCTACATCCTTAATGGATATTTCCTGTTGCGAACTTTGTCTACAAGCACAAACTGTGCACATGTTAGCTCTGGGAAATTATGTGGACTCGAGCTCACCACCGTCAGTCTTCATAATGAAATCGCAGGGATAGCAATTTTATCAGAACCCGACCACATTCTCCCAAAATGTTTTGCCCTCCCCTTACCCTAAACTCATAAAGTGTTTAATGAAGCAAACAGAGTATTTCCAAATAAAGGGAGAACTATAAAGGAAAATAATTGATGAAGTGGCTCTATGCACCTCGCTGGTAAACCGGTTGGTTGTGGAAACATATTCTTGCAGCACTATATTGCATTAACTAACTTTTGTTAAATATATGTATATATTTTGTTATAAATATACACAAACTCAAGAGAAAAAAAACTTAAAAGTCTTAACTTTATTATATTTTTGTTTTTCGACCATAATGGTTTGAGACAAAAAGGGTAAATGCAAATAAAATTCAAATCAGGTTTCTTTTCTTTTTTTTTTCATTCAAATGTTGTTGTTTTTTGTTGTTGCCGTTAGTTGGGACGCTGAATTCAGGCGATTTAGACGGCTCTCTTAATGATGGTTAGCAGGCCCAGACGTTAGTGACGTGGTCCTCAGACAAGCCGGCCGCCTTGTTTTTCTCTCATCCAGGTATGGATCCTCTCCTTCAGCTCAGGCACTGCAGAATTAACAACAGATGGTGAGGACCAAACAAACAACTGACATTTGTAAGTTTCAATTTAGGTGTCCTATAGTCTCTTGCCGTGAATCTAAAAACGACATAGTTGCTGTGTTGCGGAGTTGATTTTTACTCTTGCCTACTTTGAACAGTACGACATACGTAACTACTGATGAAATGTCATGCTGGTGGGTTTACCGGACTCCAGCATGCTCTCTGTGAGTGGCTGTCTGTTGAAGGGATCAGTGGGGGAGTTAAGCAGGTGGCGCAGGATGATGGATCGATCCATTATGTTGCCCGAAGGCAGAATCACGGGGTCAGTCATCAGCGTGTCCATCAGAGGGTCTGTTGTAATAAAGACAAGACGTACATCTTAGAGACAGTAGGAACTTCAGACTGTGGAAAAGCAAAAGCCAAAAAGGTTTCAATTGAAAATCCTAAATGTGAGTTTTACCGCTTTCATTAAAGTGAAAAGCTCATGTCATATTTGTTTTTTCTTCTCAAATAGAGATGGAACAGATATAATATGCTGCTTCTTGTGTTTGAACGTGGCCATTGTGGGTGTTAGGGTTCTTTTCTGGCTTTTGTAGTGGTCTTTGAATTAAGAATGACTAAAACTAAAAAGCTGTGGTTGTTTTGAGAAATAAACCATCCCACAAAATTAAATATGGCTTTAAACATTTGTGACTTGCTAAAAACCCAGCAGCTGGAATTGGCAAACACTAAATAATATATCAAATAAATACTCAATGACAGCTCTTGATAGTGTGCCCTATATTGAAATGTCACATGGTTACAGTAGGACCCATGTGTTCCAAAAATAAAACCTGGCGTGGGAAATTTCAACCACGGGGAAAGACGATACTGGAGCCTCCTGTACGGCACGCTCCAGTTGACCGTGGTGGGTTGGCTGGCATATCAGGGAATCAAGGGAGGTATGTGGGCCACGTTCTCTTTGTAGATCATATTAAGACCGTAGTTACACGGTATCCTTCCTCTAAGCCGTCAGGATGACCTTTATGAGCGCAGAAGCCGCTGCATATGTGTGGAATTCAGCAGTGAATGAGGCTGTTGAAGATCCTGTTTGTCTGCACTGACTGACCTCACACCGGGTTTCTAGGCCAGTAAATTTCTCTTTTTAGGGCCGAAGATTCTGTGACTTGGTACATCATAAAAACAATAAACATTTGCATTTAAAATGTAAGAGTCAACTTGATTGATGTTCAGTATAATGCTGCTATAAGCAATATGATCACATGTCACGATTCCAACTAATTACCTAAATTTATTGAAGCCTCGGCCTCTAATGTTGGCGACTATTCAGAAAGAGTTAGTCCAGATTATTCTTGATATAACTCAATTCCACTGGACATACAAAGCAAAAAATGCAGGTGTGATGCTCAAACACCGTGGAGGAACACACACAGATACACACACACACACCTTTGAACTCGTCAGGTGCGTCGCTGTAGTCCATTTCAGATTGGGAGTTCTTGGCCACTATTTCCTCCACCTTTTCCGATAGTAGCTTGAATTTTTCAATGGCGATAGAAGACTTAATACCAGCCTTCTTCATCTTTGAGATCACCTCTTCGAAGAGCTCTCGACTGTACGACCGCTGCACACAGAGCAAAACCAGGGAACATTTATTAGGGAAGCGCATCTTTTGAGGGTACTGCAAAAAATTCACTACCGTGTGTAGTTTCTTTCTACACACAAGACCTTTCCATCGGTCTCGACAGTGCACGTAAACAAACTGCAGCCGGGTTCCCCAAATGATTCTTTATGATACACAATTATAAGGGTAAATTAGAAGATTTACGGGTACGTGACCAGAACTTTATCATTCAAAGTATTCTCTGTTAACGTATCCTGCAAATAATTAACAAACTTCCCCGCCGCCGGACTAATAATTAAAAAGAATGAGTTGACATGAAATACCACTAACAAGTCATTCAATTAGGCGTCGTTCAACAATTCTAAAGGATGCAGTTACATCAACACGTTACTGTGCATGCTTGAAACGTCACACATTAAAACTGAATTTGGTCACTAATTGCTTCCTACTTGCATGATTTGGGAAGAAGTGGGTATTCATTCAAACTGCATACTACATACAATAGAGTAATCCATGCTGATGTCTTCAAGGCAATGATCTAACACAATCAGCAAGTATTTCTTACAAAGTAAAGGGTAATCTACCAACCTGGTCATCTGCAATGGCTTTAGCGAAGCGGGCACAGTCCAGCTGTAGGTAGATGTCGGTCAGCTGGTCCAAGAGCTTCTTGGGCTCAAAGCCATACTTCTCAGGGTTCTCCACCTTCAGGTCCCGACACTTAGGCCCACAGAGCTGCTGGAGGTTGAAGTTTAGCATCGCAGCTAAACGAGGCCCCAGCTCCTGCAGGAAAAAAACAGGCACCGTTTAGAACAACTTGTTGGGCTCAGTGTCTAATTGAGGCGGATAAAGCTTCCCTCATACAGATGTGTTGTTACTTGGAATAGACCGCCATTCAAAAAGACATCAAGATCAAGTGACAACATTAAAATGAAATGTCCAGTGGGGGCAGAGACACTCACAGGCCTGAGGAAAGGCTTCTGAACCTGCTTGGTGAGGATGTGGAACATTTCAACCGTCTCTGTGGCCAGGGCCAGATAGGAGCGGGACACCCGCTCATCCTGAGTCAGCTGCGACTGCCGACTCTGCTGCTGCTCCTGAAAGTTTGCAAGTCAACAAACACTATTATTCTGTTCGGAGTTACATTCCTAGCTCTGCAGAAATATGAGTGAGGTAATAATATGTTCCAAATACTGCTTGATTTTGTGTGTGCGGCTTCAATTTAACACATTACTTATTAAATATTGCGTTTCATTGGTGGACTAGGGTCAATTATAAATGCATGGTAAATAAATGGAGCTCTGACCCTGGGCAGCTGTTCCCACTGCTCCTTATTCTTCATCTCTTCTTGAACTTCGTGGATACGCTTGAGAGACTCAAGGCTCTCATCTAACAAGAAGGTGGTGTCATTAATCAGCATGTTGATGTAGCGCACAAACTGCTTGCCAGAGCTAGAGGGGGGAGGTAACGATGAAAGAAGATGCAAAAGTAGGTCAGATTAGAATTGATCCACTGATTCCAGCCTTAATGGTGTCATTTTTTTTATAGGATACGCATGGCAATCAAAAGCAATCTCACTTGAACTCCTCCATGAAGGTTCCATGGTGGGCAAGGTTTTGCCACAGACTCTTGAAGATGGTGCTGATATGGTACCGTATAGTGAACTTATCATAGAACTCGCTGGTGGCGCCGGTATGTTCCACATCTGACCAGAGGAGACAGTTTTTTTTAGTTGGAAAAGGATTGACGTATACCGTTCACCACAGCTGCGATAAACAGTATAAATATAACTCACCAGTGTAGAACTTCATGAGGGCGGGGACCAGTTGTTTGACAGACAACGGATGGTTCTCCATCATTTCAGAGAATCGCTGAGTACGAGGCTGTACAGCAGGGTTGGTGACAAACAGCACCTCCACCAACTTGGCGATGAGGTAAGGGTTCCTGATGTAGTTCTGGCTGCAGATGAACACCACCAAGAAGGTGACAATGTCCTGGACACACGGCTCATATAACACCTGGGGAGAATACCTTGAAGGAAGGAAAGGATGAAACAAAAAGCTTTAGCTTCGTGTGTTTTGTACCTACATCTTTCTGCCCGCAAGATGTGATTTGCCGAAACATGGTCGACCAACGAGACAAGTGTGCAAGACTGAAGTACGGACTTACTGCACGACAAAAAGCAGAAACTCGGCCACATCTTCAATGTAGAACTCAGGCAGAGCGGCGAAGCTTTTGGGAATCTCGGGGTGCAGCGGCAGGTTAATGCTGTGCGGGGAATGAAGAAACAAACATGGCATTTACATCTGGATTTGTAGTACATTCTGAAGGGAAACTGCACGACAGATGGCGTCGGTTTATGTTACATGGATATCCCAACAAACAGTGACATGGTCCGTCAGCGGCAGGGAGAGACTCACTTGGGGTAGGCAGGGTCCACCATGCGTAGAATGAGCTGGATGACGGTGCTGTAGAATTGCAGACATCTGCGCAGCAGGTTCTCGTCCAGAAGGCCTACGTCAGCGCAAGCTTTGGCTCGCACCAGTTTCTGACACGACAAAGCGACACACAATAGGGATCACGTCGCCCTCAGTATGCTCATTCAGAAAATCCTGCACGTGTCAGCATTCACGGGGAGTCCTCGAATATCAAGTACAGTAAAGCGAGGGTGTTTGTAGGCGTCAAACCTGCGACATCACACTGACCTTGAGCTGGGTTTTGCATCGCTTGAGCATCTCTCTGTGACGACTAGCCAGGGGAGAATCTTTCCACTGGCTTTCACTGTTCTTCAGCTCCTCTACAGTCCTAACGAGGGGATTAAACAGCATTACGAACACTCATGCTAGGACTACATGCCACTTTTACAGGGTATGTTGATCAACACATGCGTGGTCCCGCAAAATGAATAAATACCTGTTCAGTTCGCGGATGGCTCGCAACCTGCGGATGTAACGCCGGCAGCCAGGCAGGATGGATAAATGGTGGGCGTGCAGCGTCAAGAAGAAACATTCGGTGGGGAACTTGGGTTCTGAGAACTTGTTGGGGTCTTCATCTGTCCATGTGAACAAAGGAAACTCGAATATATAAAACACATAGCACAGAACCAGACTGCTAGTAGCATTACTGTTAAATCTCTTCATAACTTCAATATAAACGAAAAGCAGCCCTCCCGATCCTCAATGATTTTACTCACGCAGTTGGGTCAGCCAGCTCTTGAGCTCCTCCATGGTGGCTTTCAGGCGCGTCTCCTCAAGGCTGACAGCAAGGCGGCACCGTGGGTGGAAGATGTAGTAAGGGTCCACTGTCTCCAGCTTGATCTTCATGCTCAGCTGTTGCAGCACCCATAAGAAGTTGAGCATGAAGCCGTCTGTCGACACCAGCTTGTCATCGGTCTAGTGGGGAGAAATAAGGGCGAGTTCAGAACAACGAATGCGCAAAAGCTACAACCGGACTATCAGATACAGATCAGATACATCACATGTTTCATATGTGAGTAATTCCATTTCTGTGGGAGGAAAGATCTTTGCAACGTACCTGCATCTGCGCTTTCTTCACATTGTAGTTGACCAGCGCTGCCATGTAATTGAGAGCTGGCTCACGCGTTTCTCCATTTAGTAGGATGTTATGAATAACTTTGAACAGGTCCCCCTGAAAGAAGAAACAATAAAGAACTTGAGCGCCTTATTCCGAATGCAAGGACAGCGGTTTAATAAACACGCTACGAAGCGGGGACTCACCCTAGCGGCCTCCAGGTAGTGCTGCAATGATTGGCTGACGACTCGCGTGTTCTCCGTGGTGATGGCTGGGCCAGAGAAATACTTGTCTCCCACTTTTGTCTTAAGGAAAAGAATATCTTTCCCTGTAAAAGCATTCTCGGTACTTTCAACGGCTTGCCAAGCTTTGTTCTTTTTGCAGTATTGTTGAATTGGGGTCAACTCGCCACGCGTGGACAGTTGGCAACATTCGTTACCATCTAATACAAGTCGGGTCCATTGATTATTTGAGTAATTAAGACAACTCACATCATCCTCAGCGAACACAGAAAGGCTGAAGAAAGCTCCCACGTAGGAAAGTCTCTGGATCTCTCTGCCACAACCAGGGCTCAGGGGTTGGGGACACCACAAAGGCAGCGACGTTACCTGCACACACCGCCATGACAGACATAACACAAGAGTACATACCTTTTTGTTTTGACGTCAAAGATATTTCATATTATATTAGCAGTAGGCATCCGATCATTCAAGGTTTAAATAAGCCAGTATGGAAGATGGTTTCCCTTCAGCATAAGGTCACAAATACTGAACGGCTTAATGTCACTTAAGTTATCACTGTAATAATAACAAAACACAGTCACAGTCCTGTGAATAATAGAAAGGACTGTCATGAATAAAATAAGCAGAGCACATTGTTTTGGGCTGATGTTAACTGGCCGTGCTGGTACGATGAAGGTATGAACAGACAATAGAGACAGTAACCAGACTTGCAGGTACTTAGCAGAACTAAATTGCGGATGCTATGACGAATACTTTGGGTCGTTCAGAGGTATACTCACCAAATTGCACACTGGGTGAGTCTTTCCGAACTTGATTTCACAAAGCTCAGCTAATGCCTATAAAAGACAAAATAAAACAGGTGAAGTGGGTTACATGGATTGACAAGCAGGTGAGAGGTGAGTGGATTATTCAATATATAAATCAAAGTGGTGCTTTTGTAAGAAGCTAATTAGAACAGATGCTGCAACATATCTTATCTTAGACACTCAATTGACAAAAGTTGTCAGAAATGAACTACGAACACAGAAAAATTCAGAGGGCCCAAACCCGATTATACAGATGTGTGTATGTTAGGATGGATGGTGAGATTCAATTAGATGAGAAAGAAAATCAGTATCCATCCAAGGGGAGAAGCTGCACACTGGCAACACTATTATACTGAATATTTAAACATGTCAGCATACATCTACTGTACATAGAGCAGTCCATCTACTGAGCAGACAGGTTGTCCGACAGGCTGCAAGGACCCTCATTAATCCCTGTCGCAATGCAAATCCCCAGAAATTTGAACAGCATTAAGTCTCAACTCCAGCTTGGTAGGGTAAGGACAACAAGTCATTACCATAAGGGGGAATTTAAAGTTGTCACTGTCGAAGGAACATTCTTTCACCGCAAGAGCCAGCCCGTGGAGGATGGGAGTGAAGATCTGAAAGGTAAAAGGAGAAAACGTGTCATGCATCAGTGTTATGTCAACAACTGTGTTTCCAGCTTACGGTTTAAAGTGGCCTAAATGATTGCACCGTCTTGAGTGAGTGAGTGAGTGACTGAGAAGGTGCTGTGGAGGGTGCACCCTCGACATGGCATCACTGGAATGACATTCTACGTGAACGGCTACCTCAGCGGTTCATTCTCACCCATTAGGACAGATTGTATTTATAAAACCGTAAGAGTCAGTGCACTGTAGTTTCATCCTACATACAAGAGTGTATGCCTTTGTCTTCCTGCACCACTGTATGCTGCAATAAACGTAATAAGGAGGTATCCAAAATGGACGGAGGTGCTTCCTACCAGACTGAAGACCCCTTCCTCCTGGTGGGTGACGCGCACCAGCTCCTGAATGAAGCCATATGGTAGGTTCCGACACAGCAGATAAGGTACAAGCAAAGACTGATGGAGAGGGCTCCTGCAAGTAGAAAACACAGAAGCATTGTGCTGAAATGAAATAAATAAAAGTTTCTCGAGTGAAGGTGGTTAGAGTAGTTGCTATGGAGACACGGGCTACAAACGGAGTGGTCACAATGTGTGGCAGGGCTTTCTCACCGTGGCTGCGTCAGGGTGCCTTGCAGGACCAGGGCAATATGAGAAATGCACTGGGAGCGAATGTTGCTGAGAAGCTGGCTGACATTTGGTTGGCTACACATCTGAGAGGGAACCAGAAAAAGGATGGGAGAAGACAGAAAAGCGGCCAGGTTTAATGAAAAAAGTATGCTGCTGACTTCACCCTCTCCGGACTTGAATCGCAGTTCTCTTTCGCGAGCCAAACTGCCGCTTGTTTCCAGACCATCTGGCCTGCAGCTAGTCGGAGGTACTGACTGTTCTGTCGTTTTTTTGTGACCAATATAGACGTCTAGTTAGCGAGGTATGAAACAACACATAGAAGATGGAACATTTTGGGCATATTGCGTCGACTTTATGGTAAAAAAAAAAAAAAAAAAGTTATAAATCAATATAACCAAGTTGCCTCATCTCTGAACTTTTCCTCTCAATAATAAGCAGGTATAAGCATTGGAATGAACAAAAAAAAAAGGAAAATAAACTCTTTTAGCGTGAATCATATTATCTTCTGTATTCCAGACAGATACTAACCTTGGGAGCTTTCCTCTCCTCCATGCCAACACTGTCAAAACGCTCAATGAGGTAGTTCAGCATCTCTGTCTCTTTGCATGTCTCGATGGTAAAGCGATCGCTGGCTGAATTGCAGGACATTCCCCCTCCAGATGCACCAAGACTACGGATTGGAAAAAAGCAAACAAAAGACACAGGATCGCACATTTAACACGAGGAAATATCAAACATAACCACGTAGATAGAGTTAAACTTCAGCCCATTGTCTGGGCTTCTGAAAAAACAAAACCATGAAGCATTAGTGACAGCAGCTGCATCACAGTTATGGGCTCTTGAAAGAAAAAGTGTTGATATTGAACAACAAAAAGGCTTTTTGCACAAAGTCTTTGAAGCTGAGATTAGGATTCAGCGGGCCACATGTAGTGACAAGAGCGCAAACTGCTGTTAGTGGCCTGCTGCAACTTCAAATGTTGTATGCGATGCTCTTCAAAACTGCGTTTGCTTATTTAGTTGACGCTTTTATCCAGAGCAACAAGAATAAAGCACAAATACAAGTTCTTCAACAGAGCCAAACTACAGCGTGCTATAAATAAGTGCTACTTAATCCAGTTAATGGTTTCATGACAGTTTCTACTCAATAACAACGCGATGCAAGTTAAAACAAACATGCACTCAACAATGTTGCAAAATAAACGTCCGTAGAGCAGAGAATAAAGACTTGCATCATGACATTTCCAATGTCTTTAAATGATGACACAATGTTCCGGTTTACCACGAGTATAACAGTCTCATTGCTGTACGAAGATGGGTCAATATTGAGAGTTCTTTTAAGGGGGATTGAGGATAAATTCTCTGGGATGCACAATGTTGTCTTGCCCATACGTACACTGTATGTTATTGTTATTTACATTCACAATGGAAGCCAACCAAGAAAACCAAGATAACTGGGACCAGTTCTCCAGGAAATATCTTCGAAAAAGAAATACAGGATTTGGACGAGTCAGGATTAGAAAAACAGGGGTCAGTTGCTCTGGCAAAGATAAACCCCAATGAATGTGGTTTATAGGGAGCTTCTGCCCCCCCTGTAGAAACAGCGTTTAATACTTACCACTTTTATACATCGTAAAACCATTTATTTTTTTATTTACATGACCTTGTGAGCGAAGAAGTTACGGCACTCCTGAGATGCCTGAGCCCATAGCGGTTTATTCTTCACCACTCTACCTTGGTGTGTCCGTGTGCCGTTAGTGGAAAGCCTCATGGGCCCACTGGACCTTACAGTGGGACCATAACTGAGCAAGCACACACACACACACACACACACCGTGCAGCGGTGTACCTGGACCCAAACTGAACCTGTGAAAAATCCTCCTCTTCCTCAGAATCTTCATCACTGCTGTCCTGAGACATGTCAGAGAGAGCAGAGAACAGGACCGACAAGGGGCTAACGTGGCGAGGAAAGGAAACAAGGACAAAGGTTGGAAGAACAGAGGCTGTTGTGCAGACGGAGGGGAAGTGAAAAACATCGAGACAAATGTAGAAGGCTTACAAGTGCCGAGAAAAGAGGACAAGGGAGAGGTGAGCGCTAAGAAATGGATGCTGGAAGGTTACATGCCTGCTTCGAGACTATTTATTTATATTGAGCAGCTTTTTAAATATTCATCAGTGCCATTTTGTCTGCGGCTTTTATACACAGAGAAATGTGTCCACCAGTAACTGAACTGAATTCAAAGAGGCGGAAGCCACCTCTCATTTGCTTCATAATTTCATAGCACAGTAGGACTACGTCCCATGTTAGTAATATGCAAATGGTTTAGATCTTTTAAATTAATGCATGTTAGAGACAAGCAAAACTAACTGTTGATTGTCTGGACACCATATGCATCAGCATACACAAGTACATAAGTAATACATTTGAAAATGCATTGAATATATGAAGATTGGGATGTTTAATTATGCCTTTAATGAATCTTAATCACCATTTATAAACAGACTATACCGCATATTTTAGGCATTCTTTGCCTTTCAGACTA
This sequence comes from Gasterosteus aculeatus, assembly GCF_964276395.1. Classification (NCBI taxonomy): domain Eukaryota; kingdom Metazoa; phylum Chordata; class Actinopteri; order Perciformes; family Gasterosteidae; genus Gasterosteus; species Gasterosteus aculeatus. The sequence goes on along the minus strand of NC_135689.1, from coordinate 12,515,084 downwards.
GCGGCATAATTATGAATCATTATTGTTTGTGTAGTTAAGCACTGACCGAATTCAATTTAGCATAAGAATCAATGTATACAACAAAAACCTCTTCAAACCCAACTTCAAAAGTGTGGTTTAAATCATTTTTAAAAAGGTTATGTTTTAGTAAGTCTGATCTCTCTGCACACCGGCATGCAAATGGACGATGCGATACCTAGACGGTGGGATCCTGGAAGCAAAGGCCGCCTGTCGGGTATTCGATCTGGGAGAAGGGGGCACCATGGAAAGGGGGGTGGAGGACGGTTGGTTGCGAACTCTAGGGGAGCTCAAGGAAAGGGAATGGGGGCTGGGAGGCGGCCCGGCAGATGGGGTGTTAGGAGGAACAGAGGGCCCTGCAGGACTGGGAGACGGTCCAGGGAAGCTGAACCCTCTTTGGCCGGGGCTAGATGGGGAGGGAGCCCCCCAAGGAGAGGTGACAGAGTAAGGGCGATAGCGTTGGGAGATGGGCATGGGGGCGGTTGGAGGGTTGAGTGTGTGTCGTGGAGTAGCGGCAGCGGGGGGGCTCGGCGGCACAATGAATTGTGGGGTGGAGGCATTGGAGGCTACAGTGGGTGTAGTAGGGGTGGGGAGAGACGGGGACGTCCTCTTGGCTGCGTCCAAAGCCATCGAGTGAGGACTACCACACCCATACAGACTGTGGACAACATGGAGACGATGATTGGCACATAGAAATGATCAAAAGCTAAAGCTGAACATCTAGGAGGAGAAGAGAAAAAAAACAACAACAACACTTCCCAATCACACGATACCAAATCAATATCAACAAAGCACACCTGTGAGCAGGAGTGTCGGTGACCAACCCGGAGCCTTGAAAGGTCTCTGGAGGTCAGATTCAAAGCTCGTTATGCCGAGTCGAGGTACTTGCCTGGACAGAGAGCTGGCTCCGAAAGACCCTGCACTGGGGGCCATGGGGCTGCCACCTTGGCTGGAGGGCTGCACCAGCGTCAGACGGTGGTCCGGGGATTTGGCTGCTGCAATTGGCTGAGAGGTGGCGGTCAAGCTGGCGAAGGGGTTGTGGACACGCGACTGGGTGGACATCATTAAGACTTCCATCAGGATCTGGCCAATCAGGTCTTTGAAGTCGGAGTACACTACATGAGAGGGGGGGGGAGGGGGCAAAAATTATTACAGGGAAGTTATTGGAAGCAAAAACAAGGGTTATTACAGTGGGATAAAGACATTATTTAATGACGTACCATCTTTAGGGTTCTGGTGGAACTCTGCAGCTATTGAAGGGAGAAAGATGACATCTCTATCCTGCTCCTTCCACGATACGCGGAGGATCTTACAAATGAGCTGCAGAGCCTGTTCTTCTGAGACATCAGAGTTTGCAGAGGGTTCCTGGGGTGAAATTAGAAAGACAAATTAGACGGACCAGCATTACTCCGAGTGCAATCATAGTCTTTATCTCATAATCATCCCGGTACATCAAGATGCATCAACGGACTGCAATACGTGAAAACAAAACCAAAAATTGCATCCACGGAAAGTCCCCAAATACTTTAAATACCATCTCAAGACGGCCATGATCAAAGTCCAGTAGGCTGGTTAATTAAGGATAAACGACCCTCTCTTTTGAGCAATGTTCACTGCTGCCATTTACCTTCTCAGGCAAGTTCCTCTTCTCCCTGCGATCGCTGTCCTCCACCTCCATGTTCTCTATCCCTGAGTCCACATCCACCTGGGACATGCTGGAATGAGACAAGAGCCTTAAAAATTCTCTTCATCTCCGAGCAGACAATGCTGACATTCAAACATCAAGCAGCGCATTTATTTCAACCATTTTCTCCAATCTCAGTATTTCATTGCACGGCCACGTGAATTGTTTATGCTACAAATGATTAAAAACAAGTATATAACTGTCGGAGGTAGATGGATCAAGTCGCTGTTAATATTGTTACACCATATAGAACAAAATTATGGATAGTCATTGAATGCATGTGGTCATTGTGAGAATAAATGTTCTGATAAACCTATTTGGTGTGAATCATAAAAACTGGAATCTACTGTTATTTCAACACGATAACAAAGGCTATTGTCCATGAGGGTGAAAACGTACGTACGTACGTACACACACACACACACACACACACACACACACACACACACACACACACACACACACACACACACACACACACACACACACACACACACACACACACACACACACTTCAAAGTTTCTCAATTTTCTCAGTTTCTCAGCTCAATGGAAGACGCTCACCTCTTTTCACAGGAGGCGGTGTCGATGTCCATGCTCTGCGATCGGGACAGACTCTGGGACTGAGTCTCAAGGCTGTTGGACGGGGAGCTGGAGAGGGAGCTCAAACCCTCGCTGCTCTGACTACCATAAGCCACCCCTGCAAAAGCAATACAACACAACTGAGCACCTTTGCAATTTATGCATTTCTTTGCTTTTCTGTTTTCTTTAAATGTCTACACTGATCAAGAGTCTGCAGGACTTTAGTTGTAGTGAAGAACACATTGTTTGGCCACACTAAGTTAAGATCAACATGGTGTGCCATCAGGTAGAGAGCAAGCTGATTAAGACACAGAATATTACTGTGGGTCTAGCGTCGGAGTTAGCAACTCATGGCCCAATAATCATATGATCCATGCCTGTGTCAACTTCAATATTCATAAGAAATGCATTAACCTCCAATTCCGCTAATTTTGAAAAGTACCACGGGCCCTACAAGCCGTAGAAGGCAGCCCTGTACAGCAGCACCACATGTATGCGTGCCTACAGACAATGCCTGGGGATGGTCAGTCGACCCATTCGTGACTGACTGCTGTGTTTTCTAGAGCAATGTATAAAAGAATAATAATATCTCCCTCTGCACGGCAGGCCTACACTTTGTTGCACAGGGACACAAGCTGCTGATGCTGTTGTTGTTTGCGGGAGTACGGCCGGTTCCAAGTCAAAGTCACAAATACAAAAGGTCCCTTTCAGCGTTGAGCTCCGACTCGAACAACCGCGGTTGATTCATATTACAGTCTTCAGAGAAATCTCATCAACCCTGGACGAGTAGGACAATAGGGTTAGACAAAAGATCAAACAAAGAGGTTGACAACAATAACTACGGTGACAACGGCTGAAAGATGACTGGATCCTGACATGATGTTAATAATAATCTTAATCGCGATCCGGCTCATTTCTTCTTACCGGAGGTGCCCATAGGGGACGAGGCAGGGGTACCACTGTGTACATTGAGCCCCAACAATTGAGAGGAAGCTGGTGGCAGGGGCTGGAGTGCGACACCTGAGGGTCCGGGGAGGGGTCCGGGGGGAGTCTCTCTCTGTGGAGACGTCAGGGGTGTGCTGAGAGGGGTGCTGGGCTGTGACGTCTGTCCCCCTGCCAATCGTACCAGTCGCCTTCTGCGGATCTTGAAATAATATTCCAGCAAATTGACATAATCACTAAAGGGTCCTCGGACGGTGACTCTACCGACCTGCACAAGATCAACTTATTTTGGAACAGGACAGTTGAGATTGGCATATATTTTATATACGCTTAGCTAAACGATTGGCAAAATCGACGATATAGAAACGTTTTGTCATTACGCATCTTTGATAGTCGAAAGACACACGACTGATCAATGCTCGGTTATCATTCATTCACCGCCCACAAAACAATGTAACCGACCAAATGATCAAAGTCTGGTGCCACCCGGCAGAAGAGCACCGACGTTTCTACAGTGAAAACAACACGAGTTGACCGAGTGCAACGCGACAAAGGAGGAACACTTTGTAAAATGATGTGTGTTGCCCAAGTGGAAAAGCTCAGCGGCCACACGGTGGGCCAACAGTGATTGCACAATGGTGGCCCGGTGCTTTTTTTATTTTTTTATGCTGAGTCGTCTTGCAGGCTAATTTTTTAGGCTGTTAGCAAAACAACGTTAGCAACTAACAGCTAGGTTACCGCAGGAAAATGTGCCAAATCGAATATCAGCACCGTCATGATATAACGTTAGGTGCAGGAAAACACACCATCAGGTGAAAACAATTCAATGTATTTATATCAATTCGGTCACTTTATATTTTAACAATGTAACCCGGTGGCCAGTGTGCACAGACTCAGCGTTACGTTAGCAGGTTAGCATTTTGCTCCGGCTAATTTAAATGAACGAAAGCTTCTGGCAAAGGTGACAGAAGCCCATGAAACCATATCGGAGTTAAACCCCACAGTTCTACAGCAGGACTTCCCAGTAAACATGTCATGGGTCGCGTGCGCCAACATGCGCCTAGATGACGTTATGCTGGTATTAGACACGCATCAATTGTGGCTTTTTTTTCGAGGATTTGTTCAGTTTGGTGCTAGCTGCTGAGCTAGCTTTGGTAGCAGGTCGGCTAGTGGCAAACCATTTGACATGAGGTCCGAGGGAAAGGAATACATTTCGATGCAAATAATAACTTTAGCTAAACAGAGCTAACCCATTATTCAGCATTCCCGCTGCACGTTTCCCCATGTTGCCTCACCTCGTCTGCGCTCAGCTCCTCCATCGCAGCTAGGTTAGCCGCTATTTCACGTTCAACTGCTTTGATGTGTGCCAGCCAGAGCCAGCTAGCTAGCTAGCCTGTGTTAGAACTAAATATGCATTGTCCAACTCGATCAGCAAATACGCGTCAGTCTTGATTGTCTTCAAGATACAAACTATGACTCCGGTATACGAGAGGCTGCGAGATATAGATCCTCAAAAAAGTCTCTCGTTTGCTAGATTCCTACCAAGAATGAAACAAAAAGAAAAGTAGCTAGCTATTATACGTCAAAATACAAGGGCAGACATTTTGGTTCTGTAGTGTCACGTGATTTAACGACTGGGGGAGGTGCGAAGCTTCAGTGTGTCCCAGAGATGAATGTGATATTTCACAGGTTATACGTGTGTTTGTTTTTGTGTCAGTCAAATGGTTTTCAGTACTAATGAGTTGACTGCTCGCTGTTCTGAATTAATCCAAATTACGCGTATGTTTACCGTAGCCTTCTAAAATACAAATTCAGTTTTTCATTAAACTCAGTGGGGGATTTCAGAGAGATATTGTTGATCTCTTCAGAGGTGTTTGCTCATTAAGCTGTCTGCTGTTCATGAGACGAGCCCTTGTGATCGGAATCATACGAACCTCTGATAAATTCACCTGCAAGTCTTTTCTCAAATGATCAGACAAGTTCATAGAATATTTTAGCCATCTTGAGCTGAACATTTCAGATCATATGTTCATCACAGTTAACATCAGCGCAGCAGGGCTCTTTAGTTCACCTGCTTTGATTTATTTATCTTTTTTTGGCCAATGGAAAGATGCAATTGGAGGATAATCGAAACGTAGGTAACAATGTTATGGTGTGCATGAATTAAGCCCCTTGTGCACAGCCCAAATCAGACTGTATCAACTTACATATTCATGTTATTAAGTTGTCTGCTAATGCTGCTCAATATATTGCCCCATTGTCACCTCACAGCTTCATCATTGAATGATGACATAGGCCTGATCTATGAGTGAGAGAACTCTAATGGCATACAGCGCGAAAGATACGTTCACTTATTTGACCAGGGATAGCTATAATGACAAAAATGAACGATTGAATGACAAAGCATTTTATTAGGTCAGGCTGGACTACATTGGATACACATGTATCCACATCATTGCCTTCTACCAAAAGCTCAACCAAATAACAGATGGAAAGCCCATGCAAAGGAAATATATTTAAAACGAAAAATATATACAAAGTGTTCTGTTTTTTAAGCCATTTTAAAGGGAACCGAAGACAGGCATTGCTTTTTATTGGAGGCCCAGCACCATTGAGCTACAAACCAGTGTAGACTAGACAGTATCAGCAAATATAACGTACTGCTGCCATCTAGTGGTGAAAATCCAAATCATCAGGAAATATTTTATTATTCACCTGAGCATTGAAGCATTGAGCACTGAGCATTGCAGTTAGATAACAGAGAAAATCACACACAATACATTTAGATTTATGGTGGTTTAGCAGGTCAGGGGTTCGAGTGGTGAATCCAACACACAATGCTGGTCATCACAGAGTAACTCCTTCAGAAAAACCTCGTTCATTTCTCTTCACTCTTTCCCATTCTTCTTAAAAAAACCTGCTTGCAGACTTCTCCTTCACAGTACAGCTCCTAAGGCACATCAATGTGTATTCAATATACAGTATGGTGCAATGCAATTCAAAAATAAAACTTTAATGAATTAAGAGTTGTGCATTGTGTGGAATAATTTTGATTAAATCCAGAAACCAAATTCATATTCTCACCAGATGCAGCTTGTCCTCTTCGACCCAGTGAGCCCAGCCCCGGTTCTTCTTCTCTCCAATCTGTTCACACACCAGTTTAATCCCCTCCCACTTCACCAGTGACTGCGCGTTTGGCAGAGAAGAGAGAGTGCACATCCCAACACAACAGGTTTAGCAGCCCAAATAAAACGTAAAACTCATCACATGATCTGCAAACCAATCGCAATGGTTACACGTAATTAACCAGGCACCTTTCCTCACCTTGACTTGTCTGTTGTCCAGTCCCTTGGTAAACTCCTCAAACTCCTGACCCTCCCTAAAGGAGACCGAGTAGTTTCGGAACTTGCTGACAGTTTTGATGACGTACTGGTCCTCCAGCTGCTCAATCACCTTCTTGAGCTTTAGCTTCAGGGCAATCTTTCGTATACCCGGGCTGATACCTGAACGGTAGAGGAAGTGATGTCCTTGTTTGTAAATCTGTGGGACAAACCCACCCATGGGCTAAAATACATTATTTCACTCACACTCGCATCCCAAGAATAGCACTGAAGCAAAGGCGCACAGAGATTATAACATCTGAGAAAGTTGTCGGGATTAAAAGATGCTTTAAGGACCTACCCATTGCAACCATGTAGCCCTCCAAGTTGTCGTTGCTGATGATGTCCCACGTACCACAGAGGCTGGCTGGCATTTTGATGACCTTTCTGTGATCCTCAAATTGCTGCGATGATGAGGAGCTCTGAAAAGACGATATCTTGTGAGACACCTGGACTTATAAAGGTAGTTGTTGCATTCTCATTAGCCGTGGCCAGGATGGCGTAAGAGCGAAGGAGGAGTTTGTTCTGTGTCATGGTGCAAAAGGAAGGTCAGACGTGTCGGACCGGTTTCACCACTGACTAATACGCTGTTCACAAGCGACCCGGCTCCACAGTTTAATTTCACAGACAAACCCATGGACGTTGACTATAAAGTTAGACGAAATGCTCAATTATACGGTTAATTCAGATCCTTCTTTGGTTTAAACAATGTTATTATAGCAGCTCAAATGATTCCTGTGATAAAAGGTTATCTATAAAAGAAAAACTGCTTTGGATGAGCATAACTCTTTAATAATCAATATTCATATATGCAAATGAGAATACTTTTTCGATAGATTTTTGTTTTGCAATATTATAAGAAAGGATCTGTTAGTTGAGATAATCTAACTGAAATCTCCCGAGCATCAAACACGTGCTGTTTTTTTCCGAGTTACCTTTTCCCTGTAAATGTGAAAGCATTCACAGCTACACTGGCATGCAGTGTGCAAGAAAATCATGCACAACCAGATTGACAGAAAATAATACCTTAAGTTTCAGGATCAACCGACTCCCCAAAAGCCCTTTAATAAGAACTCGCTCTTTTAACTTGGAATTCATATCTGCTTAATGAAATTTAATACTATTACTTCCACAACTTCAATTTCAACACATTACTATCAGTCTTCAGAAGTAGGATTTCTTTATTTTAATCATATTCCATCAGTGACGATGAGCTGAAAGATAATTAACCCCCAGCAGACAAACAGCATTTTAATGACAGAAAAGGTTGCACTTCCTTTACTGAGTTTCTCGGAAGAGCAATAAAAAGCTCCCGATGTGAGAGTCAAAGAGGTGTTGTTTATTTCAGCTCCAGACATTGCTAATCCCTCCTTCATTTTCAGGACTCCGCGATAGTTTTCAATCCAACACAGTGATGTGACACAAAGCACAATTATTGTCATTATTCAACATGGCACATTTTGCAACACGATGCACACAGTTCTCTGTGACGTAAAGTCACCTGTTATCCTTTTCAAAACACTGCCACTCAAAGTTCCCCACCCACGGACCGTTTGGCAATACACGTTCCAAACTGATTGCTTGAATCTCGCACTGTCAAAAGGAAACGATGCAGAGAAGCCTGCTTTCAAAGATGTGTATTGGCACAAATTCATGTTTGTTTTTTTGTCTCCACAATGCTGCCTGTATCTACTATATCTGTCGATGTTTGAATAAATCAACATTTCAATCAGTCCTGCTCGTCTTTAGGGTAGTGTTTCAATGTTTTACTGCAACAACGTCTGTGTAAACTGTGGTAAAGTATTCAATGAGTTATTTAATTTGGCAAAATACTTGCAAACCAATAGCTCAATAATCACACACCCGATTATTTCTACAGTAGCAATGACGTTTGGATGATTTTCCACGCAGTTGTGCGGTTTCTTTATATTGTAATTTTCCACACACACACACACACACACACACACACACACACACACACACACACACACACACACTAATCAATTGTTACTAAATCACTTTGCTCAGAAAAGTGGTAGATTTGTCTCATTAAAAAACACCCATGTCTAGAAAGAACTGCTGATTTTCCAGAAGGCACTGGTGGGAGCTCTCACTGTGAAACAAAGCAGCTCCACTCATATCTTCCTCAGCTTGTGGAGGCACCAGAGTATCTCTGAAGGGGGGCTAGAATCACGTCGGCGTTTTTCTGCTCGCTCTCGGCGGTGTAGAGGCCCTGCTCTTGTATGTAACGAACCACGGCGTCCGGCAGCAGGTACCGGACGCTGCGACCCCGCCGAAGCGACTGCCGCACGTGAGTGGCGGAGATCTCGTTGGTCACCCATTCGTGGACCACGTGGATGTTCTTGCGATACTTCCACAGCATGTCTGATCCGTGGATGAACTTGTGGGGGTCGCTGCCGCTGCGGGTGATGCAGACCAAACCGTAGCGGCCCACGATCGCAGCGATGTCGTCCTGCTTCCACAGGTTCGGTACCCCAAAGGACTCGAGGACATCAGCCCCGCACAGCAACATTAGATGAGGGCCGCCTGAGCATGAAGAAAGGATGTTATCATATTTACACATCCCATAAAGGGTACTCAAAGATCTAAATGAAAAAATAAAACAATAAAAATAGTAGCAAGACGATTGTCACTCACAGGACACTCCAAAATGAAGCTAAGAAATATATAAATACATGTTAAGTATTTATAAAACTTGTTTTACAGAAATATTTATCAAGAGACATTACAGATGGAGTGAGTCCAATATTGCTGTTCATCTTTTTTTAGTCACTGCTACAAAAACACTTTAGCTACACTTAAAATCAATCACAGTGTTGTAAACAAACCGTCCAATGCACTGTTTTAAAATAATATCTGATTAATCAAGAATCAATTATAGTTATAACTTAAAACTGAATGCATTTCTCCAGCTGACGTATATTATCCTTTAAAGTGCAGAGACATGTGAGCGATTTGCAGGTTTAAACTCGTCAGTAGTGGGAGGAATGTCGTTTTAGTTGTGTGACACTTGCGCTCCCCTCTCCTTATTATAGGTGGTGTGATTCATTTTCACCCGTCACACACGACCACACCCCGACACCTTTGTCTCTTGTTGTCGGTTGAACTGAATACAATAATACATGCATGCATATGGTGGAGGCAGGATCACACACGTCTGAAAATAGGGATTGGAGAAAAAGGGAGGAGTTAAAAAAAGAACAGTACATCAGACAAAAACAAACATGGGCCACCTCTCTTTGTGCGATGAGATGGCTTCTCTGCGCGTCTCTTTTTTGCATACTTGACCGTGTCCACGTCATCGTCGGTCTGCTCTGCTGGCTGCAGTTGGTCATAGTGATGCCTAAGACGATACAGTCAAAATGTTGTATTCAGCTCTTCAGCTCGATTTCATGCTGTGGATTATACTTCAGGGAAATCAAACAGCAAATAAATGTCCTTCATCTCTAAATTAAAATGTATGATTTTTGTGATTGTGTTTTGCACTCAATATGTCTATTATATACCACATTAAGTTAATTTGAATCAAAACGCATTTTCATCTTTCAAAATCAGTTTAAACATTTATTCAGCTTAGGCCTTCGCTTTTTAAGTTAAATCAATTTCATTCATTCAGCCCAATTTCACACACAGCACAATAGAAAACAGCATATTGAGGATACGGAAATGTCTGACAGGTAGTGTCTTAGATTCCTAAAAAGATGTCCTTACACCTTTTTAACAGCAAAGGCGTAAATAGCAGAGAGTGTAAACTTGCCGAACGACTTTGGCTGTCTCCACCCACTCTGGCTGCAAGCTTTCCCACGAATCAACCGTGATCCAGTCGGAGTTCTCTGTGGACAATCTGGCCATCTCCAGACGATGGCAGGCCTCGATCAAACCCTTCTTCTTATAGGCATCGCCCACCGGAGAGATGATGCCCTTCACCACCCTGTACAGACCTTAGACAAGAAAGCAGCATGAACAGATGGTTTAGAGTAACGCCACAGCAGGTAACATCCACGCATATACGCCATCAGTGGTGACTCCATTCAATGACTCCATTCATTTATCATTTTCTTTATACTTCTATTTATAAGGGAAGACATTTTTTCCCAGCCATGTTTGTTTGACAGCTAACTTTACTTTCTTTTAAACTCCTCACACATGTATGCATCGGTATTAATAATCGGGTGTGGATTAAGGATGCGGCTCTCTCATACGGAGTCCTGTCACAGATTACATGCTGCTGCAAATAATAACACAAATATTATTACAAGTGAATGCTGGACATAATGTCATGCATGTAATTGGGAATGTTTACATCAAGGAATTCCAACATCTGCTTCAGTGAAGTATCTAAATACTTTCAACCATATACATCTAATATAGCTCAAAGGTTTCATTGTCCTGTCACTCAACCTGTGTCCTCCAGATGGTCTCGGGCCAGTTCAAACATCCTCAGGTGCATGTTAGTCACAGGGTTGAAGGACCCGCAGGCCAGCAGGACCACTTTGGTTATTTTATGACCGTCCATGTCTCATACTAGAAGAGCAAATATGCAGAATAAAACCGACTGAACTTAAGATACTTTGGTTGAAATACAAACGACCCCCCCTGGCTCTCTGACCTCTGAGGGGGGAGCACAGTATTACTTTGTGATGGGAGTTACACAAGTTAGAAACGGAACTATCCACTATCGTTAACTTATAACGTGTTGGTGACTAAAGCTAATGTTAGCTAGCTTCAATTGCCATTCATTCATAAAACGTTGGCAGAGTTAGCTTTCTCTCTAAACAGGCAACGCGAGCGAGCCGGTTGGTACAAGATGCTCAAGCAGACGAATCAAAGCGGCGCTCAGTCAACCAAGGACGTGTTTTCTACCGCAGAAGAGGAAGGTAAATAGTGAAAATATGCATTGCGCTGAAACGACAAGCTGCTGTGGACAGCTATGGAACAGGGGACTTCCGGGTTTGACGTTGCATTGAGAAATCTGATTGGACACAATCGACCAATAAGAAGAGAGCTGCACCTACTCTTCCAAGCTACATTCACAATCACAAACGCGCATCCTTAAACGCGTCGACAGCAAATATACGTGCTGTAAACCTTCATAAAAGTAGCTATTCTTTAAAGGGAGTTTTTGAAACAGCTACCTTTACGTATACTCGTCAAGCTGGTGCAAATATTTGACGCGCACAACTCATTTCCAACTGTCTACAGAGTCACGGTGAGATATTTTTCTTCTAGCATGCAAGCTAGCTGGTCGGCTAACGTAAATAACGTAACAACTGTATAGCTTGCACTTAAAGCTGTAAAGGTCTAAGCTTCCAGTGAAATGACCACCGCCCAATAATACCATCGATGTCGCAATGAATGCTGAAGGGGGTTTGCTGCAATGCTAGCTACAACAACGCCTTTCTAATGAAGTATACCAGGTTGCAGTCAAGTTATTTGTGCAACAATGGCTACTGTCTCGCGTCCTACTTGTTTACTGTTTGATTCATTTTTGCGTTCTCCATAGGTCGATATTAACGAAGCATGGCGTCTCGAGGGAAATCAGAAACTGGGAAATTGAGGCAAAATATGGAAGGGCAGCTCGACAGACTGATGCAGCAGCTTCAAGATCTGGAGGAATGCAGGTGCACACAAGCTCTCTACTGACCTACCAAATAAGACTGTCATAGATGGCAAGTGATCTAATCTAACGTTAAGTTTCCGCCGTCCCCTCTTTGTTATTCTAGAGAGGAAATGGACGACGAAGAGTATGAAGAGACAAAAAAAGAAACCTTGGAACAGTTGAGTGAATTCAACGACTCCCTGAAGAAGATCATGACAGGAGACATGACACTTGTGGATGAACTCAGTGGGATGCAGCTGGTAAGGACGATTCGTTGATTGTGCAAATACCGCGCGTGTCCATTTTAAACTCTTGTTTTTAAAAAAAAAAATCACATTTCTTCATCAGGCAACTCAGGCAGCCATCAGCCAAGCTTTCAAAACGCCAGAGGTGATCCGCCTTTTTGCTAAGAAGCAGCCGGGACAACTGAGAACCAGACTAGCAGAGGTCAGCCGCGCAGTGTCGTGCCCTGATGTGACCGCAGTGGTTTAATGCACAGTCGCACTCCTGCTCCATCACGCCCTCGTGTTCATCCGTGTGTTGCTTTGCTTGAAAGTTGTCCAACCAGTGCGTGATATTCTGCGCAGATGGACCGGGATGTTATAGTGGGAAAACTGTCGCGGGACGTGTACATGCAGCAGAAAATGGAAATCCTCACAGCCTTGAGAAAACTTGGAGAGACGGTGAGGGTCACAGTAGACATGCATGTCGCGTGCTTTTCCTCGGGTTCATGGTTGATTCACAGGCTTGTGCTCATGAGTCAGCACGGCTTCCTTTAGTCTGCGGCCTTTAAGCTGATGGATGAGTTGCTACAATCTGAATCTCACTTCCAGAGGAGACTTCTCTTCTCAAAGGTTAAATTAACAACATTATTTTGGTTTCTCTTTGCAAACAGCTCACTTCAGAGGATGAGACTTTTCTCACTGAAAATGCTACAGCTACTCTGAGCCAGTTTGAAAAAGTGACGGCAAACTTGGGTGAGAAAAAAACATGTGATTTCACTGATATGTTTTTTATTTAAATTATAATTGAATATTTATTCTTGTTCTCTCTTTCAGGCTCTGAAGACAAGATTCTGGCTTTAGCTTGCTCTGGTGTGAAAACCAAGGCATAGCAATCCTACAAAATGTTAATTTTATGTCTTTAAAATCTGTGTCAATTTGTAAATAATCAGTGTAGCTGCAAACACGTTTTAACGAGTTTTCTTGTATAGACCTCAGCTTTTGTAAATGTCTTTTATTTGTCCGGTGGCTTGTGATTTGGGTATTTGAAGACATACATGAATGTAAAACATTAATTTACATGTCTTCATATTCCAGTTCCAAAGAAATGCTGTTAAAAATTGTACTGTATCTGTCTTAAAACCTAAACTATTCAACAGTTAAAATGTTCTAATATTTTTTAAACTAAAGTCTGCTGTTAAAGGGAGTTGCATATAACAACCACACCACACTAAGTAGGTCTAACACCAATCAAACTACAGATAAATCCAAACTATCAGTAGAGAACATGCAACATATGCTATTTACAGTGGCAGCAACAAGTCAGGGCTTTTTGAGAAGAATAGATGGAAAGGTGTCAGAAAAGGTACTAAACAGAACTATAGCCTCCATCCATCGTCAAACCGCTTATCCTGCACGCAGGGTCGCTGGAGTCCATCCCGGCCAACTTTGGGCGATAGACAGGGTTCACCCTGGACTGGTCTGCAGCCAATCGCAGGACTAACAGAGAGACATACAACCATTCACACACACGGGCAATTTAAAGTCCCCAATTAACCTGATCCCCAGAGCACGTCTTGGACTGTGGGAGGAACCCGGGGAGAACATGCTGACTCCACACAGAAAGGCCACTGGGCGGAGTCGAACCCAGGACCTTCTTGCTGTGAGGCGACAGTGCTAACCACCGTGCCGCCCCCCAAACTATAGCCTGTCCATTGAAATACTCTTTGTAAGTCTTCATGTAAACTGAAAACAATTTGATCAGATTAGTTTTTCTCGTGCACATTTCAGCATCCACCTCATGAGAATGATTCAGTTTATATTAAGAGTCTGCGTTGGACATTTAACCACCAATTAACCAGAGTTCACTTTGCATCACCACATGCAGCCTGTGCGGTTGGTCACGAGGAATCAGGGTTACAAACTAAATAAGGATCAGAGCATCTCTTCAACCACCACGAAGGAGCAGTTGAGATTCAAAGGCATGTTGATTTGAATGTGAATTAAAAAAAACATCCACGTGTTTATTTGATCATTTTCCACCGCTAGACGGCACCAGCGCTCCATCTTTAAAATACTTTCAGTGGCACAGTGCTGATAGCACAGACACACCTTGTGCACCACCTTCACTGAATCTACTGATGCACCAACAGTTAAAAGAAAAACCACAGGAGACGGAAGTCATATCCCATCTCATCATCCTTTATTTTGTTTACGAGCAAGCATCAACTTCACTACAATTTGCCTTTGAATTTGGTAAAAAAGTGAGAGCAGCTCCAACAAGCACAAAGGAAGCATTCGACCGTTCTGAAAACATTGTCACCTTCGGTTTTGAGCACATTTTTAAAAGAAAAGAAAAAAATATATATATATCTGGAGTGTTGTGGACGTGTGAAACAGACATTCTGAGGATCAGTAGTGTATCACGTCTCCTGTCTCACAACACCACATGAAACGTACACAAACTTGTGGTTCATGCAAATTAAATTCCCCTTAAATCTTAGTGTTATTACAGTATGGCTGCATTTCAGCTCGTTAGGCAGTGACATTGAATTGAACCAACTCACATTTTGCTTTGGGGCCGATCGGAAAGCTTCACACCCAGAAAACTGGTGGAGTCACTGATGATTCACTGTGACCGATGGTTCCTACGTTAAAATCCCAGATGAAATATAGACGTTAAGTGTTTGATGAAATGAAAACGGAGAATTCTGACCGGCTTATACTCTGGTTGTCGTGAATTTCATGCTGCCCTCAAAATCATTTCTCAACAACTCAGGCAATAGGACGCCGTTCAAAATGACCTTCCACTACACACGACTGGGTCAACTAACAGTACACCCATGTATGCTGGCAAAGCAAGTTCATAATGTACCGTACTGTGTATTCCGTCAATGATTTAGTACAATATCTATTGAACATACAATATGGATCTACGTCCTCTACACACCAACATTGACACATGACATCTATGTAAAACGTTTTTTCACTTTTAGTAAAACTAGCAGTGGACTACTGTTACAACGAACTGAAAACCAGATGTAATCCCCTGCTCTGTAAGAAATCTAGCATTAAACAAACACAAATAAAAAACAAACAAAAAATGCCTCAATAAAAGAGCACAGACGAGTGTTTCTGTTAGACCTGCTAATTGCGCTATTACCGGAAAAAGGCACTCCCATCTCAGCCGGCTCAGTTGTCATGGAGGGGAGACTGTTCACTACAATTCCACCACATACCTGTTTATAAAGTATAAATTAATTGAAGCTAAGAAACAACTGTGCAAGTCAAACCTTCATAAGAAGCCTGCAAACTGTCTTTAATTAAAAAAAAAGCCATGAATGTGTGAATATGAATTCAATTTTGGCCTCTGACAATAGATTTGTGCTAAATATGAGACTCAAAACAAACAACATTTCTAATCCCGATTTAACGCCACATTCTGTTCACCTTTATTCCCCAAATCTGATCTGCTTTAACTCGTCACGGTTTGGGAAATGATAACATTTTAACTTGGTAGCCAAACACATGAGACAGACACCAAATAGTTTAGCGTGGAGGTACATCTGCATCTGGTTTTGTGGAATATATATATATATATATATATATATATATATATATATATATAAAATCACACACACACAGTCTCTGAGAGACAGAGCTGGACACACTTTCCAAATCAATTGTATAAGCTTTATACGGACACCAGAAGGAAAACAAGTTTACCAAATGTAAACAAATATCTTAGAACAACTCTACAGTACAGTTACATGTACAATAAAATCTAGTGGTCTACGGCAAAAAATATTTCATTTTAAGAATAAGATTGATTTTCAAACCGTTTTTTTTTTTTTTAAACAATGCGGTCATAACCTCAGCTGGATTTCCACGAGAAAGACACTGCATGTTCTGCAATTGGAACAAGTTTAAAAATGCATCCAATATATGTCTTTATTATTATTGTTTCCGGTTAAATAGCCCGTGACATGGAAAAGGAATTGGCAATAAAAACAAAACCTAAAAAATACTTTACACTACCCTACTTTACAATGCCAGCAACTGCACTATTTGACCGGGCTCCAGCTATCCGCTGCGTCCGTCATTCCTCCGCTCCTTCAGTAGTTTGTAGAGCTTTTTCTTCGCTGCTTCTGTCCACACAGCAGCAGCGGCGTACGCGAGAAAGGCTTTTAAAGCTGCTGAGGAAATCTCTCTACTCGTCCAAATTCACTGGCAGAAATGCTAGTCGCCATATTTCAAGCCCAACAGCGCTGCAGTGCTCCGATGGCCTCGCGTTGGTACCGTTTCACACAAAATGCAGGTTTTACATGAGCATTTCTGAGTACGATTAATCAGAATCGAACTCAGAAATCTGAACAAAAAGATCATTTCTGTACAACAGTGAGATCTAATGGGAATGAAATACACTTACGCCGGGAGTAGAACGTTGCCACCTGTGCAAGCAAAGCAAAGCGAGATGTATGAAGCTGAAACCATCCACCGGTCCTGCCTACGAAAATCCTAAATAATAGATTTTTCCTCTTTGCAAAAAAATAAAAAGACAAAATGGACACCACTTTGTCATGGAAACCTCCGCTCAACAGTCCTGGGTTTCTCGTCATGAAGCAGACATTTTTGTACAAGCATGATGAACAACCTTTGCAGAAATTTAGCGACATGCTGCACCCGGTGTGACACAAATATTCTACATTACGAACCGCGTCGTTTTAGATATTGGACCCTGTTGAGGAGGCCTTCACTAACACATTGACTAATTACATGGTGTATTTATATTTACAAAATCTTTAAAAAGCAATTGATTTCTCTACACGACTTCTCAAATATCTTCATGCACTAAAATAATAAAAAAAAAGAAAATGCCATATTTCTGTTAAAAGCATCCTTTCGGTTCAATGTGGACTAGAAATCGAGAAAGCTATATGTGAGATTAGCGGCAAACAATTCTAAAAGCATCACGCGAAGAAATTAGAGGGGGAAAGGTCTCCATTTGAAAGCTTTACGTCTGAGAGAAAACAAAAGTGCAGGGTTGGCTTCCTCACTCAGTTCAGAAGAATTGTAGGCCAAGTTTTCCTGGGAATTAAAATATAATAAATAAAAAAATGAACAGTAAAAATCAGCAATCCGGTGATTACTACACTACACCGAGTACCACCACTGAGATAACAACAGGAAAGCCTTGACCATACATATGCTGAAGGAAATTTAGTGTCGCTTTTTTGTTGGCTTTTTTATTTGTATTTTGTATTTTTTGTATTTATTATTACATCATGGCTCCTTATAGGGGGTGGGGGTGTGTGTGGAGGCGTGAGTATGAGGATCTGAGTGAGTGTGAGTTGGTGCCTGTGTGTGAGCTGGTGTTGAGTGTTATGTGTGTGTGTGTGTGTGTGTGTGTGTGTGTGTGTGTGCGTGCGTGTCGTTTTAGTAAGTGAGGGTGGAGTCGTCCCACTCCAGCTGCTGCTGTCTGCTGGCCGCCTGCTGGTCCTCCGGCTCCGCGCCCACCTCGTCCTCGCTGCTCTCTGACTCAGCGCTGGTGATGTCATCTTCCTCTTCCCCATCCTCGCTCTCCTCCTCCTCCTCTTCCTCCTCCTCCTCGCTGCTGTGCTGGTCCTCGTATGTCTGCGTTAGAGACGCAGGGGTTGTTTGTGAAGACGCACTCGAGATCCAAACTCCTTCACATTTTTACTTACGATACAAACATTCTGCTTCGAAGGTCAACTAGATAGCTAATTCTAGAAAAAGCAAATAAGGGCTTTCTTTATTTTAATAAAGTGATTTTGCATATACTTTCCCTTAGCGTGTTATAAACTGATATCAGTAAGAGATCTTTGTCCCAGGGAGCCGCTCTAGTTTAACATCAATACTAGAAACAGTGAGCTACACACAGCACACTACGTCAACCATCCTGGCTGGTTTGTGGCGTTAAGACTAAAGAAACCAAAGATCTGCCGCCAGGAGACCGTTTGAGTTTCGCTTCTCACCAATTAACGCACTAGAACAAGCGTCCGCTCCTCGCGGCGGACAGTATTTCAACAAAGCTAGGAGCTCTCACTAAATACGACGCAATGATCTACTCCACTGCAACCCCTGATGGCATTTCGGGCTGACTGTTTCACTTCCATCAAGTACTGCGGCAGCAATTCCTTAATTTAAACGTCGGCAGTTAAAGAGCACCATGACACCCACTGACCAGTTTTCACTCTGCTGCAGTGAGCTTCAGTAACACAGGACCATCACTGCTGAATGCGGAGTGAGCTACAACCCGGGGACATGTCTCTGAATACTGAGTGATTTGACTTTCAGCATCCAGAGCGCATTAGCGGGTACAAAAATGTCTGTTGTACAGCCTGACCACATCTTGTTCAGAGGCGAAATTCTGTTCAGCTCACAGAATGCACACACAAACGTGTGTCATTACCTCCATGGGGTTGACGGTGATGGTGAGGGCCGAGTCGTCCCAGTCCATCTCGTTCTCCTTGCCGCTCTCCTGGTCGGTCATTGTACGCTGGTGTGCGGCTCGGATGCGGAACACGCCCAGGATGATCATAAACACCAGGAAGCTGACGCACACCACGATGACGACGGTGGCGGCGCTGGGTACCACTGCGATGAGGCAAACACCAAATGATAGGTCAGAGGTAAACAACGGCCTACTTGCAGATAAAAAACCCTGTTGCGGCTTTATGTGGGGGCACAACGCCCTGGTCTGCCTGGGGGCATTTCAAGGGCTTTGCGCCGATGTTAACGGCTTCTCAGTAAACTGCGGAATGAATGCATTCTGCAGCTCGAGGTGCGTCTTTCTTTAAATATCTTTCTCCCTCCACCCTGCTCCACTCAGCCCCATATTAGCAGGAAAAGGGCCTCTTTTGCGTGGCCGGCTTAGTGAGCCTTACAGCCCAGAGGATTACCGAGTGAGGAAATAAAAGGTTGAGTTCAGGCGGCCATGTGTACAGATGTCACAGACAGCACTTATGTGTAATCTCTAAACTTGAGCCACTGCCCCCCCCAATAAAAAACAACAACAGGCAAACCAGCAGTGTTTCATACGTGTCCTACTTCTGGCAAATAGATTGTAATCTATCCCTGAGGAATGCTTGACCCACTAGAAGCTGAACATTTTTCAACAGCGATTAAGCACAATACGAGTTTGATTATGTTTGTAGGCTTGTAGGATGCAAAGGACAAGAGGAAGTTGTTTTTGGAGCCGGACACTTCACATGCCGCAGTACCTGAGGCCTGGTGAGCGTTGACCAGGTTGTGACCGGACAGGTCCACAGAGGCGTGATGCACAGGGTTGATGAAGTTTGGCTGCACCATGGCGTTGTTGGCATGCTCCACGGGATTGGTGGTGTGGATGACATTCACCTTGGAATAGTTAAAAACAGAAAAAATAAAAACAATGTATATTTTGTCGCAAGTGTGAGATATAACACCGGTGGTCAGGGCACAGCTTGTACTCCTCTGGTGTGAATGCGGCACACGACAAATGCTCAGTCATACCTCGACCTTGAAGTCATTGCTGATGTAGCGACCGTTGAGCTCGGAGCAGACCAGTTTGAATTTCCTGTCAAAGAGAGCCTCTGTGTGCCAGTTCTTGTAACGAATAAGGTGCAGGACCTGCTCGTAGTTGGCCATGGTGTTCACACCTGGATCATACAGGGAAGCGCTTGTGTAAAGGAGATATTTGAACAGCAATCTCCAAAACATTTCCTTAAACAGAATATATACATTTTTCATTATTATTTATTTTAACAAAAATCCTGGTTTTGAAATGATCTAGAAATGTATCCGTAAAGGTTGTACTCCCTTCAGACAGTTGACTCGGTTTATCTGTTAGTATGTTAGGCCTTGGTATTAAACATAGTTTAAAGAATTTCCTTTTCATGTAAAGGAGACATCTTCTGCCAAACTACCATTGTGTCACAGATATGTTTGGAAAGCTGTGTGTGCGTACCGGTGACGACGAGGCCAAGGTTAGAGGAGCTCATTTCTAAGCCATGCTGCTGCAGCTGGGACATGTCCAGCTCCAGGCCCTCGTGCTCCCCGTCCAGCTCGTCTCCCGCCACCGTCACCTCACATGTGTCCAGGTTGTGCATGATCTCCTCTGACACCACCGTCTCTTGGACTGAAAGAGCAATGGAGAACATACATTAGGCATTACGATTGTCAGCATGTCCGGCCTGTATTGTAAGTCTGTTCCAAGTGTTAAAAGAGTCCTCAACTCATTTTGCGTTGAACTATAACATGTCGGAATAAATGATTGACAGTTAAAAAAAATCAATACAGCAGAAATAGAGAAACTGTCTAGTTTAGTCCACGCTTTCTTTTTCCTTATCAAAAGCAATCACCTATTACCCAGAATGCCATTCAATTACTCTTTTATTAGAGTAGAACTGTATTCAACATTTCAGCTAAAACGGTCATTGTCAATACAGCCGGTAGACTTGATAGCTGAGCTCCATCATGATCTACTGCAGATTGACCACATTGTCTGTATTGTCTGTAAAATAAAATCATACTTTTATTATTTTTAACAGCCGAGCTGGGGCCGCGTTTCTTCACCATTTTAAATGTAAAACCAATTAATATTCCATGCAAAAGCAGCTTGCAGCGTTTGACTCAGTAGAAGCTGCAATAATGTGATTCTTAATGGTCTGCTGGGACCTCTGGCTTGTGGGTTGTGGAGGGCGAGTCAGGGTACAGTAAGTAATAGCCACAGATCTCCCTAAGCCCCTTTGTCCCATATGGCCTGCTGTTCACCAGGACCCTGCACCTCCCTGTATCTGTGTCAGGTCTATCGTCTCTACACAACTTAGCTCACACACAAGACGGCTCACACAGCAGATGGCCGGCTGGTCACTGCCCTTCCCAGAAAGTAGTAAACAACTTATCCCTTTTCTCCCTCCCTCTCGCTCTTGTCTGTGCCCAATCCCTTCGGCCTCCGGGCACAATATCTCACCATCACCTGCTATTCTGTATCCATTGCTCCATCTACCTCTGCACGTTCACATTCGGTGTCTGAGGAGATGGAAACCCAGACATCGGCTGGGGTATCACTGTGTCTAACAACACATAAGTGGTAGTAGAAATTCAGTGAGTAAAACTCAGAAGATGAAACGATTGTTCACGAAACAATCAATGCCCTGAGAATAATACCATTATCTGGCATGGTTGCAGATACATCTGAGCATCTCTCTCACCCGTAGGGTCATCATCAGCTCCCTCTGCCGCTTCAGACTCTGCGTCGGCCTCCACCTCGCGGGTGATGGTGCTCACAATGCGTAGTTCAGGGAAGAGCGTCACGCCTTCCTGGCTCTCGAATTCGGCGGCGCTGCGAGCAAAGTGGTCAATGCCACTCAGGCTGATCTTGGGCTCTTCGGGCTGCAGCACCATCACGTAACCTTCGGCATCTGGCACCGTGACGCAGGACTCTTCGTTGAAGCATCTGGGAGAAGATTTGAGTTTCAACAACTGGGAACCCGGATGTTTCAGCACAGTTTGATGAAGTTTAAAAGAAGGGGCATTTTGGATGTGCTCTGCCTCCATAATCTCATCTGTGTTGACTTCAGGCGAGGGGAGGGGGAAGAGAAAACACTCGAATGGAGTGTTTACCTTTCCAAAACAAATGTGACGATTGCATAAAACTGTGTGGATTCACAACTGTTTATACACACAAAGACGGAAATAGGCTTACGCATTATTTTATTCATATTTATAATTCCAGAAGTTAGATAAAATTGAACAATCGTTTGTGAGATGATTCCAAGTAGCAATGTTTAAAACTACTCTGGAGTAATGTGTGTAGTTGCAGTCTTATTTGTTCCAGCTGGCCATATGTTTACTAAGTTCTAAAAAATACTATGTAATATATGTACTATCTCTTCAAGGATGAAAAAAAACAAGTTTAAATGTGTATACGTAATTATGTGGGTAACAAAGTCATAAGGTAAAAAGGAGTATTTTTTTGTTTTCCTGCAAATGTAACTAAACTTAGCGTATTACAATGTGTTCTCTTCATCTATTAAGATAATTGCTCCGTCCACCAAAATAAACTGTGTTGATGAAAATGTGTGCACATGCTAATAAGCAGCCATGTTAAACTGGAGCAGTATCTTCTGGCCTAATGCATTCTTTTATTCATCATCTATAAATGTAATGCTGTTTTGCATATTCACATTTTAGTCTCTGAATACATTGTTGTCATCAAAAAGCTACATCAAAGAAAACTGACAAACCAAATGCAGAATCGTACAGCCCTGTATCTATTTTGTGTTTTCCCTCTTTGTTATGGAAATTATGAAAAACTTTTGAACTCCGTAATTAAGACAGACTAAGCCCCTCTGAATTAGGCTATTAGGCAGCGATAATCCATTTTTCTTAAAAGTCTGGCTGCTGCAGACAGAAGAGGTGACAAGATAATAGCTGGTGAAGTGTTTCTTTCTCCGGATTCTGATACTTACTTGACGGTGGTGGAGATGCGCAGGTGCCTGATGCCAGGGGTCGGGAACTGGCGGGAGTTCAAGTAGGAGATGTGTTGCATGACCTTGTCGAAGGCATCAATGTCGTCGCCCTCCACGGTCATAGAGGACTGGTTGGGATTGAACTCAACCTAAAAGAAGAAATCAAGGCGACAGACTATGTGATTTGAGGCAAGATTGTCTCATACGCCCCAAAATGTATTGGGAGTGTGTTACATGGGTTTGCAAAATAATCTGAGGGGTTTGATGATCAAAGACAAGATCTAAACCTAATTTATTGTTTATATTTTTCTCTAGTCTACATTTTCACTGTATTTCAACGTCTTCATAAACTGTGAAGACCACTCTTTAAATGAATCACAATCCACACCTGTGAAAGGAGTTCAGAGCTCACAATTGTGCTTCACCCTACTAGGATAACAAGCCTAAAACGTTGATTTAGACAATTTTCTTCATGCATCCGTATGATCTGCCTCACTTGACTGAGGTTGAGTGTGTTTTGGCTCTCCACAACACTGCACTCCTCACCTTGACCGCTGAAGCAACCTCCTCGGGCAGCTGCACGTCCAGTCCTTCCTTGCAGGTGTATAAACAGTCGATCACCTTCTTGTTCTCCAGCTTGCCAGAGCGGATCATCAGCCCTGCTAGGTTCCCCCGGAAAAACTGAGCCATCCTAGCATTTCCACCTGGGTACATCGGGATAGTGAAGAGGAGAAGCACACGGCAACACGCAGAGTTACTCAAGTGTACATCGCACAGACTGCGTTCAAGCATGCAATCTCAAGGTGCAACGCTGGCGTGAATGGAGTTCATGCAAGTTAGTATGTGTGCCCTTACAAGGCCTGAGGCCCAGTGAGGGAGACGGGAGAATGATGGATGAGAGACTATACACGCCTTATGCATGCAATATCTGCATTAAGACGGCAGACCCCCTTCTTAATGCAGATTCTGAGGAAGAAAAATGTAATGAGTCACTGGATTTTCACTTAATAAAAAGGAAGGACTGCAAAATGTTAACATACACAAAAAATGATCATCCCTGAAATGTTTATATGCCAGATATGACCATTTCTCTATACATTCATTCTGCCAAATGAGAGCGGGAGCAAGTGCTGTTTATTCCCTCTAGAACCTAATGAGCACAAGTCTGCGCCACTGCAGTCAGAGACAAACCTGGACCTCCACGTCTCAAGGTCACACTGTCATCTAGTGGTGTGTGTGTCTGTGTGTGTGCTGAAGCACTGTTATCTGATATGAAGGAGTTTATTTTTCTGACCCCGAGGTCATGTTCTGAAAGAAGAGCCTGCAGGGCCAAAATGCTGCAGCGAGATCGAATTTTTGTGCTTATTGTGCGTCTGTTTCTAATCAGTTTTATTAGGCGGTGTTGAAAAACCGTCTGCTGTAGTGACAAAAGCGCATAAATAGAGAGGGAAGAACATAAAACAAAACAAAATGGTGCAGGGAGTATTGAAAATAAAACTCATCCTTATTGCATCATGCTCCAAACACGAAAAACAAATCTTTCTGTATCTACAGCGTGTAAGAATCATTTGAGCTGAAATGGCATGACGATGCAGTTAGCTTGGTGGGACATTGTGGAAACATGGACATATTCAAGGCGTAAGGGAAAGATTTGAGCAACCTGAGGTGGGCTCAGAGACTGACTCAGTGTCATTGTCATGTCCTGAGTTGTCTGTAAAGGACAGAAAGCAGAGAGCAAGGAGAGACAGGGGGGAAGGTTGAGGCTCTGTAGTCGAGATTCAGATGCTAAACAGGTACGCCACGGTGCATCATTTAAGAATCTGACAAAGAGTTAATGCATGCTACATTTTTACACAATGTGTAATCAACAAATATATAATAATTATCAAAACATAACAATAGATTATTAGGTTGCTTTAAAGCATCTCTTTGCCACCAGAAATAGAAACATGTTAGAGAAAGCATATGTACTTTCCAATGTATTTGTGCTACAGACCTTTATTAAAATAAGTATTTATTCATGAATTATTTCACAGCATTCCTCTGATGAATGTATTGAAGAGTTCACCTTGCCAGCAGGCACCAATGGTGAGCTGCGTTTGAATCTTGGAGGAGTGCATCGGGTAGTCCTCTGTCACCAGGAAGGGCTCAAACGTAGTGCCGTCCACAAACAGAGACACGGTGGGGAACTCCACATTCAGGACGTAGTGATGCCACTCTTTGTCACACGCCTGTGAAGAACACAAAAACGGAGAATGTATTTATGCCCAAATGTATTCTTGGTTGATCATCATGTGTTGCGGTTACCCCACAAAGCCCACAGAGAACGGTCGGTATTAGAAGCTGACCTGGTCGAGCTTCCAGTGAAACTCTGCTGGTTTGTAGTTCTCTGCCTCGGCTGGATCTTGGCGCAGGAGGAGGATCAGCTTGCAGTTGTGGACGTACAGCGAGTAGTGGTGTCTGTTCATCTCTGCAGGGGAGAATGTGAGAGCGGAGGTCAGGATGTGAGACTGCAGCTCTGGAGTTGAGATGCAAATTTGCAGCGATATGTAATATTTGTAAAATTATTAATTAATTAAAAGTTAAAAGCACGAGGCTTAAGATATGTGCCTGATTTGGATTTGTCATTATCAGCTTTTGACAATTTCGTAACAAACACATGCCTCAATAGGTTTTCACAACGGCAAAATAGTATCACGACCAATTTCTATTGTTTTCTGAAGTGGACGTGCAACCACAGATTATTTTCGTAGCGGAGGCTGTCGAAAAAACAACAGGTACAAAGGTCTTTGTACCAAACAGCTCCTGCCTCTTAAGCCTTGAGCAGATATGATGAATAGTAATACTTTTGTCAATATATATATATATATATATATATATATATAGGCTTAGTCTATTACAATAGCTTGGCAACATTGGTGATATTATGATGCAACTGTAGAATTAGGGAGCTTTGGGCAGGTCTTTCATGAATTTATCTTCCATAAACAGACATGAAAAGCTGCGTCTCATTTGATTAAGATAATCACGTCAACAGCTATTAGGAAGCACAACATAGTAACATATGAGGCTTTAGAAACGGGATCCCAGAGTCGTGCCTGTTTGTAATTAGAAGTTACAGTTTATCAATCTCCATCCTCACAGACAGTCACGAGTCCACTCACATTCATGCCTTGGATTATATGTAACACATTGCTATAGCTGAATTAGTGTCCATTATGAGACATTTAATCAATTGCTACAGTATATTATATTAGAGAAAGTCAATTAAATTTACACTTTGAAAAATGTATTTAACATGTTCGTATAAATAAAACATTTGGCTTGACGTAACAGTTCAAATGTAGATGAATTAAAGATAAAGATGCTGCAGTGGGATATTCAAGTGGTTAGTCAGACAAAGTACGACATTTAAAGAGCAAAAAAAAAAATCAATAAATCATTAAACGACAGATTCATTTGATAGTTGACATAATTATTTAAGCAAATTGGCGATCGCATTGGTGGTTTGAAATTGCATTTCAAATGCATTTGTAATATCAACTAAAATGTAGAACTGAATGTGAGACATGAATGATTCCGTGAAACAGATGCTGCGCTGAATGGAGGTCATGCAGGCTGCTGAGATCATGGGTTTGGGAACTTCCTGTCCAGGGCACAGCCGCTCTGATGTAATCCTTCTTATATAAGCAGTCCAACAGAAGCTGATGAACTGCCTCTCACCGACCACGCCACAGACTTTACCGTCAATAAGATCAAGGAGACAGCAGGCAGAATGTACAGCTAGTGACAGAAATAGAAAGGCCAGCAGTTCATCAGTAGATAGCGGCTATTTTAACATGCGTTTCCCAGAGGAGTGTCTCCATGTCAGGTCTTAACACTGGTCAATTATTGTATGGTACCAGACTGCTTTAATGGGTTTCCCCCATTAATGTCAAAAGGCCCATTTTGTGTTTTTTCTGACAGGTACATATAAAGTTTAGAGTTTGACTTTCCTTTGAAAAATACAGGTAGAAGTCTTTAGTGTTACTCCGCTAAATAACCCTTGAAAAACACCAAAAACTATAAATATTGCATGGAATTTATGTGCTTTCGTGTCTTTAAATTAGAGGAACTGAAAATCGACACTGGAGTGAGCCGTGTTCACATCTGTTTTATGGAGAGTTATTTATCAAATCACAATGAATTCATTATGTATGTTATTTTGTCTTCCTAAAAGTCGACGACCTGCAAACCAGCATCGGCTCATAAACCAACAGAAACACCTACAGTTGAAAGTGGAGCTTCTCAAGGGACATCACCTGTCTTGTCGGAGTTGCACAGGATGGTCTCCTTCTCGTGGGCCCCGGGGCCATGTCTCATCCACACCGAGAGGGTGAAGGGCTCCTTCAGGCTGGTGCTCACCAGGCCTTCGGGGACCTTGATGGCCTGGGTGCCATTGAACTCGAACACCTGGTCGCTGTCGTGCCCGTT